>NC_049235.1:60448103-61108520 GCF_011100685.1 Canis lupus familiaris | reverse complement strand
TTTCGGTTCGGGTTGGGGTTCGGGTTCGGGTTCGGTTCGGGTTCGGGAGTTGGGTTCGGGTTCGGGTTCGGGTTCGGGTTCGGGTTCGCGAGTTCGGGTTCTGGTTCGGTGCGGGTCGGTTCGATGGGTTCGGTAGTTCGGGTAGCTTCGGGGTTGGGCGGTGTTCGGTTCGGGTTCGTGGGATTCGGGTTCCGGTGTTCGGGCTCTTCGGGGTTCGGGTTCGGTTCGCGGTCGGTGGCTTCGTGTTCGGTTCCGTTATCTCGTTCGGGTTACGGGGTTTAGGGTTCGTCGGTTCGGTGGGTTCGGGTTAAGGCGGTCGTGTTCTGGTTGGGTTCAGGGTTGGGGTTCGGTTCGGTTGGGTCGGGTTCGGTTCGGGTTGCGGTTAGGGTTGGGTTCGGGTTCGGGGTTGGTTCGGGTTCGGGTTCGGTATTCGGTTCGGGTTCGGGATTCAGGGTTAGGGTTCGGGTTCGGGTCGGGTCTCGGGTTCGGGTTCTGGGTGTTCGGGTTCGGGTTCCGGGAGTGGTTCGTGTTTACGGGTTGGTTCGGGTTCGGGTTAGTGTTTCGGGTTAGGGTTCGGGTTCGGGTAGGGTTGAGCGTTCGGGTTAGGTCGGTGTCGGGTTGGTCGGGTTTTTCGGAGTTCGGGTTCGGTTCGGTTCTGGTTCGGTTCGGGTTCGGGTTCGGGTTGGGTTGGGTTCGGGTTCGGTTCGGGTTCGGGTTCGGGTTCGGGTTTGGGGTAGGGTTTTCGGGTTCGGTTGGGTTTCGGGTTCGGGTTCGGGTTCGGGTTAGGGTTCGGGTTCGGGTTAGGGTTCGGGTTCGGGTTCGGGTTCGGGTTCGGGTTCGGGTTCGGGTTCGGGTTCGGGTTCGGGTTCGGGTTCGGGTTCGGGTTCGGGGGTCGGGTTCGGGTTCGGGTTTCGGGTTCGGGTTCGGGTTCGGTTCGGGTTCGGGTTAGGGTTCGGTTCGGGTTCGGGTCGGGTTCGGGTTCGGGTTAGGGTTCGGGTTCGGGTTAGGGGTTCGGGTTCGGGTTCGGGTTCGGGTTCGGGTTCGGGTTCGGGTTCGGGTTCGGGTTCGGGTTCGGGTTCGGGTTCGGGTTCGGGTTCGGGTTCGGGTCGGGTTCGGGTTCGGGTTACGGGTTCGGGTTCGGGTTCGGGTTCGGGTTCGGGTTCGGGTTCGGGTTCGGGTTCGGGTTCGGGTTCGGGTTCGGGTTAGGGTTCGGGTTAGGTTTAAGGTTCGGGGTGCGGTTAGGGGTTCGGGTTCGCGGTTCGGGTTCGAGGTTGGGTTCGGGTTCGGGTTTTCGGGTTCGGGTTCGGGTCGGGTTCGGTTCGGGTTTCGGGTTTCTGGTTCGGGCTTCGGTGGTTCGGTTTCGGGTTCGGGGTTCGGGTTCGGGTTTCGGGTTCGGTTCGGGTTCGGGTTCGGGGTTCGGGTTCGGGTTCGGGTTAGGGTTCGGGTTCGGGTTCTGTTCGGGTTCGGGTTCGGGTTCGGGTTCAGGGTTCGGGTTAGTGTTCGGGGTTCGGGTTCGGGTTAGGTTCGGGGTCGGTTCGGGTTCGGGTTCGGGTTCGGGTCGGGTTCGGTTCGGGTTCGTCGGTTCGGGTTCGTTTCGGTTGGGGTTCGGGTTCGGGTTCGGGTTCGGGTTTCGGGTTCGGGGTTCGAGGTTCCGGGTATCGGGTTCGGGTTCGGGTGTTGCCGGTTCGGGTTCGTGTTGCGGGTTCGGGTTTCGGGTTCGGGTTGGGTTCGGGTTCGTGTTCGGGTCGGGTTCGGTTCGGGTTCTCGGGTTCGGGTTCGTGTTCGGGCTTCGGGGTCGGGTTCGGGTTCTGGTTAGGGTCTCGGGTTCGGGTTCGGGTTCGGGTTTCGGGTTCGGGTTCGGGTTCGGGTCGGGTTCGGGTTCGGGTTCTGGTTCCGGGTTCGGGTTCGGGTTCGGAGTTCGGGTTCGGTTTTACGGGTTCAGGGTTCGGGTTCGGGTTAGGTTCGGTTCGGGTTCTGGTTCGGGTTCGGGTTTCGGGTTCGGGTTCGGGTTCGGGTTCGGGTTCGGGTTCGGGTTCGAGGTTCGGGTCGGGTTCGGGTCGGGTCGTGTTCGGTTCGGGTTCGGGTTCGGGTTCGGTTCGGTTCCGGGTTCGGGGTCGGGTTCGGAGTTCGGGTTCGGGTTTCGGGTTCGGGTTCGGGTTCTGGTTCGGGTTCGGGTTCTGGTTTCGGGATCGGTTCCGGGTGCGCGTTCGGGTTCGGGTTCGGGTTTCGGGTTTAGGGTTAGGGTTAGGGTTGGGTAGGTTAGCGTTAGTGTTTAGGGTTAGGGTTAGGGTTCGGTTAGGGTTAGTTAGGGTTCGGTTTAGGGTTAGGGTTAGGGTTAGGTTGGGTAGGGTTGGGTAGGGTTAGTTAGGGTTAGGGTGCGGGTTAGGGTTAGGGTTAGGGTTGGGTTGTGGTTATGGTTACTGGGTTGGGTTAGGGTTAGGGTTAGGGTTAGGGTTAGGGTTAGGGTTAGGGTTAGGGTTAGGGTTAGGGTTAGGGTTAGGGTTAGGGTTAGGGTTAGGGTTAGGGTTAGGGTATAGGGTTTAGGGTTAGGGTTAGGGTTAGGTTTAGGGTTAGGGTTAGGGTTAGGTTCGGGTTCGGGTTAGGTTAGGTTAGGGTTAGGGTTAGGGTTAGGGTTAGGGTTAGGGAACGGGTTAGGGTTCGGGTTCAGGGGTTATCGGGTTCGGGTTACGGGTTTCGGGTTTCGGTTCGGTTAGGGTTCGGTTCGTTTCGGGTTCTGTTTCGGGTTCGGGTTCGGGTTAGGTTCGGGTTCGGGTTCGGCTTTAGGGTAGGTTTAGGGTTTAGGTTCGGGTTGGGCTTCGGTTTATGGTTTAGGGTTAGGGTTAGGGTTAGGGTTGGTTAAGGGTACGGGTTAGTTAGGTTAGGGTTAGGGTTTTTTTTTTCGGGTTAGGGTTAGTGTTCCGGGTTGGGTTGGGTTAGGGTTCGGTTAGGGTTGGGTTGGGTTCGGTTTCGGTTAGGGTTCGGGTTCGGTTCGGGTTAGGGTTCGGGTATAGGGTGGTTATGGTTATCGGGTTCGGGTTAGGGTTCGGGTTCGGGTTCGGGTTAGGGTTATGGTTCCGGGTTCAGGGTGTTCGGGTTCTGTTAGGGTTTCGGGTTAGGGTTCGGGTCGGGTATCTGGGGGGGGGTTCGTGTGGGGTTAGGGGTATGTCGGGGTTGATAAAGGGGGTTTTTCGCGGTTTTACGGTTCGGTTGGTTTGGTTCGGGGTTAGGTTTTAGGGGTTAGGGTTCGGTTAGGTTTAGGGTTAGGGTCGGGGGTTTTTCGGGTAGGGTTATGGTTTAGGGGTTCGGGTTCGGGTTAGGGTTCGGGTTCGGGTTAGGGGTAGGGTCGGGTTTAGGGGGTAGGGGGACGGGGAGGGGTAGGTTAGGGTTAGGGGTTAGGGTTGAGGGTTAGGGTAGGGTGAGGAGGAGTAGGAGGTGAGGGTTAGGGTAGGGGTGAGGGTGAGGGTTAGGGGGAGGTGGCGGGGGGAGGGAGGGGTAGGGTGCGGGTTAGGGTTAGGTTAGTGGTAGGGTTCGGTTCGGGTTCGGGTTCGGGTTAGGTATCGGGTTCCGGTTCGGTTCAGGGTGTCGTTTCGGGTTCGGGTTCGGGTTCGGTTCCGGTTGGGTCGGGTTCGGGTCGGGTTCGGGTTCGGGTTCGGGTTCGGGTTCGGGTTCGGTTCGGGTTCGAGGTTCGGGTTCGGTTCGGGGTCGGGGTGGGGTTAGGTTCGGTTCGGGGTTCGGGTTCGGGTTCGTGGTTGGGTTCGGGTTCGGGTTCGGTTTTCGGGTGCGGGTTCGGGTTCGGGTTCAGGGTTCGAACCCCTAACCCTAACCTAACCCTAACCCTAACCTACCCTAACTAACACCCTACCCTAACCCTAAACCCTAACCCTACCCTAACCATAACCCTAACCCCTAACCCTAACCCCTCCCTAACCCTAACCCTAACCCTAACCCTAAACCAACCATAACCCTAACCCTAAACCCTCTTCCCAAACATGAACCCGAAGCCCTATCCGGAAACCGAACCCCTAACCCTAAACCCTATCCCGAACTCGTACCCTATGCCGAACCCTATCTCGAACCCTAACCGTAACCCTAACCCTAACCCCAAACCCTGAACCCGAACCCGAACCCCTAACCCTAACCCCTAACCCTAACCCTAACCCTAACCCTAACCCTAACCCTAACCCTAAACCCTATCCCAAACCTGAACCCGAGCCCTATCCGGAAACCGAACCCTAAACCCTAAACCCTATCCCGAACTCGTACCCTATGCCGAACCCTATCTCGAACCCTAACCGTAACCCTAACCCTAACCCCAAACCCTGAACCCGAACCCGAACCCAAACTCTAAACTGAACTGGAACCCAAACCCGAACTCTAACCCAAACTCGAACCCCTAACCCAAACCCTTAACCCGAACCCAAACTCAAACTCAAACCCGTAACCCCAACCCTGAATCCGAAACCTGAACCCTAACCCGAACCCTAAACCAAGCCCGAACCCGAACCCAATCCTGAACCCTAATCCCAAACCCGAACCAGAACCCTAACCCGAGCCCCAATCCGAACCTGAACCCGAACCCTAACCCCGAACCCCTAACCCCTTACTCTAAGCCTAACCACCACCCTTACCCTCACCACAAATTTCCAAAACTGTGATATGAGATGACAGAGAACCTTAACCGACCAATATCCAAGTTAGAACATGATGCAGTCATCATCAAACTCTGGAGACATAAAAGACAGGGACAACTGGCTTCTCAGGCGAATTCTATCAAAAGTTTAAAAAAGAAATAATACCTATTCTAGTGAAGCTGTTTTGAAGGTATAAAGTGCACGAACACCTCCAATCTTGTTTTAAGAGGCCGGCATTACCTTATCTCAAAATTAGACAAAGACCCCACCATAAAGGAGAATTACAGACCAGGATCCCTGATGAACCCGGATGCAAAAATTCTTACCAAGATAGTAGTCAATAGGGTCAACAGTATATTGAGTGGATTATTCACCACAACCAAGTGGGATTTATCCTGAGGATGCAAGGTTGGTTCAACATTGATAAAACAATCAACGTGATAGATCACAGCAATAAGAGAAGAAACAAGAACCTTATGATCCTAAAACAAAACAAAACCTTATGATCCTCTTAAGGGATGCAGAGAAAGCGTTTGACAAAATACAGCCTCCATTCCTGATCAAAACTCTTCAGAGTGTAGGGATCGAGGGAACATTCCTCAGCATCTTAAAAGCCATCTACGAAAAGCCCACAGCAAATATCATTCTCAATGGGGGAGCACTGGGAGCCTTTCCCCTAAGATCAGGAACACGACAGGGATGTCCACTCTCACCACTGCTATTCAACATAGTGCTAGAAGTCCTAGCCTCAGCAATCAGGCAACAAAAAGAAATAAAAGGCATTCAAATTGGCAAAGAAGTCAAACTCTCCCTCTTTGCAGATGACATGATACTGTACATAGAAAACCCAAAAGCCTCCACCCCAGGATTGCTAAAACTCATACAGCAATTCGGCAGTGTGGCAGGATACACAATCAATGCCCAGAAGTCAGTGGCATTTCTCTACCCTGACAATGAGAGTGAAGAAAGGGAAATTAAGGAGTCAATCCCATGTACAATTGCACCCAAAAGCATCAGATACCTAGGAATAAACCTAACCAAAGAGGTAAAGGATCTGTACCCTAAAAACTACAGAACACTTCTGAAAGAAATTGAGGAAGACACAAAGAGATGGAAAAACATTCCGTGCTCATGGATTGGACAAAATTAATATTGTGAAAATGTCAATGCTACCCCAGCAATTTACACATTTAATTCAATCCCTAGCAAAATACCATGGATTTTATGTTGCATGCACTGTGGCAACACGATCAGGGTCCTGAGGATAAGGGGATGAGGAAAATAAAAGTAAAGAGATGGTGACAGGAAGGACACAGTGGATGATGTCCAAGCAGTTCCAGCTTTATTCAAGGTTTTACAACATTTTATAGCATGAACAAAACAAAGCCAAGAAGGTGTTTATTTTTAGAAGGTTTGTGAAACCCTCCAAAGTTCCCCTTTCTCAGCATGCAAGACAGACTCACAGGTGCCAGAAGACCTTGGTAAATAGATAAGCTTGTTGCTCAGGATGTGCATACTTCAAAGGAATATTAGGTATGATAAACAGACCAGCAAGGACAGACAGACCCTTATTTACATTTATGACCAGGTCAGAATAAGTTGTATCTATTGTGTAATGTGGGCGATCACGTACAAGCGAGCCCTGAGAACCATTTCTCAAGCCCTTTCTCAAGCGTCTACCAACTATTTACCCTTTAGGCTCCCGAGACTTTTGAGTGAATGAGGGACGCAAGTCCGGGCCTGGTTTGGTTCAGTTACTCCAGGTAGTCCGCAGTCGCCCACAATTTTCTTTCTTTTTTTTAAAGATTTTATTTATTTATTCATGATAAACATAGAGAGAGAGAGGCAGAGACACAGGCAGAGGGAGAAGCAGGCTCCATGCAGGGAGCCCGACACAGGACTCGATCCTGGGACTCCAGGATCACGCCCTGGGCCAAAGGCAGGCGCTAAGCCGCTGAGCCACCCAGGGATCCCTACCGTGGACTTCAGAGCTGGAACAAATCATCTTAAGATTTGTATGGGGGAGCCCGGGTGGCTCAGTGGTTTAGCGCCACCCAGGGATCCCTATAATAATACACTAATAGTAGACTTCCACATGGCACTCTGAGCCAATGAGGGATATTCTAAGCAGAACATCAACACGGAAACCAGGGCTTTAAATGATACACTGGGCCAGATGAATTTCACAGATATATACAGAAGGTTCCATCCGAACCCAACTGAATACACATTCTTCCCAAGGGCACATCGAACTTTCTCCAGAATAGTCCACATACTGGGTCACAAATCAGGTCTCAACTGATACCATAAGATTGGGATTGTGCCCTGCATATTTTCAGACCATAATGCTTTGAAACTACAACTCAATCAGATGAAGAAATTTAGAAGAAACTCAGCGTTTGGGCATCCCACTAAAGGAAGAGGGTCAACCAGGAAATTAGAAAATTAAAAAAGATTCATGGAAACTAATGAAAATGAAAATATATGATAGTTACCAATATATTTGCAAGAGAAGCAGAATTCATCCTTTCCCCCAATAAACGTGCTTCTTTAAAAACCCTAATTTGCAGAATTTATAGTAATGGAAAAATACCTATGATTCCGTGATTAACAAAACCTTTGCTTCTCCTGATTTAGAAGAGGAAATAGCTCCTGTCTCCCCTTTCTCTTAGGCTGCCAGGAAGCTAAGAGCCAAGTTCTAATTTGAACATAAGCCAAGTGGCACCTAATGCCTTGGACCATGTTCTCCTCTGTCAAGGTTTTCACTCTCACTCTGTGTGTTTACCAATCCTGATTTTTTAGATCTATAAACCAAACCGCTGTCAGCGTTTGGTTCTGAGAACTGTGCCCTTGCACAAGTGTATGAGGGAGTTTGGACAGCAGCGCCGCATTCACTCTGGGATCTAGGTGCCCCGCACCAGGCAACACCCCCAGCTTTCCCTCTCGGCCCCGCCCCCGGCCCGGCCCCGCCCCTAGGTCGGCCCCGCCCCTCGCCCTAGCTCCGCCCTGGCCCCGCCCCTAGCCCCAGCTCCGCCTCCGGGCCCCGGCCCCGCCCCCTGGGCCCCGGCCCCGCCCCTCTCCACAGCCCTTCTTCCCGCGGGAGCGCCGCCTCTTCTCGCGGGACCTACGCCGGCGGCAGGGCCGTTGCTAGGATGCGGCGGGCGTAAGAGAAAGCGGCGGGGCGGGTGCGGACGCGGCTCCCTCGAAACCTCAGCGACCCGGTGGCTGCGTCCGTCGGTCAGGTGGGAGGACAGGTTCTGGCGGCCTCTCCTGGCCCCTCCGCAGACCGGCCTGGAGCCGGGAGCCCGGGCGCGGGGCGCGGAGCTGTGTGCGGGCGCTGTCCCGCGGGGTCGGGGCTGCCTGGCCGCGGGACGAAGCTCCACCTTCGCTTCGGTCCGTGCAAAGCATCCTGTTGTCCTTTTCTGGCTGTTTCTGCGATGCGGGGCTCGGAGCGGCAGCGTGCGGTGGGCGGGGCCGGGGAGGGTTGTGGGCGGGGCCGTGGGCGGGGCCGTGGGCGGGGCCGTGGGCGGGGGGCGGAGCCGGGGCGCAGTCTCAGGCCGCCGTGTGGGGGGCATCGGGCGGCTCCTGGCAGCGCTGAGGGGGCCGCACCCCGTACCCCACCCCGTGCTCAGATAGTGACCCCAGGGGTTCGCAGCCTGTATCCGGGTCACACCTGCACGACGTTCCCTGCTCTCCTCACGGGGGCTCAGACCTGGAGCCCCGAGATGCTCCGGGATGGGCGGGGCCGGGGAGGGTTGTGGGCGGGGCCGTGGGCGGGGCCGTGACGGCGGGAGGGGTTGTGGGCGGGGCCGGGCGGGGCCGTGGCGGCGGGAGGGGTGTGGGCTGGGCTGTGGGCGGGGCCGGGCGGGGCCGTGGCGGCGGGCGGGGCGCCTCGTCTCTCCGCGCCGCGAGTCTGCCCGGTGGTGGTTAAGAAGCCGGACGCGTGCGGACCCGGTCGGGCCGCAGGACACCGCGGGCGCCCACGGCGACGGTCCCGGGTGGCCAATGGGCGGCTTCAGAACAGCGTCCTCCGTGGCACCCTCCGCTCCCCCACGCTCGTGTCCGAGCCTCTGAAAAGACTTAAAGATGCAACAGGTTTGTTTGGCCCCGCAGGACTGGGTCCCCCGGAGCAGTGACGCCGGCATCGTAGGCCCGTCGGGGACCGTGCTTGGGAGGTGAAAGGGGCAGGTCCGCGTGATCATCACAGGGGCTGCTTTCTTCCTTGTTGAGCAGTTTTTAAAGTCTAAAACGTCTACGTCTGAACCGTCAACGTAAAGACGATGCCAGTTCACGCGGCGGGCGGAGTGACCAGCGAAGCCCCGGCTCAGCCCGTCCTCCCGCGCCGCGCCCCGCCCCGCCCCAGCCGTCCCGCAGCGCCGGCGCCCAGGTGCTCCCTGGACGAGGGCCGCGTTGGCGGCGACCGGGCTGCCCTGGGCCCTGACCCCGGGCACGCTCCGGCGGGGAGCCCGCAGCCGGGCCTCTCACTTCACTGAACCCTCACGTGCAGCTGGCCGAGCAGGCCTCCCTAGAGACCCACCCCCGCTGGATCGATAGTTTACTCCTTTGTGTTGATGAGTAGTAGTCTATTTTATGAACGTCTCCTAGTGTGTGGGTCCGTGCCTCAACCGAGGAACGTTTGCTTCCAGGGTTCGAGATTAAGCATAAAGGCTTCATGTACTTTTGTAAGCAAATTTGGTATGAATGTAGTTTTTCACTCCCATCAGGGTAAGGAACACAGATTGCTAGGTGATGTGTGTTTAATTTTATAAGAAAACTGACAGTTATTTCAAATGCTGTACCAATCGCCGTTTCCGCCTTCAAGGTAGGAGTTCCACGTGTCTTCCATTCACTAGCACCTGATACGGTTGGGAGATTCTAATCTATATGGATATATCGCCATAGTTGCGTTTCTTTAATAGCTCCTGATACTGAGCACCTTTTCATGTGCTTGTTCTCGGGGTCAGGGCTAGACGGAGGCGGTTGAGGCAACTCACCCGGATTTTCAGGACGCATTTATTTTTAGGTGCACCTGTGAGCCTAGCACAGCGCAGGTGCCGCATCGCACTTGTGCCTCTCTAGTCCTGGCTCCACTTATTTGCCTTCTGTATATGTTCCTTGTTGACTTGTTTAAATATTCTACTCATTTTTATTTTTTTTCAGATTTTGTTTATTTATTCATGAGAGGCAGAGAGAGAGAGAGGCAGAGACACAGGCAGAGGGAGAAGTAGGCCCGATGCAGGACTTGATGCCAGGACTCCCGGGATCACGCCCTGGGCCCAAGGCAGACGCTCAACCACTGAGCCACCCAGGTGCCCCTATTTTACTCATTTTTAAACTGTTATTATTTTCTCACTGAAATTTGAGAGTTTTCTATATATTCCAGGTACAAGTCCTTGATCAGATACAAGCTTTGCAAAAAATTGTCTACTAGGCTGTGGTTTGTCTTTTTATTCTTCTACTTATGTTGTTTGAAGAGCAGACATTCTTGATTTTGTTGCTGTTTTAGAAGATGACATCTTGGACATTGTGCAGGGAAGGTGACCCAACAGATAGAAACAAAAGCATTACCTCAGCCTCTCCAGGGGTGGGAGGAGTATGTTGCTGGGAGTCAGGGCTTCTTTATGATACTCTCTCTCTAATCAGGCCTGTTAATGGGAGAAAATAACCAAAAGGAAAATTTTGGGTGTGTGAGAACCTAAAGAAATTTCTTGAACTTTTTAAAAATTGAGTTTTTATTCAGTTTTTTTTCTCATTTCACATTTTTTTTTATTGTTTTGGAAGTGTAAAACTTTATTTCAGTTTTTCAATTGGCCATACTAGAAATTCCGCTATGCTTTTAATTTAACAAAGTCTAGGGTTAAGTATCCTATCCCTCAATTTCGTAAAAAGTATAAGAATTTGAGAACAGTTCACTCTGATCTTTCCCTTCCCAGTCATATATTCTTATTGTCTAATATTTTAATTTTCTACTACTATTCTGTTGACAGTATATGTTCGGGTTTACCCGTATGCTTATAATTTATTTGTTTACCTTTTCTTTTGCACTTCAAAGTTCTGTTGACCCCATTTTCCTCTTCCTTCAAGTATATCCTTTAGAACTTTCTTTAGAGCAGATATCTTTGTGGTAACTATGTATAAATATTTCTATTTTCTTTTTTTTTTTTTTTTTTAATTTTTTCTTTATTTATGATGGTCACACAGAGAGAGAGAGAGGCAGAGACACAGGCAGAGGGAGAAGCAGGCTCCATGCACTGGGAGCCCGATATGGGATTCGATCCCGGGTCTCCAGGATCGCGCCCTGGGCCAAAGGCAGGCGCCAAACCGCTGCGCCACCCAGGGATCCCTATTTTCTATCTTGAAAGAGAATTTTGCTCTATGCACAATTCTAGGTTGATAGCTATCTTTTAATTAGTTCATTGTTACCTTGGCTTCTATATTTCTGACGAGAAATCCGCAGTGATTTTGCTTTTCTTTCCTTTGTATTAATATTAGCAAATTAATCCAAAGCAGTAGGTGATATGTCCTTTTTCACTGTGTGCTTTCCAGACCTTCTCTTTGTTATTCTGTAATGTAATTACAGTGCATATGGGTTTGATTTATTTATATTTATCCCATTGGGTGTATGTTTATGTTATGCTTCTTGGATCTTTGGATCCATACTTTTCATCAGTTTTGTAAAATTCTCATGCTTGCTTTGGCAGCACATATACTAAAAAAGAGTTTTGTAAAATTCTCAACCGTTACTTTAAAAATATTTTCTCTCATTTATCTTTTTGTTTCCTCTGTGATTCAGATTTGACATCTGTTAATTAGATCAGGGGCTGACAGACTTTTTCTGGAAAGGGCTTCTCAGGCCACATACAGTCTCTGCTGCATATTCATTGCTATTTTTTTATTTTAAAAGTATAAAACCATTCTGAGCTCACAGAAAGATATACTTAGCAATAGATATGCTAGACTTTTTCTCTTTTGCATGGCCCTTAATCTCTCATATTTTTCATATCCTTATCTGTTTGCTGCATTCTATATCAAATCATTTTATTTATCTTTTAGTTTCCCAATTCTCTCTTCAATTATAATGCTATATTCATTGAATTCAACAAATATATATTTTTATTCCAGATATTCCATATTTGAGGAAGGCTAGAGAACTTCACTAAGGTTTTTTTTTTTTTTTTCTATGTAAGGATTTGTGCTTAATGTGTTAGCCCCAAACACAGCTTTCCCACTTCACTACTTGTTCCATATTTTAATCCGCCCCTGCTCTTGCCACAGAAATACACCTCCAGGTCACTTCTATCCTCCCTTGATGGCTGCCAGTTTCTACAGGTAGGCTCCCTGATGTACTGGCTCCTCAGAGCTCTGATCCCGCTGCTGCCCCTGCAGCCTGGCCCTTGGCTGCCCGAGCCCACTCTGGCCCCAGGTCCTGGGTGCTGTCACAGTCTCCCAAGCCAGAGCTCTGGATTGCTGTACCTCGGGCACTAGTCAGCTCCAAAATCAACCCACACTTGTTTGTTGTGGGGAACAAAAGTCATTGGAGACTTGCTACAGTTTGTGAGAACAAAGCTACTACAAAGAGTGCTTACCATACAGGGTGTGGTTGCTGGGTCGCTGGCAGATCCCTTACAGCTTCTGATCCGTTGTAATCCCAGAAATAAAAGTCCTGTGTTAGTTTGTATTCAGAAAGAAAGCTTTTCAAATAAACCCTTTCACAAGGCATTGTTCATTGGATAGGGAAGCGTTGACAATATATTTTAAAATATTTTTCAATATATTCTTGACAGTAGATTTTTCTCAAATTGTGTTTTGAGGTTCTCGTTTAGTGATATTTTTACTTTTCATGGTGTTTTTATTAAAAATTCCCCGGTGCTTTTACCTAATGCCGTTACTAAAATAATCAGTATTTAAAAGAAAATAGTGAGCAACATTGCAGTATGTTATGAACATCACTGTATACCAGCACTGAATTTGATATTTGGTGTAAGAATTTTTTATGTGTAATAAATACATATATATATATATTTATTTTTCATATATTTTTTTGGTTCAGAAAAATGTCTGATCGGGAAGAAGAATTTGGTGCTCAGAATGCTGTTACTGCGTCAGAAGAAAATGATGATGCTTTTGAGACCATCAATGTTCCAATTTCCTCGGAGGAGCTTCCAGAGTCAGGTCAAGCAGAAGGCAGTGAATCTGAAGTCACACCATCCAGTGAAGGCCACACGACACATGTGAAAGAGGAAAATGACCAGAGCTTCTTGAACGAGGAGCCAGAAGATGAAGAACAATTCATGGAAGAAGTTTTGTTCCCCAAACGAGTTTCATACTCTCGAAGAAATTCTGTAAAGCACAAGTTCACTAAACATGATAATGCAGTGCAGTCAGCCAAACAGTTTTCACATGCTGGATCTCTGGCATTTCTGGATAAGATAAAGGCGATAAAGGAATCTCTGAAAGCATCGATGAAAGATCCTTTAGCAACAGGTATTACTTGGGGAAGACAGGAATCTCTTTTCCTCGTTTTGAAGAATGGTTGCTTTTTCAAATTTATTTTGCTTGAAGATTTGTTTTATATTTGATATTGCATACTTTTCCTTCCCTTTACCCACCAAAACCTCTGTAGCCACTACCACTTAATCTCTTAATTAAGTGTGAAGGTACTCTATTCTATAGTATCTGTTTTCCCTGAATAGATGAACACCATTACATTTTAAGTTGATATTGATCCATCTTTCCTAAATAAAGTAGGTTTTTAAAATGTTTAGGGACCTGGTAAAATGGGAAATTCTTGAGTACAATTGTCGTTCTTTTGCATACCTCTTTGGAATTACTTGTTCGTAGCTAGATAGAGTTGGAAGGGAACTTGACTCCAGATTTCTTAGTTTCATATCCAGAGTTCATTCCTCATACCTTGTTACTTATATATATTTCCACACTTTTTCTTAGTGTTAACTTTATATTTAGCTTCAGAAAAATTGTTGTCTTGAATTACTGTTTATTTTATTTTATTTTATTTTTATATTGTTTAATTTTAAAGGCATAAGATTCATGGTGTGTAGGAGTTCCCACTACATTGTTGGTAACAAAGCCAAAGTGGAGCAGCAAGAAAGTGGTTACATCTAGAACCAGCTTAGTTGGCTGATTAACTGACTGCTACTTCTCTCTCTTGTCCATAAGTTTTGAAATTGTTCATCCATAGGGTGGTGAATATGGGGCCATCTTTTAACAATAATAACAGCAGCTTGTTTGGCTGATGAAATGTAGCTTTTGAATCCAGTGGAGTAGTTTACCCTTGTGTGGTGTATCCATACAAGAGAAGAATGAGAAGGAAGGAGAAGAAATTAATTAAGCCCTATTATACCTAACTGAAGCTGTTATCCCTCGTTTTCACTATTCACTATAAATTTGGTCTCCATTTGTTTGTTTTTTAAAGTAACCTCTGTACCCAACATGGGGCTCAAACTCACAATCCCGAGATCAAGAATCACATGCTGTACTGACTGAGCCAGCCTGTGAGCTCCGTTTTTTGGTATTTCTGTGATTGCCGGATAGTAGTTTATAACAAATACTTAGGGATTAGAATAAAGTTGTCTTAGTCCTGTACTTTCTGAGGCTCACAAATTCATACACCTCCCTTTCCCAAAGCTTAGGAAGTCACTGTTATGAAAATGTTAAAATATATTAACCATAGAATTTTGAATCCATAAAACAACTAGAATAGCCTTCTGATGACTTAACATCTATGAAAGTGTTTTCTTTGTTGATAGCTAGGAAAGTAAATTTTAACAATCTCAAAGAACCTTAGCATCAACAGTGCCTGGTTAAATTTCATTCTGAGATTATTGATAAAAGTCTCATTTAGCTTTATGAAGATTGTTATGTGTCAGGCCTCTAGAAATATATAAAACTTTTTCAGCCTACAGTTTGTACTCTGCCCTCCATCTTACTTATTGATCTTCTCCATTAAAACTTAAAGTCAGTAGATGTAAAAGAAGAAAGTTTACCCCATTATATTAAACTTTTGAAAAGTTTTATTATTAATATGTAAGTGTCTTGAATTGCTATTTTATAGAATGGCTAGTGAGCCACGTAATGCCTATTTTTGTGAAAATTAGATTAGTGTGTAGTTATTCTAAATATTTGTAATTAAGAGTGTTTTTTCTGTTTCTCATTTTAGTAACTGTAGACATAAATCAATTATGGAAAGAAGAATGGATTTAGAGATCTTTTACTTTGAAAATTTCTCTATTGGATTTTCTTTTTTTTTTTTTTTTTTTAAAGATTGTATTTATTTATTCATGAGAGAGAGAGAGAGAGAGACAGGCAGAGGGAGAAGCAGGCTCCCTGCAGGGAGCCTGATGTGGGACTCGATCCCAGGACCCCAGGATCATACCCCAGGCTGAAGGCAGGCACTAAACCACTGAGCCACCCAGGAATCCCCCTCTATTGGATTTTCTTAACTTGATGAGTATGCACTGATTTACTGATGCATGCTATCAATATGTAACCAAAGTGTGCACATCATAAGTTCAGGGACACCTTGTAGGTCTCAGGGTCTCCTGTTCCAGTACTCAGTACACAAAAATGCTTGATTTTCTGAGCTGTTCCCGTATTTATATCTGAGTAATATAATACTAGATGCCAATACCAGATTAGTACCAATTAATACCAAATATTGGGAATCTTTAAAAGCAGTTTAGTTTTCCTATTTCTTGTGCTATTCTGACTGAAGAGTTAATTCTAAATGTGCACTGATGCCCATTGCAGAGAATGGAAAAAGGATCTGAACTTTAAGCTGGAGTTGGGGTGCAGGTGTTGACCCCTGATGCTAATTATTGAGATTCTGGATTAATCTGCAAAATAAAATCTGAATGTCATTTCCCGTAGATATTAAAATGTAACTCTTATCATGGAAGTGCAGTGGGGGAACACGGCAGGGGCAATCTGCCTTCAGTATTATTAAAAATTGTCCCATAATTCTCTGTTTATGGACTGTAGGTTGCTGACCCTTGCTTTTGACTATGATTCTTTTCTCTTTTTATCTACAGTAAAAGTTGTACTTTTTCCTATGGGCCAGGAAATTATAATGCCTTTTAAAATAGACACCATTGTAAAATACCTCAAGGATCATTTTTCATACCAATTACTTATTCCATCCGATACACTGCAGATAAGATATGCAGGTAAGTTTGGAAGCTAACAAAACCTACCAAGACTTCTTTAGCTTTACCATGTAAATAATCAAAATCTTTGATTTGTTAAAATATATTGTTATCTTCTGTTGGAACATTATATTGTGATTCTGCATTCATTTGACACATTTTTATTGAGGCTATATATATATATATATATATATATATATATATATATTTAAATATTTTATTTATTTATTTATGAGAGACAGAGAGAGAAGCAGAGACACAGGCAGAGGGAGAAGCAGGCTCCATGCAGGGCCTGACATGGGACTCATTCCCGGGACCCCGGGGTCACGCCCTGGGCTGAAGGCAGTGCCAAACCACTGAACCACCCGGGCTGCCCCCTATTGAGTATATATTTGTTCTAAATACTTAGCTAAGAACTGAAGATGTAAAGAAACATGAAACAAAATCTTTGTTCTCAAATTGTTTATAGACTAGTCAGAAAGACAATGTGTGCAATAGTTAACACATAATGTGTAAATGTTTTTTAATGGAGATAAGCACAAAACACTCTGAGAACAGAGAGGAAGGAAAGTGGGAGATTCTAAAAAGCTTCATTTAATAAAAGTGATAATACTTGTGCTTAGTCCCAAAGGGGTGAGAAAATCTGGGACTTTGGGGAAGTGATAAGTTTAGAGTGGCTAGAAGTAGATTCTCTGTGAGGAGTGGGAGGCAATGAGGTTGAGAGAAGTAGATGAGGAATGAGAATAAGAAGAGGACTAAAAATGGTTTATCTGTCAGACTTTATACACTAAGGCCAATTCACAATCCTATGATGTTCAAGTTTATTTATATTTTGTGGGCAATACTGAGTAACCCACTTTATTGTAGCCTTATGTCATGAGAGGACTTGGTCTTTGTAACTGTGATAGAGGGAGTGAGAACAACATGGCTAAATAAATGTTTCTGTAGAATATGTCTGCACAGAGGCTAATATTTTAGTTTAAAAAGTTTTGCTCTTAACTTCTAAAATGCCACATACAAAAAAGGTTTCCATGGAGATAAGAATACATTTTTTGTGGGAAAATCCTAAACACTAAAAAGAGGGTAAGCCTTACCTATTAAATTCCTCATCAAATCAAAGAAAACAATAAGTTCGATTTCAAAATTATTTTTAAAAAACTATTATAATGAATGTGCTATAAATTAAGATGCTCATGCATTCAAACAACTGACTATTAAAGCTTGGATAGGGAAATAACACGAAAATTTAAATAATTACTAGTAATAACAATCACGATGGTTAATTTATTAAGACTTACCATGTGCTAGTCCATCTACAAGATATTTTGCGTCATTATCACATTATCATTCAGTCCACACAATAACCCTTTGAGGTAGGTATTTTATTAACTTTTTTTTGGAGGAAGGAAACTAAAGCTTGAGAAAGTTGTACAAATTCACGCAGCTAATGAGTGACAGGATCTGAACTTAAATATAGGTATGACTCCAAAAAGGATATTTGAAACTGCTTGGCATTAACTATAAGATGAAGTTCCAAATTGGAGAAGAAAGAGCACTTTGAGAATGGAGTAACTAGCCAGTGGTATCTGAGACTGTTCTTTGTACTTTATGACCTTAATTCGCTGTATTTTAAGTGGCGGCATCTCCACTGGGTACCGGGCTTACGTGAGCCACGACAGTAAAAGAGCGGATTCTGTGTCAGCTTCCCTCTAACATAGGTGCTTTCTTCTCGTCCGTGAATTGGAGTTCGAATTTGGTGGGACTAAGCCTACTACACAAACCAGAGGAGTGAAGAGGGCTCTGGGCGTCTGTATTAGTTTCCCGTGGCTGTTGTAAAAATTAACCACAAGTTTAGTAACACGTGATTCCTCTTAGAGTCCCGAGTGCCGGCAATTATAGACCAGTTTCACTCAAATGAAGCCAACCTGTGGGCAGGGCTGTTCCTCCTCTGGAGGTCCTGGGGAGAATCTGCTCCTTGTCTTCTCCAGCTTCTAGAGTTGTACACCTTGCATGGCCCCTTCCCCCATCTGTAAAGCAAGCAGCAGAGCATCTTCAAATCTCTCTCTGCTTCTGGTTTATCATCTTCTCCTCTGTAGTCAAATCTCCCTTCCATCCTATCTAAGGGCATTTGGAATAAGTTCTGGGGATTAGGACATGGATATATTCTGGAGCCATGATTCAGCCTATCACAAAGTCCATATAATATTCATGTTAATTTTTTAAGTTAAGAATTTGGGATGTGAAATTGAAACTCAAGGAACTTTGTGCTTTCTTAAACATAGCTAAAGTAGGCTGTGGTATCTGATATTATTTCTAAGAAGGAGGGTAACAAAACCTTTGCTATGTTTAAATTCTTAATTGTAATTTAGGAAGACCATGCATTGGAAGAGTGATATAGATTCTATCAAAACAGCAGCCATTAACATTATGCATAGTTTTTATTCCTTAAAATAGAGAAGTAAAATTTGGGTCAATTTATAGAATAAACCAATAAAAGGAGATAGAACTAAAAAAATACGAAAAATAACATAAAAATAGAGTAATGTACACTTTTTCCAGCACAGACCTGAGGCTTAACCTCACTTTTTCATGAATTTCTTTATATGAGTTTCTGACTATAGGAACAGAAGGGGAAAGATGCAACTCTGAGTTTATGCTTTTCTGTACTGGAGAGAGGAATGGGTATGAAAATAATCAAATTTTCCCTGATAAAGATATGTCCTGTGTTTACATATAACACACTGATTTTTTAGAAAGTCAATGTCTAGAATATGATTTTGCTCATAGAATATGGTTGTTTTTTTTTTTAAATAGTTACGGAGTTTCAGGGTTATTATGTATTTGTATTTCTGATGAGAAATCCTATGAGAGTTGTAGCTTTACTTGTAATGCTGAATTCTTGCATCTTAACTTTTCCCATTGTGGAGTTTTCTGTACTAACATTACAGCAAGGAATGAACATCATCAATATTCTATTCAGTACTTAAACTATATGTGTTTATTATATAATCATCTTTGACATTTTCCATCCCCTTGAAATTAGTATGTGTAGTTATTTCTTTGCCATACTTCTACGAATGCTTCTTCTTCTAATTTCATGTCATTTTTAGGAAGGATTCTTAAAAATAATGAGACTCTACTGCAATATGGAGTTAAGCCACAGGATATTGTACAGGTGGAAATCTTTTCTACAGATCCAGATCTATTTCCAATCAAAAGAATACATGGATTAACTGATGCCTCTCAAATCATAACTGTCAAAGTACAAACTGGTTAGTTATTTGATGTCTTTTAGATAAAGTATTTTAGAGTCCCTTTGTAGGTGAACTTTCATTCAATCTTGGTTTTACCTCCTTAGGCATTGCTCAGTACCAGGAGGTACCTGTTGAGATTATTAAATCTGACTTTCACAAACCATTTCTTGGTGGATTCAGACATAAAATAACAGGAATAGAATATCATAATGCTGGAACACAAACTGTACCTAAAAAGATTCCTGAAAAAGACAATGTATTTTGTAGAGATACCCAGGTAATATTTTTATTTTTCTATGTAGGTTTTTCAAACTGCAAATCAACAAATGTTCTGTGTACCTCTCTAAAATGGAAATTTTCCCCATTTGCAATGATTTGGATGGTGCTAGAGCATATTAGCTAAGCAAAATAAGCCAGTCAGAGAAAGACAAATACCATTCATTCTTTTTAAAAAAAATTTATTTATTTATTCAGAGAGAGAGAGAGGCAGAGACACAGGAGGAGGGAGAAGCAGGCTCCCTGCAGGAAGCCCGACGTGGGACTCGGGATTGGGGTCTCCAGGATCACACCCCAGGCTGCAGGCGGCTAAACCACTGCGCCACCGGGGCTGCCCAATACCATTCATTCTTATGTAGATTTCATTCCTATGTAGAATTTAAGAAACAAAAAAAAGAGAGAGACAGAGAAAGAGGCAAATAAAAAAAACAGACTTAACTATAAAGAACAAATTGACAGTTTGGGAAGGGAGTGAAGGGAATAGGTAAGTAGGTGATTGAGATTACGGAGTACACTTGTCATGATGAGCACCGGGTCATGTATAAAAGTGTTCATTCACTATATTGTACACCTGAAACTAATATTATACTGTATGTTAAATAACTGGAATTCAGATAAAAACTTAAAAAATAAATTAAAATCTTCCAAGGAATTATATGGTAATTCATATAATAACAGAAAATTAAGAACACAGGAAAATGTGCTCTTTACTCACTGATATGTCTATATTGTGGATATTTAAATAAATGTTTATGTTTTTATTTTAGACAGTTTTTCTGAGAAAAAAGCTCCAACAAACTACAAATACAACATCCACACAGATGACTAAAATTGGTGTGTATGTATCAAATATGACTGATAAACTGGTGACACCAGGAAAATATTTTTCAGCAGCAGAATACCATGCTCAAAGATTACAGGCGGTAAGAGAATGTTTATTATGAGTAAATACTAAAAATGAAATAAATAAGCCAGTTGTTCTATGCGTGTCTACTTGTGTTTTCTTAAGCCACACCAGCTTATAAAACAACCCACATGAGTGTTCTTAAAGAAAAAATTATTCATAACACATGTTAAAGATGATAAGGAAGACTTTATTTAAGAGGGGCTAGTACAGTGGAGTTTTGTGGAAGGGAAGAGAGATTGGGTTCAACTCTAAATATAAGGAAAAGTGGGAATTTATAGCCAAGGTAGGGGTCAATGGTGGAAAATTACTAAAACATCAGGAGTAAGGGGAGAGTAAAGCATTCTAACAGGGTTTTTCACTGAGTGATTAGGCATCATCTGGGGGGGATATGTTTTAAGATGAGGAACCTGATCAAATGAGGGAGGGATTCTCCTTAAGCTTGACTTAGCAGGACTTGGGGAAAATCGAACAATGCGGAGATAATCACAGAAGCCAAGAGTTGAAGCCTAATTGAGAAACTGCTCAGAGGAGCTTAATCAGAGTTTGGTCAAGAAGAGAGTCTTTATCAGTGTGAGTTCTGTTTCACTGGTATTAAAGGCAGGTTTTATCTCCATTTTCCCCTCAGTAAAAGGAACCAGAACGCTAAATGCTCCTAGTCCTTTCCTTATGCTTGCAGAGCCCCAGGGATTTGTGTGTTACCTCTGGCCATTATTAGCTTCATCTTCTCTTTACCTTGGCCTTAATCCTTCATATAGTAGAGTCACCTACGGAGCTTTCCAGAGTAATTGAGAGCAACAGGATACTAAAGTCTGCTTTCTTTGATATATATTAATATATAGCTCCTCCAACTCCTTTATGTTATTGTTTGCATGGTCTTTTTCTATCCTTTTACTTTCAACCTATTTTGAGTCTTAATCTAGAATGTATGTTTTATAGACAGCGTATAATTGGATCTTATCTTTTTATGCAGTCTAATAATCTCTACTTTGTGATTGGAATGTCTAATACATTTATTTTAATGTTATTGATAAGATTGGATGGTATCAAACACTTGCTACTTGTTTTCTCTATGTCAGATGTCTCTCTCATCCTCTTTTTCCTTTACTGTCTTCTTTTATGTTACATAGGTATTTTCTAATGTACCATTTTATTTCTTTTGTTTTTATTCCATTTAAAACTTTTATTTTCAACGTAATATATACTTTTTTAAAAAGTATACAATTTAATGATTTATTTTTAATTAATTAATTAATTTATTTACTATAGAAACAGTTACACAACATTTTAGAACATTGTCATCATCCCAGAAAAAATTCCTGGACCCACTAGCAGTCAGTCTCTATTTCCATCCAATGTTTTCTGCCTTGGGAGACCACTAATCCACTTTCTGCCTCTATCAGTTTAACTATTCTGGATATTTCATATACGTGGAATCATACAATATGTAGTTTTTTGTGATTGGCTTTTAAAAATATATATTTTGGGGGATCTCTGGGTGGCTCAGTGGTTTAGCGCCTGCCTTTGGCCCAGGGCGTGATCCTGGAGTCCCGGGATCGAGTCCCATGTCGGGCTCCCGGCATGGAGCCTGCCTCTCCCTCTCCCTCTGCCTGTGCCTCTGCCTCTCTCTATGTCTATCATAAATAAATAAAAATTTTTAAAAAATAATAAATAAAAATAAAAATAAATATTTTTAAACATAGCATAATGTTTTCAAGACTCATCCGTCTTGTGACATGTATTAATACTTCATTCTATTATATTGCAGAATAATATTCCATTGAATATACTCAATTAGGTATAGTATCCATGCCAATGTATATACTGTATTTTGTCTGTTTATGGGCTGATGGACATTTTAATGTGGACATATGTTTTCATTTCTCTTGGGATGTAATTGCTAGATCATATGGTAAGTATAGGTTTAACCATTTTGAAGAACTACCAGACTGTTTTCCAGAGCAGCTGCACCATTTTATGTCCCAGGAGCAGTATATGAGGATTCCAGTATCTTCACATCCTCATCAATACTTGTTATTTCTGTTTTTCATTATAGCTCTCCTAGTGAGTGTGAAGTGTTGTCTCATTGTGGTTTTGATTTCTATACCCTGATGGCTAATGATATTGAATATCTTTTCATGTGCTTAATAGCAACATTTACATTGGTGCAGACATTTTTGATTATGATGACTTGGGGGAGGTGCTACTGTACTTTAATGAGTAGAGGACAAGGATGCTGCCAAACATCCCGTAAGCATAAAAACTCCAGCCCCACTGCAACAGATGATTATCTGGTCCAAAGTATCAACAGTGTCATTGCTGAAATCTGCTTTAGAGAGTCTGTCTCTAGCACAGAAGGTAGCCATTGATGTCTCCACTCAATTTTTTTTTTTTTTTGGTGGTGGTTTTCCTATTTGTAAGTCTGGCTTCCTAAGGGTTGTCCCTGGTTTAGCATAGCATAATGGTTAGGTAGTGACTGATCAGAGGCTGTGTTCAAGTCCCTTGATCTAGTAAAGCTTCCACTTTTGCTAATGGACTCATGTGTGGATTGGAGGATGCATTCAAAGTTCAGACAAGTTGAGTTTCTGTTCATCTTGGCTTTTACTTTCTGCTGGGTTTTCTTGTATTTGTTCTGCACAAGGCCTCACGGTTAGCCTGGGATATTGAAGGGGGGGCCTTTTCTGCTCGCTCCTAGTATGTGTTTACCCTGTACCTGTGTTCCGCCTTCAGGCTACCAGGCATGCTGGGGAGGTTATGGTGGCTCACTACGGCTGTCTCACTTTCCTGATCTCCCTGATTAATTTCTGGCCACTCACCTGGCTGTTGCTTGCTCTGGAAGACCGTTGCAGCTGAGTTGCTGGCCATTTTTTTGTTGTTGTTGTTTCTTTTGTTTCTTTTTGTTTTTTTTGCATTGAGTTTACTGTTGTTTGTGACATTGCTCAGGGAATATGGAGTTTTTTCCTTGCCTCACTTTAAATCAATTTAGTGGCCTGAAAGTAGACACAGATGAAGCCAGGGATTAGGGGAAGGAGGCTATGAGAGCAGCCCTAAGTTGAAATGCCACAGACTGTCAGTGTTCCTACTTGAAGTTTAGTAATTTTTTTTCAATAAACATTTATTTGATGTGTGGCTTTGGTCAATTTCCAGAATCCTGAAATGGCTATTTTTTAAATACAATTTTGTCCAGTTTTATCATTCTGGGCAGAGTATTTGCTGAGACTTTGACTTTTCTGATCTGGTAGTCCTGTCCCCAGGCCCAGATAGAATTTTCAAGGACTTATTTTGACAGGACATGATAGGATTTTTACAATTGGAATAAGATTTACAGGCATTCCCTGTCCATTTCGTGTGTGGTGCTTGGAAAGTCAGCTGAACACCGCAGCTAGTGCAGGTGTTAAGGGTCTGGAGGAGGTAGGCTGGGCTGGTACTTTGGAGGTCAAGGAGCCCAAGAACACGAAGGCTTCCCTCCATGCCCCAGTTCATTTGTTATGAGATCACGCATATAACAACTACCGTACTTTCACCACCTGCAAGATCACTCTTAGCAGCCCTGTGCTTTGACTTGATTGTGTCCTGAGGAACCTGCCTCTGTGAGGAAGCCAGAGAAACCACAACCCATACAACAGGACTCATTAACTTGAAGGAGGGGAAACCAACCAGGACAATTTGCTTGGCTTTTATTAAGGGTGAAGTTGAAACAGAAATTTGATAAAAAGTAATGCTCTCATATTATTGGACTGGCTGGCGTATTTCCTCTCATTTTCCCACATGTATAGAGCACAATTGAGAGCATGCCATGTGTCAAATTGTGTGTCTTGAATTCTTTACTGAATAGCTTCTGGATTGGGTTAAGCTTAAAGAATACCTACTTAGTTTCTTCCTACCCGAAGGTGCTCAACTGAATTGCGTAGTTTTAACACTTGGCAGTTGAAATGGAAAAGACCATTTATTAGTGAAGAAAGAAATAGTGCTGACTAGCAATCCTCCTTCTTCCATGCTGGGTGTTTCTGGCTGATTCAGACTCAGTGTTAAGGGTCCTCTTGGATTATGACTCAGCTTTGCTGGGTCTCTAGCTCAGGGCATCATTTGAACAGAAGCAGCCCTTGATGATGACAAAGACTCAAGCCTTTTAGGCTAGTGCAACACAAATACAAGTGTATGAAAAGTTACAGAATCTGTGCCAGACTATGTCAATGCAGTGCTTCTCTCATTGAAAAGTTTTCCTGTGAGAAAAAAAGTAACCAGATTAAATAATGTGCTTCATTTTCATTGTGGTGCAGGGTTCCTGAGGACAGTTGTATCCTGTTAAAAAGGTAAGAAGCAGTCTACGGGCCAGCAGTAGAATCGTAGGCCATTTATGAGTACCACTGTGAGAATTTAGTTTTTTAAAAAGATTTTATTTATTTGAGAGACAGCACGAGCAGAAGAACAGGAGGAGAGGGAGAAGCAGTCTCCCCGCCAAGCAGGGAGCCCAACATGGGGCTCCATCTAAAGATCCCAGGATCAGGACCTGAGCAGAAGGCAGATGCTTAGCTGACTGAGCGAGCCACCCAGGCACCCCACCACTATGAGACTTTTAGACAGATTCCTCCCCACTCGATGTCTCTCTAGTGGTGATGGCTGTTAAATCAGAAGATGTCCATTGCTCTTTTACTACTTTCTTTTTGAGACTCTGAAGAAGCATCTGATTATTAGGGCCAAAGTTTGACTAATATTCAAGATACTAAAATTCTTTGAATTACTGTCTTTCCAACTCAAAATTGTCCAGTACACCATATATTTCATGTTATTTATTTTTTTTCAAAATTAAACAATTTTTATTGAGCTATAATTGATACATAACAGTATTTTTTTTTTCAGGAATACAATTTGATATTTGTAGTACATGTGAAATGATCATCACAGTAAATCTAGTTACCATCTGTTCCCATACAAGGTTAACTTTTAGGATTTATTCTCATGACAACTTACAGGCATGCTTCATAATATTATTAACTATAGTCACCATGCTGCACGTTACATACCCAACACTTATTTATTTTATAACTGGAAGTTTTTACCTCATTCATTTCACCTGTGCCCTAACCTTCTTCCCCTCCGGCAACCACCATTCTGTTCTTGACATCTATGATTTTTGTTTGCTCATTTGCTTTGTTTTTAGATTGCACATATTAACTGAAATCATATGGTATTTGTCTTTGACTTATTTTACTTATCAAAATTCCCTATAAGGTCCATCTATATTTTTATAAATGGCAAGATTTCATTCTTTATTATGGCTGAGTAGTATTCCATTGTGTGTATAGATATATTTCTAGATGTATAGATGTATATCTCACATCCTTTTTATCCATTCATCCACCAATAGACACTTAGGTTGTTTCCATAGTTTGGCTATTCTAAATAATGTTGCAGTGAACATAGGGGTTCATGTATCTTTTTGAATTAGTGTTTCTTTCTTTCTTTTTCTTTTTTTTTTTTTTTTTGGCTAAATACCCAGAGGTGGGGTTGCTGGGTCAAATGGTAGTTTTGAAAAACAAAAACAAAAACAAAAACAAAACAAATGGTAGTTTTGTTTTTAATTTTTTGAGAAACCTCTATACTGTTTTCCATTGTGACTGTACCAATTTACATTCTCACTACAGGGCACAAGGGTTCCCTTTCCTCCACATTCTCGTCAACACTTGTTATTTCTTATCTTCTTGATAATAGCCATTCTAACAGGTGTGAGGTGATATCTTACTGTAGTTTTGATTTGCATTTTCTAGATGATGAGTGATGTTCAGCATCTTGTCATGTGTCTGTTGGCCATCTATATGCATCTGGGGAAATGTCTATTTGAATCCTCTGTCCATTTTTAAATTAGATTGTTTTCTTGCTTTTGAGTTTTAGGAGTTGTTTATATATTTTGGATATTAACTGCTTCTCAGATATATGATTGCAAATATTTTCTCCCATTCAGGAGGTTGTCTTTTCATTTTGTTGATGGTTTCCTTTGCTGTGCAGAAGCTTTTTATTTTTTTTTATTTCTTATTTTTTTTATTTTTATTTTTATTTTTTGCAGAAGCTTTTTAGTTTGATATAGTCCCACTTGTTTATTTTTGGTTTTGTTACCTTTGCATTTAGAGTCAGATTAAAAAAAAAATCATTGCCAAGACTGATGTCAAGTAGCTTACCACCTATGTTTCCTCCTAGGAGTTTTGTTTGTTTTGGGTCTTACATTCAAGTCTTTAATCCATTTTGAGTTAATTTGTGTGTGTGGTATGAGATAATACCTAGTTTCATTCTTTTGCATTTCAGTTTTCCCCATTGTATATTCTTGCCTTCTCTGTCATAAATTAATTGACCATATATGTATGGGTTTATTTCTGGTTCTCTATTCTGTCCATTGATCTATATGTCTGTTTTTATGCCAATAGCATACTGTTTTGATTACTCTAGATTTGTAATGTAGTTTGAAATCAGGGAGCATGGTACCTCCAGCTTTGTCCCTTTGGTAACAAAGTTAAGAGGGATGTGGAATGTCTCTTTGAAATTTAGCATGTTGGTTGTAAATCAAGGCTGCTTTTCTCTATCAATGTGACATACGTCCCCCTTGCAAGAATGGTATGTTTCATTCTTAGTTATCTAATTTGAAATAACAAAGTTTCTGGTAGATTATGATTTTAGAGAACTAGATTTCTCAGTAAGTAAGAAAATAGTAGTGACTCCAAGGAGGGGATTGTCAGGATATTTTATAGCTGCAGAATGTCCTTGAAAGAAATATTGTTTCCCGTTAACTTCATAACTGACTTTATTAGGGCCTGTTATTCCATCCTGATAGGTTTTTATGTTCTCAGTCCAAACTAATTTTTGCTTTTTTACCGTACAGGGTTTGGATGGTGGCTCTGTGATGTCATATAATTTTTTAATAAGGAAGTAGGGAAAATGGATTAGGTGAGGAGGTGGAAATCTCTACAACACTTTCCAAACTCCAATACAATGATTTTAGAGGAATAAAAAAATATACAGGAACAAAGAATACATGAGAAAAGAGAAGAGTAAATGCCAGTCTATTATTTTAAAGTTGTAAAGAAGACAAGAGAAATGTTAGCTTGATTTACTTAAACTGAGGAAGCGGAAATCTAAATGCCTGCCAAGGGGGATGGCATCAGGAACCAAATAGATTTGCCCCATGGAATCCTGGAACATGAATAGGAGGTTCAGAGGGGGTTGAAGTGGGATGTGAGGTGTAAACAGAGTGATTGATTAAAAGCCAGTATAAGGAGTAAATTTCCATTTAATAAGTTCTTCTTTTGCTCACTGATCCCTTTCTACTTGTATTATATTTATTTTATTCTTGGGCTTTTTATAAACATTTTATTTATTCAGAGGGACAGAAGAAGAGAGAGAGAGAGAGAGAGACAGCATGAGTGGAGGGAGGGGCACAGGGAGAGGGAGAGAGAGAATCTTAAGCAGACTCTGTGTGGAGCACTGAGCCCAATGCAAGGTTTGATCCCAGGATCCCGAGATCACAACCTGAGTGGAAATCAAGAGTTGGTTGCTCAACCAGCTGTGCCACCCAGGCACCCCTCTTGAGCTTCTTGATTTCAGTACTTAGTACTTACTTTAAATCTTTTTTGTTTTAACAAGGTTGTATTATGTATGACTATTGATATTTTTGTACTCATTCCTACCATCTCATTTTGGTTTTTATTTGTTCTTCATATCTTGTTTATTTATTCTTTTACTAACCTTTCTTTATCTTTGTTAGTTTGACTAAACTTTTTCTTTCTTTTTTGTTCTTTCATAATCCAGAAGCAGGTACTATATTTCTCTTTTTCTAATGGTGCCTCATAAAAAGTTTTAAATTTTTTTTATTTCCTAATTTTTTTAATACCTAAAGCATATTTATTCAGGTTCTGTCTTTTCCATGAATAAATCAAGGACTTTAGCAGGCTTTTCTGTTTTTCATTTCTTTGTCCTCCTCCCTCATTCCTCCTATCCAGTGATGATCTGCAATTACAATTATATATATATAATTTGCTATATACTTATCATTTTCTACATAATTATAACTGCTTACTGTTATATGTGTTTATATTGATATATATGTTTTTTTTACAAATAAGATATATTTAGCTTGATAACTCTCTTGGAAATTTTTGCTCAATCTTTAAATTTTTCCCTTTTAACTTTTTTAATAAAGATTTTATTTATTTATTCATGAGAGACAGAGAGAGGCAGAGACACAGGCCGAGGGAGAAGCAGGCTCCACGGAAGGAGCCTGATGCAAGACTCGATCCCTGATTCCGGAATCAGGCCCTGAGCCAAAGGCAGATGCTCAACTGCTGAGCCACCCAGGCATCCCTTAACTTATTTTTCTTGCTAGAATACATTGTCTAATAATTCTTTTAGAGATTATGCATGGGAGATAAACTATCTTAGTCCTGTTGAATCAACCTCATTCTTGAAGTTTAATTTGAGTGTGTGTAGACAGATTTAAACTTATTTTCAAAATTATTTTTCTTTATAACTTTGAAGCTCTATTTGTTTAAAAGTCTGATGCCAATTTCTCATTTCTTTGTTTTCTCTTTCTGGAAGCTTTTAGGATTTTTACTTTACCCTTAGTAATCTTATTGTGATATGCTTGGGATTTGTTCATGAACCCTTTCTGAGTGCTCATGTCTTTCTTTAGTTTGAGGACATGCTCTTTTATTATATTTTGAATAATTTCTCTAACCAATTTTCTTCATTCTGTTTAGAAATTATATCAGACATATTTTGGAATGTCTGCATTTATCTTCCATGTCTCTTAATTTTCTTTCATTCATTCTCATTTTTATGACTTTTTACTCTTCATTCTAAAAGACTTTCTCACCTAAGTTTCTTGCTTACTAATTTCCTCTTAGGCTCTGCACATTCATGCAGGTCATTTTATAGTCAACTACTTGCTGTCCACCAATATCTATTCTTCTCGTTGTGATAAAGCTTTAGCTGGACACCTGGCTGCCCCATTGCAGACTACGTTTCAAAATCTCTTTCGTATATTGGTAATGCCAAATAACTAAGGCCTGAAAATGAAATGTAAAGGGAAATGATGTATGCCACTTTTTAAAGTCACTGGGTTGCAATTCTTTTGTCTTTTTTCTCCCTGTCTACTTTTCAGAAGATGATGAGAAATAGATCAGCCACTAGAGCAGAAGAGTGGGAAGCCATTTGTTGAATATAATAGAGCTTCCTACCAGCCCTAAACTGCTTGCTAATCCCTGGATTATGATGTAAAAGGGTAAAGCTTACATTATTATTTAAAAGACTGTGATTTGGTGTCATTATTTAATAAGTTTAACAAGTTTAATAGCACCCAAGTTAAATGCATTCTAATTGATTTTTTAAAATCAAAAAATTGTTTTTTAAATAGTGATTCAATATCCTTTTTTTTCCCTCCATCTGAAAATGTTAATTCTAGTCTGGTCTTGGCTTTTGTTTTGTTTTGTTTTACTCTAGTACAGTGGTTCTAAACTTTAGCAGACATCAGAAACTTGTAAGATACAGAATCTGTGCCCCACCCAGGATTTCTGATTCAGTAACTCTGGGGTGGAGCTTGAAAATTTGCATTTCTAACAGTTCTCCAGATGATACTAATAGTGCTGAGTTGACCATCACTCTTTGAGAACCACTATTCTAGTAATTCTGTTTCACACAAAAGTAAACTTTTCTTTGTTGAATGAGGAGCCTTATATTTTGTGGGCTCTTCCCAAATGTTTGGTTATTCTTGGGTGTGTAGGCAGGGTATTGAGATCCCTGATGTCCAGTGTGCTACCCATATTTATTTACTATAGCCTTACGGCAGTGGTTTTAGGAATGGCCAAGCCTTGATTCTGAAAGAGAGCTAGTTTTCTGAAGAAGGAGCTTCTATTCATCCAGGGGGTTGCCCGGGACACTAACTGTTCTTGCCCAGAGGCAAATACTTCTGTTACTGTTTACCTGAATTGTTTTAGAGATGTCTGTCCCTTTTGTATTTCTCACAGGATGCACTGGTTTGGGGCTTGAAGCAGTCTCACAGACCCTTGTGTGTTTTCTAGCTTACCTTTCCCATGCAGGATAGGCATAGATTCCTTCTCCAATATATTCTTCCTGCCTCCTTTCTTGAGGGAATTCTTCATAGTGTCTGTTCTTTGGAGGACTCCTTTAGTATGATCCAGTGTCATTATTGATTTCTGCTTATATGATTTTATATAATTACCAGGGATTAGGATACAGTACAGAGATGTGTCCGTGTATTCCCTGTCCTCAGTTTTGATCTAGCCTCTCCATATTTTAATTTATTTTTGTGTTTAGTAAATAAAAATGTAAACTCAGCTACATTGCAAGTTTCTTGAGGACCTAATACTATACTATAACCTCAGACATATTTATATTTCTCACAACTTAATACATACTTGTCTGCTTGAGTCTCTCTTTTATCCAGCCTGCCTTTGATGGTTTCTACATATAACCTATCTACTTTGTGTTTAGATAATGAAAGTTTTAAATGTGAGCCTAAGCTAATGATGGTTAAAGACAGTATTCATAACAATAATATATTTATTGAGGATTTGTAAGGGTGAAGCTAAACTTTATATGCAAAATAAACCAAAATCAAAAAACAAATGAGTAACAGAGGCAAAATCTAGACTAAATTTTACTCCAGAGACTATGCTTTTAAGCATTGTACCTACTGCCTCCTAGGAAGGCATATTTGCTAGATTTCAAAGTCAAATTGCTGATGTGCATTATCCACAGCTTATATGTTCTAATGGGTTTGAGAATCTCTGGCATAGAGCTAAACCTAGACTCGGTACTTTACAGAAGTTACTACATTGGAATAGAAATAATCACCATTGCTTTTTGTTATTATCTGATATGGTTGATGATAAACACTTTTGATTTCCTTTTAATTGAACTATAGGTAATAGTGTTACAGACTTACTATAGACAATGGCATGCTAAAGTCGTAGTAAAGGATTTAAAAAGACAGAAAATGTTAAGGTTGAAGTGGGAAGCAGAGGAAGAACTAAGAAAGATAAGAGAAAAAGAAGAATGGATTAAATTGGACTATTACCGGAGGCATAATCCTCAAACAAAAGAAGATTTTGAAGTTCTTTATAATGCACTGGAACGTAAGTTTGAAACAGCCTTTGTGTACAATAATAATTTTATAATTTTTCACTAGTAGAAAAAAACAGGTTTACTAAAGACAAAAGGAAGATATTTCAGGATGATGTCATTTTGGATTAGAGAATTTAAAGAGATGAATAATGTTTTATATTCGGGACAGGAATTAAGGCAGGAATGAAATTGGGAATGCCTTTATATTAACAATGGATAAATAAAATGTGCATACTGCTCTGTAAATTCTGTGGTTTTAGTGTGTTATCTCATTTGATCATCCCTGTGAGGTAAAAAGAAAAAGTATTGTCCAATCTGGGTCTCTGATGGTCTTGGGAAATTGTGAATTCAGAGTTGAACCATTTGGAATCCCTCAGTTCAGCATCCTGTCTCTGATTCTGCTCTTTAGAGAGGGTACGGGTAATATCTTTTAATTACCACCCATTAATGATCAATATAAATGTACATTCTTGACGCAAGTGACTTTTATGCTTTGTTTCTTCCACGAGATGTGTGCTAGTCATTGGCACAATTAAAAGCTTCAGTTACTTGACCGATCAAGCACTCCCTACTCAGGGCAGTAGATAACACTTTTCTTGCAGCCTTTTCCCATTGCCCCCTTCCAATCTCAGCTTAAATGTCACTTACTCAGAGGCTTCTGTGACTAACAGGAGAACTTGGATTCTCCCCAAAGTTTTCATTTATGTCATCACCATAATTTGTAATACATCTTTTTAATATTAATTTTCCCCACTGGACTGTAAGCTCCATGACACAATAACTTTTTCTTTTTTTGGATGATCTCTCTTTTTCTGTGCTCAGCTTACATGCTCAACAAATACTGATAGAATGAATGATTGTCGATGAAGTGGAAACCCAAAGATGTTGTAATGCAGCATCTCTAGCTTGAGTAACAGAACATATCATTGAATATAATTTTAGGTGTCCGATACTGGGTCTGTTTATATAGCTATACGGTAACATGCTATTTACCAAAAGATGATTCAGTCAAACACTAGGTCTAACAAGCAATACTAATAAATTTATCTCTTTGTAACATGCAAAATCGAGTGGCTTTAGGAATGTGGCACAGCTGGAGGTGACAGCCCGCTCCCTTGGCTTTGCCTCCACTTTCTCCTAGTTGTTGGCCTCTGCAGATACTTTGTTTTACTTTAAACTTCACTTCTATTTTCATTTTCTCTCAGATGAAAACAAAATTTGTTTCTAAGTGTGAAGAGTTAGAACTGTTGGCAAGGTGTCTATGTTATGTCTGTTATAGCCGAACTCTACTCAGATAATATTTCAAATTCACATATGAACAAACTAAAGGGTATTGTTACTTCGTTCGGTTGACAGGTAGTTGTGCAAAACAACAGAAAGTTTGCTGAATGAGGTCCCACCTTTCCTACTTACTGGTGGCTGTTAACTTGGACAAGTCACTCACTTCTAAGCTCCAGGTTCTTCATCTACAAAAAGACTTAATGATCTCTGGCACATTTACCTCACAGGACTTTATAAAAAGAAAATAAGTACTGCATTTATGAAAGTACTTTTTTATAAGTTTTTTTTAAAAGATTTTATTTATTTATTCATGAGAGACACTGGGAGAGAGGCAGAGATACAGGCAGAGGGAGAAGCAGGCTCCATGCAGGGAGCCCGTTGTGGGACTCGATCCCGGGACCTGGGGCCACAACCTGAGCCGAAGGCAGACGCTCAACCACCAAGCCCCCTGGGCGCCCCTATGAATGTACTTTATTTATTTTTTTGAATGTACTTTAAAAGTGCAAAGACTTGTGCATATATGTTACTGTTTATGTGATAAATAATTTTATACAGATTTTCTATATTAAAATAGAACACACATAGTTTGTATAGACATGATTTATGTGGAAGAAAATGAAACTTCTTACATAAAAGAAGCATTTTTTAAGTTTTCTTCCAGCCCTAAAATTCTAAATTAAAACTTTATTTTAGAATAATAATTTTTAGGTTGTTTTGTTGTAGTCTTTAAAACTGCTGCCCTCCTTTGGCTCATGGTGACAATTGCATAGTTTGAATTCTAACTCCTAACAGGAAGTTTAGCTTTTCCTCTGGGTTCTGTCCCTCAGTAATAAAGGCAAAATATATCACTTTAGGAAAATGAATTTAACTATGTAAGATAATATAATGTATCAAAGTCAAAGCCGTTTCCAGGAACACTATTTTATTTTCATGTGTTTTTTTTTTTTCCTTTCCTTATGAGAGCAGTATGTTGAAGGTGACTCCTTCCATTGATCCGAATTGTCACTCTCACTTAGATTCAGCGTAGGAGTCATGGTCTTTAGGAAACTTCTCTTGACAGCACGAATTGGGCCCAGAGCCTCTTTTTCTTGTCTTTGATTCTCTGTAAACATTGCTTCTTGTGATCCCGGGTGGCTCAGTGGGTTAGCGCCTGCCTTGGGCCCAGGTCGTGACCCGGGTCCCGGGATCGAGTCCCACGTCGGGCTCCCCGCAGGGAGCCTGCTTCTCCCTCTGCCTGTGTCTCTGCCTCTCTCTCTGTGTGTCTCATGGATAAATAAATAAAATCTTTAAAAAGAAACATTACTTCTTTAACTGTCTACATTTGTGCCAAGGATCCCTGATAAGAGCCCTGCTCATTATATCTAGTGAGTATCTGTTGAATTGAATCTGCTAACCCTCTGCCTTGTTTTGACTTGTGCTGATGGCAGCTTCTGACTCTTCTCTAATTATTACTTCGTGATCTCAAGGGAGTCCACTGTCATAATCTGGCTCTGGGGATTCGGCCCGAATCTTCCTTGGTTCTCTCCATTCAGGCTTTCAGTCCATGAACGAGAATTTTAAAAAGCATATGCATATAAACTATAGTGGTGGACAAAATCTTGTATGTTCTGCTCTTTCTCTTTTGGAAATTGCAAGTTTATATCTCAGAAATTTTAGAATGTATATAGACTTTAGGACTAGTGCTATCCTTTCATTTTATAGTTGAACTTCAGACCCTGGAAATTGGATGATTTGTCCAAGAAGATAAGTTAAGGAGACAGAATAAATATATTCTTTCAAATGCACTAATCCCTTTTAAGATCTTTTTCTTTAAAAATATTGGTGGCTATTGACATCTGTAATGGGCTGATGGCTCCTCCAAAATTCATATATTGAAGTCCTAACCCCAGTATCTCAAAATATGACTGAGTTTGGAGACAGGACCTGTGAAAAAGTAATTCAGAAAAAAAATAAGGTCCTACGTATGAGCCCTAACCGACATAGCTGATGTCCTTAGAAGGAGAGGAGATTAGGACACATACACACAGAAGGTCACGTAAAGACCCTGGAGGATGGTGGCCCTTTAGGCACCGGGAGAGAGGCCCTCAGAAGAACCTGACCCTGCCATCACCTTCATCTGGAACTTCTCTCTTCCAGAAGTGTGAGGAAATAGATTCCTGTTGTTTAAGCCTCCCAGTCTGTGGCACTTTGTCATGGCAGTCCTAGAAAACTAATTCAGTATTCCAGGGTTTTGTTGGTTTTTTATTAACATCATCCATGTTTTATGAAAGGGGGCAGAGTCTCTTGTTTTCTTCAATGTCTTTTCTGTATAGGCCTGGAAAGTGTTAATTCAGATAAAAAATAAGTTTTGTCCTTCTACTCCTGATTCCTGTGTGTTTCCATTCCTTATCCATAGTTGGAACATGGTATTTCTCCGATACCGCATTCCATTCCTTACCATAGATTTACAGGGAGGTTGTTCATCTAATGGAGAATTTTATTAGAATTGAAGCCCATTGTTTTCATTTCTAATTAGCTTTGCTGGATTTTTCCCTTTTTAAAAACCATGCTAATAACTTAAGCAAAATGTAAAGTCTGAATATACATGAATATAAGTGAATTTGAGTGCATATATCTCCAGATTCACCCAGGACTTAAGTATTAATCTAGGAGAGCAGTATATTGCTATTTGAGTTTGGCAGGATAGCTTAAGTAATATCCTAGTGGCCTAAATTTATTACTGGTCCCAAAGGTTTCTAATGTAAAACTGGAAGTAAAATAGGTTTACTTACTTATATTATTCAATTTTTATTTGCTTTCTGGGAACATCTATATAATCCCATGAGATAAATATTCTCAGTTATTATTTCCAGAAGCAAGCAATTTTTCTCTTCTTTCATATAGTGCCTTTGGATATGTGGATTTTGTCCAATTTTTAAAAGTTCTTTGGGTTGATAAAACTAAAGGATGAACTCATCAATCATAGATTTCCTGGACTTTCATAACATAATTTAGCCCTTAAATTTACAACCCCTTTGCTGGAGACAATTTAGCTTTTAAATTTAAAAATCTTCTTTTCGAATAGACCAAGCTGTACAGTGCCTGAATAATGTATTCCCGGTAAGGGACAGAGTGGATTCTTGTAAAGAATATCACTGACCTGTCCTTGGCCTGATCAAGATGATTTCAAATTGATTCAAGTTGAGAGGAGGGAGAAGTAGTTTGATAAAACTGTAAAACTAAATATCATAAAAGTCAGTGGTTATAGCAGAAGAAGGCCAGAAACAACAGAGAGAACACGAGCAAGGGGAAAGGGCGGAAGGAGAGGGAGAGAGAGAATCTCAAGCTGACTTCCCACTGAGCGTGGAGCCCCACACAGGGCTGGATCGCAGGACCCTGAGATTGTGAACTGAGCTGAAATCAAGAGTCAGCCACTCAACTGACTGAGCCACCCAGGTGCCCCTAAAATAAATATTATTAATTTTTAAAGATTTTATTTATTTATTCATGAGAGATATTGAGAGAGATGCAGAGACATAGGCAGAGGGAGAAGCAGGCTCCCTGCCAGGGAGCCTGATGCAGGACTCAATTCTAGGACCCCGGGATCAAGACCTAGGCCAAAGGCAGACAGAGCCATTCAGGCGCCCCTAATCATTATTTTTAAAACTAAGAAATCTGAGTCATCTGATGGAGGAATTTAGCTGGAAAGGTGAGAAACAATTCAGAGATAGGTATTTTCACATATATCAAAATAATAAACACATTTATATGCGTATATATATATACACTATAAATGGGAAATATATATATCAAAATATTAAACATTTGCATATATATATATATATATATATATATATATATATATATATATATATATAAAGGAAATAGCATGTTACCCTAACATGTTTTCTTCTGTGTATCATTTTGTGTTTGGGGGGGATATCTTCCTGAAGGAAGTAATTCTTTTTTTTTTTTATCAGTTTGTTTTTCATCATTTTTTTTTTAAAGTAAGCTCTACACCCAAGATAGGGCTCAAATTCACAACCCCAAGATCAAGAGTTGCAGGCTCCACCAAATGAGCCAGCCAGGCACCCCAATAAGTGTATGCTTTAATCCCCATCACCTGTTCCCCTCATGCCCCCACCCACCTCCCCTCTGGTAACCATCAGTTTGTTCTCTATAGTTAAGAATCTGTTTCCTGGTTTGTGTCCCCCAGCCCCCCCCCCACGTTTTTTTTTTTTTTTTTTTTTTTTGTTTCTTAAACTCCACAGGAGTAAGATTATATGGTATTTATCTTTCTCTGACTTCTTTTGCTTAGGTGGCAAAAGCAGTTATTCTCTTGATAGGAGATCTGAATAGTATGTGTTCATGGCTGCTACAAACCCAAACCATATATTTTTTAATACTGGGGAGAGAGTGTGCTTACTTGGAGGCTTAATTTATCATCATTTTGGCTGATTTCCTTTGGTTTCTCTTTGTTTGACTCTAATTTTATTGCTTTAAGTTTCTCAGCTTCCATTTTATCCTATTTTTTCATATGTCAGGTGTACAATATGAATGCTTATATTCATGTTTAATTTTATTTAAATTGACATAAAAACACTATTTGTTGGGATATGATGGTAAAAAATTTTCTGGAAAGATGTGGGATTTTAAAAACTCAAGTCTTTCATGTTATTCCTCTAGTCTGGAGGCAAGAAGAATTTGCACGCATTAACCAGTCTTTCACTGGAGCTGAAAGGAAAGCTGCTTTGTGTGAACTTCTGGAAAAAGAGACCCAGATAATTGCTTCCATTGGGAGACATAGATATATTGCAAATATGGCAAACCGGGAAGCATTGATACAAACTTTTTTGGATAAGGTTAGTAAAGTAACAATTATTTAAATAAGAATGTACCCTGAGTTTAAAAATGTAGAATAATGAGCTAAAGAAGAGACTTACATTGTACGAATTTGCATGTTTAAATTTTTTCTAATACAGTGTTAGACTTTTAACTGTGGCATAGACTAACAGTTAACAATTAACATGAAATTAATATGTTCTTAGCTACAAGGTTTCAGGCCATGAAGGAAAAAATAAAGATACCTTTGACTGTTCATTTAGCTTTAGGTTGGCTATGGAAGTTCGATGACTTGCAAATCCTGATGAAATGGACAGCTATTGAAGTCACAAAATGTCTGGGTTTGGGATGCCTCATAGTAAGCAACCTGGGGAAAAGAGCTATCGACTAGTGTTTTTGCTTTTGCTCATCAGGTCATTAACTGACTGGGACTTTCTGACCAAAAGCATATATGATTATTGAAAACCATGAAAACATACAATTAATGGAAAAACTAATTATCTTTTCATGTTGAAACTGCCTGTTTGATACTGACTGCATAGCCTGTTTCCATAGTGACCAATCTCCTGTAAACCTGATCTTTCCAAACAAAAGCCAATCCAGACACAAGACGAAGAGTTCTTCAAGATCTTTGCCTTTAGTGATTCTAGTTGTATGGTTCTTGTTACTTGAGAACATTCATTCTTAAAAACCATATTTTTTGGTACCATAAGTGCCCTACTTTCATTTTACTAATACACCTTCCTGTTTGATCTCAGATTTTCTTGTGGCTTTAACTACTACCTACAGCCTGGAACTTCCTGCAGGTCCAAGTCAGGCCTGTCTTAGGAGCTTCCAGATCACATATCCACTTGCCTATTGTTATTGCTCTTTGGGTGTCCCAAGAGTACACCTTAAATCGACATGTAAACATTGAAATTACATCATCTCACCATTCTCTGCCCCCTCATCTCCAAACTGATCCTGTTTTGTAGCACTCACGTAATTTATCCTTTTTTTTTTTTTAATTTATTTATGATAGTCACACAGAGAAAGAGAGAGAGAGAGAGAGAGAGAGGCAGAGACACAGGCAGAGGGAGAAGCAGGTTCCATGCACCGGGAGCCCGACGTGGGACTCGATCCCGGGTCTCCAGGATCGCGCCCTGGGCCAAAGGCAGGTGCTAAACCGCTGTGCCACCCAGGGATCCCAGCGTAATTTATCTTTATGAATGTTTTTATCATCTATCTAGTTGCTTCAGGCAGACACCTGGGCATTATTCTTGACATTCCATTCCAGCCACCAGTTTGTTCTTGCTTTACTAATCGTCTCAATTCTTTATTTCTTCCTTTTCAAGCCCACTACTACTGCATATTAGGGAAATGGCTCTGCCATAGCACACTTGCACGTATCCAAACAGGCCAGGAAGGCAAAGACTTCAACCACAGCTTATCTGAATCTTGGTGGAATGCCTTATGATCCTACTGGAAAATGAAAGGCTGAGAGGCTTCTGAAGAGGTGTTATGGAGCAGTTCCTTTCTTTTGCTTCCCTGTCCCCTGGGAGGCTGTCATGAGACGGCTCTTGTCTTGTGTGTGTGAGCTTGACAGTGATTTAGTTGAATGTGGATTTCCTTCTCATTTGGATGACTTTACATCTCCAGATTAGGCTCTCAGCCTCCAGTCTCACTTCACAGTTCCCTCCTCTGTCATCCATACCACGGCCATAGTGACCTCCCTACGCACAGCTCTACTCTTGCCCCTCCTTACTGCCCTCAGTGAGGGAGTAGGGATTTCTGATTTCCATAATCAATTCTCCACACACCTCACCTGTCCTGCTGATGTCTCACTGCCATCTCCTCTTGCATACTGTAGCCACACTATGCCGGCTATGCTTGGTTACTTGCATGTCCTCAGAAATACCACGTGCTTTCCATGCCTTTGTATCCAGTGTTGCTTATACATGGAGCATCCTCTCCCTGTTTCCTTACTAGCTAACAATGTACCCTTCGATACAAGCTCAGATGCCCCTTCTTCCAGAAAAGATCTGCTGATCATCCTACTTTAGCCTATACTATATACTTTCATGAGACCTTATTTCACTTCTGCCTTAGTACATAGTGGTCAGTTTTTATTATATCTATTTACATATGTGAATCATTCCTAGATACTGAGCTTCTTAAGCAAGAGCTATCTTTTATCTCTGTATCCTCATATGCTAGCACAGTGCTTATCACAGAGTGTTACTAAATGCCTATGGAGGAAGGCAGGGAGGAAAACTAAGGGACAGAGATAATGGTATGTAATTTCATATTTCAGGTGTTATCAAGAAATTAGACAATGTAGATATTGTCATTTCAAATTCCTGAATATCTTCATTCTAGGAAAGATGAAGGCATAATATTCATACTTCTCCAGAGTCCTATTTCAAACTAAACTTAATCTGTTAGCAAGTTTCTTTATCTTGAATCCAGCTTCACCACTGGGAACTGTATTCCTTATGTGTTGGATAGTTAAACTTACCAAGGAGGACGGCATGGACTCAGGGCAGCAGGGACCCAGGGTGAAGTAGCTGAGGGCCTCTGAGGTGCAGGGGACAAGCAAGATGAGTGGCACCTTTCTTATTTGAGGCTGGAACTTCTTTTTTTTTTTTTTTTTTTTAAAGATTTATTTATTTTTTTATTTATGAGAGAGAGAGAGAGAGGCAGAGACACAGGAGGAGGGAGAAGCAGGCTCCATGCCAGGAGCCTGACGCGGGACTCGATCCCGGGACTCCAGGATCACATCCTGGGCCAAAGGCAGGCGCTAAACCGCTGAGCCACCCAGGGATCCCTGAGGCTGGAACTTCTACAGGAATTCCTACTTATGCTTTCTCTGATGCTTTGTTTCCTATAAACTATTTTAAATTCTTGTTGTAAATATATGGTGTCTATTCTTTTTATGCCTTTATGCCCCCCTCCTGCCCTACCACCGCCAGGCCTCATGTTTATCTAACATTGTATCTAAACCTGTTATGAATTATAGAGTTCAAAAGTAGATAAAGTCCCAACATATAATACTGACTCTGAACCCAGCTGATGACCATTGCTCTTTCTCATGAACTGTAGCACTCTACAAAGGTCTTGAAATCTCATCAAGAAAAGATAAGATGGAGAAATTTTGTTCACAAAAATTTTCATGAAGAAGAAAGATGAGGTCTGTTTTTGTTTTTGTTTTTGTAAAAATTGTTAAGTTGTTTAGGTAGAAACTGAGGACCCGAAGGATCCTGGATGTAGGAAGAATTGCCAGGAAGATGGAAATCTTTTGATTTCGTTGCCAGGAGAGAAAAAGATAAAGTAGAATGAGGAGACAGTTGGAAGGCAATGGGGCACAGTGTGGCTCCTTGTGACTTTTTACTTAAATTCCTAAATAACCGAAGTATTAAGGGCAAGATTATTATTTGTTTGGCAAGAGGAGAGGGAACACAAGAAATGATTGGGCCTTAGTGTCCACACTGATTTAGGACAGCACACAAGGATACAAGACCAGAAGACTGAAGGAAAGAGGGAAAAATTAGCCACAAGAACTTATAGAAATCAAGGGAAAGGCTTTTTGTGGGTCATAGGTTTTAGAATTTGAGTTCTAAATCCACAGTCACCTTAGTTGATCCTAATCTATTACATAGCCTAATTAGTCTAGTCTTTAAAAATATCGACTAACAGTGACTCTGGCCTACTTTTAATATGTTATAGTAAGGATGCCTGGGTGGCTCAGTGGTTAAGCGTCTGCCTTTGGCTGAGGCCGTGATCCTGGAGTCCTGTCCTGAGCCGGAATTCCTGCAGGGAGCCTGCTTCTCCCTCTGCCTGTGTCTCTGCCTCTCTCTCTGTGTATCTCTCATGAATAAATGAAATCTTTAAAAAAAAAAAGAAAGAAAGAGAGAAAGAAAGAAAGAAAGAAAGAAAGAAAGAAAGAAAGAAAGAAAGAAAAGAAAGAAAGAAAGAAAGAAAGAAAGAATGAATCCTGAATGGAGAAGCAAGTCTAAAAAAAAATAATCTGTTATACTAAATGATCAAATCTTTGTTATTTTAATGCAGATTCATTTAAATCACCTTTTTGTTTAGGATGCCATATGAAGCATCATAGAAAACAACTGAGATAGATTGTATAGTCTTTCTTTGCAAATGCTTCCACAATATCTATTCATTTAGGCCTACCTACCTCTCTGCTCCCCCATACCAGCATTGTCTCTAATATTCAGGAGGAGACAGTGCTGATTTCATAAAACTTGAAGTAACTTTGTTTTTGTTTTTTTTTTGATTACTAAGAAAAAGTAGCTTATAATTAATCCCTGAAGCTAGACGAGGTCAGAGTTTTTTTTTTTTTCCAAATGTCAAAACTAGCAACCAGAGCTGCTGGTTTATTATGTGGTTTATTGAACTAATATTTTATTTTTTAATCTTATTCCTGATCATAATATTTTCCTGAGTAATAAATGATATTATTTCCAGTTAGTCCAATCAAGGCATTAAACTAATCAGCTATTATGGATTCTATACTAAACCTTCATTCTCCATAAAAGGCTTAACCTAAAGATTTTTTGAAGTATTAGTTAAATAGTTTGTAATTTTAACACATCAAACGTTGCCCTCGGCAGGTTATCAAATGTTAAAAACCCACAAGCTGACTGAGGTGAAAAAAGCAGGTCAAGAAATTCGAATAAAAAACTGTCAGCCAGTTTCTAATGCATCTTGAGTTCTCTTCACCCAAGCTGTGTTCAAGAGACAATTTGAATTTCTGCAAGAGATTTTCCCTAGATTCAAGACCATTTATTTCTTTGATTCACATACCACTTCTCACAGTCCTTGTTAGCTGTGTCATTTAAATGTTATTTTCTCCCCCATACTCTGGTGGCCAACACCTAATGGGACAGAAAAATGCAACCGATTTTTGCTTCTCTCTGAGCACCATAGTGCACAGGGGTGTCCTCTGTATATGAACAAAACCTCTTTTCTGTGTAAAAGAAAACTTGATCACTACACAGTAGCTTTTGGGGGGTTGGGGTTATTCTTAATTTGTGCCCTTGGGGACCTGAGTATTAATTTAGGAGGAAGAAAGCCCTCTTCTCCCAATGCAGTCATTTCTTCTCTTTTGTGGAAGCCTGCTGCTCTCCAGGTTTTTGTTATCTCTGCACCTTCCCCTCCTTGAAACATGTCTTCCTGCTGTTCTTCTGTTTCTCTCCTCCGGAGGCTGCCCTGTCTCATTTGTTGGCAGCTTAATGGAATTTATTACGCTCCCGTTTTCTGAAGCAATTTAAGAACATGATTGTTGTACATCTCTTATTACAGCCAAAGCATTCAAAGAAAAAAGGAGATAGGAAAGAGAAATAAGCAAAGTTGACACATTTTCCTGTGCCAGAGTAAAAAATAAATAAAATAAAATAAAATAAAAATACCTTAAAGCCTGAAATCAAAGCAGCTTAAACTTGAAGACCAAGTTATCAGTGTTGGCAGAAATATATCCAAGTATTAAAAACAGCTTTGTCAAACAGATTTTAAAATATATATTTGAGTGCTAACTAGGGAAACTCAAACTTCAAATCCAGAATTATTTGATTATATCACTCAGTTCACTTTAGTCTGGGTAATTCCTGGTTATTCTTCAGGTTTCACCTTAGATACGATTTTCTTTTCATAGCAACCTTTTCATTTACCTGCAGTCATCAAGCATAATCACCCTTTATTTTAGTTACTTATTTTCTTTTCTTTACATGTTATTAGATTTGAGAATTCTTGAAATCAGTATATATATTTACTCTGTGCCTGGTACACTGACTAATATATAGTAAACATAACAAATATTTGTTGAATGAATGAGTGCATACCCTAGGCCCTATCAGATATACAGAACTATATGAGCAATTTATTTCTTATAATCTTTCAGGAGAAATAAAATTAACAAACAAAATAACTATATAACAATTTGTATTTAAATTTCATTGCCCTGAGTGATTGAAATAGAGACACTGCATACTCGTGTGTGTTTGTGTTACAAGTACAATAGGACTTCAGGTACTAGCAATTTCAGTGGTTCAAAACATAGTGGTTAGGAATTTTTGTGGAAAAGGTAGGGTTTGAGTTAAAAATTGGAGGGTGGGGAGGATTTGACTGTTGAATATATTTGGAAAAAACCCAAGAGATTACTATATCATAGTATATTAGATGGGGTTAAAAACTTGGAGGGGAGGTGGAGTTAAATCAGTCTGTCAGCTAAAGTACAATTTAGTAGATGAACTAGGCATTTCATTAAAAGATAATTATACTTAGATTACTACAAATAAGGTTACCGCCTGCAGAGCAAAAGGTATTGTCCATATTACTGAAAGAAAGGAAATTGCATTTGGTAGAACCACCCTGAAGAAAATTGCATGGGAAGATTAAGATATTAGTTAGACTTTAAAATATCACAATATGAAACTTAGCCTAACATTGCTTATTCCTTAAAACTTTTAAAAGGAGCTTGGAAACAAATATTGAACTTTAGTACACTCAGAGGCCCATCCCAAAGGAAGCTATATCGATTTAAAACAATACATATATTTTTATTTCTAAGTGATAATAATTAAATGACATAATATTTTCCTTTTTTTTAAGGATTTTATTTATTTAGTTGAGAAGAGTGCAAGAGAGAGAGAGAAAGAGCAAGCACGTGCAGGAGCAAGGGAAGAGGCAGAGGGAGAGGGAGAAACAGACTCCTTGCTGAGGAGGGGCTAGATCCAAGATCCAAGGACCCTGGGATCAGGACCTGAGCTGCTTAACTGTCTGAGCCACCTAGGCACCCCGACAAGATATTTTCATTGAGCTATTTCCCTTTTATAATCCTTAATAAATTTGAGTTAATTCTACCGGTGTGCTCATTAGCAGTGCATTATTTAATATTAGATTTATGTCTTAAGAATATAAATTAATTATAGGATTGCAGCCTCTCATTTGCTGTATTAAAGCTAGAACTGAGAATCTAAAGTTTCTGATAAAAACTCCTAGCTCTGAACAGCACTTATTTTGTCTTTGATCAGAAAAATGCTACCATTACTTTGAAAGCATATCAAGTATAGTTGTTTTTAGGTGGTACTTTTCAGTTTTTAGTGTAATTAGCTAATATGAAATGTAAAAAAAAATGAATTTAAGGCTGCAACTAAAAGCTCCTCATAAATACTGTCAGTCTAAATACAGCCTTATATTATTTCTCTCTTTGGCTAGTCTGCATTTCTGATGATTTGTTCCCATACATGGGCTTCTGTTTAAACATTTAATTATATCAAATCTAAGATTTAAGTGGCTGCAAGTATGACATAAATTGGGACTACAGGTCTCCAAAGCAGTTACCATTCAGCTTATTAAAAAAATCCAGCATTTGGACAGTTAATAGTTGTGATCAAAATAGCCTTGTTCTAATAGATTAAAAACAGAGAAAGACATCAAGCAGCTTTATACCATAAAGGAGAAGAGAAAATAGTTTTCACTGGGAAATTTCTAGGTGAATGCATCTTTTCTTAAAATCTCGGTAAGGAAGAGGAGCCCTGTCAAACACAGGCTTAATCTTCATTAAAGATTGCAGTGGCATCTCCGGAGTGTCGCTCGAGCTTTGTCTCCTGGACTCTTAGCCCAGGAGCCCACGGAGGAGCTGCAGGGCCAGTGCGCGCCAGGGTTAACCTTCAGTCCGTGGGGTGGGCTAGGTTGGGGGGGTGCCACGCCAGATTTGAAAGTAAGGAGTGAGAGTCTTGGCGTGTCTAGCTTAGATGGGGATCACGGCGCTGCTAAGAGCCAAGGAAAGCCGTTCGACTACGGGCATCTGCTTTGTGAGCAACTGTGAGCCTGTTAGAGATTATGTTGATCGGAAACAAAACCCTAACTGGCAGAGTCTCATTTTGCTCTGTGTGCAGGTCTAGTGCACTGAGGATTAGAACAGTTGTTTCGCAAATGTCTTCAAGTGGCAAAGCATGATCCAGGCACATTTCTATAAATCAGTGTAATGGAACCAGCAGATCATGTTTTTAAAGACTGCACACAGCATGCCTTCCCCCAAAGGACTCATCCGTATGCTCATTAAGTCATTCAGCATCCTAGTTAGTCCAGATTAGTAGCGATTTCTGAGTCCTGTAGAAATGTTTACACTTCCACAGACTAAATAGCTCTTCCATATTTTTTTCCTATACTGTTTTGCTTTCCCAAGGTCTACAAGTTCTTCAATTAATTTCCTCATGTTTTAGTGATACTTTCATTTGTAATGCACATGATATTAAGTTAGTCTTTAGTAGAAGTAGCAAAGTTATTTTTTAACCTATAATTAACTGATAATCATTAACATAATATTATTTTTAAGTGTTCAGCTCCAAAGGTATGGAGAACATTTAGTGGCAAAATAATTGAGATGGATACACAGTTCACCATCAGAGCCAGAGAGTTGCAGAACATCTATAAATGCATTATGCTGAAAAATATCTCTCAAGATGAAAGGCTGGATGTACTACTAACGCTTAAACATACAGTGAAGGTACATTAATTTTCTCGTCATTTGAGATATCACTATTAATAAAAAAATGAATACTAAAATAAGCTGTATTAATTATAAAGATGATTAATCAATGTTTACATATATGAACTTATTTTGTCAACAGCTATATTATTTTGGTATAATTTGGGGACAATGTGGTTTATGCATTAATTATCTAAAAGTTCTCAAAACTATATATTATGATACATAGTAAATATAAATATAGCATAATGAATATTCTAAACATAAATATACCCATATCTATGCAATGGATGCAAATATATAGCATGGAATTAATACTTAGTTTCGTAAAACAGCAATTGTCTATATATTTTGACACTTTTCAGTGAAAATTTTATTTTTAGCAGTTTTAGAGCAGCATTAGAGTATTTTAATTTTTTCTTTATTTTTTGATTTAAGATACTTTTAGTTGAGTAAATGATTCTTGTTGAGAGGTAAGTCTCCATAGATCTCTTGCGTTTCTCCCCATCTTGAGAACAGAGGCATTGACCCAATTAGGCATTGACTGCCTTTGTTTTAAATTGCCGTTTTAAAGATAATTGTGCAGTGACTAACCCTGGAAGATAGAGATAGTTAGGATGAAAGGGAGAAGCAGTAAGTCCAGAGGTCAGAAATAAGCATGATATCCATGATGGGCAGTAAAAAGGCCGGATTGGAAAAAAAGAGAGTGCAGGTAGGAAATTCAGTAGAAATCTTCCTAATTGACATATTTAGGAACATTAGCTGGTTAATAATAATAATAATAATAATAATAATAATAATAATAATAAACAAAGGATAGGCTTATAAAAATAAATTGTGCATATCTTAATATGTTTAACCAAGTATATTTACATGTACATTTATTTAATAATATTTTGATGGAGGATTAAGGCCTTTAAGCATGACTCAAATTCTGGATCTATTCACTATGGCTGCATAATCTTAGATAAGTTATTTAATATTTCTGAAAATCAGTTTCATTATTTGTAAAATTAGTTGGGGGATATAGTTGTGTGTATATATATATATATATATATTATATATATATAAAATACAAGTAAGTATAATTTATATATCTCAGCCCTTAATGAATAATAGGTATTACTTTGATGACAATTACTAAGAGACACCAGTGAACCTTAAACCTCAGTACACATTAGAATTGTCTGTAGAGTTTGAAAGAGAGTGAGATTCACAGAGACAGAGCGAAAGAGAGAGTATGAGAATAAATGAATAAGGATGATAGCCCCCATTTCAGAGAAATTAAATTAGATCCCCAAGTGTGAGGGCTATGTTAAAACCTTTAAAAATCTCCCCCAGGTCATTCTAATATGCCTTCAGGGTCAGGGACCCCTGATAGAGATTCTTGCATAAGCTATACCAAATACATATTAAAAAGTACAGGAGAACATTATTTTACGGTCACATTGACTTTGCATTCTGACTCCTTCATTCAAACTGTGTTTCTTTTCACCCTCTCTTGAGCAGTTGGAGCAACTTACTTCTATTTTACTATTCATAAATCCTACCTTAATCACTTAATTCCTAATTGGGGCTTTCTTACTCAACCACACTCATTTTTGTGAGTTTATTTAAAAAGTATTATGAATTATACAAATGTGCAGAAAAAGTATATAAAATATACATATATGTACAATTTAACAGATATGAAATCATCAACCACGTAACCTGTCTCTGACCCAAAATCAGGACATTGCCAACATTGCCAGTATCTGCCTTTCTCTTTGTAATGCCAGTTCACCCTCTCATCCCCTAGAAAGAACTACCATGTTGACTTTCACAGTAGTCATTTCCTTGATTTTCTTTATAGTTTTACCAATATATATATATAAATATATTTAATATGGTTTAGTGTTGTTTATTTTTAGATTTTATTTAAATGGAATATACAGTATTATTTCATGCCTTGCTGCTTTTGCTCAGCAACATTAATGTGTTAGATTTAAGCTTTTACTGTTTATAGCTATAGTTTATTTATTTCTATACATTTGATAATATTCTATCAATATATATGTTGTATGAATAAGCCATCACTTATTTATGTCATCAATTTATTTATGGGTATTTCGTTGTTTCTAATCTTGAACTACTGTGAAAAATGATTCTACATGCACATTTCTCTAAAGCACTTTATGGTTGGAATTGGTGGGTTTTAGATTACCCATATCTGAAGCTCTACTAGATAATGTCAAAGTTTTTTCCAAATTCGTTGTACCAATTTGTATTCCTACCAATTTCTTTTGGAGTCTAGTTTTCAGGTTGTTTGGTGATAATTTTGAAAACTAACTTAGTGATGTTAAAAATTCTATACTGAATATGTTTGTGTTTTATATAGGAACATGAATGTAAACTGACTCAGGAAATTCTAGAATTGATTGACAGAGAAGTTGACCTTATGATGAGAGGGGTCAAACATCATAATCTTGAAGGACTCAGAAAAAGAATTGCAACACTCTTTTTTCATTATATCAAAACACCTCTGTTTAATCCAGAAGTTGCAAGACATCTTAAGGTAATCGACATATTTTTTCTTGTATTTCTTTCTCAGAATTCTAAGATTTGCAATGGTCAATTGAAGAACATTCAAATTTTGCTTTAATGCTTTCCTTGGGGTTCATGTGGAGGACCATCTTATTGGTGAAATCTCTTCTGAATGATTATTATGTCAATAAATTAAACTTGGTCATTTAACTTCTCTGAACCAAACTGAATATTGCACTGTGTTGAGCGCATGATGATCTCTCACACCTCCGTGCTCTTGAATGTTGTTACTTCCACCTGCAATGCTGTCCCCTAACTCCTCAGCTAATTCCTGGTCATTTTCTGACATTTGATTCATGAGTCCCCTCCTTCATAAGGCCTCAGAGAGAGTTAAACTCTTCATTTCTGACATTCTGAATGTACCTAGTCTGTATTCCCTGACAATACTTATTGTTTAGTCATGGTTATTACTGAACAGATCTATGTAGATATCCTGAGAGAACTTCAGATGTAACATGTATTTGAATTAAACTACCTTTTCCAAATCCAACATGTTTAGGCTTCTATGAGGATTTGGCTGTCTAGAGTCAAAATAAGTATCTTACTGTCTTTTTATTATGCAGAACTATTTAAAACACTTTTAGTAAAGTTTGGAAGGGAGTAGTTTACTAAAGAATTCTAAATAGTGTTTTATTATAAATGATTGTATTTAGAGTTATAATTTGTTAAGAAGCTGGTTAAACGTCTATTTTGCTTTTTTGGTATAAAGTCTCAATATTGGGGCACCTGAGTGGACCAATTGGTTAAGCGTCTGCCTTTGGCTCAGGTCATGATCCTGGGGTCCTGGGATCGAGCCACGCATCAGACTCCCTGCTCAGCAGGAGCCTGCTTCTCCATCTGCCGCCTGCTCATGCTTTCTCTCACTTTCTCTCTCTTGCTATCTCTCTTTCTCTCAAATAGATAAATAAAATCTTTTTTTTTAATCTCAGTATTTAGCCAAAACTTTTAGAAAAATATAATTTTTATGTTTTCTTTTTAATAGATTTTTCTTTTTTCTTATTATTTCTTAAAGATTTGCTTACTTTTAGAGAGAGAGAAAGAGAGAGAGTGCACGTGTGCAAGCGAGGGAAGGGACAGAGAAGAGGGAGAGAGAGAATCCCAAGCAGACTCCCCACTGAGCCTAGAGCCTGATGTGGGGCTTCATCTTATGATCCTGAGATCATAACCTGAGCAGAAACCAGGAGTCAGATGCTCAACTGACAGAGCCACCCAGGTGTCCTCTAATGGATTTTTAAAACTTAATTGTATTGCAAGAGAATATAACAAAGTCAGCGGTGCCTGGCTGTCTCAGTCGGTAGAACATGTGACTCTTGATCTCAAGGTTGTAAGTACGAGCTCCACGTTGGATGTAGAGATTACTTAAAAATAAAATCTTAAAAAAATAAATATAACAAAAGTCCAAGAGAAAAGTTGCCCATTATATTATTGCTTATTCAAATTGGTGTTTTATTTGCCCAAGCTACCTTCTGGTCCTCTATAGATTTAACTCAACTTTTATATGTTTACAGTAATAGAATCTAATATTTTACATGTTCACATAATGTGTCATTTTATTCAGTTTTTAAATTTACCTTTGGTAAAATTCACCATTTGGGGTCAGGTTTGACAAATGCAGTCATGTGATCAATAGCACAATCAAGATAAAGAATAATCTTGCCTCCTTCCTCCAAGTTCCCTCAAGCTGCCACTTTGTAATCAGCACTTCTGGCTCCCTAACCCTTGGCAGTCACTGGTCATATGATTATACCTAACCCAGTGTGTCATGTAATTGGAATCCTACTATATGTAGCTTTTTGAGACTGGCTTCCTTCATTTAGCATATTGTATTTGATGTTCACCCATGTTTTTGAATGTATCATTAATTTGTTATAACTGAGTAATATTTTTGTTGTCTGGATATACCAGAGCTTGTTTATCCATTTGTAGTTACAGGACATTGGATTGTTTGTTAGTTTTGGGCTTTTGTGAGTAAAAGCACTGTATTAATTGTGAATTTTTGTGTAAATTTATTGTTTGGGGTTAAATAACTAGAAATAAGGATTTTTGAGTCATTTGGTAAATGCATATTTACCATTATAAGACATGGCCAAACTTTTTTTCCGCACTGGCTGTACCATGTTTCATCCCCATCTGTACTGTGTGACACTTCCCATAGTTCTGCATCCTTGAGAGCAGCTGGTATTGCCAGTCTTTAATTTTGGAATTCTAATGAATGTGCAGTAGCATCCCATTATATTTTAATCTGTGATTTCCTAATGAATATAATTTTAAGCATCTTTTCCTGCATCTTTTCTGCCAGCCTTATGACTTTTTGATGAAGTATCTGCACATATCTTTTACCACCACCCCCCTTCTTAAAATTGACTTATTTTCTCATTACTGAATTTTGTAAGATATGTGATTTGCAAATATTTTCACTCAGTCTGTAGCTTGTCTTCTCATTCTCTTAATGGTATCTTTAACAGAGCAGATGTTTGTTTGTTTTTTATTTCAATGAAGGTAAATTTATCCATTTTTAAAATGGATCATGCTTTTGGCATTTATTTTGTACTTAAGAAATCTTTTTGGAAGAATTAATATTGTTAAAATGTTCATACTACCCAAACTTATCTATACATTTAAGACAATCCCTATCAAATTCCAATGGCATTTTTCACAGAAATAGAAAAAAAAATCCTAAAATTTGTATGGAACCATAAAAGATCCCGTATAACCAAAGTAATCAAGAGAAAGAACAAAGCTGGAGGCATCATGCTTCCTGATTTCAAACTATATTCCAAAGCTTGAACAGTATGGCACTAGCATAAAAACAAACACATAGATCAATGCCACAAAATAGAAAGCCCAGAAATAAACTCACAAAGGAGCTAAGAACATGCAATGGGGAAAGGATAGTTTCTTTACTAAATGGGTTGAAAATTGGATAGCCACATGCAAAAAATAAAATAAAATAAAATAAAATCAACCTTTATCTCACACCACATACAAAAATCAACTCAAAATAGGTTAAAGATGTAACTATAAGGCCTTAATACTATTAGAAGGAAATATAGGGAAAATCTTATTGACATTGACCTTAGCAATAATTTTTTGGTTATGATATCAAAAGCAAAGGTGACAGAAGCAAAAATAGACAAATGGGATTGTATCAAACTGAAAACCTTCTGCACAGAGAAGAAACAATCAACAAAATGAAAGGCAACCTACAGAATGGGAAAAAATATTTGCAAATCATACATCTGGTGAGTTAATATCCAAAAAAAAAGGAACTTAAACCATAGCAAAATAATTTTAACCCAATTTAAAAATGGAAAAAAGACCAAAATAGACGTTTTCTCAAAGAAGACATACAAATGGCCAACATGTACATGAAAAAATGCTCCACATCACTAATCATCGGGGAAATGCAAATCAATACCACGGTGAGATATCCTCTTACACCCGTCAGAATGACTAGTATCAAAAAGACAAGAAATAACAAGTGTCGGCAAGGATGCGGAGAAGAGGGAACCCTTGTGCTCTTCCCTGAAATTTAAATTGGTACAGTCGTTATAGAAAACAGTGTGGAAGTTCCTAAAAATTAAAAATAGAACTACTATATGATGCAGTTTCAAGTTTTGCCATTGATCATTGAGCCAATCCAAATTTAGTGTTAAGATAAATGAAATGAGGAAAACACTTAGTTCAGTGGGCTTTTACTTCCATGTGAATCTAGCTATTGCCTGTGACATGAATGTAGCAAAACACCAAAGATCTCAATTCTTTTAAAAAATAAGACAGATTTCTTAACATTGTGGCAGGGTAAACGAATACTGCTTGAATTTAAATTTTGTGTAGAATAGGAAGTTAAGGGAAAACAGGACTTTACAAATGAACCAACTTTTTATCTCATTCTAAGGTAAGTTAGCCCTAGTGCTTCCCGTGGTTGGTATATTTGGCCTGACTTTTATGGTTTTCTTAACTTTTGTTGTTGTTTTCTACTCTTTAGGTCCCTCAAGACCCGCTGATGTTTTCTAAGAAGGTGGACTTCTGCCGCAGCTGCCGGCTCTACCTGCCCCGCACAGAGTTCGCGGCCTCGGCCGGGCCCGGGCCTCCTCCCCACGGGCGCCCGTGTCGCCGCTGCTCTGCCCTGGGCCAGGAGGCCTGGCAGCGACAGTCCTTCCTGAAGCTCAAGTGCTTACTCCAGCGGCTGCACTCTGCAGAAGCCCATTACGAAGATGACCCCAAAATTGCTTTCCTGATGCAGGTAGGAGCAGTCGGGGTGCCAGTCGGGGCAGAGTTTACAGGAAGGTTCCTGCTTTTCCACAGAAACCTTTTAAAATAAGGCTGCTTTTGTTTATGCCTATACCTTGCGAAGCTTGCCCCTCCAGCAATTTTAGGTTTGTGTATGCAGACCTCATGCTAAAAAGTCACTTCTAGAGTTTTAGCTACTGTGATTTAAATTTAAAAAGTTTTTAAGCGGCTACTTCATTTTCCCCATTTGCTTTCTTTTTTAATAACACTAAGCAAATTGCTTAATCTTTATCAAATACCAATTTCTTCATTTGTAAACAGATATAAATGACCTACAGTCACCCTGAGATTGAGGGTTAGGATGAAGATAAAGACAGTGTAAATACATTTGAAAAGCACTGAATACCATACAGGAAAGGTAAAATTAGCAAATGGGAAGAACCCTCCGGTCCTCGGAGCTGAAGATGCAGTCCTGACTGCGAAACTGCTCGTGCAGCTTGGGCGCAGTGAGCAGAGATTTGGTGAAAAATAAGCTATAAGAAGCATTGAAAACTTCACGAATAATGTTCCTCTTTTAAAAAACAAACTAAATTATCTCCCCAAATAATAATCTTAAAGAAATATTATATTTAGAAAAAAAAGATTTTTTTTTTTCAAACTTGTTTTGACATGTAGCTACAAGACATTCAGTACCTGGTAGAGAACATCTGGGCTTCCCAGTCAGTGCTCAGCGCCGGGAATGATCTCAATGATCTGGTCCTGGTCAGGTGGGATCGGTCTTTGGAATGGTCCCCCTGGAACTGCATTCTTCTTACCAAAGACGAAGGTGTTGCTCATCTCAAGCTAACAAGTATTGAGGAGGTAAGAGAGTGGGACTTTACCTGAGGAAATAATTTAATCCTTGAAAATATTAGAGGGTAACTTTATTGCCTTTTACTGCATTCCATGCATAACTTAAATACTTCCATTGGATTAAGAAACAACATGAATAACAGTAACAAAATATGTAGATGGTATGTGTGGCTGAGATTAAGATTAAAAAGAAGCTAAAGCACAGAAAAGGACAAGATAAGAGATCTGAACATCTTACAGGTATCTAAACTTGATACCACCCTCTGCTAATAACAGCAAGTTCAAGCATGTCATTCCACGGCAAATTCCACGAAGGCGAGGATTTTATTTAGCTTATACCTGTCTGAATCTCTAATACACCACATCAGTGCATGTCACAGACTAGGGGTTTAATAAGTATTTGTTGAATGAATAAATGAAATACCAGATATATATTAATAACCTAGAATCTGCCCTTCTTTGATTAGCCATCATGAGTCTGCCTAGCACACTAAATTCTCAAATTTTGTTGAGAATCGTGTACGTTAAATGGCAATCATACTGATGGAGTATGATTCTGAGGCCTGAGGCTCCATTTTTCATTTTCTCTCAACTGACTAGAAGTGGGGAAAGGACTATAAAAATTCAATACCATTTAATTTTAGTAACTTACAAGATGAAATCTGTAAAACATTTTGATGAGCAGAATTGAGTTCATCAGAGAGTTTCACTTACACTGAGCAAGCTTGGGATCCCAAAAGCTGAAGCTGATTCTCTGCCTTCTACTGATTAAATTTCTCAACTATTAATTTCATGCAAAATGTCATTTAAGAGAAAATAAAGAAATGACTTCAAATATAATAGTCATTTTGAATGTTGCTATTTCCTGCTTGTCTTTTTATTGGGGAAGGAGAAGGTTTAAAAGAGGAGAAACTAGTTAAATTTTTAGCTTTTTAAAGTAATTTTCCAGTAGAAGCCAGGCTTAGAAAAATTTCACTCTAGGGATCGAAAGAAAGCAGCATGAAATTGAAACTGTGTTAAATATTATATTTAGTAAACTAAGCTGCTTCATAAATATTTAATCACTGGAAGCATAGCCAACACTACACTATTATTTCATCCAGGACCCATAGTGGGATTGCAGTTCATTCCCAAAGCTGATACTCTACTGCTTCAATTAATCCACACACTCCCTTTGTGTATTTAATCAAATTACTGCAGTATCAAATTAAATGTTCTATTCACATGCATTTCTAATTTCAGGATGCCGATCTTACTGAATTTCTATAAATAGAGCTAAGGTTCTCAACCAGATAATCTAAAAAAATATTGCCTTTTTATGATTTTGGACTAGTATAATCCCTTAAGTATCAATATTCAGCCTCGTTAAAGAATAGGTTATGTCTTGCCACAAGTTAAAACATTTCTAGAGTTTCCTTAATGCACAGAAATATTTGCTTTCTCAGTAAGTAAAAAAATATTCAAATTTTAAAATAATCTTGGCTCCCTGCAATCATGACACAAGTTATAGGAAAAGCATGGGAAAAGACTGCTGTTCTCTGAACTGTAAATGAGGCAGAGCAGTTTCCCGTGGTGTGCATACTGGTCACAGTAGGAAAACAGTGGATTTAAAGTAAAGACCCGACCCAGTATGTCCCCATCTCTGTCACTAACCATCTACAGGACGTTAAGACCTGCCTTCTTGGCTTCATAAATTTGTATAACGGTTAGCTAAAAACATGGAATCAATACAGAGGATCGGAGCAGCCCTGGTTTAATTCTGGCTCTGTCACTTATGAGCTGGGATAAGTTGAGCAAATTCGCAAGTGTCTCAGTGCTCTGATTTTCTCATCTGTAAAAAGAGGATAATAGGAAAAGGGGATAATACGTATTGGATATCTTTCCATATTATTCTTTAAAAGTTGAGCATTGTTCCTTTGCCGTATGTACCATAATGTGCTTGTCTTACCTTTAATGATTAGTTTGCTATTCTATAAAGGTGCTTTGAAAACCTATAAAGTTCTGTACATGTAGAATTTACTGTTGCATAACAGAAATATGTAGAAATATGTCTTTTTTTTTTTTTTTTTTTTAGTGAAATGAGGCCTAAGGAGTGGTAGGACATAGATAGTGCAAAGGATGAGTATTTTGACTTAGTAAATATGTCTGTAGAAAGGAAACTTAAGATAAGCCTGGATACTCCTACCTAATACTCTCTGCCAGAGTATCGTTTGCTTTGGCTCCTTTTCTCCTTTTCTCTTGTTTACCTTTGTTTTGACACTGTGGAGGGATCTTTAGTGAGGGGTGCCTTCCCTTTAGAAAACTAATTTTAGGAGGAGGTACAAGTCATGTTTGTGATTTGGTTGAAAAGAAGGGTCAATTAAGATTAATAAAGGAAATAGATGGTATTTATTAATTCAACCAGAATTTTTTTTTTTTTTTTTAATGTGCCACATACTGTGCTAAGTGCTTGGAGAAAAACAAGGACGTGTAATGGACACAATTCTTCAGTTTCATTTGTATTCAAGTTTGGTTGCAAATAACAGACTAAACAACTTATAATGACTTAATCAAACGTGAAGATAGTTTCCATATCAAGCAGGAAGTCCAGATGGTGGCAGTCTGGGGTCTGGATGGTAGTTCCACAGTGCTCCCAGAAACCCAGGCCCTCCGACTTTTTCTTCATCTGTATTTAACTTTTGACTTTCATTCTCATGCTTGTGGACTCTTAGAGATAAAATAGCTGCATCAACTCCTATATTCTCTTAAAAAGCTTTCTTGTAAGCTTTGTCCAAACATTTTTTTTTAATTTTTATTTATTTATGATAGTCACAGAGAGAGAGAGAGAGAGAGAGAGAGAGAGGCAGAGACACAGGCAGAGGGAGAAGCAGGCTCCATGCACCAGGAACCCGATGTGGGATTCGATCCCGGGTCTCCAGGATCGCGCCCTGGGCCAAAGGCAGGTGCTAAACTGCTGCGCCACCCAGGGATCCCTTGTAAGCTTTGTCCAATGCCTTCTGTTATATATGCATGTGTGTATAATGGCCTGAAACTTGTCACATGCTACCCCTAGCTAGAATAAAGGCTGGGAAAGCTGAGCACATCACAAAATACAAAATCAGGCCCTTGTGCAAAATCAGGCCTCTACATACCAATGGTAGAGAGAATGAGTATTGGGCTGGCAGCCAGCAGTCCGCCACTCTCATTAGAAAACACGTGGTCTTATACCGTGGCAATGCTACATAACAGAAAAAGATCAAGTACTGTTCTAGCTGTGTAGGGACAAGAAGCCTAAACATTAAGAATAGAATTGGAGGGACACCTGGGTGGTCCAGTGGTTGAGCATCTGCCTTCAGCCCAGGGTGTGACCCCGGGGTCCTGGATCAAGTCCCAGGTCGGGATCCCTGCACGGAGCCTGCTTCTCCCTCTGCCTGGGTCTCTGCCTCTCTCTCTCTCTGTGTCTCTCCTGAATAAATAAATAAAATCTTTAAAAATAAAGAATAAAAATGGAAAGGTACAGAGTCTTGATAAAGGCAGAAAGGTTATTTTCTATTTAGAAGACTAGAATGAACTCCTGAAGTGGGAATCTAGGGTGGTAGGAGGAGGAGCAAAGGAAGGTTTATACTGTCAGAATGCCGTCATGATCTTTGTTTTGGACCCTGGAGATAGTACTCATTATAGAAAAAATAACTCAGTCAAAAGTTGGTAATTGTATCAGTGTTAAAGTAGATTTAAAGAGGGAACCAAGGTGACAAGATCATTCATTCAAAAATTTTGGTTTTTGGGGATCCCTGGGTGGCGCAGCGGTTTAGCGCCTGCCTTTGGCCCAGGGCGCGATCCTGGAGATCCGGGATCGAATCCCACGTCGGGCTCCCGGTGCATGGAGCCTGCTTCTCCCTCTGCCTGTGTCTCTGCCTCTCTCTCTCTCTCTCTCTGTGTGACTATCATAAATAAATAAAAATTAAAAAAAAATTTTAAAAAAATTTTGGTTTTTGATGGTGTTGACAGATGCTTACATGAAAAAGACTCAGTTTGAGGGTAGCGGGGGTGGGGCGCGGGGGGGGGGCAGGGGGGTGGCTCAGTGGTTGAGCACCGCCTTCAGCCCAGGGTGTGACCCCGGGGTCCTGGGATGGAGTCCCACGTCGCTCCCTGCATGGAGCCTGCTGCTCCCTCTGCCTGTGTCTCTGCCTCTCTCTTTCTCTCTGTGTCTCTCATGAATAATAATAATAGAAAAAGGCTCAGTTTGAACCTTCAAAGGAGTATTCCTTATAATGGAGACACTTTCAAGCAGATAGTGAAATTGTAGGCTGAACGAACTAAATATTACAATTAAAATACATAAAAGTACTTGCAAGTAAGTAAGGAAGGAGGAATTAATTTGGATTCAGAGGTCATAAAGAAAGTCAGGAAAGGCCTCCGGTTTGTAGTATCCTAGGAGCAGAGCCCTGAAAGATGGTAGAGTAGCAGCAGTGTTCTCTGGGCTGAAAGAATGGGTAAGCAAAGGCTTTCTGGGATAAGAAAGTGTGTGTGTGTGTGTGTGTGTGTGTGTGTGTGTGTGTGTGTGTGTTAACCTGCTAAAGTAGATCTATGACATTTAATAGAATTTGATTTTTCTTTTCTTTTCAGGGATATGAACCCTTGTTTATTCACAAGATCAAACACAAACATATCCTGGCTAAGAACTACTTTTCTCACATTCCAGTGCTGGCTTCATTTATACTTGATGATGGTGAAATAGATGAGATCAGAAAAAAATATCACTCAGAAACAACTCCTAAGATGATAGTGGCCCAGAGGCCCAGTCCCTAGAAGATCCGGGAGTATTTGATGATCAGCATTTTTATCCACTGCTAACAGAGGAATACAGAGGCTATACATTATGGAAATAGAATTTTATCTTTTAATTGATTTTAATTGTTTTTTGTTTCTCATGGTATCATAAGTGGTATGAAGACAAAGCATCCATATGTAATGCTTTATTGTTAGATAATTAGTGAAAATTGAAATACCGTTTTGTTCCTGAATTATATTTTAAGGTAAAGAGAATATTTTATTTTCCATATTTTCACATTAAAATTTTTAAAAATTTCAAGTGCCCTATAAAACCAGCAAACAAAAGCTGGTTTAGCTTTCGGCTCAAGTAATTTATTTTAGGTTAAAGGTAGTTATAGAAGAATAGTCAGTATGTGGATGAGAGGAAACATAAAATTTTCTTTTTTATAAAAGCAAACAAAACCCAGCAAACAAAAGCTGGTTTAGCTTTTGGCTCAAGTAATTTATTTTAGGTTAAAGGTAGTTATAGAAGAATAGTCCGTATGTGGATGAGAGGAAACATAAAATTTTCTTTTTTAAAAATCTATACAGGTAGGATAAAAGATGCTATGTTTTTTTTTTTTTAAGATGCTATGTTTTAATATAGCAATTTGAATCCTCACTTTTTATTTTCTACTTTTACCTTCAATCCTTCCTAAAATCCTGGTAAAACAACTAGGGTTATTTATAAACAAACAAACAAATGCATTCTATGCTGGAAAACAGGGTAAACAGTAGAATTATCTTCTATCTTCTAGGAGGAAAAACTCTCAGTGGGGCAATGATGACATTCTGTAGGAAGGATAAACTTGGTTAGGCATCACTGTAACAGTCCCTTTCCCCAATAAGCTGAAGGAATAACCTTGACCACATGCATGTCAGAGACCTACAGTGATGAGCACAGTGTGTGAGTCCATCTGAACAGGGAATTGATGGCACACTCAAATTAGGAAAATTCAAGAACAGTATATTTACAAAAGGACTTACTATAAAGTGAGGACAGTGTTTAGGGAAACTAAAGGAATAATACAGCAACGCAGGGCCAATATGAGATAAGCTGTTTCTACCCCTAGTCTCAAATAAACCTGGGTGGGAGAGGTCTGAGAATGCTCAGTGTAAGGGAGATAACTGAGGATCAGAAACCAACTGTCAAGGGATAGTCAACCCTAGGTGGTCTCATGAACTGGAGAAATAAATACTCTAATTTTACACTTCTCCCTTCCTCCAGTCTCCTGCTTGCATTTTCCATTGATAGAACCCAGAAGGAAAGTAGGAGAAATAGAATTCTGTTTTCATAATTCATGCAGTTTCAGGGCAAAAAGTGGAGTAGACAGTGGTGATAGTGGATCTGGATGGCTAAATAGAAGATATTTTGCTAGAAAGAAAGAATTTAAAGTGAAGCTCTATAACTCAAGAGGTAGTATTTCTCACCCACGCAACATAATTTGAGAGAGAGAGCGAGAGAGAGAGAGAGAGGGAGGTGAGGTAATTTTTCTCCTAATTCCAATCAGTAATTAATGAGCTGTTCTCTTCAGTTTTGGGTTCAAGGAATTCAATCTCAGTACTAATATTGGTTCTATATCAATATTTGCCAGTATTTCAACAACATATTTTCTAGGATATCTACAATTATTTTTTATTTAGCAAAAGCATGGCACTTGGTGGTTATTTTTAAGGAAATAAACATAAAGGAGGGAAGTGGTATGGTGCTGTTATTTTCAGGTTTTCATAGACAATTTAGACCTTCTGGCACCCTAATAAATAGTAACTTACCAATAGGGTTACATTGGGGAGCATTCCAATCACTAATAAACAGGTAACAATTTAACACAGACAACAGTGGGTTTGCCCTGGAATGTAAGTGATTTTCACAAAACACTTTAGGAGAATGTCCTTGGAGAAGGAAGAGCTGGGGAGGCAAGCTTCAAGGTAGAAATATTCAGATAGGGACAAATAATGGTCTGTGAGAATTCCTCTATGTACCCTAGGGATGAAGCAACTGACTAGATAGCATTTGCTCCTAGTATGGAAGATTGTGGAATGCAGCTGAGGGGGGTGGACCAGCTAGAGCAACTGAATTCACGTATGGAAAGGTACCTTCAAGACTAGGAGAATAACCACTAAGGGGCAAACAGCTCAACAGCACACAGACTTTCCCCCATATTCTGGGAAATGCCTTTCAGTCCTTCTGGAACTACAGTTCTCATTTTACACAACTATCTAAAAATCCACAGCAGAAGGGGCTAGAAGATGTATCTGGCTACAGGGACATCAGTGGGGGAAAAGTCAGGTTGCTACTCACTAAAGTCCTAACTCTAGCATACTGGTGAGCAACAGCTTGTTTAGCAGTTGGTTCTCCTGCCTCTGTAGTATCCTCGTTCCTCGAGTTTATAACCTGATGACCATACTTCCCTTGGCCCACTAACAAATGAAGCTATAGAAAGTGTTTCCAGGGCAGGCCCCGTGGCTCAGCAGTTTAGTGTCGCCTGCAGCCCAGGGCGTGATCCTGGAGACCCGAGATCGAGTCCCACGTTGGGCTCCCTGCAAGGAGGGAGCCTGCTTCTCCCTCTGCCTGTGTCTCTGTCTCTCTGTGTGTCTCTCATGAATAGATAAGTAAAATCTTTAAAAACAAAAACGTGTTTCCTTCTTTCATCTTTATGAGGACTGTATTATACAGATAGACACCTAAGCAATATATATAATAGGACAAAATTTTATATCTTCAAATTATAAAAATAAGCTGATAAATAGTTGATAGATGATAGAGGTTCAGAAATAAAAAAGGACCCTTCTGAGGAATGAGAACAAATAGTCAATTATCAAATTTCTTGATTCATGTTAAGGATATTTGATAGCACTTTTCATCCTTTGGAAAAAAATAATACTGGGAAAAATTGCTATTATACAAGATAAACAATTGCTAAACTACCAAAAGCAACACATAGATAGCAACAAACAGAGGATTTGGGGCTTTAAAGATGATCCTAATACAGAGATTTGATGGATTAGCCCAGTATTGCTCCCTGGAACTTAGAGGAAAAGGACAAATTAATGAAGTAGGTGACCAAAAATGATGTTTAATAATTTTAATCTGTCTACACTAGAAATAACATGAGCCTGGAATGGAGTAGAAAAGGAGAAACGATTGTTAAAGAGAGATTTAAAGCCAGTTTTCCTAAGCTAGAAAGATATATAACAGTTGTGTAAAGAATCTACCAAGTGCTGGGAAATTGATACAGAGACACACATAGACACAATTTCATGCTATTTCTGGTTAAATGTAGTTACAGAAATTAGTCTGTTCAATACTCAAGAATATTGGACAAATTCTATAAGCATTCAAGTTGGAGAGGAAAAGTTAGCCATAAGAAATAAAATCAATAGCAACATCATAGATTTATCTTCCCCAACACTAAATGTCAGAAGGGAGGAACATTTCTATTGAAGGATTTTGAATTTTGCGGGTAAAAAAATGACCTAAGAATTTTACTGTGAGGCAAATATTTGTGACAACATCATAAAGACGTTATTAAGCAGAAAGCATATCATGAATTTCTGTGTACCCATTCTGTCCTCCAGCCAATCTTAAAACTGTGGAAATAGGTAAGGGGTTAATATAGGAGAAATAACAGCACTACAGCCTCAAGATCCTTTGCAAATGATCATTTGTACGGTTATGAAACAATGTAATGAAAAAAATAATTCCTCAAATGAAAATCTACACTGCAAAAAAAAAAATCAATCTACAAAAATAATACCCTAGCTATTCCAATAAAATGTCTACTATAGGAAGGTTCAGAGGGATAGAAGTATTCCAAGTCTTTTTAATGGAAGAAGGGACAACAGGTAGGCAGGAAAATGGGTATCTAAATATATAGTTTAAAAATTTAGAGGCAACTGCTAGTAGAATGAAGATGGAATTATAAATGCATTTCAGAGAGAAAAGGGGAACAACAACAAATGAGAACTATTGTGAGATAAAGGGTTTGGGTTTTTGTTTTCTAAGGTTAGCAGAAGGAAGAAGCACATGTAAGAGAAAAACCAGGTTAAAAATATCACAGTGCATCAATTCAGATAGTTCTCTAGCAAAGGATAGTTATTTTCATGTTGTATCAAGAGTGAACTAAATGCTGTGTACCAGATATATACCCCAAATGAAATGACCTATAGAGTGTTAAAAGTATGATAATTTATAAAATTGTAATAGTCAAATATAAGCAGATAACAAAAAGTGTTGGTGATATTAATTTCAAGGGAGTTACTTTATATTGATAAATTATTATTCACAATATAAATGAATAAGTCATCTCTGTTAGATACAAAAATAAGTTTAAAAAAGTCACTTGAAAAACAGTTCTCCTTAGGTTTCTTGAACTTCTACATGTCTTTTGAGCAGAAATGGTAGTTCTTTTTTTCAGACTTATTTTGAAGGTTTTTTGTATAGCAAGCAGTCTTGGAAGATAGGGATGGTATTTAGTGTTCACTATAAATAATTCAGAGTCTCTAAGCCCAGGATTTCCACCCTGCAAAGGATCTCACTGCATGTGTATGTGTCATCCAGACTTTGTATCACCCCGGGGGAATTAGGGCAAAATACTGATATTTTGCCTGCTGCTCTTTCTGTGAACAATAAATTGTGCTTCATCTCTGACCCAGGAGTCTCATGTCTTCCTCTGTCCTCTATGAAATTCTGACAGGCAAATTTGTTAACTTGTAATTGGGTAGCATCTTGGACCCTTCATAGTTGTTGACCTAGATAACTTTAAAAATGAGAAAAAGAGAAGTGACTCAAGAGGTAGAAAATGTTTCTTTTCTCCTTCCAGGAGCACTGGGTGACTGATTGCAATTCTTCACCCTCTTGAATGAGGCAGGATTATGTGACATGCTTTGCCCAATGGATAATGCTAGTACAATTGTCTTGTGTCACAATTGAGCATTGAAAGTACAAAGATTTCTAGTTCTATAGATAGTCTTCTAAGGAATAGAAAAAGAGTGAGTACTCCCCAATTCTTGAAGTCAAGACATCCTTGACATCAAAATTTGACAAGGACAGTTTGAGAAAGAGGCCGACTTCACAATGATTATAGATGCAAAAATCCTAAACAAAATATTAGCAAATAAAATTTTAAGCTATATTAAAAGATTAAAAAATGGCTTTTGCTAGATAGTCTTCATTTGCTTCTTCAGATCTGCCTTCCACCCTTCTCTGCTTTGCGCCCTGAGAGTCTGCTCTTTAGGCAGAGCATCAATGAATAACGTCCTCCAGTTGCATTCGGTCATTGGGAAGCATCAGCAGGCCATTGAGGTCTGAAAGACAGACCGAGGTTGGGTGTTTATTCCCCTGACTTCTCCAGGGGAATAAATGATATGCTTTCTGCTTCACGTAGATGTTTTTGATCTATTATTGTCAGTGACTACATGTATCTGCCTAAGACCGTATGTCTGGTTGTATGGTCAGGCCTTCTACTCTGTAGCTCTCTTTGAATTCTGAGGTCATTCCTTCTCTTGTCTCCTTCAGCTTATGGGTGAATTGCTTTCTTTTATAGCCAGGTTCAAGGTGCTTCATTTTTTCATTTTGATTTCCTTAAACAGTGCCCTTTGCTTTGTAAACAACCCTTTTCTAAATACTTCTCAAATTAACCACTTTGAGTGTGCCTGATGGACCCTGACAAAAACAGTAATTGGTACCAGGAATGATCCGAGCAAACAGACTTTAAAATGGATACTAGGCTTGGGTTGCTCACATATTTGAAGAACATATGGATAACCTCCTTGCCAGGGGGAAATAGGACACTGGTAATATGCAGTATGTGGTAGCATCCTGATTGCTCAAAATATCACAAGTGGTGGCATAGAACGAGGTATATGTGGAGGATAAGCATAGTGAGATCAAATGGCTGAGCCAGTTAGTCACTTTGATGACACAGATTGTGTCATAGGATGTTATTTGTTACATCAGGAAGGGTTCCTAAGGAAAAGGATAAATTGAAAGCCTTGAAGGTCCAACAGGAGGCCCAGACAGAAATTCAGAAAACCTGGGATGCCTGGGTGGCTCAGTGGTTGGGCGTCTGCCTTCGGCTCAGGGCGTGACCCCAGGGTCCTGGGATCAAGTCCTGCATCGGGCTCCCTGCAGGGAGCCTGCTTCTCTCTCTGCCTCTCTCACATGCCTCTCATGTGTGTCTCATGAATAAATAAATAAAATCTTTTAAAAAAAAGAAATTCAGAAAACCTTTATGACAACTCTATAGAAATTACTTTTCTCCTGTGTTTACATGGCAGATGTGGCTGAGGATTAAGTCTGGAGCGTGTAAGGCTTAACTGATACTGTCAGTTAAGTGTGCACCCAGGCTAAATCTTATGCTAAGGTGAGGATGTGGTGGGGAAGAACAGCAAGGTAGGGTCTGGTAGGAGTTGGCCTATATACTGAAAGAGTTGTCAATTTTTATCAAGAGTCAGGGGGACATGTATTCTAAGACTATTAGGCCAAAAAGGACAAAACAAAAGATTGTATCAAGCCAAATTCATGTGCTTGCCTAGAATTCAGATTTAATCTGTTAGTTTGAGGCCCCGTGAATTGCTAGATATGTTAACTGAAGCCTGGACTCAAAAGTGATGTTTATCAATGAGCTCAAAATCCAAGAACTTCCCTAGAAAACATTACTCAGGAAAATGGATTGAGGTGGAAGGGATATTATATATGACTTTCTCAGATACCTCTTGGAGGTGGCAGTGTTCCACAAGAGGATCTTCACCAAGGCATTAAGAAATGCAATCATGACTGGATTATCAGCATCCTTGAAAAGTTCTTGGTGGTGGTTCCCTACAGGCTGGAGATGACAGAGGGCATGCTGTAATGGAATTTGATAACCCGATTTGATAGAAATAATGTGATCCCGAATGCTAAGAGCCAAGGGGTGAAGTTTAACCATTAGAGAAAAAGAGAGCAGAGTTATAATAAAAATCCCTAGGAGCCAAGTGATTTGACCCTGCAGGGATTTAGAACAACGATTAAATGATAATCAGATCCACGGGAATGAAATAGATAGCTGTATTCACTTCCTAGGGCTCCTATAACAAATTACAACAAACTGGGTGGCTTAAAACAACAAGTCATAAAGTTGAATGTACCCAGCATCATTCCATTGTAAAGTAGAAATTGTACATCCAAGAATAGCCTCCCAGGTTTGGAAGTTACAAGTAAACCACATGAAGTAGATACTTCAGACTCCCATCGTATAGGATCCTATTGCTTTCCCACTTACCCCTCCACAAACAACTATGGACTCATGGAGAGTTCCCCAAGGTCACTTAAATGGAAGAAAAGAAAAGATCTGGTTTACAGAAGGATCCATACACCATAGTGTCAATTTCAGTTGATGGTCTGGTTTAGGGAAAGGCCTGTCCATATGCTTCCACTGTGTTACAGCTCCACTTGGAAGGCCAAGGAAGACACTGATAAGGAATTCTCTCAGAGGGAAGAATTTCACGTGGTGCATCTCATTATCCACTTTTCATGCAATGGGACATAGCTGTTGGTATGGATCTATGGAGATCCATGGGCACTGCCTAAGGTTAATCTACTGGAAGGAGACTTAGAATAATATTTAAAAATCGGTGATAAGGACTTTGGGGGAGATGTGTGTGGGTAAGCCTATCCTATTTAGAGCATTCCAGATGGCATCCACTGCAGAGGATTCTGTCAAAAATCAAGTGTTCAAGGTTATTCTCCTGTGTATCTCAATAAACTTCTTTTATTAGATTTTTGGTGTTTGCTCAATGGATTCATTTACAAACTAACCTCAATAGTACAGATGGAGGGGATCCCTGGGTGGCGCAGCAGTTTAGCGCCTGCCTTTGGCCCAGGGCGCGATCCTGGAGACCCGGGAACGAGTCCCACATCGGGCTCCCGGTGCATGGAGCCTGCTTCTCCCTCTGCCTGTGTCTCTGCCTCTCTCTCTCTCTCTCTCTGTGACTATCATAAATAAATAAATAAATAAAAATTTAAAAAAATAGTATGGATGGAACTTATCTATGGGTTTAACAACAGAGCTTCACCAAGGCTCTTTTGGCTATCATCATAGCCGGATGTCTAATTTACCAACAACAGAGGACACTAATTAGCCACAAACTGATAATACTCCCCCAGGGAAATCAACTGGCGATCTGATGGATAGTTGAGTGTATTTGATTTTTTTGTTGTTGTTGTTATCAGGGAGAGGGCATTCTCATGAATATAGATATTTAAAATGCATATGGATTTGTCTTCCCTGCTTAGAATATTTCTGTCCACACAATCATTCATGGACCTACTTATCACCGTGGTGTCATGTTTTACATTACCTTCAACCAAGAACTCACTTCACAGAGGAGGAAGTGAAGCCTTGTGTTCATGTTCACAGAGTTCACTGGTCTTACCATGTCTTTACTACCTAGAAATGTCTGGCTTGTTATAATTCTAGAATGACCCACTGATAGGTCAGTTATGGCATCATCTGAGTGACAGGACCCTGAGTATTGGAGTATTGGAGTGCTGTCTTACAGGTTACGGTATACGCCTTAAATCATTGGTCAGTATGTGTTGTCTCCTTCACAGGCAGAATGCATAGACTGGAGAAAAATGGGCAGAGCTGACTAGCGGGTGTTGCTGTCTCCTATCCTAAAAATACATACATAGACCTGGGAATAAAAGGATAAAGCTGAATGTGGCCCCTTTTATTATTATGCCACATAATCTACATAAACTTATTACTTTTCTTCCCTTCGACCTTGGACTCGATAGATTTGTAGGTCTTAATGCACAAAGAAGAAATTCCTCCAGGGAAAACAGTAATGTCACCATTAAATTAGAATTTGAGACTCATCATGCAATTCTTTAGAGAGCACAAATTGTCCAGTAAGTGTGTCTAAGTGAACAGGTCATAATTTCTATCTTTTACAAGTTGAGAGTTACCAATACCTGGTTGAGAAAGAACATTTTGACTTCTGTTTTAAGTTTATTTTATTATCATCAGATCTCACAAAAGAGGGACGCCTGGGTGGCTCAGCGGTTGAGCACCTGCCTTTGGACCAGGGTGTGATCCTGGAGTCCCAGGATCGAGTCCCACAACAGGCTCCCTGCATGGAGCCTGCTTCTCCCTCTGCCTGTGTTCTGCCTCTCTCTCTCTCTCTGTGTCTCTCATGAATAAATAAATAAAATCTTAAAAAAAAATCTCACAAAATACCCTAGCAATTCCAATGATATTCTAGATAGTATGCAATGTGCCTTGTTAGAGGCCAATGGGCATTTTAAGACATCATTCTGCACTCTCAAAACTCACACACAAAATTTTATAGATCAGTAATATATATTTAGAGGTGAGACTTCCAGAGGGAGAACTGAAAAGGTTTAGCCAAAAGAGTAATATACTGGATGCTCTTTGCTTGAGAAGAAGGTATATCCTGTAGGATGATGTAGTCTGTAGATGTCCATTATATGCAGCTAATTGGTGGTAGCGTTGAGCTCAACTGTGTCCTTACTGACTTTCTGGCTGCTGGGATCTGTACATTTCCGACAGAGGTATGTTGAAGTCCCCAGTGATAACAAAATAGTCCTAATTCCTCCCTTCCATCCCTTGTATCATTGTTGTCATTCATTCCACTCACATATATAAGCATATATATGATATATACAAACACACACGAATGTATTGTTGCTATTATTTTGAACAAAATGTTATGTTAGATCAATTAGGAATACTGTTCCAGTAGGTTGTGCTTCTCTATTTGCCTGTCATTCTCTCCAGTGTTGGGGGCAGGGGTTTGTCCTGTGACCTTACTTCTATTATAGATCTAAGAAGCATTGTTGATTTTTCAATTAGCTCAGCTTTTTATTTGTTAGGGCAGAGTGGGGACTTCTAAGCCTTCACATGCTGTACCAGAAGCCCCTGGATGCTCTTGGCTTGGAAAGACTTCTTATAATCCTTTTACAAACGTAAATTTAATGCACTGCAGATTTTAAAAAACATTTCTTATATTACACATCTAATACACATGAAATAAGTAAAAGTCAATTTAAAAAAATATCCCATTAAGAGTGTTACTGGCTGTGGTCTTTTCATAGATGGCTTTTATGATATTGAGGAATGTTCCCTCCATCCCTACACTGTGGAAAGTTTTAATCAGGAATGGAGGCTGTGTTTTGTCAAATGCTTATTCTGCATCAGTTGAGAGGATCATATGGTTCTTGTCTTTTATTGATGTGATCACATTGATTGATTTGTGAATGTTGAACCACCCCTGTATCCCAGGAAAAAAATCCCACTTGGTCGTGGTGAATAATCCTCTTAACACACTGTTGGGTCCTATTGGCTAGTGTCTTGGTGAGTATTTTGGCATTCATGTTCATCAGAGATATTGGTCTGTAATTCTCCTTTTTGATGGAGACTTTGTCTGGTTTGGGGATCAAGGTAACGTTGGCCTCATAGAATGAGTTTGAAAGTTTTCCTTCCATTCCTATTTTTTGAAACAGTAGAATAGGTGTTATTTATTCTTTAAATGTTTGGTATAATTCCCCTGGGAAGACATCTGGCCATGGACTCTGGTTTCTTGGGAGAGTTTTGATTACTGCTTCAATTTCCTTGCTAGTTATTGGTCTGTTCAGGTTTTCTATTTCTTCCTGTTTCAGTTTTGGTAGTTTATAAGTTTCCAGAAATGCATCTATTTCTTCCAGATTGCCTAACGTATTGGCATAGTTGCTCATAATATGTTCTTAAAATCATTTGTATTTTCTTGGTGTTGGTCATTATTTTTTCTCTTTTATTCATGATTTTATTACTTTGGGTTTTTTTTTTTTCTTTTGGCTAAGTCTTCTGACTAGGGGTTTATCTATCTTACTAACTCTTTCAAAGAACCAACTCCTAGTTTCATTGATCTATTCTGCTGTTCTTGTGGTTTCTATTTCATTGATTTCTGTTCTATTATTTCTTTTCTGCTTGGTTTAGGCTTTATTTGCTGTTCTTTTTCCAGCGCCTTTAGGTGTAAGTTTAGCTCATGTATTTGAGATTTTTTTCCAAGGCTTGTATTGAAATGTACTTCCCTCTTAGGACCACCTTTGCTGTATCCCAAAGATTTTGAACAGTTGTGCTTTCATTTTCATTAGTTTGCATGAATCTTTTTAATTCTTTAATTTCCTGTTGACCCATTCATTCTTTAGTAGGGTACTCTTTAACCTCCATGTGTTTGAGTTTCTTCCAAGTTTCCTCTTATGATTTAGTTTAAGTTTTAAAGCATTGTGGTCTGAAAATATGCAGGGGACAATACCAATATTTTGGTATCATTGAGACTTGATTTGTGACTCAGTGTGTGATCTATCCTGGAGAAAGTTCCATGTGCAGTCAAGAATCATGTGTATTCTGTTGTTTTAGGATGGATTATCCTGTATATATCTGTAAAGTCCATCTGGTCCAGTGTGTCATTCAAAGCCTTCGTTTCTTTATTGATGTGCTTAGATGATCTGTCCATTGCTATAAGTGGGGTGTTGGAGTCCACTACTATTAATCTATCATCTATTTGTTTCTTTACTTTGGTTATTAATTGGTTGATATAATTAATTGGCTGCTCCCAAATTAGTAGCATAAATATATATAATTGTTAGATCTTCTTGTTGGATAGTATGACATAGTGTCCTTCTTCATCTCTTACTTTGGTTTAAAATCTAATTTGTCAGGAACACGACAGGGATGCCCATTCTCACCACTTTTGCTCAACATAGTACTAGATGACCCAGCCTCAGCAGCCAGACAACAAAAAGAAACAAAAGGCCTTCAAATTGGCAAAGAAGAAGTCAAATTCTCACTCTCTGTAGGTGACATGAAACTGTACATGGAAAACCCAAAAGATTCCACCACAAAATTGCTATAACTCATACAACAATTCAGCAATGTGGCAGGATACAAAATCAATGCACAGAAATCAGCTGCATTTCTATACACTGACAATGAGGCTGAAGAAAGAGAAATTAAGGAGTCAATCCCATTTACAACTGCATCCAAAACCATGAGATATCCAGGAATAAACCTAACCAAAGAGGTAAAGGATCTATACTCTAAAAACCACAGAACACTTCTGAAAGAAACTGAGGAAGATACAAAAAGATGGAAAAAGATTCCATGCTCATGGATTGGAAAAGTAAATCTTGATATTTGTAAATGATGTATCAGATAAAGGGCTAGTATCCAAGATCTAAAAAGAATTTATTAAACTCAACACCAAGAAACAAATAATCCAGTCAAGAAATGGGCAGAAGAGAGATGCCTGGGTGGCTCAGTGGTTGAGTGTCTGCCTTTGGCTCAGGGCGTGATCCCAGTTCAGGGATCAAGTCTCGCATCAGGATCCCTGTGAGGAGGCTGCTTCTCCCTCTGCCTGTGTCTCTGCCTTTCTCTGTGTCTCTCATGAATAGATAAATAAAATCTTAAAAAAAAAAGAAATGGGCAGAAGATATGAGCAGACATTTCTGCAAAGACACACAAATGGCCAACAGACACATGAAAAAATGCTCCACATCCCTTGCCATCAGGGAAATACAAATCAAAACCACAGTGAGATCCCACCTCACACCAGTGAGAATGGCTAAAATTAACAACACAGGAAACAACAAATGTCAGAGAGGATGTGGAGAAGGGGGAACCCTCTTGCAATGTTGGTGGGAATGCAAACTGGTGCAACTACTGTGGAGAACAGTATAGAGGGTCCTCAAGACGTTAGAAATAGAGCTACCCTATGACCCAGCAATTGCGCTACTAGATATTTATCCCAAAGATACAGATGTAGTGAAACGCCGGGACACCTGCACCCCAATGTTCACAGCAGCAATGTTCACAGTAGCCAAACTGTGGGAGGAGCCACGATGTCCTTCCACAGATGATGGGTATAGAAGATGTGGTCTATAGATACAATGGAATATTACTCAGCCATCAAAAAAGATGAATACCCACCATTTACTTTGATGTGGATGGAACTGGAGGGTATTATGCTGAGTGAAGTAAGTCGATAGGAGAAGGACAATTATCATATGGTTTCACTAATTTGTGGAATATAAGAAATAGTACAGAAGACCATAAAGGAAGGAGGGGGACTGAATGGGAAAAAATCAGAGAAGGAGACAAACCAGGAGAGACTCTTGGGACACCTGGGTGACTCAGTGGTTGAGTGTCTTCCTTCAGCTCAGGGTGTGGTCCTGGGGTCCCAGGATCGAGTCCCGCATCAGGCTCCCTATGAGAAGCCTGCTTCTCCCTCTGCCTGTGTCTCTGCCTCTCTTTCTGTGTCTCTCATTAAAAAAATAAATAAATTCTTAAAAAAAACAAACAAACATGAGAGACTCTTAACTCTGGGAAACAAATACAGGGTCGCTGAAGGGGAGGTAGGTGCGGGATGGGGTAACTGGGTGATGGGCAGTTAGAGGGCATGTGATGTGAAGAAGACTGAGTGTTATACACAACTGATGAATTATTGAAAACTACATCTGAAGCTAATGAAGTACTTTATGTTGGTTCATTGACTTTATGTAAGAAAAATTTAAAAAACAAAAATCATATACTTTTACTATAGTCTACATGAATATTATGCATTTATGTGATCAGGAAAGGAAAATATATACTAAATTATGAACCTCAAATATAAACAGTTGGTGACAACGACAGTGTCTACTTTCCATAGCATTTTATGGGCAGCTGTTGCAAGATGTTTGTGAAATCTGAACTGGATTTGAACTTCTCCTTTCCCACATACAATGTAGAATTAAATCATGATCTCAGCAAATACATGCTAAAAGTGATCTCAGATTCTAGAGACCTGATCTATTTGTAGTGTGTCAAAAATGAAATTGAGAACTTATCAAAAACTGAACTGAGCACTGTTTAATCATTGCTGATTCAAGTGACCTGGTGTGAAGATAAGTGTAGGGTTACAGAAGCAAATTGATACTGAACAGAGTATAAAAGGTTTGTACAGGTCAGAAGTCTATGTTTTTCTGACTCTGCAATAACATAATATACTAGAGTTTAACATTTCATGCTAGTATTGGGTCTGTGAATTGAATCAGGTGCAAGAACCAGTAATGAAAGAAGGAGACTGGATAATTTTTTCCTAATAGCTCTCTAGATTGTTATCTGCACTTACGGACATGCATTTTCACATGCTGGATATTCCCCTTGTTTTGTTTTTTCTACCTTCTCTCCCATGCCTCTATTTGTTCTAATCTTATTTTATTTGTTGGCCAGACCAACTGTACTTCATTCATACTTCTTTACTCATATATTCAACACATATTTCTCAAGTTTAATATGGACTAGTTATTATACCTTGGGGCCACAATATTAAGTAAAATACCATCCATGCTCTAGAGGAATCCATGTAGATAAATAGACAAATAATTGGCAATCTTGCTATGCTTCTTCATCTATAAAGTTGGCAATACTTCAGCTTCAGGACTGTTAAAAATTAGGCTGTATCTGTAAAATATATGGGAACAGAAAATATTAAATATTTGTTAAATGAAGGATTAAAGTTTGCTTCCTATAAGTGTTTTTCAAGACAGTGTAATTTTTTCTTTTATGATTTCATGTGCAATACGTTGTTGGGGGACACGCAGAATTAGGCCTGCCCTTTAATGACTGTTTTTTTTTTTTTTTTTTTTTTTTTTTTTTTTTTTTTTTTTTTTTTTTTTTTTGTGGCCTACAGTCTTGTTAACTATAAAATAGTGATATGGCTCTCTGGGAATTTGCCCAACAGCCAGTGTATGCTAATTTGATCCATGAGGCATCCCTTATTTTTACGGTTTCCTTTTATTCAAAAGAGACAGAATTCTGCTTCCTTTTTCTTTTTTTTTTTTTTAATTAAGATTTTATTTATCTATTCATGAGAGAGAGAGAGAGAGAGGCAGAGGCAGAGGGAGAGGCAGGCTCCCTGCAGGGCGCCCGATGTGGGACTCGATCCCTGGACCTCAGGGTCACACCCTGAGCCTAAGGCAGACGCTCAACCACTGAGCCCCCCAGAAGCCCCAGGATTCTGCTTTCTAGAGGTGAATGTTCCAGGTCTATAAAATGTGAACTACTGTGATACTTGCCAGCTATGAGCTTCACACATGTTATGAACGCGCTATGGCACTTCCTCAGAAAAAGCCCATTTTCCCAAGGGCTTTACCTGCAAATTGTTTGCTGGGTTCTCTCCTCCCCTGGGGTTGTTGGCTCCTTACTCATGCTTGTGTTCGGCACCGTCCAGTGGTCTTCCTAACCTGCGTTTATCTTTCCTGAATTAGAAGCAGCTAGGCAATCTTAGGAAGACAACAACCCACCAATTCTCTCTTATCTAATTTGTAGAACCAGGAATTCTCCCAAACTTTTGTAGGAGACTGCTTTGGCTTTGATACAAAGAACCGTATATGGTCTTAAATTTTTTAGGCTTTGTAATTTGCAAATATCCTCTTAATGTAAAAGGTTTTAAAATATCTGTTATTAGAATAAAAAATATTATATATTGTTATAGCTCTATTTTCCTTACCTATGTTTAAGTTGATATGAATAAAACCAACTGGAGTTGGCCTCACATTGTAAGAAACCATTTAATTTGTATTATGCACAGCAAGTAGCAGAAAAGACTCTTGAGTTGAAAAAAAATTTTTAAGTTGCTTTTGAAAAAATAAAGAATTCTTATCTGCTAAACAAAAACCCCAGCTGATTTATAGTAACAATATATTTTTGTAATTGTTTTCTTTGGAGAAAACTCCAGAGATGTTAACTATTTTGGAATGAACTTAATGTCTGCTGTTTTTTCCAGCTTTTAAATTACATTATTATTTGACTAAACTTATCTTGATCTGCCTTTTAAACCATCTTTTAAATAAATAAATAAATAAATAAATAAATAAATAAATAAATAAATAAATAAAATAAACCATCTTTTCCTTGTAAATACCTGTTAAGGAAAAATTTACTGTGTAGGCCAAAATGTCACAATGTTGGTCAGGCTCCCTCCAGGTATGCAAGTATGGAAAAAGAAAGCAGCCATGAGTATTTGATAAATCATACCAATACTTTGTTTTAAAAACATCAATATGCTAATAAAATGCTATGATAAATAGCAAAAATGGTGATGTTATTCTCTTAATAAAATCCATATTACACAAGACATAAATTTGACAACCTATGGCTCATAAAAAGAATCTTAAGTCCCCAAATATACCTGTAGTTGCAATTTTTATTTGCCATGATTGAAGTGTACATAAATAATTTATTTTTATTGCATCATTTTATTGTTGAGGTAAAATTTGTAAACAGTGAAATCCATAGACCTTGTATGTATAATTTAACGGGTTTTGAAAAATGTGTATACCTATATAACCAATAATGTTAGAGAACATTTACATTACCTCTGAAAGTAGTTTTGTGGTCCCATATGGTCAGTTCCTACAGTTTATGGTCATAGACAATCACCACTCTGACTTGAGTCATCAAAGTTTTATGAAGAACTCTTGTACCTGGCTTCTTTTTTGCAATATAATATTTTCAAGATTCACTGATGTTGTTCAATTCATCAGCAATTTGTTAATATTAATTATTGAATGGCATTTTATCTGGTTTATTGCCAGGTTTGGGGGGCTAGTATAAATAAACCACCATGAACTTTCTTTTACCAAGCCATTTTCTGGATATATACTTTCATTTCTATTGAGCAAATACCTAGAATTGAAATTGTTGGGTCATAGGGTAGGTGTATCTGCAACTTTAGCACAAACTGCTCAAAGGTTTTCCATAATTGGTTATATTATTTTGCATTCCTACCAACAATGTATAAGAACTGTATTTTCTCTGAATCCTCACTAGCAGTTGGTGGTGTAGGTCTTTTTGTCATCTTAATGGATGTGAAATGGCATCTTATTGTAGTTTTAATTTTCATTATCCTGTTGACTAATAAAGAACAATTTTGCATGTTTTTATTGTGTCATTCTTATACATTCTGTTTGAGTGTGTTTCTTCAAGTGCTTCACCCATTTTTTTAATTGAATTTCTTTTCTTGTTATTTAGTTGTGTTCTTTATACATTCTGGATACAAGTCCTTTGTCAGATACATACATGGTGGATATTTTCTTCAGGTCTATGGCTCTCTTTAATTCAATTAATTGTGTCCTTTCATGAATAACAGTTTTTACTATGAAATTATGAAAATCCAATTGATCAGTTATTTCTTTGGTGGTCAGTGGTTTTGTGTCCTAAAAATAGTTTGCCGTCCCTAACATCTATCATATATTGTTTCTTTCTATTTGCTTTGAATTTTAGCTTTATATTTAGATCCTTGATTTACCTGAATTAATTTCTGCATATTAAGTGAGATTGGGATTGATTAAAGTTTTTTAAAATTATGAATATCTATTGTGCTAGCACCATTTGTTGAAAGGAATTTCCTTTCTCCTTTCTTTTATTCATACTTTCATTGGTTTTTCTGTATCCTTTGCTATCTACTTCATTGATATCTGCTCTTACTTTTATTAATTATTGTTTCTATTTCTTTTGGGTTAATATGCTTGTCTTTCCCAATTTCTTCGAGTGGAAATGTAGACAATCGATTTGAAACCTTTTTCTCATATAAGCATTTATTTCATGCTGTAAGTTTCCCTCCAAGCAACGCTTTAGCTATAATTCAAGAAATCTAATGTTGTATTTTCAGCATCAATTTATTTTATAAAAATGCAAAATAGTCAAATACTATTCTTTGAATAAGTTATTTTCCAAGGTAAATATTCAGTCGCATATTTGTTTGTTTTTTTAGATATTTGATCTGTGACTTGTTATATTCACATATAATCTAATGGCACATTTCAGAGAAGAAAAGTATGAGGCAAGTCTCTATTCATATGCAATTATATACATAAATGCATAATTTGACTTCGGGCATAAAAATGATTTCCTTTAGAATAATATATGAGTATATTACATCAACTGAATTTATTAGATTTTTTTAAACAATTCAATATAAGAAGTAAGAGTATTCAAAGTGAAATTATTTTAGTAGTTTACTCATCTATAAAATCCAAATGATGAATATTCTCAACTTTTAATATCAAATCACTAAAATTGCATCTTTTATTTCTCTCCTTCTCTCTTATTTTGTTCTCTGAATGTTCTGGTGATGCATTATGAGGGAGGCTAAATATGCCTCAGAAAAGTTCACCTTTTTTGAAAAAGATTGACTATATCCCCAGGAAGGAGTACTAGTCAAGAAACAAAATAATGCATTCTGTGCAATGGTCTGTATTTTTATTTGCCAGTATTGCTCAGAGTAATGTAGCCACATTTCACCTCTCCAGAGCAGAAATGCCAAATAGCATTTCTGACTTCAATATTTATTACCCACAATATATTTGTCTCATATACATGCACCTTATTTAAGAGTAATGTGGCTAAGCCCGTAGGTTGAACAGGAAATCAAACTTACAGTTTTATAGGGTGTCCATATATGTTTTTTAGGCTAGAATGTATACATATACCACAGTTAAGGAATTAGAAGGTGTTATAGAAAGGTACTGAGATACATTGAAAGAGACTTGGGTTTTCATCTTGATGCTGCATTTGTGTATGTATTTGGTTTTGGATGAGTAAACTATCTCTCCATCTTTGCAATGAACCATTCTGGCCCCATAAATCTCTATGCTGCCTTCCATCTCCAGAATTTTAGGTCTGTGATACATACAAAACCATATCAGAATTTGGATAGGCTTAGCAGAAAGGTAACATCTGAAATATTTTGTTTTTTTTTTATTTTTATTTATTTATTTATTTATTTATTTATTTATTTATTTATTTATTTTTAATTTATTTATGATAGTCACAGAGAGAGAGAGAGAGAGGCAGAGACATAGGCAGAGGGAGAAGCAGGCTCCATGCACCGGGAGCCCGACGTGGGATTCGATCCCGGGTCTCCAGGATCGCACCCTGGGCCAAAGGCAGGCGCCAAACCGCTGCGCCACCCAGGGATCCCACATCTGAAATATTTTGTTAGTGTTCTTCAGCAGTGGTTGCTAATCCCCTTCCCAAACAGCATCAAGGGAAATTGCTGTTCATAATCATTTCAGTGAATGCGTTATGGGGTTTATGGAAGAAAGGCATACAAGAGATTTGGATCTCATATATCTGGATATTTGGTTTCCCAGGAGCTTCATACTGTCAAACTAGCCTACACTTGCCTTGTGCTAAGATTTGTTAGTCATTATAATCATTTGGTTTCCAAATTCAGAGATTAATAAGACTTCTCAAGTGATTATCAACTATATTTTTTTCATATAGACTTTTAAAGACTTTTTTCACTTTTAACCCAAAAGGCCAAGAGAAGTTTCTGAAAATTAAATAAATACTATTGATTTCAAAAGACCTTTGACAATACAATGTTTTGGTTAATAATGCTTTTTATTATATTACATACTATAAATATACTCTTTTCAAAATGTGAGACTACAGATTATAGATTTACCTCACTCAGTTGTGATGGCTACGAAAATATGCAACTGCCTTGCTGTGGGGAGCACCACGGACTGGCAGCTCCAGTTGCTCTTCAGATTTACCACTGAGTTTGCATTGAGGTGTGCTTTCCTTGGGCAGCTCCCCACTAATGGTGCCAGCCCATTCCTGTGAATACGGGGTTCCTCTAACGCACAAGTTGGGCCTCTATGTTCTCTGAACTGCATTGCACTGAGGTTCTTCCTTCCTCTTCTCCTTTCCAAGGTGTCAGGACTACCTTGTGTTCTGAAGGCTATACTGACAGTTCCTGCTCCTTCTACTGTTTTTCTCTGAAAGGTTTCCTTCCCCCCCCCCCCGCCCAATAAATGTCTTGCATGTTTAATCTTGTCTTGGCAAGAACATCTTGAAGGAACGGAAGTGACATAAATTTTTGTATAAGTCAGCCCTCTAGTATAATCAACAAAGCCAATCCTCAGAGTCAATACAATCAGCCAAATTAGACTTCATTTTTGTTGGAAAGCATGACTCTCTTTTCCAATTTACATGAACATGGTAATATGAATTTTCAGAATATAAGATAAACTATGGACTATACCTCATAAAAGATTACTGAAAGTGGTCAATTCAAGATTAAAATTATATAAAAACTAATATAATTAATACTAATGTAACTAATGTAATAAAGCTTTTGGAAGATTATAAAAGCAATAATAAATTTATATATTATTACGCATTACTTAATTTTAATAATGCATTATATGAATAGCTAATATTATAATTTATTTATGATGCAGAGGATGCTAATGTGCATAGCATTCCTTGAGTAAATCAGTGTACATGCATAAGTAGACTATGATATTAAGCTTTAAGAAAAAATTTAAAAAGAATGTGAAGTCAGAAATAATTCCAGTAATTTTTTAAAATAGTAAGATTAAGTTTTTCCTATGTATTAACAAAAGAAAGAACCATATACTGCTAAAAACGGATTGATCCAGCAGCTACTATTTTTATTGTTTTGTATTACTAATAGAATATGATAAATATTACATAATTTATAAAATAAACTAAATGAATGTACTTGAAGATTTAATTACATATACAAATAATATAAATACATATGTGAAAATGTATATTTTCATCATATAATTTGACAAAATATATACATATACAAATGTACATGCAATACACAAAATACACATACAAAATATGTATACATGAAATGTATATACATTTCATCATATAATTTGACAAGATAGGTTCTTAATTATATTGCCTTCTGTGTAATTATACCAAGTTTAAATGGTATCACATTAAATTTGCATCTGTAGGTTTTATTTGTTATAATTAGAGGGTACAGTACTTGTTCTTTGGTTGTTTGGAGGTACCTTTCATTCCTCCTAATCACTCATTCTGTGGATGAATATTGAGAGAAATGGAAAGAAATGTTCATGCTTATATAAAAAATAATCCATATTCAGCCTTTGTTTTCTTTCATATGACCTATTTGCTTTGCTTATATATTCTTTAGTAATTAAGTCTTTAATAATAATTTAAGAATGCCATGATTAAAGTTTATAAAGAAAAATCATCATTCTAATTAACCATGTTCTACAACATACTTGATTTTGTATTATCCTGACAAGTACCAAAATATCCAATTTCTCCATATTTGCCTACAATTAATATAAGACACAGGAAGACAGGACACTTTAAGGTAAATCTGATGTGCTTTGATTACTCATTAAATGAGGTTCCCCAATAACATTATTTGTAATTGCCCCATAGTTTGTTGCCTTGGAAGTTGTTATCCTTTGGAACAATGTACCATAGAGAGATTCCTAATGGCCAAGGGTATGATTTATGGTGGGAAATGGGATATTGTGAAGAAGGAGATGAAAAATAGAATCGACTTGATGTTAAGAATGCAACTGCATGTTGGGAGTATGAGAAATTAATTCCTTCAAAACTTGGTTTCCTTACACCCCTTAAAAATCCTCGTGTGCCTCTCTCATCCCAAGGCTGTGCATTCTTCAGGCTGAAGATTGCTGACTTTGCATTCCTTTCGCAAGTATTGCTGGCCCTTAACTCTTCTTGTATAAAAATTCTGGAGCTATCACTGGCCTAATTGCTGTAAACATTTGAGCTTGTAAATCCATAGTGCAGTCAGAGGAGGCAGGAGGAAAAAAAGAGAAAAAAAATTAGGAGGAAACAAGAAAAAGGAAAGATACAAATCTCTATAGAGGGAAAGAGATCACACACACATACACACAAGGATGAAGAGGGTGCATCAACTAAGAAAATAGATATGATGGTAGTTTTTAAAAGTATTTGGTTAAGGGGGTCCTAGGTGACTCCATTGGCTAAGCATCTGACTCTTAATTTCAGCTCAGGTCATGATCCCAGGGTCATGAGATAAACCCCATGTTGGGCTCTGCATTGGACTTTGTGCTGGGCTTGAAGCTTGCTTAAGATTCTCTCTCTCCTCTAAAAAATAAAATAAGTACTTGGTTAAGATAACAGTTTTGCATTTTTTAAAAGATATTTATTTGTTAAGAGAGAGCAAGGGAAGAGGCAGAAGGACAGAGAAAGAGAATCTCAAGCAGACTCCATGCTGATTGCAGACCCAACCCAGGTCTTGATCTCACAACCCTGAGATCATGACCTGAGCTGAAGTCAAGAGTGGGATGCTTAACCAACTGCCACCGAGGTGCCCCTGAGATAACTCTTTTATATTTTGGTGTAAATATTAGGGTGAGTTATAACTTCTCTTTGAAATATCCATTGATTCAGTTGTTTCCAAAGAGAGGTTTCATTGGAATTCACAAAGGAAGTTTAAAAAATGGAGTCCAATCCTTTTCTAGACGTAGTGAAACAGAATTTCTGGGATAGAATTCAGGAGGCACTTGAATGTCCGATTTGTATGTATTATTATATCATCACAGGACACCTTCCAGGTCCAGGAAATAGGAAACACCATGTAGGGACACTGAGGGAAGATGACAAAGAAGAGGAAAAAAAAATTTTTTTAATCCCCAGGAGTTAGAAAATGAATAAATAATAGAACTTGTGTTTGGGGGCATATTTTAGAAGAAGAAACCAAGAAGAGGACTCAAGAAGGGACCAAGGCCTCCCCCGATTTCTGATTTTTGAGGAACAGAGAAGAGAAAGGCTGAATGTGTATGCTAGGGTGCTGGAATGAGGGGGTGAGCAGGGAACAGTGCACAAGGGTCTGGAAGCATAGTAGTCAAAATCAGGAGGAAAGTGTGAGATAAGCTGTGCTAACAGCAGATTTTGTCCATTTCATAAACAGGCCCCAACCTAGGTGGCTCTCAAGAGTCTACGTCTCATCTTTCTAAGTCTCAGTGTAGAGAGGTCACCTGGATCCAGCCCTCCCTTTTTCCCACCTAAAGTCACTGCTTCTCATATTTTTCTCCATTCTATCCACCTCTCACTCCCAGATACCACCTATCTTCTCATAATTTTCCTTCTCTCTTTTCAGACTTCTTCCCAGTTTTAATCCCCATCCATGTCTGTCTGCTAAGCTTTCTATTTGCATGATGAGTCTTGTTTTTTTCATAATCTACAAAGATCCCTTAATTGGAGAATGCATTTCTCACTGGGAAGAGCATTGGCAATAAGCACTGAGATAAGCGAGCAAGTACATTTTCCCGTTTATCACTCTAAAAAATAGAAGTAATCAATACCTGAGTGAATATAGATTCCGAAATACTTTCACTAATGAAACTCTGACACCTTCACTTCTTAACCTCTACCACAATCTACAAGTGCTGGGAAATTCCTGTTATTTAGCCAACTTCTCTCATGTCACAGACCAGGCCTATCCCCACTGTTCCACTATAAATGAGGATGGAAAATATTTGTACCTTTTTTTTTTTTGGTATAATAACCTCTCATTTGATACCTAGAAATTGCAGTTAACTTTTTCCTTAGATGTTTATTATTTCTACAGATTCTAGCATAAATTTTGAAATTTCTTCACAAAGGGTCATGCCACCCCATACTCCTTTAACTCCAGCTTTACTGTCTACATGGGAAGTGCCACACAGCAGTTTTCCCCAAGGCCATTCTTGATTTCAGGTGACAAAACACAGGCTACCTGCTGTGGGTATATTGACTCACACCTGTTACTTCTTCGTGAATCCAGGTCTGCAATTGCTTCCTCAGTAAGTCTCCCTCTTCGGAAACTAAACGTTCAGAAAAGATACCTAAATTGATCTGAGGCTGTTTGCCTCAGCACAAGTGATTTCTCAAAGCTTTATGCCACTATTCTTCATTCCAGTTATTAAAATTCATAGCAGCAAACTCTGTGAACATTGGATCCATGTGGGTTGGAGGTAAATTTAGGCCTTAATAGAGGATGTCACTCACAAGGCAAGATAATTTAAAGATGGTCTCTTTGCATTTGAATTTTAAAGTACTACAGCAGGAAGAAAGAAATGTTGCCAGTGTAAATTTATGTATAGATATGGCGTCTGAAAAGTATCTTTAGAATCAACATATGGATCCCAGAGATCCTATAATAAGCTTGGATAAGGAAAGATCACTTATTTTTATCTCAGTTTATTTTTAAAGATGATTTTATACATTTTAATATACCCAGGAGCCAAAACTACATTTCCACAGGAGAAAGACATGTTTGGTGATCCAAAAACTTGAAGCCAAGTACCTGCCCCCAAAAGTTATACGACTATGTCATTTGACCATCTGGGAAAACAATATTAAATGGATAAATTGCAAACAGTGGCCATGATCTGCAAAAGTAATCTTTTTATTGTAGTTGCATCCTGTCTCCCACATGGCATGGCAGTAACACTACAAAGGTGATTTTGGCACTTATAGGTGTAGAACATCCAGTTAAGTTTAAATGTTTATTTGCTATATATTTTTTGCTAAATCTATCAACTCTATTATAGTGGTAATTCTTTTTTCTTATGTGCCTCATTTCATTTGGCAGCAGGTAGAGAACTGGAGACTTTCACTAGAACCAGAAAATTTATTTATTATACCTCTATTTTCAATAAATTTTCTTCATTTCCTCCCTAGGCCTTTCATCCTCAATAGCTATAAAGTGCAGCAAAACCAAACCAAACAGAACATGGTGAAATTCATTAATGGTGTTTTAATTTCACTTTTGTCTGTGCTTATCTATATAAATAATGTACATTATTATAATGATTTTAGCAAGACAAGCTGTTCAGCCTATTTACAAAGCCTTACTAGGGCAGCAGAAGGTGTCCTGCCTCCCAATCTAGATTCTTGGACATTCTCTGTTAAATGTCTTATGTTTTTAAATAAATTTAGAAATCTACGTATTAGTGCTCCTGTTAACTAAGCCAGGGAAGCCAACTCTTCAGGTCAAGGAGGAGCTTCAGCATCCGGTTTTGTATTTATGTGAAATTTGCATCAGGAACCAAGGGGGAAAAGCCTGGGTGAAGGTCGGGGAGACGGAGGGAGGGAATGAGACAGTGCTGGGTGAGGGCTGGGAGGAGCCGAAGCAAGCAAGCGTGTCATTTGGGAGAGGTTCTTCAGGAAGGAGAAAGGCCAGGCTCTCTATGGCCCTGGATACACGCCAGGGAGCAGCTGTGTAAGTGGGGCCGTTGTTTGGGCTCCCAGGCTAACGTGGGTTCCAAATTCTTTTGTCTTTCTGATGTTAATTTTACTTGCCTCCTTCTCATTCTAATCTTTGTCCTACCTTTCTTTCCCCCCCTTTGGAACTGATCACTTGTTCACCACACACAGATCTAGATTTCTCTGTGATCACTGGGGGAGACAGTGATTGCCAAGGGAGGATGGGCATGGGATTTCACAGGGCAGCCGTTCAACCAGAGTTCTGTGATATTTTTATCTCTAGCATAATTTATTCTGGCTACAGTATTTGGAAGCAAATATCTTCAATTTTATTTTTAAGGCTTAAGTTTGATGTGTGATGATATAGTTTCTTTTTTGTAAGTATATCAAAAACATTTCCTATTGGGCTTAAAAGCCAAAATGATCTGCCAAAGCGCCAATGATAGGCAAAATCCGGGCTCTGGAAAAAAATGATTGGGGCTCTCTTTACCCTCCCACGTATTTACTCATTTGGCTGGCCCTTCCCTGACCTCAAATACCGGAGCCTGATTCCCTCATATTGCATTCTGTCTTCCCACCAGGGTACTCTGTCCAGCTCTTCACCTTTTTCTCCTACCTGTCAATTCATTTGTTCATTCAGTTATATATTAGTTCATCTTGCAAGTAATTATCATCCATCATGCACTTGGCTCTCCTGGGTGCTGAAGTGCTGCAGTGAATGTCCTTGCCCCCATGTGTACGTGGGGGTGGGAGACAAATAATGCATAAGTAATATAATGTGTATGTATATAAATATATATAAATATTTAAATATAAAACATAAGTATATAATGTTAGCTGGAGATAGATACCATTAAGAAAAGTCAATCAAAGTAAGAAGAGAGAGGTTCTATTAGTTATGCTGTCATGAAAGGCCTCTTTGATAGGATGATATTTAAGTAGCAACCTAATTAAAATGAAGGAATAAGCCAGGCAGATAACTGGGGTGGAGAGTTCTGGGCAGAGGGAAGAGCAAGAAAGCCAGTGTGGGAGCAGGTGAGATCCCAGTGGTAGCCAGGGGCCAGGTCATACAGGTCTTTAAGGACTTTGGGACTCCTTTTATATATATATATATAAATTTATTTTTTATTGGTGTTCAATTTGCCAACATATATAATAATGCCCAGTGCTCATCCCATCAAGTACCCCCTTCAGTGCCTGTCACCCAGTAACCCCCACCCCCCACCTCCCCTTCCACCCCCCTAGTTCATTTGGAACTCCTTTTTTTTTTTTTTTTGTTTTGTTTTGTTTTGTTTTGTTTTGTTTTCTTTTTTTTTTTTTTTTATTGGTGTTCAATTTACTAACATACAGAATAATACCCAGTGCCCGTCACCCATTCACTCCCACCCCCCGCCCTCCTCCCCTTCTACCACCCCTAGTTCGTTTCCCAGAGTTAGCAGTCTTTACGTTCTGTCTCCCTTTCTGATATTTCCCACACATTTCTTCTCCCTTCCCTTATTTTCCCTTTCACTATTATTTATATTCCCCAAATGAATGAGAACATATAATGATGAATGGATAAAGAAGATGTGGTTTATGTATACAATGGAATATTACTCAGCTATTAGAAATGACAAATACCCACCATTTGCTTCAACGTGGATGGAACTGGAGGGTATTATGCTGAGTGAAGTAAGTCAGTCGGAGAAGGACAAACATTATATGGAACTCCTTTTGGAGTGAAGGACGACTCTGTAGGGTTTTAGATGCAGGAAAATAACAAGGTAAAACTGCTATTGTGAGACACTTCAGTAGGACTTCCCAAACATACCGGTTGTTTCCATGCACCTGTGGCTTTGCACATACTGTTTTGTCTGCCCTCAAATGTTCTCTCTCAACCCATCTCCCTGCCCCCATTGTGTTCTTATGCCACAGTGCTTATGCCACATTCCTTATAAAATGCTCTAATCTTTTTTAGAAGACTATCTCTTTCGATTGTGTAGCTGCAGATGATATCCTCAGGCATTGTCCCCCGAAGTTAGAACAATGCATGTAGCCCTGCCCTTATCAGAGCGTTGAGTGGATACATCAATGATATGGAGTGGATAAATAAATAATAAACACTTCAGATTCTTGTTTGACTAAGACAGTTCCACATTAAAAAATACCTTTAACTCTGAAGATTGGTTTAATAATATGTAGCATGAACTTGGCTTTTATGTATTTTTCTAAAAAGTCTTTAAAAGCTAACTAGAGTCAACAGCCTGTTTTACTATGTTTTGTTTTCTAAAATTTTTTTCTTGACACTCTATAGACTTCTATCAACCCAGTGCTGTTAAAATAGGAGCCTGCTTAAATGGTATCATTCCTACCTTGTTTTTTCTTGTTAAAATCTGTGGGTGTGCCAGACATTGTGGGTTAGTACTGGACCACAACCCCTCTCTTTCACATGCTCTACTGTTTCCAGAGAGACCAGAAGCAGTTTCCCAGAACCCCTTGAGGGTTAGGTTTCCGACAGGTGCTGCGGGGGGCGGGGAGGCACTAGAGCAAAATTAGAAGGCCGCAGGAAGAGAGACAGCCTTCTGCTTCTGGCTCTGGTAGTGGGAGATAACTTCAGGTTCCTCCACGATGGCCTTGGATCCAGCAGCCAGGAAGAGCTGCTCCAAGAGTTGGTACAGCACAGAGCCAGCTTCATCTGTAGCCCGGGTGAGGGAGCAGGGCACCCCCTTCTCAGCTGCAGTGCCTGAATCTCCACCAGGCTTAGCGATGAGTCCAAGTTCCTGGCTCTGGCTCCACGGTGATGGAGGTGGCTTCCTAGTTTTGGGGTAACATCTCATCTCTGCTCTTCCAACGGGTTCCTTATAAATTCCCTGCATTAAATCCCCTTTTGTTGGAGATACTTGAAATAGGTTCTGTGTTCCTCACTGGATGCTGACTGATAAAGGAAGGAGGAGACTGCATTTCTACATTCACAGGTGTTGACCAAAACGTAGGCCGGAAGTCATTCTCCCTACCCTAGTTCCTAAATACATATGCTGTCCAATGTCATTCAAAATGATGCACTAATGATGCACTTAGTGCCTAAGTGCTTTTAGGCTCAACAGAATTCTTGTCATTTCCAGGTTTTTGACAGTTTTTTTTTTTTTTTTTTTGGTTTGTTTTTACTTAATTAGGAGACGACAAAATCTTCTGTTACCCCACAGAACCCAGCATGGTGCTGACTCAGAATCACATGTACAAAAATATACCTATTGAACTGAAGGTAGGTTCATACAAAAGAAACTATAATCCATAAAGCTAAAAAATATGGATAAATACTCGGATGTATGTCATGATCAATCTGTATTGGGGGCCTAAGAAAGGGTATGATAACCTTGACTTTGCCAGCTTTCGTGTTATCTGTTGTCTGTGGGAGGACTAAGATGATGTGCAGACTTTACTTGTCTCATTCACATAAATACGCCAGTTTAGTAGGTGAGTGTCTTACTCAGCCATGGAGTTTGAAGTGACCCACCACCTCTTCAGTGAGTGCAGCTCTGCTGATAACTCTCTGGCAGGGGGTGAGTGGGTGGTTGTAGAATGTAAGGAGCATTTGGGTTCTTTGAGAAATATTCAACTACTTTGGAAATGTGCAAAAGCTAATTGTCTAATTAGCAAGCGTCAGCAAAACAGGCATTTTTCCAGGCCAAGCAGATTGTAGATGTAATGGGGTGCAGGGTTAAGGGTGGGGTGGGGGTGGGGGTGTAAAAAGTCTTCAATATAATGAAAAGGAATTTGGACTTGATCTTACTGTGAAGTGTTAGCTATATGGCTGAAAAGGGGAGTTTAAAATGTGCCCTACTGACCCTTAGTACTATCCACCTGGGTATTTTTCTTTTCTTTTAAAGTAAATAATCCAAAAGATAACGTGTATCCACCAGGTAGACATAGCCAGTTACTAGTAATAAATTTGAGGAGTATGATATTAAAAAATTGAATTCATGTGCCAAAAAAGGGGCCATTTCAAAAAAAGTTGTAGAGCCAGGATTTCTGAATTCAACCAAGGCTTTCAGATTTTAAAAATTGGTATGTCCAATTTCCTTTGCCTCATTATCTGAAGGACATGTACTATGAATTTTGCAAATGGGAGTCACCATCTGATTTGATAGAAACAGTGATCATCGCTGCAATTTTTCTTCATATCTTAACTAGCTGTAATTTGTGGGACATTTGGGAGGAGTACAGAATCTCAGACTGGGATTAGAACAGTGCTAAACGGAAATGGAAAGATGGATAAAAGAGACAGCATGAGAAAAGAATAAAAAAGACAAGTCGATCCACATGTTGTGGAAAGAGCAATGGGGAGAGTGGAGGAAGAGCCTAAAGATCTCAACCTGAGAGTCTAGGATTGTTAAAGGGAGTGGGATTTATAGGGTTCTGAGGGTATAGGAAGGAGGACTTGGCCTAAGTGCTTTCAATGCCTTGCTATCCTACAAGCCTGTAATGGGTTTTGACAGCTCTCTAGCAGAATGGAGCCCTCTCTTACTGGGTTGGTTTGTCACAGTTTTCTATGCTTTATTCAAGCTCAGCCTCCTTTGTTTCTTCTCGAGTCTGCTGCACAGTTTCAGGGAGGTTTTCCACCTGCCAAAGCTCCAAGCAAGGACAATAGATTTTTATGAAATTCAGAGAGGCATAATAAGGAGGATTACTTTAAAAGACTAGAAAAGTCTGCTGAAACACAGAGATTTCTCCTGGTATATGAGCTGCCTATAACCTCTAATTTCAAGGGTTAGTAATTCTAATGTTAACAAATCACAGTTCTAAGTAGGGAGACAACAGCAGGCTGTACTAGTGGAAAATTTGGTTTCAAGATGAAGGCATTGCTAGTAATGACAAGATGAGCACTGAAACATTTAAACATGAATCTTTTTTATCTTGATGTGGAAAGCTATTCAGAATCCCAGCAAATGAGCTAGTGGCTGCTTGCTACGTCTTTTTGTTGACACCCAAGTATCCAGATCTGCATTCTATCTAGATCTAATTACTGCGGACTCTGTGAGAAAAGGTGGCTTATCCTTTTTTCACCTCCTTGAGTCTCATCTTGTTCTTTTTGGGGCCTTATTTGGTTAAGATCATGGCAGGATTCTATTTGAATTTATTTTTCTCGTGAAAGCTTCTTTGGAGCACTCTAGTCAATCTCTCTAATTCACTTTTGAATTAATGTGAAGCTTTGTTTAAGCCACAAGAAAGTGATCATTTCAACCTAGGATGTATTCTGAGTGGCAGTAGAATTTATAAAATGTTAGTAATGGGGATTGATTTTTCTCAGGCAAGGAAGGGAATGTAAAGAAGTTTCTTTTATAATAAAAGCTTAGCTAGAAAAGATTTTTACCAGTGTAGTTGCAGTTCTCTTCCATATGTAATGGTATTTACATCTAAATATTTAAAGAGAGCTACTTTGGGAATTCCGCTAATTAGTAGTCAACAATGAATTGCAATTAGATTTATTACCTCCTTTGTGTGACTAGTGCATGCCAGCCGTATGTTTTGTGTGTAAGTCATGACTTCTAATGAGCCTGAAAATGCTTGTTCCCTTTAGTAGATAAAGTGCTAATTTCTTACACCATTAATATATGCATTCCCAGGATCCTACAACCAGATTTTGGAAAAGCATCCTACATTCTAGCCATCATCAACTAAACACTATGAATTGTGCTAAGATACAGTTTTCATCTTCATCATTCTCTTCACCTCATCATTTATTTTTTGAGGGTTCCTTGTTTATTACTGTGAATTAGTAATACTTTATGTACTCTATCATCAAACTGTCACAAGTATTCCAGTAGGTGGTGAATTTTAACATTTTGTAGTGGTTCATCTGGACCAATTCACTTACCAAAGAAGCTGTCGGCGAAATGTGATATGTGTGTGTAAATACCCATATTTTATAGAATATATATATTTTTATATATATCCACTTTAGAAGTGCTATTCATATCTAGAAATTGATCAGTTTATAATTTATCCTGGTGTATGGTGTGGAGAAGTCAATTTTATCTTTTTACCATTTTCTATTTGGTTGTCTCACACTTATTAGAAGTTCTTTCTCTTTCTGATTTCATATGATGCCTTTATTATATATTGAGATTTCATATTCGTTTTGGTTTATATCCTCATATACTAAATTGTTTCACTCATCTGCCTATTTATGTATCAATACTGTACAGTTTTATTTATAGACTTTATAACATGTTTTATGATTTGGTCTGGTTACCTCTCCCACATTGTTTTTCTTTCACAGGGCTTTCCTTTTTCACTCATTTTAACAATTAGGTTAACTAATGAACTTGTAACCTAAGAACAACATGATGGTATTTTATTAAGATTGTTTCAGATTTATAAATTTCAGGAAAATTGACATCTTTATGATGTTGAATACTCTAAGAACTCATCAGTGTCTTTCCATTCATTCTGGTTTACTTTTGTGTTTTTCCAAGAATGCTATAAAATTTTACTCATATGAGTCTTGCACTTCTCTTTTTTAGTTGATGTTTAGATATATTATTTTTTGTAGAGTAAAATATAATCTGCTCTTCCTTTATTTCTTCTAACTAAATTTTGTTTGTATGCATAAAATCTATGAGTTTCTATATTTTGGTTTTATATTCTGCTACTTTATTTTATTAAGTTCTTTAATAACTTTTAGTAGTTTTAATCATGGATTCTTTTGGGATTTCCAGATATTTAGCTGTATCATCTGCAAATAGAGGTGTTTTTGCTTCTTCTTTCCTAATTTTATGTTTATATTTACTACCTCTAATCTGTGTTAACTAATACCCCAATCCATCATTAAATGATTGTAAAGATAGCAGATCATGTTTTTTCTCAAATTTTATCATGAAAACCTCTAGAGATTTTCCGTTATGTGAAGATGCTGGCCTTGGGTTGAGGTATGTGAGTGTGTATATCTGTGCATGTGTGTGTGTGTGTGTATGTGTGTATGTGTGTTGTTAAAGAAAGTACATCAATTCTTGTTTTATTGAGTTTTTTAAATGGAAGTTGAATTTTGTCAAATTTTCATTAAAATCATATGATTTCTCCCTACCTCTTTTAATTAATATGATGAATGTATTAATGGTTTCACCTTATATTTTTGCAATAAACTTTAATTGGTCATGATATGTTGTTTATTAATATGTTTTTAAACTCTTCTTGCTAATCATTTATTTAATTTTTTTGTGCCAATTTTCTAAAGGGAAATGTCTATAATTTTTGTGGAATTTTTAATATGTTTTGACATAAGTGTTAATCTGTTTCACAAAAAGAACTTGTAACTGTTCCTTTTTTCTTGGGTCTAGAATAACTTAAGTAGCTTTGAGAATTACTCATCAGAAAAATCCAATAAAATTCCCTTGTGAAGCTGGTTGGGCCTGGTACATTGTAGCTTGGGAGTTATTTTATAATTTTCTTAATCTGTTTATGATAAATCATCTATTTGGACTTTATATCTCGATTGGGACCAATTTTGCTAAATTTCATTGTCCTGGAAGATTATGAATTTCTATTAGAATTTTAAACTTAATTTTATAGAATAAGTGAAGTTAACCAATCAATTTGATAGCTTTTTGTTTCTAGGTCATATTTTCAATATATCTTTACTTTTAAAATTCATAATAAGCTGACATTTTATAGTCTGTATTAAAGTCATGTGTAGTGTTCAAATGTTTTTTTCCCCCCTGAATCTCACACTGGCTTACTTGATTACATGGTTAACATTTTATTATTATTTTGAACTCATAGTTTGCTGAACTTAACCTAAGAGGCATGAATTAAGTCCTCCCAGCAAATATTTTCCACTACTGGGACCCAGAGGGTACCATCAACTGAGACAATGTGGACCCTTTAAGAAAGGTCTTGTTGCCCCCCTACAGAGAGTGTGCTAAGCAGACAACCTCTAGCTCCTGGCCACTTTAGTCCTGCTCAGCTGTAAGAAGCTACCACACCTGAGATCACAAAGCAGGTAAAGTGGCCTGGCTATTGTAGCACAACTCTTGATCCTCTGACAGGCAATACTCACTCCAGCTCACCCCGCTGGGTTGGCTAGCCTTTGGGAGGCAGTCATGTCTACTCATTTTTACCCCTGACTATCCTGCCCCCTCTTCCTTTCCTTTACAGGCATTGGTCCCTAATATAAAAGTCTCTCAATCTCTTAACCTCAGCCGTGCTCCTAAAGAATCCAACTTGCAAAAGATCATTTTAAGTCAATATATTGGCAAAGATTTTTCATGACCTTGCAATTAACTTAGATATGAATCCCAGGCCCAAATGCAGGAAGAACTGTGGTTAGAAGTCCCAAGAGGAGACTACCATGATTACATTTCCCCCCATTATGAACCATGGTGGACACAGATTTTAAGTTCCCTTTGAAATTTTGCCTCAAGTAGGCATATTTTCTTCTATCCTACACTTTGATGGTTAAGTGTGGTTCTTTGTGGGGATCTCAGGTTTATTTCCCTTTCATCTCATTCTTTCAAAACCAAAGGCCAGTGTCACTGGCTGCCTCACAGACTGCCATTTAATGCCTCAAACCCTAGGACCTCAGATCTTTAGTTCCCATTTGGCTGAATTTAATCTTGAGAATTTTAAGTGGCCTAAGGTTGAGAATGCTTCTCTTCATAGAGGACTTAGATGGTTCTATCAGATGCCTGAAGGAACTGCCAGTCACAAGCAGCGTAAACTGAGTCTTCAGTTTGGGGTGTTGGGACCTCATTGGAGCTCCACATGAGTGTGAGCTTGTGGTTTTGACTTCTCAGGAGGCACTTCCTCTGCCCACTCCCTTTTACTAGCAAGGCTGAGATAGAGCATTTTCTTACCAGCTCCCTTTGTGTTTATGTTTGCTTGATTTTTGACTTTACCCACTGAGAGTGTTACCCACTGAGGGTGTTGGCTTTTGGAGGTACGTTTATCTGGCTACAACTTCCCGCATGATGAGAGGGCTTGGTTTTGTCTTTTCACCTTGTTATGTTCCATTAAACCAAAGACTTCAGGGACAGACCCATGTCCTTAGAGGAACTGTAGCATTAACACATGCTCAGCTCTCAAGATTTCTGCTTTTTTGGGGTGTGGTTTTGAGCTTCTGAATTTTCTTAGCTTTCTCATTGACCAGGTAGGCATTGAAAGGGTACTTAAAAGGGAAGGTGGTTTTTTTTCTGGATATTTGGTCTTTTATTGTTATGAGGAAATGTTTTAGTTTTAAGCTAATTTGAACTGAGTCATGAGTTCTGAAAAGGAGGCATTAAAGGAAATAAATTCTAAAAGACATTGATAGAGATTTGAAACTATCTTGACGTTAAGGCTTATTATTATTATTATTATTATTATTATTATTATTATTATAGCAGGTTCTGACTATTCAGCTGTACCGAGAACGTTCCAGGAGAAAAACACGGATTCTGATCCAAAAGGATAGGTATGCAAATGAAGTTCTAAGAAAAATATTGGTATTTTCTTAAGGAAAAAATGAATTACCCACAATCTGAGATGTGGTCCATCTTTAGGATCTGCGGCTGCAAACATTGCTAACAGCATCGTACTGGCATGGATGACTGGGAGAAGGTAAAGGTCAGATTATAGGGTAGCTGAATAGTAGAGAAAATCATCTTTCAGATGACAAATTTGTAGCTCAGAGAGATTCGATGGTCAGCATATAATCACAACGGATTGCGGTGCTATCTTGTGGCTACTTTGCTATAACAAGAAAATCTAGAAATGAGGTCAAATCAAACCGTATTTCTTTTAAAAAAATTTTAAGGACAATGTGCACAGTGGATATCTGTGCATATCCACAGATATTATTATTATTAGCATGAAAGTTTTAATGATAGTCACAGGCATATAGACCTTGGATGGTGTTTGGAGTGGAGCTGCTAGTGTGTGCAATACAGTGAGCACTTTGTTTTGTATATATTGTACTGATTTAGATTATCTCCAAACACAGTTTTGGCAGCAGATGCATAGAGTTTACTTTAAGAGCATTACGTTATGAGGACGACTAACAACTATCTTTCGCAAATATTCTTGCTCCCAGGATTCCATTCTGAGTGAACTCTGGGTTAATAGTGAGAGCCAGTCTTGGTTGACTCTGCTCTTTTTTTGGCTTTTTTCAGTGCTATCTTGCTCCTCACTCTTGCCATATGTCTCAGCAAGTGCTATAATAGGGATGATGGGCGATGTGTGTGTGATATCTTGGCTAAAATGAAAGCCTAAAATATATTCTGCAAAAAGCAACAGTGACAACACTTTGGGCATAAGCAAAGGTGACAGATGTTGTTAGGAGAAGGGCCATATTTTTCATGGATACAGAGCACCTTTCTCTGGGGCCAACATTATGTTCCTTCCCAACACACCATGTGTCAATGACTCCGAATGCTCCTTCTGCCACAGAATAACAGAAGCACTGATCCTTGAGGCTGTAATCACTGTCGCTGTAATTGCTCTTGTTACCGTACGCTTCGTACCATCTAGTGTTTTCCTTCCTGATGGGTAAGAGCATTCACAGCCACGTAGAGGTTCTGTTCTGTGCTGCTTCCAAAATCTTGTGTATATGTGCTGAGTCCCTGGTCTCCCACTTCAGGATTACTGGGCTGAACAGGGGCGGCCCTGCGTGATGTAGGTCTTGAATTGGCCCTGACACAATTGGCCCTGAATTGGATTATTGTCCATCGTTGCTGCCCTTCTCTAAGGATGAGAGGGCAGCTCTGATTAATTCAGATTCATTTCTTTAGTCTCACTGAGTCTTGGAAGGATTTAAATTCCCTTATCTTTTTCTACTAATTTTCCATATCTTGTAAATGTTTTTAAGGGAAAGGCGATCTATACTGTATTTCAGACTTCGTGCATCCGGCTACACTCACGAGATGTCCCTTTGTAATGCACCCTGGAGAGGTGTACCTTGCAGAACAAGGCTTGCTGCCCTCAGGACCTGCCTCACCTTCCCTCCTGGCCAACAGACCAGTTGGTAGGTCCACTAAGTCAAGGAAAGTCCTCTGCGCCTTCCAAGAAGTAGACTGTTTCGAGTTTGGGGATTTACATAATATATTCATTCTAGCAAGCCCGCTCCCCTGAGCCTTTGGTCCCTTTCCATGCTTTGTCAGGGCAGTTCTGGTAGTGTTAGTCATTTGATGGGAGCCAACACTTTTCCAAGTGTCTAAGAACCTTATCAGCTGTGCTTCAGGACTGGCACTCGTGCCAACACACTAGATTTTGTTTCACAGGAGAGTACCTCCATATTGATAAGTTTTGTTTAATTCAGTTTTGCATTTTGCCACTAATTATTTCATCCGGCATCATTAGTGCCCTTCCTAAGTACACCTTCCTGGTTTTAGCTGGTAAAGCCAAAGCCCAGAGCAACTTTGAGTAAAATCTGAGTAAAAGAAACAGTATAGGGAAGAGAAAGGAGATATGGAAGAGTAGATCCCTGGTAGTTTCAGGAAGAGTATTACAAGTATCTCAGCCAGAACATATTGTTCTCTTCTCTCCATGTTTACGACATGTCGCCTAAATCCCTGTTTCTTTTCTTTCTTTTTTTTTTTTTTAAAGATAAGCATTTTCTTTTTTTTTTTAATTTTTATTTATTTATGATAGTCACAGAGAGAGAGAGGCAGAGACACAGGCAGAGGGAGAAGCAGGCTCCATGCACCGAGAGCCCGACGTGGAACTCGAACCCGGGTCTCCAGGATCGCGCCCTGGGCCAAAGGCGGGCGCTAAACCGCTGTGCCACCCAGTAAACCCCTGTTTCTAATCGGTTTAAAGTTTCTGAGTTACAGGTAGTTGTTTATGTAGTTGTACCCCAACTCAATGGTACATTTTTGGGGAATAGTCAGCCATTCTCCGTTGGACCTCACAGAGTGAACTTATACGTAGTATTTAATAATTTTTTAAAGATGTGTTTGGTGATATGCATCAGGGTTGGCAGGAGAAAACCTATAGCAATTCCTTTCATAAAGATGAAATATTCTCATTTTAATCTTTTAGGTCAATCTGAATCTTCACATGTTGTATTTGCTCGGTGGTTGTGTACGTCAGCCAAGATCTCAGAGATCCTCTGTTAGATACTTGTACAACCTGAGCCAACTCAAAAGGGTTTGCTTTGTAGCTGACAGCCAGCCAGCGATGGTCTTAGGAAAAGCTGTGGTCACCTTCTCAGAGAAGATCCTTGAAAAGAGATTCATTAAAGTAAATGTGGAGATAAAGTTTACTGAAATAAACTTTAGAGCCATGCCCAGAGAAAAACAAAATGTGCATAGTGAATTTTCTTCTCTAGTGTGGCAGAAAAGAAATATCTGCCACCCAAAGAATATCAGTAGAGTAGAAAACAAACAGGAATGAAGCTTTAACAATATATCAAACGTTGAAGGAGTTTTTTTAAATTGTTAAAAGGCAGAGGGGAATAACATGAATGAAACCCATTCTCTACATAATATAAATCTCCTTTAAGGCATGAGGTGAACGCTTTTAATAGTTTGCTTTTTTCATAGTTGGTTGCTTTTACAATCTAATTAAAAATTATTCTTTGTACAAATATTCTGTCTGTGATGTTTAATCTACCCATCTCTCAGAGCAAGGTACTGAGGTACAGAGTTAGTAGACAACTTACCAAAAACCTAAGAGTAGAACTATGACTAAGCCCAAGTAAAAGGAGAGTTCATTCTGTGTTTGCTACAGCAGGCTCACTACTTGGTAGGACTCCAGAGCTTGCCACAGCTCTCCAAGCAGTCGTTGAGTCTTGAACAAATTGCTGTGGAATTCTCCTCTAGGATCAAGGAGAAACCAGAGGAAGGGCCTGCATGTTCTATCACGTATACCAAGATCAGTGTACTTATTTGGCATGCAATCCATATTTATTGAATTAATCAATATTCTCCTTGTTTTATGACAATATTCATGTTATACATGGTTACCATATTATTTAACATTTTATCTCAGTACATTACTGAAATTTCAAATTTGAGTTCAAAATAGAGACGTAGTAGGATGTGGAGATTATCAAAGGTTGGAATAGTTTAGCTTAACTAAACTTAAACATGCTTCTGTTTAGCTGAACGCATTTGAAAAGATCTCTGTAAGGCTCATGAGTGTTCTTCAGTGAAGACTAAGTGAAGGATATCTGTTAATAATGACTCAGATATAAAAGTGTTCAGATAAAGTCCACATTTTGTCACATTTAGGTTTTACTTTTTTTTTTTTTTTTTTTACATTTGGGTTTTAAATTGTTAGGTATATTCTCAGATCTGCTCTAACCTGAGGACTTGCAGTTAACTCCTTGGTGCTTATCCATCGAGCTCCACAAACCCCAGTTCCCTCTTCTCTCAGGAGGCCTGGCTTTCCCTGCATGGCCCACAGGAGGCTGGTGTGTGTCTCCAGGACGGAACTAAACTTCTCTGTGTTGTGAATAACGGAGGAAGCAAATGATACACAACTGAAACAAGTTTCTTTTTTTTTTTCTCTTTTTTTTTTGTGTGTGTGGTATAGATTTAAATCATGATGTGACCGTTTTCAGTCCCTCCCTATCATTTTCCCCATTTTATAAGCAGGCATCTCTTTCCAGCTTCTACCTCTCTATGAGAACCTTGTCAACGTAAGGTGCTACGATACGTCTATATACACATTTCCAATCTCCGTCCTATCCTGGCAGTTTTGGTGCTACTGACCTATTTTATAGATAAGAAAATGAGGTTTAAAGAAGCTCACAAGCACGTGGCAAAGGTGCAACTCAAATCTTTGCTTCTCTCTGGCTCTGTGTTCCTTCCTGAATTCTGAGCCGGCAGACTAGATCCTTGGTGATGAGCGGATGATTGCTTCAGTGGTACACTCTTTTCCACCTTTTGGCTCCAGCTCAGTCCTGTTTATCCCTTTGGATCAATCAGTAGGAGAAGAAGCCTCTTTCCTATATGGGCTTTAGTTTCACTCACAGTTGACTCATTTATTTGTTCTCCTTAAAGAACTTTAAAAAAAAAAAAACTGATGATTTTACCGCTTGAAAGAAGCATATATTCCAGAATAGGGTCAGCTTAGGGCTTCAAATTCTCAGCAGCAATTCTCACCCTCCCTGAGGGAGTTTTAGGTTCGTAAGCCGTGAACTTCCAAATTTGAACCCAAGAACAAGGCAGATTTCTCACCTTGTCCTGAGCGACACTCTCTTCCTCCCCTTCCTCCTCCCCTGGCGTGGCCCTGCATACCTTACAGCACAGAGGGCAGAGGAGAACTTGGGCTCTCTGGAAGGAGGTGCTTCTGGAAGAAGGAAGGATGGAGCTGAGTCAAGCATGGGTTGCTCTCCCAAATTTGTAATTCATATAAACCATTTAATCTGCACAGGGGTAAAGTGAGTTGAGGCACAGAGAGGAGCCAATAGTTACTTTAACTGGGCTTTCTTTTCTCATCAGGCAAGGGGAAACCGTCCTACAGTAAGAGAGCCAATGTAAGAGCTTTAACGTAACTGTCTATAATCTCAATTTCAAGTATCCTTCTGAGACCACTACCTCCTCTCTGCCCAGCACACTCGCTTTGATACCCTGGCTTCATAGTAGAACCTACTATTCCTCATCTCGTTTTCCCATCTCCATCTCTCCGGATGGTGTCAGCTAGACTATGATTTTAAATACTAATCCTGAGGTGCCCTCTACATGGCTTATCAAGGGATCTCTGTAAGGTTAAGCCCTAGTTGCCATGGCTGTAACCAGCTCTATAATACTGTGACTTAATGTAAGAAACTCTTATACAGTTGAAGCCTTCGCATAATGGGTCAAATACTCAGAGGACTACTTGTACTGAGGAAAACCCATATTTGGCCCAACAACTTCATTGCAGGATTGTTAACCAGTTGGCATTTGAGATAGGTAACCAGAATCAACTTGCTTCCCTTGAGTTGGACATGGGTGACCTTATAGCTTCAATTCACTGCAAACTCTAGGCTTAGTGGTTGAGGACTAGCAGATTGCCTGAGATTTTTGGCTCTTTGGTCAAAAAGCACCAGTGTTGGGGCACCTGGGTGGCTCAGTCGGTTGGGTGTCTGACTCTTGGTTTCAGCTTAGGTCATGATCTCAGGGTTATGAGATCGAGCTCCGAGTCTGGCTCTGCACTCAATGGGAAGTCTGCTTGAGATTTTCTCCCTCTCCCTCTGCCTCTGCCCCCACTCGAGAGCTGTCTCTGTCTTCTCTCTCTCATCAATCAATCATCAATCAATTTTTAAAAAAGCATCAGTGTTTTGGCAGAAAGGATACTCATCTAGCCAATAACTCCCCAGGTGTTTATCTATTGATGAGCATAATGAAGCCTCCAGTTGTGTCTCTAACTTGGTCTGTCCTCATTCATGTTAGCCTCCTCTAGACCACTGACAGAGCATCAGTGTAGAAGCCTGAATATCTCATTGTTGGAAATTGGAAGGAAAATCTCTATCGACCTAAGAAGTAACTCTTCTCTCAAGGACATATGACCTCATAACTGGAGTTTTAGCTATTTAATATAATAACAAAATAGATAAGAATGTCAGGAGGTGGTGTGAGGAATAAATATATGAACATATTTGTAGAGGAGAGACCCAGGAGGAAGGTTTAAACTTCTAACTTTCCATACCCTAAACTTATATAAATTGACTCTATATATATATATATGCATATATATATATATATATGATTTGTTGAGTCCCTTCTTATTATATGCCAAGTACTTGCATTATTTTATGACCCTTCGTAGGCCTATGAAATAGGGAATATTATTATCTTGTTCAATAGGTGAGAAATCTGAGGCTTCAGAGGTTAAATAAAGAACTCGCCCAGGTGACCCAGCGAGTAAGTACTGAAGCCCTATTGGCTCTACCCACTCGTTCCAGAGGTCAGTGGAGATGCTACAGAGATTAGGTGATGGGAAGGGCACCCCTGGGGCTGTGCAAAGAGTCCTTTCACCGCCTCCATTGCCCTGGGCAAAGAGAAGGGTGGACTTAAATCCCCCTCATTTTATTCTCTATCAAACAGCCTCAGGTTGCAGGTAGTCTCTATTTTTGATGCTCTAAGGCTCTTGAAGGAAAGGCAGCACTAGGAAAGGGAAGATCATTTTTTTGTTGCTTCTGTTTAGTGTTTGCCTGGGTTTTAGGGCAGTGCCAGATTGACTTATGTTCTTTCTTGGGATGAAAAAAAGAAAACAATTTTTATTTAAAAAGGAAAGATTCTTGAAGTCTGTGGGAAATGAATGGGATTAAAGAAGGTTACTTTTTTTTTCTCTTTTGACATTTTCTGCTATGTTGACATTTTTCTGTGGTGTTTGGTAGGGGGTGAGACCTTTTCTGTTTTGCTTTATTTATATTTGCCTTAAACCAATCAAGGTCTTTGTTTTAAGCCATTTCCATTTCTTTTCCTTTTCTGCTTTGTAGGGGCATGCCTTTCCAAGAAAATACTAAACTGCTTTTATTTGGTTCAAGGTTAAAACACATTTATTGAAAAGATCTATGTTATTTTCCTGTGTTTAAAAAATTTACACTAGAAATAAATGAACATTTCTCTGGTTTAAAGGATTTTAAATATTTAGTTTCTGAAAAAGAGAGAGAAAAAAAAGACCACAATTATATGAACACTAAAGCCATGTTTATACAATACATGCAATTTTATTGAACTTGATTTTGGTAGGCAGAGTGAATAATTTAGGCCCAAACTCTCCTTTGGTATAAAGAAATATCAACATGCCATTTCATCAGGGAGCCCAAGTGAAGGCTTCCCAGCTCAGACTGTAAGGCTAGCATGCCACATTTTGGGAGTTCTTACATTAGTAAGTTGGTCCTAATGAGGACCATTTATGTAGATAATTGCTTGACTACACAATTTTTCTGGTTTAAGAGTCAGAATTATAGAATGTCAAGAATTAAAATGACTATCAGCTGGCTTTAGCCTTCCTATTTTGTTAGATTTTTTGTTCTCTTTTTAAAAATAACATTATACATATTATAATAAAGAAAATATCCTGTTTGTCCCCCCTCCCCTCCTTGTATAAAGCCATTGACACCTCTTTTAGCTTCCTAGACCTGCCATAACAAGGTGCCACAAAAAGGATGGCCTCAAACAACAGAGATTTTTTTCTGTCACAGTTTAGGAAGCCAAAGTCCAAGTCAAGTTGTCAGCTAGCTCGGTTTCTTCTAGATGTTCTGAGATGGAGGTATCTCTTCCATGTGCCTCTGGTGATTGCTAGCAATCCTTGGTGTTCTTGCCTTGTGGACACATAGCTCCAATCTATGCCTCTGTCTTTCCTGACATTCTCTCCTGTGAGTTTTTGTCCAAATTTTCCCTCTTCTTTTTTTTTTTTAAAGATTTTATTTATTTATTCATGAGAGACACACAGAGAGAGGCAGAGACACAGGCAGAGGGAGAAGCAGGCTCCATGCAGGGAGCCTGATGTGGGACTCGATCCCAGGACTCCAGGATCACGGCCTGGGCCAAAGGCGGGTGCCAAACTGCTGAGCCACCCAGGAATCCCAAATTTCCCTCTTCTTAAAAGGATACCAGTCATTGGGTTAAAGTTCTCTATAATCTAGGGTGGCCTCATTTTAACTAGATTATGTCTACAAAGACACTAATTTCCACATAAAGTCACACTCACAGGCACTGGGGTCAGGACATCAACATATCTTTTTGGGAGATCCATTCAGCCCACACTGGCTCCACTATGATATGTTAGAAGTAGAAGTCTGGTCTTAGAAGACAGAGTCCATGCTTGAGTGAATAGTCAATGAAATGTTATTTACTCATTAATTCCATCATTGTAAATCTTAAAGGACTGTTCAGAACATTTTATTTTCCTAGAACATTGACTTGAAATGACTCAGCTATAGATTAGTGTATGAAAATCTCATATTGGTTTCATATTATTGATATTTGCTATAATAAGATTTAAAAACTGGTGATTTTAGTGGTCTCGGTAGTTTGTATGCATTAAAAAAAGTGAGTCAGGATGTGTGTGTAACAGTCTGTGGCCAGAGGAAGGATTTTGAACTTAGCACTTCCCACTCCTCAAATTGCTTGATGAAATTGAAGGCTAGTCCCCAGAGCAAGCAGGAGAAACAGCTTGGGGTGGGGGCAGACTTGGCACCGAACGTGTTGGGTGACTTCACTCTTGGGCATGGGCAGCCTCACTCTGGAGTCTCATCGCTACGTTCAGTGACGTGCTCATGTGCCTGGATGAGGACTTCTATACAGCCTCAGCCAACATACGTTTAGGTGCCCAGGGGACTGTGGAGAGGTCTACAAGAACGGAGGCCTGCATGTTAGGTTCTGCCTCTGAATAACAGGGCAAGAAGAATAGGATGGGAGGCCCCCACTGACACGAGGGCTGGGCCAATAAAAGGCAGAGCAGAGGATTCCCTGCAGGGAACTCACTGAGGAAAGATGAAAATATCTTGAGCCAGGACCCCATGTGTCAAGTGGGAATGCTCATGGTCAGACATTGTGAAGTTACTGAGAAACCAGAACTTGCTTGGTGAAGAGAAACAGCTTTGAATTTTCCTATATTGTCACCTAAAACCTCCTTCTGCTGTACATTGGCACATGTGCCTGTATGTTCGGGAATTGAGGGCAGCTTGCTGGGTTCTCCAGTGGAGAGATTGTCCCCGGGTGTCTGGGGGGAGACTTTGAGCCAGGGAAGGTTCCACTCAAATGAGGTGGTCTGGGTTTGTTCTATCAAGGACAAATCAGGTATGAACGTTATACTTTGAAAAGCCCTAAAAGTGTATGCAAAATTTCATGTCAATTTTCATGTATTCTCTGAGGATGAAGGTCCATAACTTTCAACAGGCGGCCTTCACGACATGGAGGAACCTCTTCCCAATCTCCTTTGAGTTGACTGAACACATTGAATTTTGTTTCATTTAGGACTTTTGTAATATGTGGGGATACGTTCCCTTCTCTTCCTGCCCTCCTTCCACCCATCCTCACTCCCCTGGACACGTTCTCAGACTTCAGGTCTTGGCTTACGTTTCATCTCTTTGACTCTCCCATCTCAAGTACGTTCTCTTCTTCCCTATTTTTCTCTGCTTAGCTCCCTGTTTTCTCTAAAACATGCATCAACCAAACTCAAATCTCATGCACAGCAACTCACAGAGCTGTGTACTCACAAAAAAGGAGGCTCAGGTAAGACTGACTTTGGGCCCAATTCACTGACAGATTTCAATGGCTAAGCCTTTCTGGTGTGTGTGTGTGTGTGTGTGTGTGTTTTAAAAGTGATCTATACCTAAAAATATTAGTCTGCCTTTCATTCGTAGTTCTAGTTAATTTTAAATTTCTGAAGTCAGTCAGATAGGATATGTGAAATCTATTTCTTTGTACCTAACGTGACTTTTTGTTAAAGAGTTTCTTAGCAGCCAGCCCCTTTCATGGGAGTGTCAACAGTGAAGGATTTAACTCTTCATCCAGGGCCAATTCCTAAACTTAGCAAAGTTGTCACTGATGTAATGGCATTTCAATTTAAGCAACAGAAAACTTGCTTTCTACAGATTATTGTTCTTTCATATAAAAATATATTATAATGCACATCAGAGAGGGCTGAGTTAAAGCTTGATTACCCAATGAATATTTCACAAAAAAGATTTTTCTCCAGTCCATTGCTTTAAGAAATGTCCACATTTTTCAGCCAAAGAGGTCTCAACAAACTGCACAATTGACCTAGGTTATAGCTCTACCTGTAGACTTCTAGGTTCAATAAAATATATGTTAAAAGCAAGTTTTGTATTTATTTATTTGTGACCTAATTTTCTATAGACATATAAGGAAATACACTTAAAATCTTAAAATATTTTTTTCTAACAAAAGTACTGCACAGTCATTGTAGAAAAACTTAAATGTGAATTAAAAAAATAAAGCATGCCCTAATGAAACTGTGATGATGTCCTTTTGGTGAAATATTTGTATCCATTTTTTAATTATTTCCAGAACAAATTTTCAGTGTGTACAATTTTCAACTATAATATGCATGTTTGAACTACATACTGATACTTGATTATTATTAATAAATCAAATGTAGTTTTTCTTTAAGAAGCAGTCTAAATATTAAGATAAAGCACAGATCCAAACAAACTTAAAAAAGAATGAGAAGTAAAACATTCCTAAAAGTATTAACTAGGAAAAAATAAAATAAGCCAACTCAGTCCTCTGGGTGATGTTAATTACATTGTGATTATGTTCAGGCTCCATGAGGACAGAGATTTTTGTTAGTTTCTTTCATTGCTTAATTCTTATGCCCAAAACAGTACTTGTCATATATCAATATTAAAAATCATTTGTCTTTGGCCAAAAAACAAAACAAAACAAAACAATCATTTGTTGAATGAATTAATCAAGGAAATATAATAAAATTGTGGTTTATAGGCAGTTTATAGCCCCTTTTGGCAGTATAAACCTAAATAATTGAAATGTATTCATTCAGTACTTTTGTGTTTGGAGCCCACAGATATTTGCCTCTACCTTACATATGAGGAAACCACAGCCCATATTGGTCTGTTTGGTTTTTCTTGCTCTAATAGTTCAGCAAAATTAAGAACTGGTCTACACACAGAGAAATGAGGCACGAATTTACTACAATATTTATTAGCGGCTATCTAAAATTGAGATCTATATTTTATACATAACTTACTAGAAAATCGTTCTCTTTTTTAAAAATGTTAATTCTAGTGTAGTTAACCTACAGTGTTATATTAGTCTCAGGCGTACAATACAGTGATTCAGCAGTTTCATACATCACCCAGCGCCACATGACGAGTGCCCTCCTCAGTCCCCATCACCTACGTCACCCATCCCTCACCCACCTCCCCTCTGGGACCCACCAATTTGTTCTCTATAGTCAAGAGTCAACTCCTTGGTTTGTCTCATTCTTTCTCTCTCTCTCTTTCTCTTTTGCTCATTTTTTTTTATCCTTTGAACTAGTGTTTTTGTATTTTGGGAGTGCTACCCAGTAGCATGATTACTGGATCTTAGGGTAGTTTTATTTTTAATGTTTTCAGGACCCACTATACCATTTTCCACAGTGACTTCACCAGTTTGCATTCCCACTAACAATGCGAGAGGGTTCCCCTTTCTCCACATCCTTGCCAACACTTCTTGTTTCTTGTGTTTCTAATTGTAGCCATTCTGACAGGTGTCAGGGGATATCTCATCATATTATTGATTTGTATCTCCCTGATGATGAGTGATGTTGAGCATCTTTTCCTGTGTCTGTTGGTCATCTGCTCGTCTTCTTTGGAGAAATGCCTGCTCATTGTCTTCTGCCAGTTTTTAAATTGGAATATTTGCTTTTTGGGTATGAAGTTGTACAAGTTCTTTAAATAGTTTGGATACTAACCCCTTATCAGATGTGTCATTTGCAAACATCTTCTCCATTCAGTGGGTTGCTTTTTTAGTTTTGTTAATTGTTTCCTTTGCTTTACAGAAGCTTTTTATTTTGATGTAGTCCCACTAGTTTATTTTTGCTTTTATTTTCCTTGCCTCAGGAGACACATCTAGAAAATGTTGCTATAGCTAATGTCAGAGACATTATGGCCTGAGTTCTCTTGTAGGATTTTTCTTTAAAGATTTTATTTATTTATTCATGAGAGACACACACAGAGAGAGGCAGAGACACAGGCAGGGGGAGAAGCAGACTCCATGCAGGGAGTCTGACGTGGGACTCAATCACGGGACTCCAGGATCACACCTTGGGCCAAACGCAGGCACTAAACCACTGAGCCACCCAGGGATCCCCTCTTGTAGGATTTTTATGGTTTCAGATCTAACATTTAGGCCTTTAAACCACTTTGAGTTTATTGTGTAAGAAAGTGGTCCATTTTCATTCTTTTGCATAGAGCTAACATGCCAACCCAAAACCATTTGTTGAAGAGACTTTTTCCCATTGGATGTTCTTTCCTGCTTTATTGAAGATTAGTTGACCATATAATTGTGGGTTTCTTTCTGATTTTTCTATTCTGTGCCATTAATCTATGTGTCTATTTTTGTGCCAGTACCATACTGTTTTAATCACTGCAGCTTTGTAATGTAACTTGAATTGTGATACCTCCAGCTTTCCTTTTCTTTTCCAAAATTTCTTTGGCTATTCTGGGTATTTTGTGGTTCCATATACATTTTAGGATAGTTTATTCTGGTTCTGTGAAAAATACTACTAGTATTTGATAGGAATTCCATTTAATCTGCAGATTGTTTTGGGTGCTATAGCCATTTTAATAATATTCCAATCCATGAGCATGGAATGTCTTTTCATTTCTTTGTGTTATCTTCAATTTCTTTTCTCAGTGTTTTGTCATTTTGGGTAGGTTTATTCCCAGGTATGAAATTATGTGTGTTGCAATTGTAAATGAGATTGTTTTCTTTCTTTTTTTTTTTTTGTAAATTTATTTTTTTATTGGTGTTCAATTTGCCAACATATTGTTTTCTTAATTTTTCCTTCTGCTGTTTCATTTTTAGTGTATAGAAATGCAATGGACTTTCATGCATTGATTTTGTATCCTGTGACTTCAGTGAATTCATTTATCAGTTCTAGTAGTTTTTGGTGGAGTCTTTTGGGTTTTCTATATATAGTATCATGTCATCTGCAAATAGTGAAAGTTTTACTTCTTCCTTACCAATTTGGATGCCTTTTATTTCTCTTTTGTTGTCTGATTGCTGTGGCTAGGACTTCCAGTAAAATATTGAAAGTGTTAAGATGGACATCCTTATTTTGTCCCTGACTTTAAGGGGGAAGTTCTCAGTTTTAACCAATGAGTATGATGTTATCTGTGGAGTTTTCACAAATGACCTTTATTATATTGAGGTATGTTCCCCCTACTTTGTAGAAGGCTTTTATCATAAATGGATGTTGTGTTTTGTCAAATGGTTTTTGTTCATCTATTGAAATAATCATATGGTTTTTATCCTTTCTTATTGATATGTTACATCACATTGGTTTGTGAATATTGAACCACTCTTGCATCCTAGGAATAAACCCCACTTGATAATGGTAAATGATTTTTAAAAATATATTGTTATTGGATATGGTTTGTTAGTATTTTGTTGAAGATATTTGCATCTGTGTTCACCAGAGATATTCGCCTGTAGTTCTCTTTTTTTGTGGTGTCTTAATCTGGTTTTGGTATCAAGGTGATACTGGCTTCATAGAAAAAAATTTGGAAGTTTTCGTTCTCCTATATTTTTGGAATAGTTTTCAAGAAATAGATATCAACTCTTCCTTAAATGTTTGGTAGAATTCACCTGCGAAGCCATCTGGTCCTGGACTTCTGCTTGTTGGGAGTTTTCTGATTGCTGATTCAATCTCCTTACTAATAATTGATATGTTCCAATTTTCTGTTTTTTTCTGCTTCAGTTTTGGGAGGTTATGTATTTCTAGAAATTTATCCATTTCTTATAGGTTGTGTAATTTGTTGGCCTATAGTTTTCCATAATATTCTTATATAATTGCTATTTCTGTGGTGTTGGTTGCTATTTCTCCTCTCTCTGTGATTTTGTTTATTTGAGTCCTTTCTCTCTCTCTCTCTCACTCTCTCTCTCTTTATCAATGAGTCTGGCTAGAGATTTATTAATTTTGTTGCTCTTTTCAAAGAACTAACTCCTGATTTCATTTTTAGGTTCTCATATCACTTATATTGGCTCTAAACTTCATTATTTCCTTCCTTCTGCTGGTTTCATTTGTTCTTTTTCTTTTTTCAGATGTAAAGTTAGGCTGTTTATTTGAAAAATTTCTTGCTTCTTCAGGTAGACCTGTATTGTTATAAATTCCATCTTAGAACACTTTTGCTGCATCCTAACGGTTTTGGACCATTGTGTTTCCATTTTTGTTTATTTTCATGTCCTTTTTGGTTTCTTGGTTGCCCCATTCATTGCTTAGTAACATGTTATTTAACCTCCATGTATTTTTGGTCTTTCCAGATTACTTTCTTGTGGTTGATTTCTAGTTTCATAGCTTTGTAGTCAAAGAAGATGCATATTATGATTTAGATCTTTTGAATGTGTTGAATCTTGTTCTGTGGCCTAATATGTGATCTCTTCTGGAGAATGTTCTGTGTGCACTTAAAAAGAATGTGTATTCTGCTGTTCTAGGGATGCAATATTCTGAATATATCTGTTAAATCCATCTGGTCCAGTGTGTCATTGAAAGTCATTTTTTCCTTGTTGATTTTGTTTGAATGATCTGTCCATTGATGTAAGTGGGCTCCTCATGTGTTAGGTGCATAAATATTTACAATTGTATCTTTTTGGTAGATTGTTCCCTTTATTATTATATAGTACCCTTCTTTGTCTCTTGTTATAGTCTTTGTTTTAGCCTATTTGTCTGATACAAGTATTGCTATTCTGGCTTTCTTTTGACATCCATTTGCATGGTAAATGTTTCTCTGTCCCCTCACTTACAATCTCCAGGTGTCTTTAGGTATGAAATGAGTCTTTTGTGGGCAGCATATAGATGGGTCTTGTTTTCTCATCTGTCTTTCGATTAGAGTGTTTGGTCCATTTACATTCAAAGTATTTATTGATAAGTATGCATTGCCTGTTTGTTACTTGTTTTTTGTTGTTTTTCTCTGATCCTTTTTCTCCTCTTTCATGATATGCTGGTTTTCTCTAGTGATATACTTGGATTCCTTTCTTTTTATTCTTTGCATAAGTGTTTTGATTTGTGGTTAGCATTGGGTTTGTATATAACATCTGCATATGGCAGTCTTTATTAAGTTTGATTGCTTAAGTTGAAACTCATTCTTTACTTCTCTCCTCCATTTTAGATATATGGTGTCACATTTTAGATATATATATAGACATATATATATATAGATATATATATAGACATTTTAGATATATGGTGTCACATTTTGCGTCCTTTTATTTTGTGAATCCCTTGACTTATTATTATTATTATTTTTTTACAGAAAGACTTATTTTTACTGCTTTTGTGTTTCCTACTTTTCATACTTCCATTTATGGTCTTTCTTTTCCCTTCAGAGGTCCCTTTAATATTTCTTGTAGGGCTGCTTTAGTGGTCATAAACTCTGGTGCCTGCTGCTTCCTGCAGGAGGCTATGTGTTTATGATGAAGGGCAGGGGAGGAACATGGCACTGGCCAGCTCTCCTGTTTCTGTAGTCCCTTAGTGAACTGAGATCAGCAACCAATTCTCCCTCATGCAAGCCCCAGGCACCCCCCAAACTCCTGCTTCCAAGCTGCATCTCCACAGTCATTTGCTGTGCTGTCCCTTCAAGGGCAAGCGCTGAGCCCTCGTTGACCCCCTCCCCCCCACTCTCCCAGAGCCAAGCCCACTGACCTTCAAAGTTCCAGGCTCCAAGTCCTGATGATTGGAAGCACCCATAAATTCGGCCCTTTGATCTCAAAGCCAAATATCACACAGATTTCTCCTCCCTTTTTTAAGGCTCCTCAGTATGCTAGTTTGTTTCTTACTCCTCTCCACACCTGCGGATCCCTCCTTGTGGCTGTCAGATACGAGGGGTTTAGGTTCCCACCATGTCCTCACCTCTTTGATGTGGCTGCTTCCCTACGTTTAGTTGTGGAGTTTGTTCAGCCAGTCTTTGGGTCCTTTTCTGGGTTATTTGCTCTGATGCAAGTGTTATCTAGTACCCATAGGATGAGATGAGTTTAAGGTCCTCCTACTCTGACATTTTCCCTGGAAATTAGAAAATAATTCTTAAAACAAGTTTAGAGAAACTCATCGAAGCTCTTTATGTGTAATATTACTCTTAGACCTCATTGTTGTGCACTCTGGGTTAATTTGCTACTCTGCTAATTTAACTGCAGTCTCATTTAGTTTCTCCATCTAGTAGCCTCTGTGTTTGTTTACATTTTCTGATTAGGCTGGATTAAGGTAATTGTTAATATTTCCCTTGTGAACAACTTGAAACGAATATAAACCACTTGGAAAATGCCTTTTCAGAACTTGTTGAACCCAAAGTTCTCTGTCCTGTAGCAGACAATCTGTTAAATTTCCCAAAGTCTTATTTAATGCATCTTCAGCCAAGCCTAATGATACAAGTTCAATCTCTATGCAGACTACTGCTTGTCCACTATCCTTATAACTCTGGTAGTTTCCCTCTCAATTCTAAATTCTTTAGCAACTTGGAAATCCCCATCTTTGCTGCCTTTTCTTCTGTTACTCCTCTTAGTGTCCACTCCTTGAGTCAGAGTAGAAAAATACCTCCAGGCAGAAGCCCAGGGCTATTTTGAGGCTCATGTTATGTGTTTTTCTTCTCTGAAGAATCATAGTCCTGTACTGCCTGTTGTTCACTACCTGAAAACAATAACCTCATATGTTTTGGCCAGTTGTGTAGTTTTTACAGCACAAGTGACAACCCTGCTTATACCATTTGCTCCTTCAAGTCCAAAATAGTAGTCTTATTTAATGTTTATTATGCCTTCTTCACCATTTTCTTCTTTTTTTTTTGTCCTGACTGAATACATTTTATTTATTTTGATTGAATATATATATATTCAATTTATATATATATATATATTTATATATATATATATTCCATTCTCTTTTTGGTGTGATTTGATATCAAGACTCTATTTCTATTAAATTAATGGCCATTAAAAAAAACAAATATATATGACTGATATTTGAACCTTTATTTTGTAACAAAATCAATAATTAAGGACTATGTTTAAGATTGCTCCCTCTAAGAATGTGGTCATGAAAATTGAAGCATAAATATTAGATAAGGAAGTTCTGAGTTATAATTTCAAATGCTGTTATTTATACCTAGAAAATCTAAAATAATAAATTGAAATTTATTACATCTAATAAGATAGCTTAATAATTTGGCCACAAAATCAAGAGCCCTTCTGTGTACTAAGCCTTATGTATTGGCCCTGAGCAGAGAAGTGACAAACAGCCCAAGGTTGACTCCCTTGGTTCCCCTCAACTCTGGCTAATGCAGTTAGGATAATTGAAGTTCTCCAAAGGGAGTTGAAATCCCACCAGGATGAGTAGCCGGAGGTTAGGATTCTAATCCAGGTATTTCAAATAGATGAACAAAAGGGAACTGCTGCTGTGCATAACAACATAACAGGCTGTCATCTTTGTGGAAAATGCTTTCTTCAATATTACATTGCCTCTGATCCCTCCAGCTCCCCTTTGGAGGTGTGTGTATGTGTTTAAAAAATAGTTTCCTGTTGATTATCTTGGAAGGACAAGAAAGATTATCTTCTCTTAACACTGGTAAAGATATCTTGGAAGATACTAAGCCATGGAGCGGTTAACTGGGATTAACGCAATTAACTGGGATTGTTCTATTGTCTGTGTGCATAACTACTAGCTATCCCTCAAGATGTAATTTTATTTTATTTTATTTATTATTTTTTATATTTTTTTAAGATGTAATTTTAAATTGAATAACTACATCTTTGGGAAAAAGTGTCAGAGTATATTATATCCTATGGATCACATTAGTGAGAGGAGGGAAATGGATCCTAAGAAGAAACATCTGTGAACAAGAAAGGGTAATGTTTTTCTAAAAGGTGGTAGATACTGGCTCTGTTGAGTATAAAGAAGAGACGCTCTTTAAGGAGAAGGAAGAAAGGCAGCTGTCAACTCAGAGAAGCAAGGATAACAACTGGATGGTCACTAACAGAGAGGTGATCTATTAAAAAAGTGACCTTCTTTTTCTTTTTTTTAAAAATTTTTTTTTATTTATTTATGATAGAGAGAGAGAGAGAGAGAGAGGCAGAGACACAGGCAGAGGGAGAAGCAGGCTCCATGCAGGGAGCCCGATGTGGGATTCGATCCGGGGCCTCCAGGATCGCGCCCTGGGCCAAAGGCAGGCGCCAAACCTCTGCGCCACCCAGGGATCCCGACCTTCTTTTTCCTAGGACTGTGGGAAGCCTTTTATTTACTATGTAATTTACATTTTTTCTCCAATATTTTAATTTCTTTAATTTACCCTTCTCGTTTCTGGTATACTTCTATAGCCTGTGCATTAGCACTGTGAACAGTGACATAATGAGGAATTAAGGAAAGTGCAGTCTTGCCAGCTTGTGGCATTAAAACTGGATCAAGAAGGATGGTAGGTATGGGATCCCTGGGTGGCTCAGGGGTTGAGCATCTGCCTTTGGCCCAAGGTGTGATCCTGGAGTCCCGGGATCGAGTCCCGTGTTGGGCTCCCTGAATGGAGCCTGCTTCTCCCTCTGCCTGTGTCTCTGCCTCTCTCTCTGGGTCTCTCATGAATAAAAAATAAAATCTTTTTTTTTATTTTTTTTATTTTAAACAAAGGACAGTAGGTCTCAGTGAAGCAAGGGAAGCCCAGAAAAGCCACAGAGCACTAAGAGGGGGATTTAGGGGAGGACATAAGACAACCCATCACCTATTTGTCAAATACACCAAAGAAAGGCAACACTTGGTTCACAGAAGGCTAACAACTGGGTTATATAACAATTTAAAGAAGTTCATGAGTATCTTCTTTAATGTAATTTTAACTTCTGAGCTATGATATGCATATGTAACATCATTAACAACAACAGTAATAGATAACATTTACTGAGTGCTTGCTATTTCTATACTTGGTGTTATACTTGAGTTCTCTCATTTAATCCTCAAAACTGTTTTATGAGGAAGATACTTCTATTTTCTCAGGGGAGGTAGTAGAGTTTTGTTGAGATTAAGAAACTTGGTCTTGCTCCCAAATCTAGTTAATGAAATAATCAGCATTCAAATTCAGGTACCTGATTTTAGACCCTATCTGTTTATATAACCTGAAGAAGCCAAATATATCGAGTACCAATATGTAGAATAAATAATACAGCTTGTAGCATAGCCCCATGGATAAACATCATTACTTCCAGAAATGACCTAACACACTGGAATTTTATATCCTCATGAAGTAAGTAGAAGGAGTATTTTCTGTAGGCAAGGTAAGCTGGGCATTCTATTTTCTGACTGCCTAAACAACAGGAGTAATTCCTTCCAGTTAAAAATATTAAGCAAGTTAAGGGCACCTATGAGCATAAAACACTGGGCACGTAAGGTCTAGAAGATAAACACCTGTTGTACCAGGAGTAAGGCCATCTAATGGTTTTTGTCCTGGACAACTCAAGGAAGGACATTTCTCAAAAGTTGTTTTTGAAGTACATAATGTTTTGTGGAAAAATGAAGATAATAAATGTTGCATATTAAAATGTTTGTGACAGGTGCATTTAAAGCCTTCTCTAACCTCCTGCCCCTAAGTGTGTTCACATGACAACTTCCTTGAATAAATACTTAGTCTGGAGACTATTCTGGAAAGCAGAGGCCCCTGATACATTTGGTAACTATAGTTACAGTTGTCTCTTCTTTTCCTGGAATGTAAAATAATATATCATCATCTCAGAAGTCATTTTAAAAGCCTTAATGAGATAAACACTCATTTTTTCAGGCAATATTCTTTTGTTGAGTGCTAGTCAAAATTTCCTTCTCTTAATGATAAAAATGATGCCTAGCCATAACGCAGAGGCAAGATGTGAATGCTAATGTCTTACAACTTGAAGAACAAATATATTAATTAAAAAAGGTATTCTAAGGAAAATGTCTTTCTTGTCTTTATTAAAGGAAAATAACTAATTTATTTAATTAATGACTATTCCAGATAATGATTATATTGAGTTTTAATTGGCTTATCCATACAAACTTGGCAAAACATTAATACAAACTGATTTTTAAAAATGTTCACCAAAAATTGAAATGTTCCTCTCAGCTTGAGAAAGCCATTGTAATACACAGAAGAAATGGGAAATTAATCCAGTAGCTTGGCAATGTGAAGCATCCCCTCAAGCCTTTTGTATCTCTTATGGGAAGGGACTCTTCTCCAGGGTGCAGAAGGAAGGGAGTCAACAAAATTTGTCTCCTTAGTTCTTATTTGTGAGAAGAATTTATGAGGAAATTTAAAATTTTACTCCCTTAGTTATACTAAGAGGCATATCTATAGTAAAATAAAACACCTTTATCCTTTAAGATAGATTTGCCAACGTTTGCTATTATGTCCAAAGTATGGTATTTTCCCCACAAAGAAATAGAGTGCTTGATGTGCCAAGTAGAATTCTTCTCCAACTTATTTTCTACTCCCATTGTCGAGATCTGTGACCTGGAAGCCCAAGCCACTGTGACTCCTGAGCTCAGCTTGGGCTGGGAGGCTGATTTGTGTGGGTCTTGATGCTGTCCCTACCTTTTTATCCTATTGTGAACATAATGGATACCAAGAAAATACACTGATAAGGACACAAGAAATGATTTGGCTGCAGATTTTTATTTCTTAAGCAAAATTTTGTTATTCTGTTCACTTGTACCTCACCTTCAGTATTGACTTCCTTATGAATTCTGAGCCTTCCTATCACAGTAGGAGAACCCCAACTCTGAACACTGGAAAGACTGTGACTGTCAATATGACTCCTTATTCTCTACGTTAACCCTGTATTTCAGTATCCGATGTGTTTTTTAGATTAAAAATGGCGATTGGGAGACTGTCAATAACCTTTGGTTTCCGCCATTTTTATCAGATTGAGATCTTCAAGGGTTAAAAAAACCCCAAAACTATGAAATGGGCACGTTTCTGGAGTACAAGTCATTAATATTGTTTTGTGAGTGCTGATTGGTCTGAGCCACCTCCATGGTGGTTAAGTGTAGATGCATGGTTGGAGTTGGGGGTTTAGGCACAGAAGAGCTCATTCCTGTTAGTATCCCACCAGGGTAAGTAGCCAGGGAGAACTAGCCAGGGGATCCAAGTCACAGCCATGTCAGGAGTCAAAGATAAGATGCGTAAATGCCAGGTCCACAGTAGCAAGCAAGTTTAAAAATAAAATGAGACCAAAGCCAAGAAGCAAGGTAACAAGATGACGTGGATTAAAGCAGGAGTTCAAGAACTAGTGAGGAGGACTGCAAATAGCTTTTGGTGTTTGCATCTTGTCACCATGGGCCAGCAGGTAGGTAGCTCACACATGGGTCAGACCAAAGGGAAGAAACAGAGTTGAAATGGCCATTTTTCAAGACACTAGCATGTAAGTAGTTTTCATGGGCGTAACACATAAGAAGGTCTATTGGCTAATTTCAACAAATTACTAAATAATTATTTATACAGGTGACTTTTCAGTATTTTATTTGAAAATATACATTAATTTACTCTATCAGAGAGTGAGCTGCTTGGAGGCAGCACTGATTCATATTTATTCTATCATCTATCTATCATCTATCTATCTATCTATCATCTATCTATCATCTATCTATCATCATCATCTGTCTATATCTATCTATCTATCTATCTATCTATCTATCTATCTATCATCTATCTATCTATCTATCTATCTATCTATCTATCTATCTATCTATCATCTATCTATCTATCATCTATCTATCTATCATCTATCTATCTAAAACAGTGTAAGCACCCTTGCAAGGCTGGAGAACTCTTTCTGCCTCTCTCTCTGTATACTTATGTCTATACGTATCTATCTTCTACTATCTATCTATCTATCTATCTATCTATCTAGTAAATCTCACCAAAGCTGGAGAAAAACAGAGAGGAAGAGAGAGAGAGAGAGAAAGAGAGAGAGGGAAGAAGGGAGAAAGAGAGAGAAGGAGAAGGGAGAGAGGTGAGTGAAAGAGAGAGAGAGAGAGACATACACAAATTGCCCATGTTTTCCTCCCTTTAGTAATAGAGTGAGAAAAAGAGTTGCAAAAGACAGCTGTGCTCTTGGTTGCCTTGAGAAGTCATTTCTTGTCCTTTGGTTGGCTGGAACTGCTGCTCCAACTTTCAGACACAGGCTCCCGTGGACATGTAGTAAATCCAACATTTACCTCCATCCCATTACAGGATGCTTACATTCAGTCAGCTCTCCTAGACACCAAAATTCTTAGAAGATTCTTTCCACATCATCTTGAGGCAGCTGCCTCTTCACCTCAGGTTATGGTAATGAACTTCAGTATTTGGGGTTCTGTACCTAGTTTTAATGTTGGGGATGGTTTACATCCACACCACCAAGCAAAGCTTTGGACACCAACTGTGTATCCTACAATTCACCTCAGTTCTGATGCTGTTCACTCAGAGATAGCATCAGATCCCACAGGATCTGTCCTGGAAGACTGCTTTCTGCTTCAGATGCCAGTTGCAAATCCAGGTTGTTGGCGGTGCTTCTGACTGCCTGCCTATAAATTAGAAGTTCCCAAGACCCTCTCCTTGGTTTTGATTAATTTGCTAGAGCAGCTTTCAGAACTCAGGGAGCCTATTAACTCATTAGATTACTAGTTTATGACATAGGATATTAAAGGATACAAATCAACGGTCAATTGGAAAGATAGTAGGGCAAGGTATGGAAAAGTAGGGCAAGGGCAGAGTCCATCCCCTTGCCAAGCACACCACTGTCCCTGGATCTCCCCATGTTCACTAACCCATAAGTCCTCTGAACCCTCTCCTTTTGGCTTTTTATAGATGCTTAATTACATGGGCATTATTGGTTAAATCATTGGCAATTGCTGACTAATTCAAACTCCAGCTCCTTCCCTACTCCCTGGAAATCAGGGAGTGACACTGAAATTTCCAGCCGTTAATCACATGGTTGGGTTCCCTGGCAACCAACTCCCATCCCTACGTACTTTCCAAAAGTCACCTCATAAACATAAACCCAGTTGGCTGGAAAGAGGCTTATTATGAATAATAAAGTGTCCATTTAACCTTTATGGCTCTGAATCAATTTCAGAAACTGATGACAAGAGACCAAATATTATAACAAAAGATGCTTCCATTTCCCTTATCCCTCAGGAAATTCCAGAGGTTTTGGGAGAAGTGAGCTAGGAACCATGGATGGAGATCAAGTAAATATACATAAGAAATATATTTTGGACAACTGGGTATATGTCAAAATGCAAACTGCACACAGAGTAAAACAAAGCAGAAAGATGAATTTATTGCAAGGGTTTTAACCTGCAAGCTGGGAAACTCAAAGCTATGGGAGCTGTGAATTCTGAGTTGCTCACAAATTTAAAGGATTTTTATGGGGTAAATATGGAAGTTATTTGGCTTTTTCAGCTGATTGGTTGCCTGGTGGTCTTCTTTATTTGCATTAGGGTAACTGAGTCAGGGGAACAAGGAAATCCAAAGATGATGCAAGCAGACTTGGTGTTTGGGGACTGGTTGGCATCCTCTGCTGATTTTTTTTGAGAAAAGCTGTAAATTTCTGCAATTTATGTTAGGTAAGGTTAAGTTTTCTTTTTATTTAGTGCATCTGTGTTGGTCAACTCCATTTTGTTCCCAACATAAATGACTCTGTTTTTGTTTTGGTTCTACATATATTTCTTATAAATATCACACTCTGCAAGGTGGAAGGTTCTAATAATACCACCTTCTGCAGCTCTCAAATCTGATCATCTATGGAATTCATATCCTATAGATCTTGGGAATGGGAAAACTAAAATTTGGTGGGTAATTGTAGAGGTGCGGTGGTACTTATATATGGAGTTTTGCCATAATGTTGCCTCTGAACAAGCCTTGAAGAAAAGTGTTGGCCCTGATATTTGTAAGTTCTCTATTCTTAAAATACAGGCCATGTGCACCCAGGATAAGCTTTTGTTGTCAATTCCTGGAAAATAAGATCCTACATGGCATCTGACACTATCTTGTTTATATTATATGTCAGAGTAACACTTTAGCATTTCTTCATGTCACTTAATCCTTATTAGTAACTTATTTATTTAAGTATCATTAGTAGCTAATTCAGTCAATTAACTATAACTTTACAAGATGGCCTTTTGGTAGCTTGTGGGTATAGAAATATGGAATTCACCTAAAGTATGATAAATGAATTCATCTTTTTAATCATTGACACATGATCTTTAATGTCAACAATCTAATAAAGGTCTTAGGGTCGACTCATAAAAATAAGTAAAGATTAGAAAATGAGACCTCTGTGAAAATATTGAAAGTTCATTCAGGAAAACTGAGAACTCTTTTACTGATGATCTTCAGTTTGCTGATAATAAAATAAGGAGAATGTTCATAAAGAAAAGTTACTGTTCTTCATAAATAATAGAAGGAAGAGTGAATAAAGTATTAATTACTTTATGGGTCCGAAATTTCAACCACTTGGAAACTATTGAGGATTACTTTGGAAATGAAAGAAATTCAGAATTATTCTTTCTGGATTAAGATGGGACAGCTTTCTGATTTGCTGCGACCTGGGACAGATTAACTGAAGCACACAGACAAAGTAGGTTCACTCTTGGAAACCCTCTGTCATTCTCAGATCGGGCTCTGGGGGTCAGGGTTGAGGCATGGTGCTAGCTAAGCTCCCAGGTTCAAAATACAGTTCAAAATACAGCAAACATTGATGCTTTCGGTTCTCCATCTGGTATCATTCATAAGCTCTAAGTTTATTTACTCATAAATGATAATTCAACTAACAAGTTAATATGCAATATTCTGTGTTATTGGATATTTGCATATACTTTTAATGTATACATTTAAGTAAGAGTTTATATTAGTCTCTCTATTAAAATAAAGAAGTTAAAGCTCAAAGAATATTTTTTTAAAAAATCTATTTAGGGGCTCAGTGGTTGAGCATCTGCCTTTGGCTCAAGGTCCTGGGATCGAGTCCTGGAATCGAGTCCCGCATCAGGCTCCCTGCATGAAGCTTGCTTCTCCCTCTGCCTGTGTCTCTGCCTTTCTCTGGGTCTCTCAGGAATAAATAAATAAAATCTTTAAAAATCATTAAAAATAAAAATAAATTTAAAAATCTATTTAGATCTTGAAACATGGAAGGATTTGTAAAATAATATGTATCAAGAATTAAGGTACCTCAAGTCTATAATAATAGGATCATTTCAAGTTTTCTCATGTTCCTAAAATTTAGGATTGCAATCATTCTTTTAATTCAAAAGCATTTGAAAGCTCTCCAAAAATTTAAAAAAATCATTTGGAACAAGACAGAATAATTTACCATTATTATTGTACTTCAGTGTTTTATCAGCCCCAATTCAGAGAATGGCAGACAGCCAAAAGACATCTGTCCTCCGCACAGTCCCTCCTGTGCGTCCTCACTCCACAATTCAATGACTAGTGAAGGCTGGCATCCAGAAAGGGAGAATTAGAAGAAGGTTCTATATCGAAGAAGCTCTTTAACAATTTTTGGAGCTACATGCTTTCCTATTCTTTAGCTATTTTCTGCTTTCTTCCCATTTTTATTTATTTATGTATAAACAATGCTCCCAGATATCCTTAAATATTTTGGAAAAATATGAATGGTAGTCTTATCTTTTAACATCTAAATGTTTAAAACATTTAAACATCTAAAAGTCCAACTGAGTTGCTATATTTAATTATATATATTGTGGTTGTATGACTTGAGCTGCTTCCGAATACTACGCGGTTGGGAAGAGTCTACCCTGGTAATTCTAGCAAGGCCCAGGCTTCCCTTGCTCCACTGAGCCCCTTCCCCCACTCCTGCCTCACTCTCAACTGTATTCTTTAAGGCTCCAGTGTCTTCTCTGTGAAGGCTTCTCAGATGCCGTCACGTGAACTCCATGCTCCTTGCTGGGTTCTTTCACTGGACCTTGTAGAAGTCTCGATTCAAACTCATGTAGTGCTGTGTTTTAAGTTCTTCTGTATTCCTTAAGTTTATCATCATGAACAACAAGGTGAGAGAGGGTATTCAAAACCTTTAAAACCCAGCAGTGTGTAGATGTTGACCAGTCAGAATGGAAACCAGCTTGAAATTACACCGGTGTAATTGGGGCTAAATAAGAACTCTCCGAACTAGCTTCTGAGCTCATTAAGTACAGGACTTCTGCACAACGTGGTGTTCTTGGGACCTAACACAGTACTTGGCATTTGGTTGACCAATAAGTGTTTTATGAGTGAATGAATGAGACGTCAAGGAAAGTTATGCATTAATTCCAGGACAGATCTTGAAATCTTAGTAGTGACTTCAGGATGGCCGGGCACCATTTAGCCTTAGACATTAGTTTAGCTCGAGGCAAGTGTGTTGCTCCACAAAGGAGGCGATCCTACGGACACAGTCCACAAGGTCTACACCCTGAGTTGTCCCGCAGCCAAATTGCCCTGGGCCATCTGCTCTCAAACACTTTCCTGGTATATTTTTGAAGGACAGAATGGGTTAATTAAATTGGATTTGTGGAAGAACAGATAGTGGGAAAACCTACTTCTCAAAGAAAACAGTCTATGATGCCATTAAAAAATAATAACCTGTAGTTAATTATTTAAAACATCTCAAACATTTTGAAAGCTGTTATTCCTCATGAATTATTATCACATATGGAAGAATATATACTGGATGAGAGTCATTCTTCGTTTAATGTTTATCTAGTGTGGGAAAAGATTATTTAGATACAATTTGGAATTATTTAAAATGAAGAAATACATGTTCAGTTTCCCTCGGGATAGTAATTCTTCAGAGCCCTTTTTTTTTAAATGTCAACCTGGTTTCCAACTATCTTTCCTGTGAGCAATTCCTTTATCTTATTCATTGGAATAGGTTTGGTTCCTTTGCACTTCTTTCTGGCAGCTGAAACTTTCTGCTCAGCAGAGCGGCGGTTCCTTCTGTCCTCCCCTAAGCAGATGCATATACGCTCAAAACACATGTTGAACCCAAGAGTCAATTGTTCATATTAGACTGACTCAGAGGAGTGAGGGTGGAGGCCTATGGTAGCTCTACATAGAATAATTATTTACCTTTACTTAATGTAGTGCTTCTAAGTGATGAAACCACAGCAAGGATTAAAGGGCATGTTAAAGTTCTGTCCCCCAGTGCAAGTTAAGATGGAAATGAGGGTGGAGCTATAGGAAGCTTTAAACCAGCAGTCCAAAGGTCCCAGCTTTCTCCTAGGAGACCGTGTGATGGCAGGCAAATCTTGGACTTCTGGCGAAACTTCTTTTCATCAGAAGGATTAAGCATTTGGCTTAGCTCACCACTAAAGTATTACCCAGCCCCAAAATTCTACAATTTTTTTAAAGATTTTATTTATTTATTCCTGACAGACACAGAGAGAGAGGCAGAGACACAGGTAGAGGGAGAAGCAGGCTCCATGCAGGGAGCCTGATGGGGACTCGATCCCAGGACCCCAGAATCACGCCCTGAATCAAAGGCAGACCCTCAACCGCTGAGCCACCCAGGCGTCCCCCAAAATTCTACAATTCTTCAAAAGGGTTTCCATAGTTTTTCGTAGTTGTGATAAAGCGGGTGTTGAGGAAGAAGAATTTTCTTCTGCCCTTTAAGGTGCTTCTAGTTGGATTAAGAATCAAATTGATGAGACTGATTAACAAGAGAAAGTCAAATTTAGAATCCACGCGAACATGAAATTCCAAAGATAATGAAGCACCATGACACTTAGATGAGGTAAGGAGAGGGGAAGGGTCTGAGGACACTAAGGGGGAGAGAGACCATTAGCAGGAAGGTGAGAGGACATGTTTAGAAAACAAAGGCCACCCAATTTTGTAGATAAATTTCTTAGGAAAAGAGGAATCTTTGTTAATACTCTCTTCCTGGTATAAACTGGCAGTTGAAGGGGAGGTAAAAAGCTTTTCCTGAATCTGCTGGTTTAGATTGTTTTTCATGCGAAATAATGTTCATGTGAAATGAACCATCTTGGGGTGGGCTGCCCTTGGCCCCCACACAGGTTATGAACTGAGCCTGTTCTGCTTGACCAAAGGCCTCTGTCACCCTAAACGCCCTAAATGCTGGCATTATGACAGCTGGCATCTCTTCATCACACAAACAGTCCTTATCGTTTCAGCTCCATCATGTTTTTGGAGTTACTCTCTTTCATTTACTGATTGATTTCAGGGCACTGTCCCCTTCTAAAATTATGCCTGGCATTTATTATTCAAAGTAAGAGAATTACAAATTTGCTTTCTTAAGACATCAATGTAAATAAGTAATTTATTCTTCCAAAAATGAGACCAAGACAACAGAAATTAGTCCAAAACATGAATGCAAAAAAGATGAGAATAATGATGCTTGATCTTAAAAATTAACATTTTCTGTGGTTATGAGGAAAGTGCAAGCAAAAAGACGGAGCTGCTTTTCAGAGGCTGGGTCTCGGTGCTTCAGAGAATGCTCCTGGATGAGGTCATCCTATGTCCTCCAATTTACAGTACTAAAACCCTATTTTCTTACTCTAGTTACAGGTAAGTTCTAAATGATTGAGTCATTTAGAAGGAATTGATTTGTTTACAGTAATGCCAGCTGTTAGTTTATGCTAAAAAAAAAAAAAACTAAGAAGTAGACTAGCATCCCATGGAGGTGGGGAGCAAATTGTGTTTTTTTTTTCTTATAAGAAAGTTTATTTATGAAATTAAATCATTATTAGAAGGTTCCTCAGTAATGATAATGTTACAAGGTGGGGAGTCACACAAATCTGGGGACAATTAAAAGAATAGTGGAGACTGAGGAAGTCTCATCACCAATCTCTATTATAAGTCTTTATTTCTAGATGGGAATTAACCAGTCCCTTAGACAGTAATGGAAACACACTGGCCATTTTTTTAAAAAGATTTTATTTTTTTATTTATTCATGAGAGACACAGAGAGAGAGAGAGAGAGACAGAGACCCAGGCAGAGGGAGAAGCAGGCTCCATGCAGGGAGCCCGATGTGGGACTCGATCCCAGGACCCCGGGGTCACGCCCTGGGCTGAAGGCAGCGCTAAACCATTGAGACACCCAGGGATCCCCCCACACTGGCGAATTTTTGCTATTGAATCTGTGTACTTGGAATGTTGTAATCACCATAAACTTTAGTTCTGATGATACTATCTTTCTGATTAAAGATTTTCCAAGATTATAGTTCTCCCAATTTAATTATATTTCAAATGCTTTATTTTATAAGGCACAGGGAGTTGTTTATTGAGATTTCAGAAATACAGTTGTCTGAGCAACCTATTTATAACTCTTCTCCTTGGAGGGGTATTTCTTAAGAAAATGTCAAAGCCAATCATGTTCATGCAGGTTATAGCTAGTACTTGTTTCTTACCAATGTTCATAAATGTACCTTATTTTGGATCTGCGACCCTTATCCAAGCTTACTGAGTGGACTGAGATTGGCTCTACCAGGCAGAGAGCTTACCTACATAGTGGTTCTCAGGGATTTGCTAAAATTTTGCTAAATGGCAAGCATTTGTAAACTTCTATTTTATTTTATTTTTTTAGTTTTTTTCAAGACAGAATTCATTGACAAGGCTCTGTTTGTCTCATGTAACTCATTGTTACATGTGACTCTCAGTTTTCAATATGTAATAAGGGTCAGTAATTGTAAAATACAGTAAAAAATTGAATATAAAGCCAAAGTAAATTTCTTTTTTACTAGGCAGATTGAATCATGGGTAAAATATTGAAACATTTACAGTATCTAAAATGAATTTTTTGACTAACCAAAGTTATTTAGATCTCTTTTTTTATTAAAAAAAGGAAACCTGAAGAAAGTTCAAGTTAGTTACTTGGCTAAAAATATTGATTGTATTCACTGTTTTTTAAAGTTAAAATAAAATTATAAACTTCTGAAGATAGTTTGGTTTAGGAACCATTGTCTCAGGATATGTTCTGAGCAAAAATATATAATGAGCACTCCTTTGGAAGTGATTTTTGTGATCTATTCAAAATACCCATATAGCTTAACTTGATGGCTAATATTGCCAGCAACACTGACTCCCTGTTCCTATTAACACAAAATTTTTATTTGGGAGAGTCGACACTTAAGTTCAAATTTTCAGAAGAGAGTAGAGTTTTAGGAATGAGGAATAAGACAAAACATGTTGAGCATAAATTGTCCTGCATAGTCAAGGTAAGGTATGGGCAGCTGGAGACCCTAGATGGACAACAGGATATTAGGTGTGAAAGTACTAAAAACAAGAAAGGGAGTACAGAAAAGTAATGGAGTAATGTTTTCACGCCTATATGGGTCTACATATCCTCATGCATTTTGAGTTCAACTCCCACCTATGCAGTTTAACATGTAGGACCTCTGAAAGTCCTCTTACTCCAAAATATCCCTTCTGACATTCCTCCATAGTTGCCTGAAATTCTCATCATATTTATTTTGGGGGGATAATAGCAAGGATGATCCTGCCCTTTTCTTCTAATCAGCCTATAAGCATCTTGTTAACAAGGATCTGTATCCTATTTCTCTGAACCCTCACACAGTGCATAACAGGTGACCTGTTCATGTGAAGGAAGGTGGGGCGTCTTCATTTCTACCTGTTGCAACCTCCGCTCACCTTGCTATCCGAGGGGCACGGAAAAGAGAGAAGTGCAGGCTCCATAGAGGGATACTAGTAAGAGTAGGAATGAGGAACATTGGGCCACACACTGGCCTGGTCTCAATTTTCTCGTTGGAGGAAGATTTCTCATAAAGATGTTTTGTTGATCGAGTGCCCTTGCACTGATAAGAATCTTGCATCATCTTTAGAAGATGGCGTAATGAGGAAAATGTGGGCTCGGGAGGCAGAAAACAGAATTGATTCCTGGCTGTGGGACTTTGAACAAGCACCTCTCAGCTTCAGTTCCTGATCTATAACATGGGATACGACGGTAACTACCCTAGCCTTGTGGGATCCAGTGTCTTCTCTAGCCACCTAATGTCTGCTACACTAGAGTCCACCTCTTTTACTGCTCCTCATTTCCCTACCATCCCCAACATACCTGGTCAGGCGGGCCAGGGATCAGCACAGTAATAGTTATTCCTTAAAGCTTGAAAATTACTTACTTAAATAAAAGAAAAATCCTTGCCATGTTCTGATTTCAAATAACATGAAGGTCAATATCAACTCAGTCCAGAGACAAATTCCAAGTTAGTGTAGCCTGATCTGAAATCTTCTTCTGGGCCCTTAGACTACATGTAGGAAACCAGTTCCCTGTGCCTTTTCACATTTGATATCCGTTGGTACACAGCTGAGTATGATTTTCAAGGTTACAATTTACAGAATTACAATAGGGCAGAACATTTCATTGCTGTTACTCCTTAGATTTTTCTGATTAAACAGGAACTGAGTTTTCTTGGTTGAAGAATGAAGAGTGGAGCAATGTGGTGGGTTATTTGTTTATCTTGCCCATAATCTAATCTCTGCATGCTGGGTATTATTTCTTTCGTAGTGTTCTTCCTCCTTCTGCTATTTTAAACTATCTTTTAATATTTCAACTGATGTTGTATATTGAACAGATGTCTTGAATTATTTCAGCATGGTGTTCTGAGAAACCTAAGAACAATTAGTTTTAAAAATCGCTATTTGTTGCTTTTCCAAAACTTGGTAAAAAAAAAAAGTGTTTCCTCTATTTTTTTTCTTTCCACAGTAGTACTCTTGATTTCATCTTTTGAGGTCAATATGTTGCCTCATATCTATATTAATTCACTGGAGCAAGGCCCTGAGTACATTTGTCATATGTCCAATTTGGTTATAACCAAGCTAATGAGTAACATTTGTTATTAATTACATCAATAAAAACATCATAACCTTATAACTCTGGTTTGAGCCTAATAGAGTAGGAGGTTTGAGGGATAAATATCCACAGGCAATTAATGGACCATTCTTTAGGAAAAAAAAATACTAAGAATCATTTTAATAGCCTCTTTGCATCCTAACCAGACTTCAGTCAAATCAAACCATTTCTGGCTATAAAAAAAAATGTAATCGGTTCCTCAAAATTAAATCCAATGAACTTGTCTCTGTAGAAGGTCAAATAATATACTCTCATGAAAGAAAATGGTTCCTCATTTAATGCATCAGTTATTAAAAAGATGTTCTATTTTCCTGTTTGGGTTCTGTTTTTTTTTATTACTGCATATTAAAGTACCCATCTTGCCAACAAGCAAATGATATGCTAACTGAACATGGCTTGGCTGAAAGTGATGATGGAAGGGCCAGAGAGACCTATCAGCTGCATTATTATGCCTAAGCAGTGGAAAATCACTGAACTACCATCACCTTCTCTAGTTTGTGCTTATATGACTCATAGAAACAACATTAAAATATGGTGGATGATTTCTACTTTTTAAAAAAGAAGACATCCAAAGAATCTTATAGAATCTTAGATTTTGGTGTCTCTTTGTTGGTAGAAGAATCATACAGCCTGCATTTTCTTAAGGAATGTAGAAGAGAGGAAGGGAGGAGAAGGGGAAAGGAGGGAAGAGGAGAATGAAAGAGAGAAAGGTAGATAGAAAAGGAAAAGGAGAGAGTGGGATTAGGTAAAAAGACAGAGAACTAGACACTTTGTCATAACAGAGAATGACGCCATGTTCATTGAAAACATCTTACCAAACGCTGCTGGATACTTGGCATATCTTACGGTGTATAATCCTTTGAGGTATGTTTTATCTTCAGTTTTGAGTTAAAGAAACTACAAAGGCTTACAGTGCTCCAAACAGCTTGTCCAAGGCCACACACTACCAGGTGAACCACTTATCTTTTTGACTTTGAAGCCCATGATCTTTTCATTGGGTAATGCTAGCAAAAGGCACATGGTATCTAGTTTTTGGTAAGGAAAATCCATTCCAGTCTTACTAAAATTAAATTTCAATATATCATCATTACTTTCTAGCCTAATTGAAAAGTTGATTAGGTTTCAGACATGATGAAATAAAGGAAATAGAGATTGCAATTTCTTGGCAGGTATGTTTGGATGTGCATGTAAGTGTGTGTGTGTATGTGTGTATGTGCATACGTGCGTGCTTATTTCTTCAATGAGCTAAGTCTCTATGTCCTACAGAAAAAGGCCCTCATCAGCTAGAAGCTACAAATACATCTCATCTGGGCTGGTTGGAATGATTCTCTCCCTGTCCTTCCTATTTTGGTTCTTGGATAATAATCTCCAACCCAAGGACAAGAGAAGTTGTAGATGACCAGAGGTGTTATAAAGGTCATTACTTTAAACAAAGCTTCTACTGGCCAAGACAGAAGGTCTCCAGTAAAAGCAGCTGAGCCTAGCTCAGAGGATAGTGCTATAATTAAAAGATTCTAGGACCAGTGAGGATGCTTTGGTTGGTCTGGTTAGTGGCATGTAGGCCCTGAGATTTAGCTATTTCCTTTTTTAAAAAATCGAGATATAGCTCACATACCATAAAATGTACCCTTTTAAAGTAGGCTATTGAGTGTTTTTTTTTTTGTATATTCACAATGTTGTGCAGTCATCATCACTCTTGAATTCTAGAATATTTTCATAACCTCAAGAAGAAATCTCATTACTCGTTAGCAATCACTCCTTATTCCCCCCTCCAGTTCTTTGCAAACATAATTCTACTTTCTGCCTCTACAGATTTGCCTGTCTAGCTACAGTTTATATGCAAATAGAAGGCCACACATTTGATGATATTTCCTGTTACTGTTAATATTATTCCCATGTGGGCACTGGACAGTACAGTAGGCTGTTTACCCAGGTGTTAAAGTGAAGGACCCAGTGTAATTTCCCCACACCCCATCAAATGTACCCAGCCTCAGTTTCAGCATAGGGATTACATTTCCCCCTGGAGTTTATAAGCTTCCTTTGGACTCCTTGAGTTGTGGATACTAGAAAAATCATTAGAAACTCAATTAAATTTGAGTCTTAACTAGAAATGTTTAGCCTCTAATCTCACACAAGCAAATATTCATTAGACCCATTACTTCTATCTGGTTTTTCTCTTTGTTGTTAAATCTTACTTCTCCAAACATCATTTGTGTGCAATTTAAGATCTCCACAAGATCTTCCAATCCCTTGAAATCCATTACCAAAGCCAGAAATCCAAGAATCATTTTAGACCTTTCTTCATGGTTTTATTTTGCTTCCTCTTTCAGCCTAATAAACCATCATCAGACTCTATAGATTTTAACCACCCACTGCAATATCTTTCCCACCCCCGCCTTCATTTCTAGATCTCCTACCACTGTGAGAGCTCCTTCAACATGGAGTATGTATGATGACCAGATTGCAAGTACTTCTTTTCTGGTTTCCCTGCCTCCCATCGTGCCCCACTTCATTATCCCCAGTAGTGCACCCAAGTGGTCTTCTAATAATGTCAATCTGTTTATATCCCATCCCTCATCTTAAAATTCTTGAAAATCTCTCCACAGTTTTCAGGATGGAGTTCAAAATGTACTAGTTTCTCCACAATCTGCCCTTAGGCTCACCTTCCACAATTTTTCACTTGTACCCTTCCCTGCACCCACACTGACTGGCTTATCTACCCCAAATGGGTCACTCATCTTCAGGTTCACTGTCCCTGCACATATCTTTGCATTATCTTGAATGTTATTATCTATTTTATTCTTTTATTAATCCTTATGTTGTAATCTCCCTTGTCTGGAATGTAGGCCCTTTGTGGATGGAGACTGTATCATTTGTTCATCTCCACACCAAGTGCTCTGTTCATTACTGTGAAACTTTACACATTTTCCTCACTTTTCTATAATATCAATGCAATTCTCAATATCTACAACCATATTGGAAATGTATCAAAAATACAGATTTACAATTTGTAGCGGCTAGTATAATACCTAAGAAAATGTCCTTAGTATCTATTGAATGGACAAGAAGGAAAGAGAAATGAAGAAAGAAAATGAAAGAGAAACAGAACCCAAATGCTGCTTTTTTCATGTGCTGCATGAACTCATAGTGGGATACAGCACTTTGCCCTTAAAGCCCACCATGCCAAAAAAGCATAAGAGAATGAAACAAGTTTTATACTGTTGTTTGGAAAAGTTTTGGAAGACATGAAGGAGAGACTTCATAACGTAAAACACTTGGTAAACATAAAAGTCCCTATTTGACCTTTTTGTTTTTCCCCTCTTCTCCAAGAAGACATAGCAATCTTAACATACATGCACATAAAACACAGCATCAAAACATATGAGGCAAAAACTGATAGAATTACAAGGCAAAATAGATTAACCCATTATGAGAGTTGAAGGTTTCAACCCTGCTCTATCAGAAATGGACAAATCCAGCAGGCAGAAAATCAATAAGGACATAGCTAAACTCAAAACCCTATCAATCAACTGGACATAGTGGACATCTACAGAGTACTTCATCAACAACAGCAGGATATACATTCTTCTCAAAGTCACATGGAGCATTCACCAAGGTAGACCAGATTCTAGGCCATAAAATGAACCTTAGCAAATTTAAAAGAATAGAAATTACACAATGTCTATCCACTCTCAGATCATAATGGAATTAAACCAGATATCAATAACAGAAAGATAGTTGGAAAATCCCCCAAATACTTGGCAATTAAACAACATACTTCTAAATAATGGATGGGTCAAACCAAAAAAACTCAAAAGAAATTTAAAAATATGTTGAAATAAATAAAAATGAACACATAACTTATCAAAATTTGGAGATCCTGAGAAAGCAGCATTTAGAGGGAAATTTATAACATTGAATGCATATATCAATAAGAAGCAGCTCAATCTATGCCATGGAACTTGGCAAAGATTCCGGACTTAGAGGCACCCATGATTACACAAGATGGGGCTGAATACAAAAAGAATTAGTTAAAAGCCTCTGTGAACATCAATTAGGCCTGATGATCCTTTCTTCCATTTCCTGTAGCTTAATCCTACCAAGAAACTGTACATTTATTTTGTAGAGAGTAAATCTCAAAAACACCTGAATAACATAATATAGGGAAGAGCTGCTACAATAAAATGGTAAATGATAAACTAACAATAAAGACTATATGTGGAAACTTGAACTCCCACCTCAGTGCTCCTTGCTCTGTGAGCATTCAAAGTCAAGAATAGGCTTTCCCTTTTTCCTGGATAAATCTTACAGAATTCTTCTCTGGAGAAACTGAAGTGTTCCAAAGAAAAGACCTGTGGATACTACCCTAGCAGGAAAGCAGACTCATTCTAGGCAAATTCAAACAAAGAGACATTAATGAAGGAAGTACTTACAGTCTGTGCATGAACGAAGGAGGGATGATGAGTTACCTAGCAACTAGCAACAGTAAGAAGTCACTATATCCCCAGGGTTGAAGGCACAACCTGAAGGAGGGAATTATTTCCCTGGTGAAAAGTAAAACAGTGCAGTGGAACCCTCTCAGCAGAAACGAAGTGTGGAGAGTTACAGATACTGCAAGAGACTGCTGAAGCAGGGAGGAGAGCAGGGAAAAATGCCCTCAGTCCAGTTATTTAGGGAGCCCTGGTGTGTAGTTCTCAGGGTCAACCTCAGGGGACACAGAAAAGGACAGAGAAAAATAGAGAAAAGACAAGATGAGGTTCAGTGCACAAACAATACCTAGCAAAGATATGACACTTGGAGGTCTTCTAATGAAACCTCTGTGCTCCAATTTCAACACTCCATAAATCTGGTAAAGTGAACTTCCTCGTGGCACTGTAGTACTGCATTCTTAAATATGGTCAGTCAGCCAAGGATAACCCAACAGTTCGAAAAGGCCTCCAACTTAAAAGACAGTTGAAAGACAAACCAACCATATAATTAGTCAAAAATCAGAAACTCCAGAGGACAAAAGAAAAAACAGTATATTTAAGTATATTTAAGTCCGCATTCTCAGAGAATTGATTATATTTCATTCATAAAACAAAAGCCAGAATATTTTTAAACAGCAGCAGAAACAGCAAGCTTTCGGAAATGAAAAATATAGTAAAATAAATCAATAAAAGAATTATAAAGTCAGGAAATAATTGAGGAAGTAGAACAAAAAGGCAAAGAAGTTTAAAAGAGGAGAGGACATTGGATGCTAAATCCATGATCTCTAACATCTGACTCATAAGAGTTCCCAAAAGAGTGAACAAAGAAAAATAGAAGGGAGAACATTTTCAAAGAATTTATCCAATAACGTCTGAATCACTGAAGAATGTAGGACTTCAGAGGGAAAGGATCATTAAGAGTCCAATGAAATGAACACAATTTCACACCACCAGGGATAACAGGAATTTGCTAAAAGCCTTTAGAGGTCGAACAAATTGATATTCAAGGAACTGAGGGCGAAGTGGCATTAGACTTCTCAATAGCAACATTGGAAATTAGATGACAGTGGAAAAGATATCTTCAAAATTATGAGGAAAAATGATTTTTAACTTAGAATTCTATACCCGTCCAAGTGATTTGTCAAGATTAACACTAGGAGACCACACTTTCAGACAAGTCTCAAAAACTTATTTGTTTGTGTTATATCTTAGTTGTTAATGAAGGATGTATGTGTATGCTATCAAATTAACATGTTTTACTAAATTGGTGTCTCCAGGTAAGGAGAAAGAGGAAAAGGTAAAATCCCAGATTGACAACTATGCTGTTAGGCCTAGAAGGGAGCGTAGGCCTAGGGAGCCTGGATTGAATGAAGAGGAGAGACGTTCCCAGGATGAGTGTCTAAAAAAAAAGGGACTTAATTATCTGGTGTGCCTAATAGTGACTCAGATGGCCTTAACATTTCCATCAGCTTGACTAAAGTCTAGACAGTTTTCCTTATTATGGGCCCCTTACATACCTTTTCTTAGAGCATTTACTTTAGAAAACTTGCCATTGTAAATTCTTTCTCTGCCCCCTAGATTTGCCAGTTGTACAGTCCAGGAACATCTTCCTCAATGACTTGGGACCTTTGAAATGTAATCATCAAGTAAGTTAGAGTGCCTGTCTCCTGGTGTCTGTGGAAGAGTAGGAGCCTAACTTTGTTAGGTGCCAGTTAACAGGTGTCCTGGTCATAATGATCACTCTCTCAGCTAATGTCCATCAGTATTTTCCCATCAGTATTTTTGTGGTACTTAAAAATCACCACTTTCTGTTCTGGAGAAGTTGAGTTCAACCTATCTCCCCTACTGCAATAGCTCTAAGTAGGCTCCACACCCAGGGTGGATGGACCCCAGTGCAAGACTTGAACTCATAACCCTGGGATCAAGACCTGAGCCAAAATCAGGAGTTGGATGTCCAACTGACTGAGCCACTCAAGCGCCCCTGTAATAGTCTTAAATTAAGTCTTCCTTCCATGTTTAACCTATCCAGTGCAATTTTTCTTTGATAGTCCCAAAAATAGTATGAAGAGGTGTTTATTCATTGTATTGGATAGTCTGGGAGGAACTCATAATAGTGACATAGAAAACTGAAGTAAGAAGAAGTAAGTGATTAGTAAATTCAGTGTTTTCTTGCTGTATCTTTTTCTATTCCTAAGTTTCCTCCCCCAAAGTCTTCTTTCTCTCTTACCTGAGCCACAAACTGCATTTTGCTTATGCATTTCTTGTACAATATTTTGTCCCTCCTGGAATGCCAAATCCCAGTCTTCCATAATAAGAAGTCTGTAGGCTTACGTTCTGCTCTTTCATTGTCTTCCTTCCCAATTCAACACAGTATTTAAACTTTCTAGATTTTTAAATCTCATGTCCTGGGTGGGACAGTGCCTTACATTTACCTAGCATTTCATGGCCCACAGAGGGCCCTTATGCACCATCTTATTTGATCCTTATAACAACCTTGTAAGGTAAGTTTTGGTGCTGGATTCAGAAAAATGTAGGTCAGTACCCTAGATCTAGTTGAGTTTTCTAATCTAAGCCGCAATCTTACGTTACAGTGAAGTGGGTAGTACGTAGCTCATAGGACAGTTGTGAGGATAAAATGAGATCATGCAAATAAATGCTTTGCACAATAGCTGGCATTGTCAGCACTCGGTAAGTCTCTTATAGATTATAGTTATTTTACAAGGGAAGACTATAAAGTTTAGAGTCAAAAGAAGAAAAGTCACTATATCATGAAACATATACACTTAAATGTGTATATCTTTTGATTCCAAAAGCAATTTATATCGACTGTCTATCTCAGGCTGTCTCTCTAAATATGTATTTTTAAAGCAGTACCTTCATTAGAATTCATTAACTCATTATTTTAGGTGAGATGTTTAATACATAGGTATCTTTTAAAGAAGAGTGTGGACTACAGTGTGATAGGGAAGGAGATACTGGACCATCAGTAGCAGTGGGGAGGGGGACAGAACAAAAAGGGACCTAACCTCTCAGGCAGCTGTGAACAGCTGGGAGGCAGGGAGAGGTGAAGGGGCTGAGGTGGGGTCACTAAGATGAAGAGCAGAGGCATCATGGTTGCAATCTGTGGCACCTGAAGACAAACAGCTCGTGCCTGTTCATGTGTATCTGCTACGCCCTTACCATCTGCTGTTCTTGACAGTATTGGAGGAACCAGGCTAAATAATATCCCTGAAAGGAAGAACCACTGGAACAGAAAAGGGTCCTCTAATTTTAAGCCCGGGGTGCAAAGCATGGATTTAATTCATCCATAGGAGCAAAGAGAAAGGTGAGTTCTGTACGCATTTTTATTTATCAAATTTTTAGAAGTTTATTAATTTATAAACTCTTCACCCAAAATGGGGCTTGAATGCAGGATTCTGAGATCAAGAGTTGCATGCCCCACCAACCGAGCCAGCGAGGCACCCCTGTAAATGCATTTTTAAAACAGAGTGCCTGTGATGAAACAGACTGTGAGCGGACGTTTCACGGACAACAGCGCAGACCTGGGAACTGAGCTGTCTCTGTGACGGCTCTGCCCAAGACCTGCTGTTGTTTTCACTTTCTGATGTCTTTGTTCAAACCATATGGTGTAGAAACAGTACATATTTGTAAACAAATTGACAATGATTCTACATTCCTTCTGCGTATGTGACTTGTTTTCATCTCAGATTTATCACTCTCTAGGAAGAGAAGAGGGACTTGATTTCAGACAACTTGTGCCCTTAGGAAACTCGTAAGATGATTTTTCGGTGTGTTTGTTTTCCTATTTGACACAGTGCTGAACCTCAGCGTAGCAGAATAGGTACGGTGGAGAGCTGTTTCTGGATTTTGTAACGTTGGTTTTTTTAGTAATTGAAGGGATCTCTATAGTGAGTGTAAGCATTCATATCCTTCTTAAATTCCTTGAGAAGATTTTGAGATTTTCACTGATTTTGAATTTAATTTTATGATTTTGAATACTTAGGGTACCCTGACTCTGGGTAGCTTTTGAAGATAAAACAGGCACCTTCGGGGTTATTGAAGGGCAAAGGCGGTACGAGACAGGGAGTGGCTGGGTTAGGTCTTCAGACTTCTCAGACTTTGTAAGCTCTTGGCAGATGTTTGTTTGTTTTGGTTGGTTGGTTGGTTTTGACTGCTGAGCGATTCAAGCTGACTTTGGCCCTGATGACTTTGTGGTAGATTCTACATGTTAGAGCCGGAAGGAGCCACAGAAGTCACTACAGATGAGAAAACTAAGACCCAAGGAGCATAGCTACTTGTTCTGTACCTAGTAAGATATTTTATTCACTATGCGCATTACCCTAAAAATACCTTCATAACCCACACTTTCAAGTACAAATAATGGCCAGGTGTCCCTTCAGGTTCCCCATCTCCATCTCCATGCTCAGCCCTGCAATCTGCCTTCCACCACTGGGCTCATTGCTATCTGAAAGCCATTATTCTTGTACCATTTCCATCCCTTCTTGCATCCTCCCTCTAAAGCCTTCCCATTCTGTACGTTATTCCACAGATGCCAACTGACTAATCTGATAAATTTGTAATCAATCTGCTAACAGAGAAGATGAAAGGCCCAAATTGGAGAATATTCCTGTAATGTTAACAACACTTGGCAGAAATTTCGGAGCTGGCCACCATTGTCCTTTCTCCACACATTGTTTGGACTGTTACCACACACCAAGCCTGACCCTAGAAAACTATGCTTTCCTTTCCTATGCTTCAAGCTCTACCCAAAGACCTCAGGGTTCCTTGCTTTGATCTAGGTTTTAGTTTGGGTACTGCCCCTACTTTTTCCTTTCTTAAGGGATTTTAGTCATAAAATATGTGCGTGAATGATGCCTTTGTCTCTGAAACTCCAGAACTCAAGCATAATCTATATTTCTGTGCTCCCTCTGAAGAGTCCCACTGTGGTTACCTTTTCCCCTGATGTGAGGATTTTCTTTTGATGTACTTATTCAACTATACACAGACCAGGATATTCAAGGGTTTGCTGGATCAGATTCAAAGTGAGTAGTTCTCAGATGCTTCCTGAAAAAGTTCAAGAAATAACAGCATAATTAATTAGGGAAATGACAACTGTATGCATGACCAAGTATACAATGCCTTAGGAAAGCAACCTCTTATGAGACTTTAGGAAGGGCAAGTAGTACTCAGTGATTAAGAACATGGACCCTGGAACAAGAGAATCCTGGGTTCAGATCCTGGTTGAGTCCATTACTAGCTATGTGACTTTGGGAAGATTACTTAAACTCACTGTGCCTTAGTTTTCCCATATATAAAGTGGAAGATAAAAATAGTGCACATTCCAGAGTTGTAGAAATTATATAACTAAATGCATATAAAGTTACAATAAGAATTATGTATTCTAAAAAAAAAAAAAAGAATTACGTATTCTAGGGGCACCTGGGTGGCTCAGTTGATTAAGCATCTGACTCTTGGTTTCAGCTCAGATCATGATCTCAGGGTTGTGAGATCTAGCTTCACTCGGGGTTCAATGTGGAGTCTACTTGGGATTTTCTTTCCCTTTCTCTCTCTTCCTCTGCCCCTCTCCCCCCACCCCCTGTTCACACACTTTCTCTCTCTCTCAAGTGACTAAATATTTTTTTTCAAATGACTAAATCTTTTTTTTTTTTTTAAAGATTTTATTTATTTATTCATGAGAATACACAGAGAGGAGAGAAAGAGGCAGAGACACAGGCAGAGGGAGAAGCAGGCTCCATGCAGGGAGCCTGACGTGGGACTTGATCCTGCAACTCCAGGATCATGCCCTAGGCTGAAGGCGGTGCTAAACCGCTGAGCCACCCGGGCTGCCCCAAATGACTAAATCTTAAAAAAAGAATTAGGTACTCCAAACTATAATATCATATACATAATTATATATAGGTATTATACAATAGGTATTATATATAATTATATATAGATATTCTAAAATATCATATATATAATTCCATGCTTAAAAAAAGCACTTCGGGGTAACTCATTTAGTTCCCACTTTGTTTCAGCTCAACAAACATAAGTTGAGCAGCTGAGTTCTCTCCTGGACTCGGGCGATGTGAGGATTAATAAGACGAGGTCTGCAGTGTTAAGGGTTCAGGGTTCCACTGAGGAAAACAACACCTTGTGCCTCTCTTGATTGATTCGAACCCTCAGAATCATCAATGCCTCTCTGAGCCTTGTAGACAATGAATATGAAGAATCAGATTGATGATGGAAATTCCCTCAAATGATCCACGCACCTCCTGTGAGCACGAGGACCCTGTTTCCCTCTGCACAGCTTCACCTCGGAATGGTTCCTATATACTTTTCCCGTCTGCTATAATTCTCTGAGGTAGGCAGTTTAGAAAATTGATTTTAGTAAGTCCTAATGTTTAACTAGTATGAACAGGAGCACATTTTCATAGAGAGAGATGATTAACTTGATTTCATTTTCACATGACTATCCCGTGATAAGTTGAATTCCTAAAATAAAAACATGTGTCATTTTTCTTCCAAAGGGCAGCTATTAGGTGCTCAGTTAGACTTTTCCCCTAATAGCAGGACTTCCTCACCCTCAGAGTTGCTGCCCAGATGCCTAAGGAAAAGTCCCTTGGATTAAACAGAATGTGAATCAGCAAATAATTTTTTAGCAAGATCTGCCACTAAGGTGGCAGTCTCATCTTTCCTGACACCTGCAAGCTTTGCAACCAGAGGCTTAAGCAGCACAGAGGAAGCAGCAGCCGTAGGTTTCAGGCGTGTGATTAGAGGCTGAGCCCCGGACCCGGAGCAGTTGCTGGTGAGAGTCACAGGAATGAAGAGAGAGTAGAAGAGGCCTGGTGCACACTGGATGTGGACGCAGGATCTGCCTCTCCAATGATCAAGTCATGTCCCTCAAAGTAGACTGATGTGTCATGAGGTCACGGGGAGCAAATGGAATAGATCCAAGGCCCGAGGCCCCGAGACCCAGTGGTGGCACCAGCTGTCCTGCGGTCACAGGGTCCAAGGGTGAATGCAGTCCGGTGCATGGAAGCACTCAGAAATACTGTACTACAGTTTTTGTTTTTACATCATAAGGGTGTTTAGGGTATTTTATTATTATTATTATAATGTGGACTCATAATTCATTAACCAGAGATCCCTTTCCCCAGTCAGTGGTGCAGCATTTATTCGGAGGCACAAAACAACAAAGACAATCCTTCATCTCAAAGCTTTTAAGCCATGTAATTGTTAGATAAGGTTCAATTTGTTTGTATAAAAAAAAAAAATCTCAGTATGCGTTCAAGCAAAAAGGGTATTTGTAGAAAGAATCTAAGCATATTTGTAAAGGGATTTCAGTCATCATTGGTGTCATCTAAGTGAACGACACCACGGGAGGGTGTCCTATCAACAGGGTGGGAAGACGGAGGCTGTGGCTATGACCCTGGTCCCCCCACCCAGAGGGGCTTCCAAGGAGGCAGCGTCCATCCCAGTGATAGAGGGGAAATGGGGAAGGAAGACATCTGAGGGCGGGAGGGTAGCCAAGCCAACCTTCCGGTGCCATAATAAAGACATTTTTATTTTTAGAGAAGTAGCAGTGGCGAGAGGACGAGGAATGAGGGGAAGTACGAAAAGGCTAAGCACGAAGGAAGGAGGAAGAATGCTAATTGTCCGTGATGCTAGGGAATTATTTCACAGAATGCAGTGAACTTATCCATGAGATTGCTTGTCCTACACGTGCTTTATGTGGGTAGAAAGTTAAATATTATTTTGCATGAACAGCATTGTGGTACTAGTCAGATTGCTTTGATGATTTATTCTCGACTTGGCCAACATAGCCTGGCACGTGAGAAACTGTCCTCTCAGCAGCCATAAATTTTCTAAAAGTTTCATTTCATTTTAGGGAGAAAATTAAGTGTCCACTCCAACAGTAATAAGAAAGAATAAATCCCATTTTAGGCACATATTTCTTGCTGTGAGCTTATAAATACAATCTTTACCAGCCTGTTTCTCTCTTTATGGTGAATTAATTTTGAGTCGCGGCTTTGAGGTATGCGGAGTAGGCACAGGTCCATAGAAAGAAAAGCAAAAAAAAGGATATGTCTCAGAGACAGTTTCTTTTCCTAAGATCGCCCACATGTGTACGTCCTGGCCGATATCCGGCGGTGCTTATTAGCAGATTGGTAGGCTGGGGCCGCATCGACGATCCTGCGCTTAAACTGCAACGGCCTTATGGGGACCGTTGGCCTTGTCCTCGGGCTCCTGGCAGCCCAGGGCAAACTTTTATTTCCAGGCATCTGCTCGCCCCTTAATTCGTGATTATCATTCCGGGGGCAGCCAGGGCCGGGAGCAGCGGCTCTAAATCCCCACTTCGGACAAGCATCTAAATGATGAAACCTCATCGGTGACTGACGGCTCCGCAGAAGGGTGATTTCTGGCGGTGTCACATCCTTCGCCTGTGATTGAGGAGACACAAACCAGCAGCATTTCGCTGCAATAACCAACATAATGAATTGTCCTATTGTATTTTCCTTTTCTTTGTTTCCTTCTCAATTTTGGGAACGCTTCAGTCTGGACCCCTAGAGGCAGTTTTTCTCTTATTAACAATAGCACGGACAGTCACACAAATTAGGCTGTAATATTGGATTATCCCTCATTTTATTAGGCATGAAGATATTACATAAAGTGGGCTTAAATGCCGAGAATTTAAGGCCACGTTTAACTCCTGAGAACTGCATGACACTGGCAATGTTTCTATTACATTTCAAAGTTCTTTTTTTAAATTTTTGTTTCTGTTTGTTTTTTAAATTTCAAGATTTAAAACTTCAGTGGCAGCATTGTAAAATCTGTTTGCATGCACCGAGGGGTCAGTGCTCCTGGGTCCCTTGCTTGCTGTATGTCAGGCAGGTCATCTTGAGGAGTTCGGAGGGTTTGGGTAACGGACGCCAAACATAATGATGCTGTTGATGGCCCAGGTGAGGCCCGGCGGCCCCTCCACGGACCTGGAGGGGAGGCCTCCTGGAAATGGTCCCCAGGTGCCCACCGTCCTGATGGCCAGTGACGCCACCAGAGCCAGCGCATCTGTGGACACAGGGTCCGGCCCAGGCCCGGCCTCTCTGAGTGTCACCGCGCAACAGCTTGGGCCTCAGGACGCCGGAGGCAGAGACGCCAGTGACGGTCGACAAGCCAAGGAAGGACCATGGTATCACCGACCCAGGACTGGGGCAACCTGCGACACTCTATACAGAGTCACGGAGGTGTGTGACCTAGCAGAATGGTTAAAATGAAAAACAAATGGAAACCGGCCTAGGAAAACTCTGGAGCAGATAAAACCAGTTTCATCCAACAAACAAAGCTTAATTTAGTCTGTTTTCCAGACTGACTTGATCTGGGTCAGTGTTGCCTCTGCCTCTGGAAAACGTGAGAAAATTTCAAACTGTTTCTGAGACTGATTTCAGGTAACCATTAATCAATTCTTTATCGTTTAAGAAAATTCTAATATTATAAGCTCTGAGCTCTCCTGTCTTGCGTTCCTGCCTGTGAACACAGCGTGCACCAAACCCCCAAAGAACCGGCCTGTGGCTCGCTACAGTCGGTGTGTCTCAAATTCCGAATCCTATTCTGTTCCCCAAGAAACTTCTCTTTTTTGACGACTTGGAGTTTGCCTCTGTTTATGTCATTATTTAGGTTGACAGGATGAAAAGTAAAATAGACACTAACTTTTCCTTTTTTTTTTTTTTTAAAGATTTTATTTATTCATAAGAGACAGAGAGAGGCAGAGACACAGGCAGAGGGAGAAGCAGGCTCCATGCAGGGAGCCCGACGTGGGACTTGATCCCAGGACCTCAGGGTCACAGCCTGGGCTGAAGGCCACGCTCAACCACTGGGCCACCCGGGCTGCCCGCCACTAACTTTTCCTTTCTAGCTCTGGGCTCGGTTTGGCTCCCTCTTGTTTATGGAACATGTCCTTCTGGTTAGGATTTTGGTTCTAAAAATCTCCATCCTGTGTAAGGGATACACGCGGGTGTCACTGGACGCCTGTAACCCGGACCCAGGACTGTCAGACCCCAGGGCGCCGTCCTGCTGCTGGGCCCTGGGCTTGGGGGTGGACAAGGAGGGACATCCAGCTCCAGGACAGTGCTACTTTGCCCTCCCGGTCTTTTGGCACAGAACGTGTATTTATACACTTCCACTAATAAAGTTTAACTCTCTTCGTCTGGTAATTTCTTCTGTTCCTTTATTTAGTGGAAAGAACTTTAGATCTATCTTCCCTACTTTAAACTCATTCCCCCCATTTTCCCACTGGGGTGTAAGTTAAAAAACCTTCCGCTTTTCTATTTCGGTAGGTTTGTATCTGGAGCAAGTACACAGCGCTCCTATTTCAACTCCATTTTGAGATTTTTTTTTGGGGGGGGGGATGAGCATTTTTAAAAGAAAAATTTTCCCACTGGAGTAAATGATTTGCCAGCCAGCTAAAAGAGCAAGGAAATTGCTCATACTAAATCTCAGAACACTCAAAGTTCTAATGTGCCTCTGAAGTTTAGCTCTTAGAACTTCAGGTGGTCTCAAATACCTGAAGCCTAACGGGAAGTGATACTATATAAACAAAGGCTTCCTACTTCTAGGATTTAAACAGTAATGGACCTTGAAGAAGCATGCTAGGAATCCATGTTTAGATGCCATCTGTAGGTTAGTATTCACTTTCTTGAGATATGCTCATTAAAAATTCATATTTTACAGCATTTGCACGAATAGGTGCCCCCTCGTACATATGCTCATTTTACACACACACACACACACACACACACACAGCCTTTTTTCCAGAATTTTATTTCCTTTACTATATACATGACGCACATGGAATATTGTAAATAAAATCTATCAAGGAGTTAGAATCAACAATCAGATTAACTTCTGTATAACCAGCTAACAAACTGCCAACCCTCACCTAAAAGAAGGCTACTAACTACAGGAGACACTCGCTATAGCTAGAATGAAATGTATATTATAGATTCCATTGCAAAAATACCCTTACTAAGGCCATGCTTCCTTTAGAATCTATCTTCGAGTTTGAGACTGGTTAATCTCCAACTGTTTTTCCCACTTCCTCACCAAAAATAATAAAGGCTTTGATGCCGTATTTATCAAATACTTAGCACCAGAGAATCTTAATATGAAAAGAGCAATTATGGGAATCATCAGAGAAATTTTCAAAAGACTGTTACACCACAAAAATGGTAGTAGTTATGGGGTACAATTGTACCGCTTTGTCTCAAATGAACCATGTTCAGAATGAATCAGGAAAGAATACATACTTAGCTTGGAAATAGAAGACAGCAGGCTGTTCCTTTCTTCTTGATGTTATTTCTTATTTCATTGACATTACAAGGTAAGTAATATCAAGGTAAGTAACTAATACTTTGCTCATAAGTGGTAATACTGTGAGTTTCTACTTCTTTTTTTTTAATTTTTTAAAAAATTTTTATTTTTTGACTTTCTACTTCTCAGTGTGGTCCCCGATTGTGCTTGGGAATAAAGGTCTTCAGAATTAAGACAAGAAAGCAACTGGAAGCTGCTAACATCCTCAAATATAAAAGTATGAAAAGGGGCAAAGAACCTGCAGTGTAAGTCAGAGAAAGTTATTACTAACTGAGAGAATATCACAAAACAGGAGACCACCAGCAGAGTTGGCAGCAGGGGAAATTAGGATGTGTCTTTCTGTTCTGGACATCTCCTGGCCGTGTGCTCTCAGGCTTCCTCCTCAAATGCTCCTCCCGGCCCATCTTTTAGAAGCCCTTTCTAACCCAACAGCATCTACCTTCTGTCATTTCAGCGCCCTGCAGGACATAACTTGTCCAATTGCTCTGTTACCAACAACAAAAATACCTGAGCATCAAATATGTACAAGAAACTAAGGACATAAAAATTAGGTACCATGTTTAATGGTGTTAGCATTCCCATTTGTTCCTCCATTAGAAGGGATTTCTGGACAGATTAAAAAGGCAAAACTTTGGGATCTTTTTTTTAGGAAATAGATATCTAAAGGTATAGTCTTGTGACTTCCCTTGAATGACACTGTTCATATATATATCTGCTAATTTGATGTAACTTTATGACTTAGACTTTGAGAGCATACACACAAAAAATCAGATGGCTTTACGGTATTCCAATCACTAGTGTTTTGGGTTTTTTTATTATACGGAGTGAAAAATCTGGATTCTCAGGCAGGTTAAAGGAGTCATGGATTAACAAGATATTTTTTCATCCTGCAAATTGTTCCTTAATTTCTTATTTGATGTTCTCACATAAAATATTTGTTCTCCATTCTAAGGACATACTGACTTCAAATATTTAGCCTGTTCAACTTGACTTCTAAGAATCACCACACATACGCTCACACCTAATTGGAGGTAATTTAAGGACTAATAGGAGATATGACTTAGAACTTGAAGGTGGCAATAAACACTTTCACTTTCAATTCAGCTGGAACTGAAAAAATGGAAAATGTGTATAAATAAGCCATTATAAAAAATGATTTACCTTATTTGTCATTGAAGTTATGTCTTCAAATATTTGGAATTGAAAATTTTAGAGATCACATGCTTGATTCATGCCCCTTAACTAATTCAACAAGTATATTAACATGATAGCTCTTCTACTGAAGAACATTAATTCCTTTCATTAAATCCACTAGCGGATACTGGCAGTCGTTGCTAAAGTCAACTACAAACATTCCCTTTTGACTCTTCATTGCCTGTTCTTATTTTTTTTATAAATTTATTTTTTATTGGTGTTCAATTTGCCAACATATAGCATAACACCCAGTGCTCATCCCATCAAGTGCCCCCTTCAGTGCCCGTCACCCAGTCACCCACACCCCCTGCCCACTTCCCCTTCCACCACCCCTAGTTTGTTTCCCAGAAATGAGCATTTATTCAGCTCTAAATATGATGAAGTGCATGACTGGAGGATGATGTCTGTTTCTTAGTTCTTTTGACTTCAGGATCATTATTGTACCAAGCCTCTCAGTAAAACTCGCACAAGGAACACAAGAGCCTTGAAGGAACGCTTTAGAAAGCAGTTACATGCGGCCTGATAACCTTCATCCAGACAGTTGAATGTGAAATGTGCATGCCTCTTTAATGTGTTGTTTTTAATAACAAGTACCAAACATTTATGAATAAAATCATTATGTTATTTCACTTCTAGACTGTTGCAATCTGCTGTTTCAGGACAACCTAACAGGGGGAAAAATACAGATACATTTTAGTTTGTTTGGATTTCGTTTTTGATTACTTTTTAAAAAATTTTTACTTGCTATAGATTTCAGTTTCATTAAGAACCTGTAGTGGATTCTGTAGGGTGCTGCTCAGGTTCCCATTCCAGGAATGAGACTTGAGAGATTTACCTTTTGATGGCTCTTGGCTGCACTATCCTCAGCCTGAGAGCCACCCACTCAAGGCCACACCCTTTTCCTGAGGCCAGCTACATCAAATGACTAGTTGACTTCTCCAGGTATGGGTTTGTGTATCTCACTCCCTTCCCCAAAGGCAGAGCACCATCCCTGCTCCAGAGCACCCATGTGATTGGGCGAGCCTTATTTGTGACTTCATCCAGTTGAACATTCTCTCCACCGTGTCTTCTTACACCCCTTCCTACTCAACTTCCTGCATGCATGCAACACACTCTTACCTACAGTACCATGCAAGTTTGAAAATGACAGTCATCTTTTGACACCCTAGACCAGTATTTCAAAGAGAAAGTTGAGAGTATAGGATAGAGTGACATTAATAGGCAACAATCACAAAAGTTTTTTCTCCTGGGGGGCAGGGTACACTAGAGCTGTAGAATCCAAGAATTAGTCAACAGAAATCTTCCTGTGACATAACTGATCTACTGCAAACAACAGAGTGTTGTGGAAAGAGTGCAGGGCAGGAAGAAGAGGCTTACGGTTCATCCTTCCAAACAGTGTGAGACCCTGGGCAAGGTTGGCTTCTTCCTGAGTGTGTTCTCTAAGGCCCCTTCCAATTACACAGATCTGTGATTTTCCCCAAGTGTATGAAAGAAGTGCTACTTATATTTAGCTGTTAAAGATTATTAGGACAGGGACACTTCGGTGGCTCAGTCCATTAAGTGTCAGACTCTTGATTTCGGCTCAGGTCATGATCTCAGGGTTGTAAGATCGAGCTCCATGTCGGGCTCCACACTGGGCATGGAGCCTGCTTGGGATTCTCTCTCTCTCTCTCTCTCCCTCTGGTCCTCCCCTACTCTAAAAAACAAAGATACAAAAAAAAAAAATTATTAGGACAATATTTACTTCTTTATAGACGTCTTCAGCAAGAACTCCAGAGACCACAAAACAGGGTTGAATGACAGATAACCCAAAAGATAACACTATTTTTTTCTAAATCATATTACAGATTAACATAACAATAATTCACTACAGCTGACAATGTGTCAAAGCAGCTGTAATGTTTATGAAGGATTGGCCCTGAGAGAGAGGAGAGTGGTAAGACTATGAGGAGGCATCTGAGAAAATGTCATTTCAACAGGTAGAAAAGTTACTCCCACAGGCGAAAAGAAACACCACACACACACACACACACAAAACTTGTTCTGTCTTTCCTTTTCCACATTTCTTAGTGAGCTGTGTTAACTCCAAATACCCACCACAACCTCTGCTTCCAGCTATTGCAGACTAACTTGTTGCAGACTGTTCTTCCAAGAAAAGCTAGAAAAGTGAAAAGCTGGATTAAAATACACACACACACACACACACACACACACACACTATCTGTCTGAAGACATTAGAGATTCCAAGATAGTAAGGACTTGGGGTGCAGACAGCTGAAGAGAAGGAAACGAAAGTGTGTGCAACATCCAGTGCTGCTTTTCTCCTCAAGGCATCTGCCAATTTGTATGTAATAGTTAAGAGGCTGGAAAGCTGACCAGAGCTTTAAGACAAAAATGGAATTCAGAGATCGTTATGGAGGAGACAGACCTAGTTAAGAACCCAGGATTTCAACTGTGACTCCTGAAGAATTACTCTTTAATAGTGATGACAAACCAGAAATAGACTGGCTCTAGCACAGGCTAAAGTCTGCTTCAAACTAGCTCAATTTCAATTTCAGACTGGATTAGGTGAATCTCCCTTATACTAATGGCCTGCTAGAAGCCAAATGTCTCTAGAATTGTTCATACCCCCACCCCCCCAAAAAAAATAGAATTGTTCATACCCTATGTGCAGCATTCATTTGTGAATTTACCAACCTATAGGAAATAAGAACAAATGACTAATAGAAAAAAAAAACAAACATAAGATACTAGTAAAGGTCTTTAGCAATTTCAGCTCTTGGGGTTATCAAATCCCCATCTTTTGTTAATGTGCAAGTACCCTAATTCCCTCGTTTTTCCCAAGGCCTCTGATGTATTCAAGGTGATATAAAGTAATTTCACATAATAATTCATGCTAATAAATGAGGAGAACTTTTCTTCCATCTCATTCAACTCTTTGATAAACTTCCATATACTTCTAGGAAAAGAACTAGTTAGTTGTATAAACCCCAAAGAGAAAGTAGGAATTTTAGGTTACGTAGGAGACAGGAGTGTTGGTAAAATGGCAATATGTGAGGGCAATATTTTTGGGGACAGGAAAGGCACCATGGGAATCTAAGATTGGCTTCATGCAGTCAACTCTTCGGTCTGCCTCCATGAACGTAAATTGTTAGCAAGCATAATTAACCATTGGCCGCTATGTTTTTGTTTCTGCTTGATCTGCACCCTATAGCTACTCTATACTTCAAGCCCCTCTTCAATATTTCACGCAGTTCCGTTGTTTTAAAACACTGATGAGGTATGATGTGTTTTCAGTGAAGCGACTCTAAATCTGTCAAATCTGCCACAGTCAATATCAAATCCACCAGGGCAAGATAGTTGCCATAAGAAATGCAGATTACTTTCTGCTGGCTGTGCTTGGGTGAAGATAGACCTTGCCTGAAGAATCTAGGACTCTGACAAGATGAAGGGCACGGGGCTCTTGGTTTTGTTCTTTAGAAAAAAGAGAAATGACATAAAATAATATTTCTAAGTCCAGTAAAGGAAAAAAAAGAGAGCATTTATTTATTTAGTAAGTTATACTGTTGCAAGGTACAATAAAATAAGAGGGACAACAAGAAATTCAGTTGGAAGATTGAATAGTTGGGTCCAATAGAGCTATTGTTCTGTCAGGGTTGACATTACAAATTCCCATCTTTGGGTGTTTATAAAATCCAGTTATACCTAAAACAAAATACACTGGCTCTAGCCAGCAAGCAATTTAAAAAAAAAATGAATAATAGACCTTAAATCATTTTTAACTCTAGGCCTTGCAAATTGCTCTACCACCAAACCACTCTAAATGTTTCCAATCTCATTTACCTGGTCTTGAACTTGATTTCTTTCAGACACAGTTATGGTATATATAAGTATGACAAAATGCTCTTCAAAGATACTTTAATATGGATAGATGTAGACATTAAGCTTCATTACTACTGTCAAGGGGTATTACCTTTAAAATAGAGTCACCAGTGTGTATCATTTGAATTGAGCAATTTTATTAAATACTTTATAAGTACTGAACTTCATTTAAGTAACAGCATTCTGAAGAGCTGAAATTAAGGTTGTAAATTAAGATTTCAACAGGCAATAATAACCAAGTATAATAGTCCCAGTGCTGACGTAGAGGCCAGCACAACACTGGTGCTCCAGGGCCAAACTGGATCAATCAACCCTGCCTTTTTCCAGCATTGCTACATAAATGTTGCCAAGTTTTATTGATTTTGTCTGAGAGACAGAGAATAGAAAAAGATGGGGGAAGACACCAGGATGGTTATTGAAGAGATAATAAAAGAAAGAACCAGAAAAAATAAAGCGGGGAAACAGAGGAGATGAGCAGACATGGGTGACCCAGAAGCAGACTCATATCAAGATTTATAACATATTCAATGGACATTATGCTGCTCTAAGTGTACCACACATTTCATTGTTACTCATTAATTTACCAAATGATCACCAAACACCTAATATAAGCCAGGAACAACAACCATAATACTATACTGTGGGATAAAAGGAAAGCCACAGAAAACTGAAATACTCGATAACAAAATCACACAGGTCAGACAGGTTTGGAGTTCTAAGGTCTTTACATTGTTTGAGAGGATGATAAAGAAATTTATTGATTTCAGACTTGAAGAAGCTAATAGCTCATCATAGAAAGTTTAACTTACCAACAAAATTGGATTGTGGTATATGTTCTCCAAATTTGTAGTTGAAAGAGGAGGAATAAAATACCATAATCCAAAGTGGGGGAAAAGCAAGAAAGGAGAAAAAAGAAAGCAACATTAAAAGCAAAAATAAGGGATCCCTGGGTGGCGCAGTGGTTTGACGCCTGCCTTTGGCCCAGGGCGTGATCCTGGAGACCCGGGGTCGAATCCCACGTTGGGCTCCCGGTGCATGGAGCCTGCTTCTCCCTCTGCCTGTGTCTCTGCCTCTCTCTCTCTCTCTCTGTGACTATCATAAATAAATAAAAAAAAAATTTAAAAAAAAGTAAAATAAAAGCAAAAATAAGACCACAGAAATAAATACAAAGGTATCAATAAATATCATGGATAGAAAAAGATAAATGCTTTGGTTGAAAAATTGGCAGATTGAACCAGTTAATTTTTTCCATCTTATCAGTCAGAAGCACATCTAAAACATAATGATCCAGAAGTTCTGAAAACCATAAAATAGGAAAAGATATTCTTAACCGAGCAACAGCTGGTGTACTTATACTAGTACAATACAAAGAAAATTTAAAGGTCAAAGAGCAGAAAAAGATATTCCCAATAAAATGAAAATTAGCATACTCACATTAACATACAGAGAAAGCTGTAAGGCAAAACAAAACAAAACAAAACAAAACAAAACAAAAAAACCAAAACATGATTAAAGATAAACAAGGGGTGCCTGGGTGGCTTAGTGGTTAAGGGTCCGACCGGTGATTTTGGCTCTGTTCATGATCCCAGGGTCCTGGGGACTGGCAATCCGCAACAGAAATTGACAAACGTCCCAAAGCACGATGGGACACTTAGTCATATTTGTCAGTAATTGATGAATCAAGTGTACAAAAAATTCATACCTTTATTAAAAACGTAGACTAATGGTCCCGTGCTTAAGTCGTTGTGTGCTTTCACAAAACATAACTAGTTGCAAGAGACTTTCACAAATGCACTCTGGCCAGAAGTAAAAAACAAAAAACAAAACAAAACAAAACAAAAAAACCGACCCAAACAGAAATGACAAGACAGCGCCTTATCAGACATAATTCTCTTATAATTAATAGTTGTTGGAAAATGGAACTTGGCATGATTTACAATTCAGTCAACACTCACGGAGGCTGGATACCTCAAACATAAGGTGCCTTCTGACCACAAGAAGTGTTTTCATGCTCTGCAAATGGTTTTGTAGTTCGTCTCTGAAGATCAGTTACCGGAGCCAAACTCAGTCTTAACAAACAGACCTTGCACGTATGTACATTCGAAGAGTCTCTTGCGTCTTTCTGGGCCTAGTCATTCTCAGGCAAGAATAAGAGCTGCAACAAGATTCTCCATAGCGTGCATTTACACGTGATGCACAATCTTCATACACTCTCCAATTGCTTTAAGGCACAAGGAGGGCTTGTGGCAGGGCCACATTGGTGCGGAAGTTCCCGATGGAGGCGATCCCACCCTCAAGTGTCTCCCATTTCATCTCTTTGCTCAGCTTCACCTCAAGCCCTCCGTCTCAGATGTCACGTCTTTTCTCATTGGGCGTCCAGGTGGCACTCTGCTCTCCTTGCCTGGCACCTGGACAACTTTAATTTCTCCAAATCTCAAACACTTTCAACGTAGAATGGAAGTCGGAGTATCTAACTGATGGCATTGTTGTGAATTTTAAGTGAGACATATTCAAAAAGCTTTACCCAGAGATATTAATATTCTTCTCTCTTCCTCTCACCCCGACCTTGCACCTCTCACTCCTAATACCCTGGGACTTATCTTTTCACTCATTACCCTTCTAAGCGAGAGAATAGGTAAGAGGATTAAGAGCAAAGGTCTGCGACTGTGCTGTCGTATTGTATGCTCACCCTAACTCAGGATCTACCCTTCACTCCTTTGGTGTCTCCGCTACGGGTCATAGTCCAGGTAACCTAGACGTCAAGCCTACCAGCCAGGGAAGCCGCATTATGCTTTTCTTTCTATGGCCAACGGTGTTGATATTGCATTGTTTTGTGTTCACCGAACACCAGGTCACTGTTATTATCATCATCATTGCAACTGATGACAATAATAAAACAATCTCTTAGGCTTTTGCGAATGATGTCAGCTCTCCTCAGGCTGTTTGGCTGTTTCTGCCCTATTTTCTCAGTTTGATCTAAAACAGATCCCTGAGTTGTCTCTTAGTTGATAATATCTTTCCTAACTCATTTGATTTCAGTCATTTTTCCCCCTCCAGATTTTAAATGATGAACAAGTTCTGTACAGACTCTTCTCAGAACTGATTTAGTTTAGATTCAGTAGCAGTCTTGCAGGATCATGGAGAGACTGCTAAGCTTAATGCCACAATCATCTCAGCTCCTACAGAGTATTCATTTCATTGTCAGCTGGTGGGAACAGGCAATTGCTGTGCTCTAAGGCTGATTCCCTTCAGTAATGAAGCAAGGCACTGGGACATTTTCATTTCTGAATTCCAAGTGAGTACATATTGTCATTTCAGATGCTATTCTAAGAGCTATTATTTGCTGGAGTGCATCTGGTACCACATTTATTTACAGCATTCTAATTTTTCTTTAAAACTTAGGGAATGTGGGAAGAAACTGAGGTATCGATTTTGGGTATGTAGAGCTCAGCTAGTAAGATAGGGTCAAGCTGTATCCTCCAAGGGAAAATGCTCAATTTCTCATCATTTCTCATACTGAAGGCAGCATTAGAAGTAATAATTGAAAATAGGTAATGGACAATCAGCCAGAGGGTTTATTTGATAGAAAAGAGATGTCTGAGTCCCAGGGAGAGAAAATCAAGTTGTATGAGAGGCAAAGTGCTACCATGCAGTAAAAATGGGAGATTGTACAACTTTTTACTTTGATTGTGAAACATTTCTTATCCCGCTCTAAATGAGATGGTGAGCACTATTACCTTGTTAGAAAAAATAAAGAAAGGAAAAGGAAAGGGAAGAATTGTGGAAGATAATAATTGCCTTGCCCTGAGACAAAGCCATAAAGCAAAGGAATATTGTAACGCAATATCAAAAAGTGAATTTAATATAATTAAACAACCAATTGAAGATGTAAAAGACAACCACATTTCAGAAATTCAAAAACTCTGGAATTGTCAGCAATTGTGTAGGATGTTAGATATCCTAGATATCTAGATTAGATAAAAGTAGAATAACATTTTTAAGAGGTTCGAGGGAGAATGTGTAGTCCAGGAATTTTATATGCTGTTCTTCAATTTTCACAGCTATAGAAAACCCACTTTAACCATGTAAGAATTCAGGGAATATTGCATTTGCAAGTTCTTTCTTCCTGAGAAATCTTCTAGAGAACAATCTTCATCCAATCAGGAGAAAATTTTAGCCAAAATGTTTCTAGTGTGTATCGTTGCATATATTTAATTGTATGTACATCTAAGAGTAAAACAAAGATAAGATTAGAATGTAAATGCCAAATCCTCTGAATAGATAGAAATGTCATAACTAAAAAACGGGAGAGGAAGATATAAAGCCAACAACTGTACAGAATGTACAAGGAAAACATTAAGTACTTCCTAATGAAATATAATTTAAACAAACTGGAAAGGTATTCAATTTTCTTTGAAAGGATGAAAAGATCATCAGGATGTTGATTCTATCCAAGGTAGTAATAAGACCCTGATAAAAATACCAGGTTTTTAAAAGAACAGAATTAGATAAATATATGAAGTTCATATAAAAAAAATCAATCAAGTTCTGATAGCTTTAAAGGGGAAAACAAGGAAAGAAGAAGGCAACAGGCTGTGAGGAGGCCAGCATGAGAGATTCTAAAACATACCATGTAGCCTCCAGTTAAAGCAGTGAGGACTGGCACCTAAACGGACTGACGATCCAAAGGAGCACAATGGGAAACCCCCAAAGAGACTCAAATAACGCAAGATCACTTATGCCTCTTAAATCACTGGGGAAAAGATAACTCAACAAATTGTGTTGGGTTAACTGGAGAAATGATGGGAAAAAATTAAGTTGGATCCTTACCTTAAACTACACACAAGAATAGACTCCTTGGGGTGCCTGAATGGGTCAGTCAGTTAAGCGTCTGACTCTGGGTTTCCACTGGGGTCCTGATCTCAGGGTGGGGAGATAGAGCCCCACGTGGGACCCTGTGCTCAGGGGGGAAAGCCTGCTTCAATGCCCTCTCTCCCTCTGCCCCCGTCACATGCGCATGCTCTCTCACTCTCTAAAATAAATTTTAAAACCTTAAAAAAAAGAATAAAAAAATCTCCTCTGATTGATCAGAGATCTGAGTTTTTCAAAAAATGAAAATGAAAAAAAAATTATACATGTACCTTAAAAAAAGGAATTCCTCTATTAATTGGAAATGGAAAAACTTTCCTAATTATGACTAAAAAACTTTCCTTGAAAAAAAACCAAAAATAAATAAAATAAACAAATAAAAAACTTTCCCTGAAATTATTAGGGGAAAGATTGATAAATTCACCCTCAAAAATGTATAAGGCAAAGAAAAAAAACTAAATTGAAATATAAAAGATTTAGAAAGTAAAGGAAAAGAAGATTTGTCTTGCTACTATTGTCTTTCTTCATCTCAATTTGTTCTTAAAAGGTTTTGAGTAAAGAGGTTGGATAAAATGATGTCTAAAGTCTCTTTAACCTCAGTATCCTAGAATGCTGATATGCATGGACTCCTTAAATAAGAGAGAAAAAAGCTTATATGCTTAGAATGAATCTTGGTCTCTTTTTTGTTTTCTGATAACCGGACCTCTTCTGTTTAATCTCTTTGCCCAATCATAAAATACAGGATTATTCCTACTATCGCTTCTTTCTGTGTGGCCCTCACCAACAGCCTTCCCTCTTTATTCCTCTCGATGTGAAATTCCTGCTGTTGGCCCATGAGCAGCTCCTCGGGCCTCACGGGTCAGCGTTCCTGTTCCCTGTGCCTTTAAGCATCGAGGAGCTGTGGACCTTCAGAGTGACCAGGCAACAGCTGGTTAAGGCCCCAGGTCTGTGAAGTGCAGGGTCATACAGCTAATCCGGGAAGCTTTAGTCTTCTGAAAGGTGGTGGGAAAGGACAATATCCAGCAACAGGAAGTTAAGTTCCGTGACCTCTGACTCTGGGTGTATAAAAGGTAGTTTATGATTAGGAAGCGTAAGAAGGTAAAAAGGCACATGTGCAAAAGAAGCAATATTTTTATAAGAATTGTTTTTGTCAGTGATGACGACTGTAGTTACAAGAGCTTGAAGGAAAACAGAAGCTAATCGTGATTTTTTTCTAGATAAGTATACAACGTTTAGCTATTCGTAAAATATTTATTCCAAAGATGGTTTGAATTCACTTACGATAAAAGACGCATTTACAAAGAAAAAATCATAATGGTGTATGAGATTGAGGATAATTATACATACTACCTTGGAGATGAACAGTTTATAAGTTATGTACTCATATTAGGCAAAAGTAAAAAAAGAGGACAGAAATGAGCTATGTGTTTCTCATTGTCATTTAAAAGTAAGCACGTCTTGGGACGTATGAGTGGCTTCGATGGTTAAGCATCCAACTCTTGATTTTGACTCAGGTCTGGTTTGTGAGATCGAGCCCCCTGTTGGCTTTTGTGCTGGATGTGGAGCCTGCTTAAGATTCTCTCTCACTCTCCCTGTGTCTCTACACACTCCTTCTCTTAAAAAGAAAGACAAAGAAAGAAAGAAAGAAAGAAAGAAAGAAAGAAAGAAAGAAGAAAGAAAAGAAAGAAAGAAAGAAAAGAAAGAAAGAAAGAAAGAAAGAAAGAAAGAAAGAAAGAAAGAAAGAAAGAAAAAGTAAGCATATCTTTTTTTTTAAGTAATAGTTCTATTTTTATTAATTTATTTTTGGGACATCTTTTTAGGAGAGAGACATTTTTGTGTTTTTTTTTTTTTTCCTGTTGTTAAATTCTTTGAGAGGTTTGTTTATCAGAAGGATCCTTATATAGGAATAGGGAAGGAAACATTAACAGTGGGTCTGTAACTAGTTTCCTCTTTCCTCAGAGCTGCCTGGGGAATAAGATTGACCTGAACTCTTGCAAACAATGACTTCTGTAACTTACAGCTACCAGACAAAGGAGAGCCTAACGGGAATGCTTTTAGAAGGCTATACATGGTTTAGCTAGTTTGATTCTTATCAATAAATCTTAAATTTATGTAATTCCGTGCCAGGGCTGTGATGAAGAATAGGATTTAATTATGTAGCTAGAACGGGTCTATGTGATTAATGAAATGTATAAGATATCCCAAACTCATTGGTTTTCCTGTGTCTGGCTGACACCCAATAGATGGCATAACTCTGAAACCAAAGAACACAGGTGCAGAAAAGGGTCCTTGAAGAGCTGCAGCTGATGTTCGGGGCTTTCGTAGATCCTAATGCTGTCTGTATTATTGCTTTGATTTTTTTGCTAATAATAAAGCTTGAGGCTGAGGCAGACTCTTATTTTATGGATTGATAATTCGGGCCTTTGTGACTGTGCAGGAATAGTGAACCGTGTAGGTGGCAGCATCTCCCACTTTCTTTTAGGAAGGGCGCTGCTGCTTTCCTATGGACAACCTTCGTAGCTGCTAAAGACCCAACACAGTGCAAGCAAACTGCTTCTAAAAGGACCCAAATAGGCACCCCAGAAAGAGTAAACTATCTTTTAAACAAAATAAATAAATAAAAGGACCCAAATAGGGGATCCCTGGGTGGCGCAGCGGTTTGGCGCCTGCCTTTGGCCCAGGGCGCGATCCTGGAGACCTGGGATCGAATCCCACATCGGGCTCCCGGTGCATGGAGCCTGCTTCTCCCTCTGCCTGTGTCTCTGCCTCTCTTTCTCTCTCTGTGACTATCATAAATAAATAAAATTAAAAAAAAAAAAAAAAAAAAGGACCCAAATATCCTGGGCACAAAAATGTGGCTTTTTGGAGGTTGGGCTCAGTTCAAGGCTAGACTCCCAGGGATCTAGAGCAATGAATCACTAGCATGTTCTACAGACTGTCTTTCAAATACTAACAACCTCCATAAGGTTTGTGTCAAGAGCTCTGCAGGGATCCATTCATGACAAAGCTTTCCAGAGAGCGGCTGAAGAGTAAGTGTTGATTGAAAGAAAGGTCTTTAAGATGTAGAGACAAGATGTACTGTACAGTGTTGGCAATGTTATCAAGTTTAAGAGATTTTTCCTCTTTCTTTTCCTTGGGACTGGATGCAAGACACTTACATGATCTATTCACTATTTATACCTGAACAGCAACCAGCAAATACAAATTCTGCACACATTCAAATGAAACTCAGAATCGTTCTTTAACGAATATTAGTTGCTTGTTAGAGTTCCCTTTACATGTGTCTAGTATTTATAAGTTGTTAAGTACGTAGTAGTTGTGTCTTCTTCACTTTTTTAAAACTCAAGAATACTTTTCCCTAGTAGGTTTTCTTTTTTTTTTTTTTTTTTTTTCCTAGTAGGTTTTCCTACTGGGTAAAGAAGGTGTGATCCAGTGTGAAATTTTTTTTTTTTTTTGCCCCTGGAGTAGTTCTTATTATAAATTAATGAATGATCTTTTTGTTTGATTGACCTGAATCAGTCCCCTAGAACTTATCACATCAAATTTATATTTTTTTTACTTGTAAATATGAGTATATGACTCTAGACTCACAGGGAGCTTATCAAGGTGAAGATACCCTTCCATGTGTCCTAGATAAACCTACTAGGAAAAGGCCTCATTGTTAGGAAAGGTAGGGCCAAGGGGACCAGGGGATAAAATAAAATAATTTAAGAAACAGGGGTTGAAAAGAGAAGAGTCTCTTGAGTCATGGCTCTTTAAGTCCAAAATTTTAATTTTTAAGTACAAAATTCATTTGTACATTCTGAATGTACTGATATTTTATTGGGCAGTATTATCTACATCACACCCAAGGTGGTGCTTTTAATCAAATTCATTCAATTGGCAAAGGTCTGGTTTTGCTTAGCCCGGGACTTTATGCTAAGGATATAAGTAATTAGCAAAATAAGGCTCTTTCCCTTGGGGACACCACTACCTTACGACAGAAACTCAATTGATTATTTCATTATAATTGTGATAGATATCTCATAGGAGCTGAATGCCACGGAAGGCTGTAAACAGATGATCTGAGGTAAAATGAGGTTAAGTAAGGTTTTGTTTGTTTTTTGTTTGTTTAGAGAGAGTTGGCGGGCAGGGCAGAGGAAGAGAGAGACTCCTCAGTAGGCGCCACATGGAGCTTGATCTCATGACCTTGGGATCATGACCTGAGCCAAAATCAAGCTGGTTGCCTAACCAACTGAGCCACCCAGGTGCCCTTTGGCCTTAATTGCCAAAGACCATACAGTTTAGAACGCAGAGCAGAGCACTGAGGGGGGCACTTGACGGGATGAGCACTGGGTGTTATTCTGTATGTTGGCAAATTGAACACCAATAAAAAAATAAACTTATTATTTAAAAAAAATAGAATGCAGAGCAGACATTTGAATCCAGGTATAATCTTACTCCAAGGCACCTACCGCCAACTAAATAGTGGCGCAAAATACCATGTGAGCAAAAGGAATGGTATGTTAGTTTTTTATGACTGCTGTAACAAATTACCACAAATTTAGTAGCTTAAAGCCACACAATATATTATTTAATAGTTCTCTAGGTTAGAAGTCCAACCAGGACTCAAGGGCCACAATCAGGGTGTCGGCAGGTGTATGTTCCTTGCAGGAGGCTCTCTGGGAAAATCTGTTTCCTTGCAGTTTTCCATCTTTAAGAGGCTGTCCTCATTCTTTGACTGGTGGCCTCCTTTCTCCATCTTCAAAATCAGAAACGATGAGTCAGGTTCTTCTCACGTCACATCACTCTGATCTACTTTGTGCTTTCCTCTTTTACATGTAAGGACTCTGGTGATCACATTGAGCTCACTTGGATAATCCAGGATAATGTCTCTATTTTAAAGTCAGTTGATTCACAAACTAAATTTCCCTTTCATATACAAGGTAACATATTCACTGGTTTCAGGGATTGAGATGTGGGTCTTTGGGGGCCATTAGCTCAACTACCACAAGGGGGACATTCATTGTGGCCTGAGAGTAGAAGAACCAGAGATAGCGCTTGGTGGAAAGGTGTGCGATAGACAGGTAAGTGCTGCGGTGTGAGCAGGACCTGCAGAGGTGCTCCAGTTACCAATTTAAGGACTGTGGAGTCCAGAGGAACACGAATCCAAACGCAGTTGGACTCTGATTCAGAGTAGCAGCTAAGACATATCTTTTTATATCTATAAATAATTGGAAATGGGAAACTTCCGAGATACTTGATGATATGGAGCATTGGTCATCTCATCTTTTAGCTATTATATGGTAGCATTGCCATGTGGATAGCCCGTGCCTCGCCTCTTGGGCACCCGTGTGACCTGGCTGTGGGCCGATCCTGAGACACCTGGACTGGCTTCCAGTCGGAAAGGGAGAGAGGAGATGTCTTGGCTGCGGGTACGGAGTCAGGGTGCTGCGAGTTCGGGGACTCATCCTGCCCCGTGCTTTGGAATTTTCCACAATAAAAAGTCAAAGTTAAAAATAAAGACATGCCTTTTGTCAAGCTGAATAATATTCTGCTGTGTGAATATAACACATGTTCTTCATGCATTTATCGGTCAGTGGACGTTTAGGTTGCTTGCAGGTGCGGCTGGCACGAATGGCGCCGCAGTGAACACAGGAGGGACAACACCTGAAACCTTGGGGACGCTTGGCTAAGGGAAACGAGGCCATCACAGGCCAGATCTGATGCAGGGCTGTGTAGATGGGGCATCTCGTGTGGTGGAACTCAGACCGGGGAGCAGCGTGGCGGCTGCCAGGGGAAGGTGCAGGTGGGAGTAGCTGCTCGGCACATAAAGTCTTAGCTACTTAGGTCGTAAGGTGTCTGGACGCCTGCAGGACGCACTGCGCTTGGCGTCAGCAACACAGTACTGTGCACTTAGAAACTTAAGAGGGTAGCTCTTGTGTTACATAAATTTAAAAAATGAAGTCATGTCACCATTTTGCATCTTTTGATGAAGAACGTAAGTGATGACTCTACCAAGGATCATTAATTTTACGTTAGTTATAATCTTTTCAGGTGTCTTATGTAATCTGGTCAGCCAGTTTACTGTCCAAACAATTCTCATTAAAATGTTCACCTTTTTACTTTATAGATAATGATCTTACTCCGTGATGATACTATACTTCATAAATTGAATTCACTGGCAGAGACCTCAAGTTTAATTATCAACCTACCAGTCAATGATCTCTTCATTCCATCTGATAATATTATGCTGTAGTTGACCTCCCTAAGCGAAGATATAAGACCTTTCATCTTAGAGCTTATAAAAATACTGAGTAGATAAAACTTAGGACTGTGGCCTATGAATCATCACACCTGCGTTACAGCCTTGGCTCCGTCTATCAAAATGCATCCTTTTAAGGCCATTCAGTTGACTCATTTTTGGACTAGGGCTAATAATACTCACTTAAAAGAGAATTATCTAGATCAGTGAATTTAAAAATGTTTTCATCTGTGACATTAAGCTTTGACTGAGAATTTCAAAGTAAAATTAATTAGTGAAAATAATTTCAATTCTAAGCACATTTGGTCAAATATTTGTGATATATGTTCTTGACATGCTTCACAGTTAAAATACAGACTTTGAAAGTTGGCTGTGTCATAGGCAATGAGGGCTACTCTAATATGGCTCCTTGCAAAACTTTCCAATTTAAAGTCATTTCTCCCATCTTTTCTTTTATAACAACTCACGGAAGTAAATGAGAACAGCAGAATCTAACATAGATAACAACTGGGGAAGGGCACAAGGACGTCAAATGAAGACTGCCCCTTCAGGACCTTACTTTATTCTCTGACTTTTCAAATTTTACGTACCCCTTCTAGGACTTTGAGGCTAGGAGAGATACAAAGCATCAAGCTCACAAGTTATTTTGCATCTTTGGAATCAGGTGGTGTAGGTTGTTGGGCCTCATGAGCGTCCCCGGAGCTTTCCGCAGGGGTGTTCGGATGGTTTACTTAAAAGCCTAGAATGATTTCTCTATAGTTTAACCCCGCCTTAGCATTCCCACTATTTGTAGTTAAAGCTGTTGTCACAGGAGTATTCGTCGGACCCATGAGTACAGGAGCAAACTTTAAGGTACGTGAAAGTAGTGGTTACAGATTTGTGAGCCGTTAGTTCTGGGCTCCTGTTTGTGAGCCCGGGGTTTGCAGAAGGCCTCGCTGGATGCACCACAATCTGGGGCTGCAGAGTTACCCAGCGAACGGAATGTTCTTGGGACCATGACCTCCTTACTATGGTTCTCTAGTCAAACAAATGAAGCTGGTAAATACAAGCATCAAACCCAGTGGCCTTCTAGAGTGAGCCCTGAGGGGCTGAGGGCTGACGAACCGTTTGAATGGAGACCTTGGCAGTGACTGATGAATTATGTTAATTCTGAAATTCTCTCCGTTTAGTTCACCTCTTGTGGTCCCAGGAATACAGGACTGCTTTGCAAAGCTGGAACCAAGAACAATCTTCCTGTCTCCATCATAACATCTAGTTTTGTTGCCTTCAGTATTATCCACATGCCAGAGATTTAATAATTAGAGACTGAACGTCTTACATAAAGTAGGGGGGCACAGTGATCTATGGTGATCTCCTATCTCCAAGAAAGTGAACGTGTTACATTTGACCCGAGTTTTATAATAGTAAATATTGTCTTCACAACAAGTTCTCTAAATGGAGGAATACTGGTTTTGTATTGAAGTAGAAATAACTTCATTTTTTTTCTGCTATAAAAGGAATGTGTATATACATTCATTTCAAATAATTCAGAAAATACAAAACATATGAAAGAAAATTAAAAATCGTCACAATCTCATCACTAAAAGCCAATTTCTGTATTTTTTCAGACTCTTCAATATATCCACTATTTGTCTTATAGAAATATGATCATATTATATATGCTGTTGTGTGACCTGATGCTGTTTGTGACCAACCCCTGCCCATGGCTGCCCCTTAACCCTACACATGTACACACCCCACTGGGAACTTTCTATTTCAAAAACGTGCTTATAGACAACCAAAACCTAAAGAAGTTGAATATCATGTCTAATCTGAGGGTTTTCTGTTGGGAGTGGGAAGGAGGAAGGGTTACTACTTAACTATGAGAACTACCAGAAGTGTGTATGTTCCCCGAAGGATCACAAAGCTGGGTTAACATGATAGAGGCACCGAGGCAGAGTCTTAAGGAAAATGTCATTTCAGGGATGACATAGAGTGCAGTCGGACGGGCCCCTGTGGCTGAGAACAATTCTGAATTCCATCTCACAATTTCAAGTCTACATTTGTATTTTGCTTTAAGACACTTTATTGCTAAGCTAGTTACCAGCAGCTATGCATGAATTTATTAGTTACTGGTTTTTGGGTTTATTAGCAACCATATCCTTGTTGCTATATAAAAGCTGAATAAGAGGAAGATAAACTATATTTGCTGTTTATTTATGTCAACGATCAGGGAACATGGGATAGTGGTGCTGAAGGAGGCCCAGACCTGGTGGTGCCCACAAACCCGTCAAGTTCATTGTGATTAGAGGAAGCCTTGAGAGAAGCAGTTACTCTAGCTTTTGCGTTGCAGTGTTTGTAAGCTGCATGTTGCAGGAGCAACCTGTCTACTTTGAGATTGACTAAAAACAAACAAACAAACAAAAAAACCCCACCAATAATACAAAAAAAACCCAGATGTATTCAATGTGATTTTCCCATATCAGACCAGATTTACTGGGGATTTATAGTCTGAATTCTTGTCCTGAGCAAGAGTGTTATCTTGTCGAATGTAATAAGCATCTCCTTTTTGACCTGTGATCATAGGTTAAGGAATGTTAAATATGTACCTAAACATATTAAAGATTTATCTAGTCAAACAGTGTTTAATTCACCATTGGAAGAATTAAAGGCTAGAGAAGTGACCTTTTAAGATCGCATAAATAATTACTGACAGAGCTGTGATAGGAACCTATGACTCTTGACACCTAGGGAGTCTACTGGGCAAGATCAGGTATTAACTCTGTGTTTTTTTTTTTTTTTTCTGTATTCTGATTCTGTGTTTTATATTCTGTATTCTGATGCTTTGACATCTGGAGCCCTCTTGACCCTGGAGAGGCTCCACCTTACAGAGCTAGCCAGCTTCTAGAGATAGTAAATAACTTGCTTACCAGCACACTTTTCCGTTGCAAACTAACCAAGCCAGAGCCCACATCCCCATGCTGGCCTTGCCATGCCTGAATAATCATTAAAAATCCATATATCAAAACACGTAGACTTCCATTCTGCTGCTACCACCGGAGTGAGCATTATGTGTGCAGAGACTTTAATCATTGCCTCTGATTCCACTTCATCCCAATACTGCATTGTCTTCAGCCATTCAAGTTATCTAAGAGACGTTAGTACTGTACCCCTGTGAGGGTGTTAAACACACACAAACACACACACACACATAATAGCATTGGTACAAATGATGCACCTATTTCAAACTTTCCTCCCATCCAATTTATCCTTTCCCTTTTCCAGATTCATAAAGAGTTCGGCAAATGAGGTTTGCCACGAGAGCCTCTGGTGAACTGCTGAATTTAATTCAATGTATACAAGGCATGTGGCCTTTTGGCTTTGCTTTGGTAGTCCTGGGCTTCTCACAACAAAGCTCTTGCAACATTCTAGAAAAAAAAAAAAAAAAAGATGTACCTAAAGTTCACTTTATTCATAAATTACATTCCCATGACCACAAAGAGGTCTATTTCCTATTTTGGGAAATAGGAAGAAGACTTTGGGGGAATCAAAAGGATTTGGCAGAGCACTCAGCAATTCTCAGTCGGAGAAAGTTTTTGCATCGGAATTTAGAAAAGTCTCATGTTAAACAAAAGGTATAATTCATAGAAAAATTGCTATCACCTGTCAGATTGGACTATAGGAACTTTCCATTCTTGCAGATAAAAATGGTTGAATATTTACAATTCCCTATGGTTCAGCCTATTAGTGGAGCAAGTGGGATTTTTCTCTGGCAAGCACTGTTTTGCTTTGTTTTTTTAATCAATGTGAGAACTAGAAATATGGGACTTTAGTAATCAAAGTTAGACTCTTACTCATGTTTAATTATCCTCCTAACCTCCAGATGGAAGCTTACACTACAGGCACAGGGCCTCTTGCCTCTATAAGTCAAGAAGTGAGGGAGTCAGATCATCTTAGGACTAAGAAGATAGAAGCTAACACTTAGTTTTTCAGAGTAGAACTTATTTTCTGCTCTGGTATTACTACTCGATCTTGTCATCACTAATCCGACAAGTTTTCCAGTAGCCTCAGTTGATGGCCTGGTAACTTTATTTTTATATCTTCCTCTAACATTCACAGATGGTGAATCTCATGCTGCTTTCAAGAAAACATGGACTATTAACTGATTGTTGGAGTTTCCTCAATATTTTTCTCCCTGGTATTATATTTCAACAGGGAAGGATTTGCAAAATGGATACTGCAGTTGGTAAATAAAGATTATATTAGTAAAGACCTGTGTATCCTCTGAGGAAAAGGAAGGGATTGAAGTGGAAAAGAGTTTCTGTGGTGTTGATCTTAAAACTAACATTAGCAGAGCAAAGCGCCTGGGAATTTTTTCTGTTTGTCGGCTTCAGGCTTCGGTGTCCGACACCTGCCTTTATGTGCACTGACTCTCTCCTCTCTCCTGATGTTTGGATAGCCGGGGAGCATCAGTGAACTCACGCTGGGGCCGGGTGTATACAGTCCACATAGTGAACAGTAGAGTGGATGACCCAGGACACTCCCTTGGTCAGTTCTTCAGAAAATAGAGTTTTCTCTGTCTTACCTTTGTGTATCGACTCTTAGTATTGTGTAGTGAATGAACGTGTGCTTTTTGGCTTGGTGTGTTGGAGAGCAAAGACATATTTTCTAAAATCCTCAACAATTAGACATAGAAATAGTATGGTCCTGGACATAATAGTAGTCCCACCATGAAAACCTCTTGGTCATGACAGTGACAGTCTGGCCAACTGTTACCTAAGAGCTCATCACAGTCTGAGATAAAGGCCTGAAATGAAGTAAATGGCTTTTCGCAATCTAGTCAGTTATTAAAATAACCAGTGGCATCAGCCGACAGATTTATTTCTATTATCGGAGGTAGTAATTCCTTGAGGGTTATTTCATAGGAAATAAGGTATTAACAAATGATATGCTGAAACATGTTCAAACTCCTGGCTGATTAAAAAGATTTCAAACTCAGAGCAAGTATGATGGAAATTTGTAACGATTTGTGATATTAAAAACTGGAAGCATCAGCAAGCATAATACAAAGAACGAGGAGAAAACACTCAAGTCTGGAAAAGAAAACGTTAGGAGGTCTAAGAAAAGACTGAGCTTCGACAACGGTGGAGACTACAGTGTCTAGGAGATCGGTCCTCCAGCCCACGGGCACCGACCTCGTGAATCGCTAGGACACGTTCTAAACCAGTGTTCTCTGGCATTACTTCACTATCTGCGTTTTGTTTCTAGAGTTCTCTTGGTTGGTTTAGCCCTTTTTATGGTATTATTTCAACCAAGTGATTATTTAATGGCACCCAATATGGTCTTCCTTTCAGCAAAGTGGTACTCTAGGAGCCAGCGTCTGGGAATAGATTAGCATCTGCTGTATCTATTCTAACTACACATAGTTGATAATCTTGTAAAGACTTCTCATTTTAATTGAGGTCTTGTGTCTGCTTAAGAAACCTGTATCGTTTCCCACCAGTTTTGTTTTTTTAAAAAATGTTAAAAATAAATAAATAAATAAATAAATAAATAAATAAATAAATAATAAAATTGTGTCTTACTGTCTGACCTAATAGAAATTAGGTTAGTAAGTTTTTACATTATTGCAAAGTTAAAATGTGGAGTGTGACTATATTCTCATCTATGTAGACCATTAGTTATTTGCAGAAGAGTTAAGAAACGTTAAAAAAGATGGGCTATAAACTGAAAGTACTGTTATAAACTGGTGGTACTGTTACACCCTGAACTATCTCATGACTACAGAACGTGCCCCATGGAAAGTGTGCTCTGGAGGTCTGGTGCTGAGGCGCCCGAGGCAAGGAAGCAGAATCAGGGGTTCAGGTATGAGCAACGCGAAAAAAATACAGCAGAAGCAGGAGGTAGGAAGGTCCTTTAGATTCTTCTAAAATAAGGAGAAGACTTTAAAAACACCAAACGGAGCTGATCCTGGATGATCCCGGGGAATCCAGGACAAAAGAGCTATTCAGTCCTACTTTAGCTAGAATTAGGCACCTGTTGTGAAACTCACCTGGTGCTTCAGAGTCCCGGTCCTGGTGGCCTGAGGTTGGTACCGCAGGTGGGGGGGTTAGATGCTTTCATCTTTCTCAAACTTGGACACTACCTCTCAAGTTTGCCTTATAAAGCTCTGTCTTTTGCTGAATGGGCTCAGGGAACAGCCCAAGAGTATTTTATTGAATGCTATTTTCAGGGAGCTTACTTTTATTTTTTAAAAATTGATGGACTGTTTAAGCCTGTAAGTTGAGCGCATAGCGCAGGGCGTCCCTGAGAGCCTCCTCTCCCGTGTGCAGGATGTCTGCTGGCACTAACATCTCACACGAAGTGTGCTTCCCGTGTTATCATCAGTGAACCGATGTCAATACGTTGTTACTAATCAAACTGCATAGTTTCTATCGGGGTTAACCCTTCCTATTATACAGAAAGTTCTACAGTTTTGACAAACCTGTAACGATGTGCACGGGCCGTTGAACTAAGGTAATTGTTCAGGTTGAGTGAATCGAAGACAACTTTAAACTGGCCATATGACGTGACCATAAAGATGTTTACATCTCAAGCATCAGTTTGACCTTTTCTTCCTAAATGATACATGGTAGTGAGGCTAATACTAATTTGCAATAAAAAAAAGTGTAATATAGGGGAAAGGAGAGAAAATGAGTGGGAAATATCAGAAAGGGAGACCGAACATGAGAGACTCCTAACTCTGGGAAAAGAACTAGGGGTGGTGGAAGGGGAGGTGGGCGGGGGGTGGGGGTGACTGGGTGACGGGCACTGAGGGGGGCACTTGACGGGATGAGCACTGGGTGTTATTCTGTATGTTGGCAAATTGAACACCAATAAAAATAAATGTATATAAAAAAAGGGTAATACAGAGGAGAGTGTAATATAGACGGTAGGGCAAAAACAGAAGAAAAAAATCTCCCCGTTAGAAAGACGGAGTGCTTGGGTTCCCTCTGACCTGGCCAGAGATCAAGCTACTCCCAGCCAACGCCTTCGTGAGAACGCTCACCAGACCTCGAAGCTCGCGGCCGTGCAATAGTGGATTGAAGGGAAGCACCGAGAAATGAGTATTGAGGAAAAAATCTACTTACCAGCCAAGAACTATTCCAGATATTCTTGGGTGCCATGATTAAAGACAGCTTACTCTTTATTATTTCAGATAGCTTCCTGACTTAGAATCAAAACTTTACTTAATTCGATACTATTAAATGTGGGTCTTTAAAAAAAACAGTTCAGTAGCAAGAATACAGTTAAGTTTTATTTTTTTTAATTTTTTAATTATTTTTAAAATTTTTTAAAATTTTTATTTTTTGGTTTATTTTTTATTTCTTGGCTTATTCTGTCCTTGATTTGATTGACTCAACAGCAGTCCAACTTCATCAATAATTAATAAAGCAGCCGTTCCTAAATCAACCGTGTTGCAGGACGTGGCTTTGGTATTGTCTCAGCTGGAGGGCGTAATACCATCCGTTGGTTTCTTTTCTTCCCCATCTAATTCCGCCTTTGGCAACTTCTTCTTTCCATTATGCTTACACTTTGTTTATATTTAAATAGTACCATTGTCTTGGTTATCTTGGTGGTTATGGTCTTTTCCTGAGGCATTGTGATGTTTTTCTAGCCGTGTTTTCACTAACAAATCTCTTCGTGCTGTCTCCTGGAGGCCCTTTCATCTTCACGGGGTGAACACAGACTCTGGGCTGTAACACGAGCTGCAATAGTGTGTGGTGTGTGATCTAGTCACACCTGGGTTGTAGGTAGAGCTGTGTTCTAGGGATCCGCCCCCTGGGAACCCAACGCTCTTGAGGGACTGTGTGTTAGACGTCCCTGTGTCCTCTCCACCACCACCACCCCCCCTGTTAGTTTTTTCCAAATCGACTCTTATTTTAATTTCTGTTCCCATTTCCAGACTCCTTTGGGAAATTTAAATCATCTTTCTTTCCACACTAGGTTTGTTTAACAACCGCCAATTTGGAATCATCAGCCAACGTTGGTTCTGAGAAGTTCATCTCTTATTTCAGATGATTAATGAAGACAAAGGTTGTTCTTCCCGTCTAGCTCCTATAGAACGATGCTTATACTTCTCTTATCACCTCCCAGGCAGCCTTGCACATGATTAGTTGTGTTTATTTTCCTTAGGAGATTGTCAGTGTCTCTAGAGTGGAGGATATGCAGCTTGGCATTTTCCACAGGGACCGGCATAATGCTTTACTTAGTAAATATGTGGGAATTACATTATTATGCATATTTATAGTAAACTGTGCAAAATACCTCTAGAAATCTTGCCATTCAACCTAACACATAGTCTGTGTTTTTTCTTCTCAGTGTCTTTCAGCTGATATTTACTGCATGTACTTATGCAAATTAATTTGAATTAAAACTGTTTTTATGGTTTGGGATGCAGCATTATGTCTTTTAAAATCCGGGCACACATTGAGTGTTACATTTGTTCTAATCACAACATGAAATTCAATGGAGAAGTTTTTTTTGTTGTTGTTGTTTTTTAAGTTAATTGGGCATTTCCATCCTGGCGTTTAAGATTCTGATTGCTTTGGTTTCAAGTATTTAAATGCTTTCCCTTGGCATTTTCTAATTATTACATAAAATAACTGAGATATATAGGAGCACTGTTTCAGCCTTCACTCTTGTTTTGCCAGGGAATCCAAAGTTATTTTGTTAGCATTGAGAACTTTCTTCATAATTTCCACCCGGTTTTCTGTAATAATATATTCTCCTGCTTTAAAATGGGAGAACAACGAGTGTAAAACAATGGAAAACATTAAAAAGCATTAACAAGGAAATAAAAGTTAACTATAATTTATAAATCAGAGAATTATCATTAATGTTTTAGGAATATAATCTTACAGTTTTTTTAATAAATTTTTTTGTGTTATCATTTTCTTCCTTCTACTTAAATGCATATATGCAACGTTTTTCAAGTTCTTAAGTACTGTACGATAACATTTTCAATATTTCTTATTTAATATTTTCAATTTTGACATATGATTTTGGCGATCTTTGTTTTGGATATGAAAGACTTTTTCTTATTCAAATCCTTATAAACACAAGTGTATTACTGTCAAACATGCTTTATGATAAATTACTTTTCAATAAATAGGCAGCCTAAAGGGTACACAAGGGAACCCTGACTTGGACTACCATGATAAGTTCCTAAAGTCCAATTACCTGTTTCTTTACTATTCAGTCAGTGCCATTGGTAAACCTACAGTCCAGCAGTTTCTAGGCACTGAAATTATGGTTCTTTACCGGAACACCATAACTAGAGAACCAAGATAAAGGACAACTGCTGAGGCATTAGTATGGCCAGAGAGGAAATGAACAAATACCGCAGCTTACGCCGTGCCATGGAGAATGAAGTGCATTTTATTTTATTATTTCTATAGTAATGATAGTGTAAATGCTGGTATTGACTTAATGAAAAATTGAGATGTAACTAAATTGGGAAAATGGGGAAAGGAGAAACAGGTATCATGGTGTAAGAGTGCCGTATCAGTTGTATCTGTTAGGATTAGGCTGGGTCATATATAAAATGAAAATACAAAAGGAGATTGACTTAAACAGATAGTAGGTTTATTTCCCTTCAGGTAAATGAGTTTGAGAGATGGACTACCCAGGTTGATTTGGAAGTTCCATCAAGTACGCGGGGTCCTATACTTTTTAAATCACTGCTTTGTCATGCTAGTGTGTTGCCTTCTTCCTCAAGGACCCAAGTGGCTTCTGGAGATTTACAGATGACAACTGCATTCCAGGAAGCAGGAAATAGGAAGGGGAGAAAAAAAACACTCATACAGGAAAATACTGAATCATGAGTACAGATCAATAAATTATCACAAAGTGAGCTTATCCAAGTAGCCACAACCCAGGTCAAGGAGCAGAATATTACCAGCATCATAGGAACCTTCCTGTGCTTCTTCGGCTCTGCACACCGTCCTGCTCCCTGGAGATAACCACGGTTCTCACCTCTACCCTTATGGGTTGGCTTTTCCTAGTTTGCGTTTTTACAAATGAAAACATACAATATATGTTCTTCTGTGTTTGGATTCGTCCATGCGACATTATTTTCTGTGAACTGATTCACGGTCTTGTAGGTAACTGCACTTCATTCAAGGACTTGGGCAGTGTCCTTGTATGTTCTTCCAGCTTCCATGTTCCTGCTGAGAGTAACCTGTGTTGAAGGTAACCTGCCTTCTTTCTTTTTCTTTAAATTTCTATGTAGTTACCCTACAGTGTTCTGTTAGTTTCAGGCATATAATCTAGTGATCCAACAATTTTATACATTACTCACTGTTCATCACAATTAGTGTCAACTTACTGTTAATCCTGCTAATTTATTTCACTCATCACCCCACCCACTTCCTCTGGTAACCACTGGTATATTCTCTATAGCTAAGTCTCTCTTTTTGGTTGTCTCTTCTTTGTTTATTTGTCTGTTTTATTAAATTCTATGTATGAGTAAAAGCATGTAGTATTTGTTTTTCTCTGACTGACTTATTTGGCATTATATCCTCTGGGTCCATCCATGTTGTTGCAAATGGCAAGATTTCATTCTCTTTTATGGCTGAGTAATATTCCATTGTATACACATGCCCCCTCTTCTTCATCCGTCAGTCAGTGGACACTTGGGTTGCGTTCTTTGTTTGGCTGTTGTAAATAGTGGTACAGGAAACACGGGGGGTGGGTGTATATCCTTTTGAATGAGAGTTTTTGCATTCTTTGGGTAAATAGTGGTGGAATTACTGGCTCATATGGTAGTTCTATTTTTTCATTTTTTTGAGGAACATCCATACTGTTTTCCCTAGTGGCTGTACCAGTTTGCATTCCCACCAGTAGTGCACAAGAGTTCCATTTTCTCCACACTGTCAACAACACTTGTTGTTTCTTGTGTTTCAAGACAATGAGGTAGGCCAGAGATGTGGGATTTAGCTGTAAAGTTGGTCAAGTTGCCTAAACACTCAGATCTTCTTTTTCCATCTTCTAAATAAGAATACTGGTAGTAGATATCTTATAAGGTAGTCATGAAAAATTAAAATAATTCATACAAACACTTGGCTTATAGTAAATGTTATTATATGTTATTCTTATTGCCTAATAAAGTATTTTTTAATAACAAAGAAAGATTGTCACAGTAGTCACTAAATCTTCATCATCTTTGGTGGCTTATGCCCTGTTTCCTTCTTTGGTTGGTTGGTTGGTTTCTATTTTGAATCGGTGTTACCAGAATTAACTATACTTTCTCCAGATGTACATAAGCTTTTAGCAATTTAATAGAAAGACTTCAGGGTACCTTTGTAGTTTTCAATGTAATTTTACATTTTGCAAAAAGGACAGTAGGAAAATTGAAAATGTGAACTAAATGCACTACCCGTTATATACAAAATTTACAGGACATGTACATCACTAGATATGTACACCAAACTTTTGTCTCCCTTTCTTTTTTCCCACTAGTGGATATAGATTTGCATAAACCTGACCAGTCCTACCAACTCATATTCAGCCTCCCTTATGTCCAACAGAATGTGTTAAATAACTGAAAGTGTATATGTTCAGTAGCCGAGAAACAAAGACAAAGAAGACAAGAAAAAATTATACTTCTGTTTTAATCCCTTTTAAACTCTTCTCAACAACTCTGATTATTGGCTCTTCATCTTATTTAAAGATAAAATGTGGCATGTCATTCTCTAGGAGGTAAATATATTATTTTTAAGGCCTTGAACCCTAAAATCTAGAAGAACCAATCCCTGTATTACAATATGAACATCTGCTGATATCTGGAGTCTCCAGCCTCCAGGGGTTAGCATCACATGGGTTAGCAGCATATACCATTTAAGGTCAAATTTTAAAAAAGTATTTACTGTTGGGCTGGTGAGACTGGGGACCTCAAAACGGCCGACCCCAGGCCAGCAACCTCCTGCCAACGCTGCCCTGTTGCCCTACCCTAACTGAGCTTACAAAGACCTATGACCCTGGCCCTAACTGGAATGCCGCCCCGCCCCCATCTTCCCCCAAAAAACTCCTTATAGACCCCCATGCAATTGCCCCGGGCCCCGACTTCCCCTGCTCTCTCCCTTCCCTGCGGCCGCCGAACCTCGCCCAACAGCACGTCCTATGAAAAGCCTGTTTTGACCAACTTTTGCCAGGCCTCTCTATTCCATTTCACTACCGATCAGATTAAACCTGACATTTACATTATGAGGGTTCTTTTTTTTCTTTTGAGAGAAAAAAGAATTCAGAACCAACAAAAGTCTATTCAAGAAAAACACAAGATTTCTTTGAACGTGGAACCCGTGTCTCATAGTATTTCTTATACAGTCCCCATGCAAAAGGTGGCCTCAAGCCCTCAGCTTCCCAGGGCCTCCGAAGCACAGTGCTGCCCTCCCACATTTCCATCTACCTCTGACACACGTTCATAGCCTCCTTGGTAGGAGCCATGTGCCAACCTCACTACATCCCCCTGTATATGTAATATGGTGGCCTGCGTGTTTCATGTAAAATAAGTGAATAAAAACCAATTAGCATAACTGGAGGCGACACACTAATTTCTTTATGCTTTATCTTGTCATATTCCAAACAGTCTGTTAACGGTTTGTTAAACAGGTCTGGCTACTACTCTGCTCACCTCCACTTGCCCAGGAGAATGTAGGCAGGGACACTTTGGTTTTACCTGACTCTGATACTTATTAGTGGCAATTTGAACACATTATGTCACGTTGGAGGTCTTCAGTTTATTCATCTGTAAAAGGAAGGTAATGTTTCCTTGCTGTGTTGGCCTCACAGATTTTCAAAAGGATCAAATAAGAACTGATACGAAAAGCTTAAAATATGCCAGTATACAAAAGGAATGTGCTCATATTAACCAAGCACTGAGCATGGGTTCACAGGCCAGGAAAGCCTTTAAGCAGAGAGAGGGTGGCTGTTAGGGGGTCCTGTGTTAGGTCTGCTCCCTGTAGGCTCTTCTCTTCTAAAATAGCTGGAGTCACCCTGCACCAGCTAACCAGTACGCTTGCCTTCCTGATTAGAGGGAAACAAACGGAGCACATGGACAGAAATAAGAGAAAGTAACAAGCCAAACACAGAATTGGAAACCAAACTGATTTTAGTCTGGATTTAAAAATTGTATGTTGTCAACATTTAGCAGAGCCATTCAAAACATGCACCAGAAAAAAAAAAAAAACAAAAACAAAAAAAAAAAACATGCACCAGGAGTCATTCACTAGCTTTGCCTCAATATGGCTATGTCCTTGCCTCTTGATCTCTCACATTTCTTTTCCTCTTCTATCTTAAATATTTTTTCTCTGAGATTTTTTTTTGTTGTTGTTGTAAGCTTGAATCTCCACCCATCTCCTCCTTCCCCTAAATGGGCCAGGGCAAACCTGGTCTCTCATCTAATGCTCTCCTTAAAACCAAGTTAATGGCTGACCTAAGTTTTTTTTAATCTGATATAGTTATAAACAGCTTTTTCCAGCAGCAATTCAATGTACTAATGGATCATGAAGCAAAGATAAGAAGTACAGAAAGGGAAAAGACACAGAAGGAGGTATGAAAGTCTGCAACAAGCAAATATTCCGCTGGATATAAGTCTCTCAGTGATGTTTCTCTGCTGATTTTCTAAGCAAACAGGCTAGCTGAAGCCTACTGAACAACCTAGCCCTGGACTTACATACATTGCTTAGAACTTCACTTTCAAACATATAGAATCACTTCTTTCTTTAGGACTTAGAGCTGTAGAAATGCACATATAACATATAATGGGCATATTATATAAATAAATTATGTGTGTGTGTGTGTGTGTGTGTGTGAGAAGCATTAATGGTGACAAACCTAGTGCTCAACAAATATGTATTGGGCATTTGCTCCAAGCCAGGCACTATGTTAGGTGTTGGAGATAAAGCTATGGATAAGTCAAATTCAGCTTAGAGTGTAGTTTGCTTATACTTTTATTAAAGCTTTTGGTTTCTAAGTAAGCTTTTCTGCTTTCCTTGAAGTACTTAGCAGCAAACAGTTAAGGAAAATATACTACAAATATATTTGACTGTAATGCGTTGCTTTTCCCAGCAGTTAGGACTTCCTCGTTCACCTCCATGTGATAACTGGGATACATAAATAGTACTTGAAACACTGTCTGAACACGTGACCGGTCAAAAAAAGTTAGGAGGCAGGGGAAGGTAAAGATGATGGTCAGAGAACTCTAAGTAACTACTAGCTTTGAAGGTAGCACCGTGCTCCGAGGTAGGGGAGGCGCAGTAAGTTGAAGAGGCTTGGGTGCGAGTCCAGTATCTGCCATTTTTGTTTGAGCAGATTAGTCTCTCGGGGCCGCCAGTTCCCATATCGAGAGGGGAGGATAAATCACATCCTCCCATGTCACTGGAGGCTGCGTGGATCAAATAACGTACCATATGCGATCATCATTTCGTGAGTTGTAAAAGTACTATTAAGTATAGTGGTTAGTCAAGCTTTACGCTGAAATAAATCAAAGTAGCAGTAGGTCCACCTTCTTTTACCTTTTATTAAGAAATTCATACCACCGAATGCCCGAATTCCTTGGAAAATGTGAGCTATATTTTTATTTCTCAGAATGCAAACACAAGGGATGTCCGAGATAGGCATGTATTGCTTTTATGGGAGGGATAGACGCTTAGTTGTTTGGAAAATGGTCCATGCTGGTGAGTCTGTGCCAGCTCTGCCGTCTCCATGGCAACAAGCTCTGATGTAACAAACAGGGGAACTTGATGGAGAAATCGAAAATAGCTCAGAGATATGGCAATGGGATTTCATAAAGTCACTAGCAAAGTAAGAAAATTGTTTCCACGTAAATAATTCTCTCTTCCACTTCTGTTCCTAAAGTGAAATTCTTCTTTGAAAGTCATTTGTTATTGTGGTTCTTAAATTTTAAATATCCTCTAACCTTTCCTTTCTATTAAAAAGTTGGTTGTCAAAATATGAGAGAGACTCCTAACTCTGGGAAATGAACAAGGGGTGGTGGAAATGGAGGTGGACAGGGGGTTGGGGTGACTGGGTGACGGGCACTGAGGGGGGCACTTGATGGGATGAGCACTGGGTGTTATGCTAAATGTTGGCAAATTGAATTCCAAAAAATAAAAAATAAAAAAATAAAATAAATAATAAAAAGTTGGTTGTTGCAGAGTGAAGCATTTTTAGTAAAACAAAACATGACAGGCTTATAATTCCTGACTCACTTAAGGGGACATGTGGTACCTTGTGCCAGATAACATTCTTTGGCCCCAGCTGCGGTCCTAAGAGTAAAGTAGTCAGGAATGGGTCTCACTGTCGCTGGCGCTTTGGCCGTCAGGGTCACACTATGAAGGACTGCTAACCGGATTGTACTGCATGTCCTTGTCTGTTCTGGTATTTTCAGTATTTATTGATTAAAACTGAATAGCAATAATAGTGAACACGTAGTGCTCACAACATGTCAGCAATATTCTAGGAGGTGTGTGTTTTCATTCATTTTATTGTAATAAATGAAATTTATTTATTTATTTAATAATAATTTATTTATTTAATAAATTTATTTATTTAAATTTATTTATTTACTTTATGAAATATGTACTATTACCTGTCATTATTATTTATTACTATTATGTACTAGTTTTAATATTATTATTATTATTATTATATGTACTATTATTATTATACATATCCTATATATGTACAAGGAACAGAGAATTTCAGTAACTTGCCTCAAATCACCTAGCCAGTAATGTAAATGCTGCTGTTTGTTTTATTTGGTTTTTATTTGGTTTATTTATTTGGTTTCATATCTAGAGGTTCACCATCTCAGAATCATGATAGACCGTACTCCAAGTAGTAAGATATCCCATTTTAATCAGGGATGATGAAACCTTTAATACATAATTAAGCTCAAAGCAAAGGGAATGAGCAATGTTCTTCCTGAATAGGAACGAGGAGGAAGGGAGATACAGTTCCTTCTGGTTCAGGCCAAGTCTGGCTCCTGCACTTTGCAATAACATTGGTAGCTGCCATCGATATAAAGCACCTTTTTAGTGCGGAGCAGTAGAGTGCGTGTGTTATAAATATTTCTCATTTAATTTTCACAATAGCCTGTTCTGCGGGTGCTATTTTCACCTTACAAGTGAGGAAATGGGGATGAGTGAATCACGTGGCGGTAGAATTGTCCAATAATTTTTTATTCTTTCAACAGGGCCTTAGAAATTTTAAGCAGTTCATAACGGTGGGTGATCCAGGGTTTAGATCATAGGCGGCTCGATTCCAAGCTCTAGAGAGTGATCAAAAGCAACTCAGAAGGTAATCTGCTGCTTCCTCGCACTCTCCTGGGAAGAATCAGACCTAACTCAGACTGGAGAGTGCTCTTCAGGCCAGGTCTTCAAAGGACTGGGAAAAAAAACAACTACATTTTACAAAAGACCAAGCCGACTTGGTTTGAACAGATTTGCTTGGGTTCCCCTGTCGCTGTGGCGTTCTGGGCTTGTTTGCTCTTTATTAAAAATTAAGAGACTGAACTGAACAATATCTGAATTTTGGGGGGAGCTCAAAATTAGAAGATTCGAGGAAGCTTAAGGCTCATTTCTCTCCCACACAAGCACACACGAATATAAGGGATCCGGCTCTTCTATAGTGTCATCGATTAGAATTGTCTGATTCCAAACAACTAAACACCCCGGATCACTGGATTCTATGAAGTGATTGCATCGGGACATTTACCAGTAGTGAAGAGGACGATTAGGGAAAAGCTCCCTGAAAAGAGAACAGTTTACGTATCAACTGGGATGCGTTAGCACTGAGGAGTGGAGGAAAAAATTACATTTTTTGTGATTAGAGAGAGCACTGTCAATAAAGCAGATGGTCACAAAAGTCTGGGTGGGGAGGGTTATCCTCACGAACTGTCCCCCTGCAACGCAACCATCACACTGTGACACATCCTGAGCTGCAAAATGTGCGTACGGTCACCGTCAGCAGGACTTGGGAGGCGCCCCTGAGAAAAACCCTAGGTCCCCACGGCACCTGGCCCTCCCTGGGGTCGCCCTCCTCTGCTGCTCGTGGACTTGGACCCTTCAAGGCCACACTTTGGGAGTAACCCCTGCTCAGGACCCCACGTAGGGCCGGCCTGCAGGGCTGCTGAACTCATAGCTGTTTAGGCTCCGTTCCTGTCAGTGGAAGCCTGGAACCGGGCGAGCTGCAGCTGAAGTCAGGGTGGCCGTGGGGTAGTCGAGGCACGGCTCGCTCACCCGGAACTGGCGCAGGTTGGTTCAGGCTGACACGCCGGCTCCACCGACCGAGCGGGCCCGAAGGCCGTGGCTGCGAGCTCCTCCGGGGCTGAGGCGGGCCCAGCGAGTCGCCCTCAGGTCGGGCTCTTGCAGGAGGCCTCCCAGACTGTCCTCCCAGGCTGTCCTCCCACGCTGTCCCCCCAGGTTGTCTCTCTACAGTGTCTCCCTAGACTGTCCTCCCAGATTGTCCCCCTAGTCTGTCTTCCCAAACTGTCCTCCCACGCTGTCCTCCCATGATGTCCTCCCACACTGTCCTCCCAGACTGTCCCCCCACACTGTCCTCCCAGGCTGTCCTCCCACACTGTCCCCCTAGTCTGTCTTCCCAAACTGTCCTCCCACGCTGTCCTCCCATGATGTCCTCCTACACTGTCCCCCCACACTGTCCTCCCAGACTGTCCCCCACACTGTCCTTCCATGCTGTCCTCCCACACTGTCCCCCCATACTGTCCTCCCAGGCTGTCCTCCCATGCTGTCCTCCCAGGCTGTCCCCCCATACTGTCCTCCCAGGCTGCCCTCCCACACTGTCCTCCCAGACTGTCCTCCCAGCCTGTACCTGGCAGTCCTAAGGCACCACCTGTCCTCCGACCCCAGGCTCAGCTGCCTCGGGCTTCTTCTGTGCACCTCAGTCCCCAGGCAGTGGTTGCACACGAGGGGAGCAGACCGGGCCCAGGGGCTCTGGCTGCTGGTGGCCCTGCGCCTATGGTCCGCTCCTACCGGGGGCCTGAGCCCTTGTGCAGAGCACGCTGTCCCCAGGGGGCAGTGGCCACTTGGCTCCGGGCTGGGCTGCTGTACTGCACCCTGGGCCCCCACGGCTGGGCCCCACTACTGGGCCGCAGACCCCCAGGATGCTTCGGGAACGGGCCTGCTCCCAGGGCGGCCTTCCTCCAGAAAATCCCTGTGACCCCTTTTGGGGTCAGCACCGTCGGCCCTCGCCCCCAGGGGTGTGCTAACAGTGAGGGGTGCAGGAGAACAGGCCCAGGACGCAGGCCCGAGCTACGAGCCTCGTGGTGGAGCCCTCCGCAGGAGCGCACCCTGGGCAAGTTGACAGCGTTGGCCGCGTGGATCCCACAACGTTCTTTGCCTCGTGTAGCCGCCCGACATGCACTTAACTCTCCGGGTTATTCATAGTTTGCAAAACGTTTTTCATGAGTGTCCCCTCACTTAATTTTCGTAATACTCCTGCGGGGTGGGTATTATTATTTTGAAGATGATCTTATTCTGCTGATGATGCCCTGAATGTATTTTTTCTTACGTGTTGTTTCAACAAACAAATGTAACTTAACGTGACTCCTGTGGTCTGCAGAGTAATGGCCCCAAACATACTGCCCCAAGGACATCGTCATCCCAATCCCTGGAGCCTGGATTTGCTAAGGCAAAAGGAAGCAGGACTGCAGATAGAATTCAGGTTGCCGTCCCTTAAAATAGGGAGTTTATCCTGAGTTATTGGGGGGGGAGCCCATTGTAAGCACAGGGAACTTAGAAGTCGAAGAACGGGCGGGAGAGGTCACGGTGGTGCTCTCTGAGAAGGACCGGACCTGCGGGTGCCGGCTTTGAAGACGAAGGAAGGGCCCCAAAGCTAGAGGCGAAGGCCAGGGAACAGGTTCTCCTCCGGCGCCTCCGGAAGGGAGCATCGTCCTTACTGACACCTTGACTTCAGGCCAATTAAACTTGCCTTCGACGGCTGACCTACCACGTGGAAAGACGGTGAGCTTGGCACGGTCTTAAGCCACTACGTATGAGGGAATTTATCACAGCAGCCATAAAACACGGATTTTTGCACACAAGTGATCGGTCTAGGTAATTAAAGTATAATGGTGTGTTTACAGTTTTAATCCTTTAGATGGAAATATCTGTTAAATACATTTCGCATTTCTCTACTACGTTGAACAGGATACACTGATCACCATTTAGCTTTCCTAATAACTGTGGAGCGTAGTTATGAACATAAAAATTTGGGGCTGTAATAGTAGAGATGAACCCCTCGGGCTACTGATGTAGGAGGGGCTGTTGGCATTAATACTAAATAAGCCTAGCCCAGTGTTTTTTCTTTTCTTCCTTTTTTTTTTTTTTTTTTTTTAGTGCTTGAGTCTCATTTCTGCTTGTCATCTCTTGCTGCTGGTGGTTTATGAATTTCTGCCAGCCACCCCCAGGAATCCTTATAATCTGCTTAGAGCCAAACTTGTTGAAAAGTAACTTAAAATGACATTTGATTGCATTCAGAACTGAGTGATACACACGCGCACACACACACGTACTTTTCCCTAATGTGCTTGTCTTCTGGGAGGATTGAACATGATATGAAGCACTGCCCGTCAGTGTTTATGTATTTAATGGTCACGAGGATCCTGTGGGATAAGTGGGAGACTAACAAATGCATAGTTTCTGGGTTATCTCTGCATCTGGCCTCCGGGGGGAGAACAGTGTTATTTTGACTCAACAGTCTGGAGGTCGGGGCTAGGGGGTCTGCGAGGCTTGCAAGCTTGAGACCCCGGAAAGCCCGTGTGGCTGAAAGGTTTGCAAAAGAAAACAAGGCAGGCTGCAGAGGGAGGCAGGCCGCTAATCATGAGTTTGGGTTTTACTCCAAGAAGAGAGAATTAGGGGGAGAAGCAGCAGATTGGAGCAGAAGGTCACTTGCCTGGTGTGTGAGGAACGGAGGGGCCGGGGTGGCTGTGAGCAGGAGGGGATGACGGGGCACCCGAGCGAGGAGGCTGCGGGAGGCAGTCGGCCGCGATGGCGCAGCAGGGGACTAGAGAAGCGGATGGGGTCAAGGCAGAGCCTGGAGGCAGAGCATTTTATCAAATCTTAAAGGAAAGGGTCAGTTATTATGCGGGGCGCAACATGCAGCGTGGGGGGAGCTCTGGCTGATGGAGACCACGTTGGGCACAGGGAAGGCCGCGACCACCACGGCCGTCTGCCCAGCGGAGTCCCTGCAGCCCTTGAACCGAGGCTGGCTCTCTGCCCCGAAAGCCCGAGCCTAGACCAGGTGTGGGGGACCCCGGCCCTCAGGGGTCCTTCCTCTGCCCGTCCCAGTGCGAAGCCCCGACGCCGGCCACCGCTCGGCCTGGCGGGCACCCCTGCTCGGCCCTGCGCTCACACCTGTAGCCCCGGCCCTTCCAGGAAGGCCTGGAGACCCGACACTAACGTCACAGGACCCTTCACTTACAGGAACCCACGGTTGATGGGCCTGATCCGGAGCCCCAAGGTTGCAATGACGCTGTCTGAAGCGTGAGAAAATCCAGGAAAGAGACCTATGTTCGGTTAAGCAAAATAGGCTTCACATGTTGAATTTCAGTTCATTTGAAAGTCTCCAATTGTTTGAACCAGGAAAGGATCCAGACACCGAGATGATGACCCAAGATTCCTTGAAGTGGACGCCTGGCTCTGAACAGCACCTGCCAAGCTTTCCTAATAAAAGGGACATTTTCTGGCAAATGCTAACGTTTATCATCCAAATATACCTTCTCATTTCTTACAGGCATCCCTCAGAGGTAGCCTGATTTTTTAACTAGGCATAAACTCTGCACATTCAGGAGAAATGTCTTGAGTCCTGCGTCAGGGTTTAAGGCCAGGTGAGCCTCGGGCAGCCCGGGTGGCTCAGCGGTTTAGCACCACCTGCGGCCCAAGGAATGACCCCGGGGTCCCGGGCTCCCTGCCCGGAGCCTGCTTCTCCCTCTGCCTGGGTCTCTGCCCCCCCCCCTCTCTCTCTCTGTGTGTGTGTCTCTCATGAATAAATAAATAAAATCTTAAAAAAATAATAAGCCCAGTCCTCCAGAATGAGGCCGATAAATCATTCCCGACTCCTTGTATTGGAAGTAATGAGAACAGTAACTAAAACAATTCGTAGAATTTGTGCTTTCTCTATATTAAAACTATTCTAACTAATAGCCAAAAAGAAAAGAATTGCTGCTTTTTAAAAAACGCTAAAAAATGGTAATAGAGAGTAGTCACAAGAGAAAAAAACCCTGAACGTCCTTTCTGCATCTCTTTCAAAGAAACTTAGACTGATTTTTTTGAACGTAACAGAAATCAAATGTTGCGCAGCCACACGCTGGTGTCCACAGGTGCTCCGCGGTGCTCCTAGAGGCCCCGGTGCGTGACCAGGCCGTGAGGCCCGTGCACAAGTGAAGACGACCCAGGGTCGAGGGCACCCATGGCTCCTGCTGGCCCAGGGGCCTCCAGGGCTCTGGGGCGAGGCTCCCCCGGGCGGCTGGCCCGGCTGCGTGGCCAGGGTCTTGCTTCAGACGCGCTGGGGCCACTTGGGGGTCCTGTCCCAATGGGAGGGGGTCTCAGCGAAGCACGATTTACGGGTCTTGGGGTGCAAAGTGCATTGCATCCGGGGCCCAGGAGCTCAGCCATCTGCAGGCGGCCCGAGGGAGGAAGGCCTGCACCCTGGGGTCCCCTCGAGGCCCACGCAAAGCCCTGCCAGCCCCCGAGGCCTCCCCTTGGCAGGTGGGAGCTGCTTGGCTGCTGGGCGCACACCTTCGCAGGACGAGAGGCAGCTGCGGCTGTGACCCTGCCCCGCCCGGGACCAACACACCCGAGGGGGGACCCGACGCTGGGCGCTCAGGGCCTCGGCTCCCACGCACAGCCCGGGGCCTGTCAACAGGGGAGCATCGGACCCGCACGGCGGCCGGAGGGTCCATGCAAGGCAGCCCGGGCACTGGGGGCGCGGAGGCCGCGGCCCAACTGTCTCATCAGCCCGGCCACGGTGCGGGGGCCTGTCCCAGCAGGTCCCCAGGTGCACGCAGGTGGCCGTGGCTGCTGGACCAGGAGGTCGCCACTGGCCACGGTCAGGCCGGCACCTGCTCCGCTCGCTGCAGGCGTCCAGGTCGCTGGACTGCAGGCCGGTGGCAGCTGGGGCGGCAGCTGGCGAACATCTGGGGACTGTGGCCGACCTTAGCCCTCAGTGGCAGAGGCGGGACCATTTCGCCTCATGACACCATCACTATCGATTCACTCGAGCGACAAAAGGCCAGAATCACGTTTACCGATTTTCCGCGGGGTCTTTCCAAACCAGAGAGCTTCTCCTTCCTAAATCCATCACGTCAGCCCAGCGGCTCGGCCACGGCGTGGCTTTCCGCAGGGATGTTCAGGTCATGCGTTGGCTCGGGCCGGCCCTGCCGTCCATGCATTAAGCTCAATACTGCAAGATCCAGCCAGTTAAGCTTTATTTGTCCTAAATTTAATTATGTGTGTCAAGACAAATATTTAAGTGTGAGGATTTCCAGCACAAGAAATAAGAAAAAAGTAAACTTGATTTAGAGGGAAGGTAAAAAGAAATATTCTCACGACACCCATCGGCTAACCTATATGATTCCGATGCCTTGGACTGAATTAAAAAGAATAAATGTGTCGGGTATTTAACAATCATGTTGCAAACACACGTATTAAAGCACATAGAGGGCAGCCTGGGGGTGCTCAGCGGTTCAGCACTGCCTGCAGCCCGGAGCGTGATCCTGGAGACCCAGGATCGAGTCCCGCATCGGGCTCCCTGCATGGAGCCTGCTTCTCCCTCTGCCTGGGTCTCTGCCTCTCTCTCTGTGTCTCTCATGAATGAATAAATAAAATCATTAAAAAAAAAAGAGAGAGAGAGATACTTTAATAATGTTAATGTAAATAAATCCAACCCCGACAGGCTGCTGCTGTCGCAGGATGAGATGATTGGCCCGTAGATGACCGGGTGGCACCAGTGGGACTGAACTCCCTAATGGCAGCTGCTTCCGCTGAGCTGGCGGCTCCGGCCTGGTCCCCACGCAGTCATGCAGTTGGGAGCCCATGGGCCTCCCAGAGCCCGCGCGCCTCCACTGCCCTTCCTCTCACGGTTAACGGGAAGGCGTCCTGGGTCCAGGTCCTCCGCACCTCCCCAGGCCCCTCCCGCTCCAGCCACGGGGCCCCGCTCCCCTTCCCCTGCACCTGCTCCCGAGTCTCTGGCTCCAGAGCTCTCCGCCTCTCTGAAGGCACTGCCCTCACCTGGCTTCCCTTTGGCCACAGGAAGCCCTCATCTCTCCCCATTACAGAACGGCAGGCCCACAAAATCCGAACAGGAGGATTAATTAGTTAAAATCATCTTTTGAGCACAGTTTTACTGAATTCCCAAATTATTGATTTTCTGTTTCCCAATTAAGATTCGTATGTGCCCTTAAACTCTCGGGCTTCCCACAAATCTAGAGGATCTGGCGACGGGTACAGAAGCCCTGGGAGCTACGGTCATTCCACCCAAGTCACTCCGGAGGCACCTACCTGCCTAGAGACACCTGCTGCGGCCTCCTGCTGTGTAGCCGGGCGGGGCCCCGGGCCTGGGGGGCAGGGAGCTGGATGGTGCACGTCCCAGGCCAGCTGTGGGCTCAGGCCACCCGGTCACCAGTGCTCTCCCGGGGCCTGGGGGCTCAGGCCTGGTGCTGGAGGGGGGCTCAGGCCTGGTGCTGGAGGGGGGCTCAGGCCTGGTCCTGGCGGGGGGCTCAGGCCTGGTGCTGGAGGGGGCTCAGCCCTGGTGCTGCGTGTGGCCAGTAGCTTCTGGATGCAAGGACCCCATTCCTTGCTCTGTAGCCATGACTCGCCACAGCTTCCGTTCACTCCTGTGTCTCACACACATGAGCAAGGTGGCGAGGGTGACAGATCACTAGGGGTCGCGGGGTCTGGGTAGATTAAATCGCCCTCCCAGACACCCACCCGTGGGGGTGGCGAGCGACGGGCTGGGCCTCAGCGGGCAGGTGGCGAGTGGTGCCTGTGGCCTCCTCCCCTGGGTCCCCGTGTCCTGCTGGCTCTGCGGGCCCGCCGTCTGCCGCCCCCGGCCAACGTCCCGCTCGGGTGGCCTAGGCCCGCGCTGAGCTGTGCGGGACCCCCGAATGGCAGCTGCGGGGTGAGCGGACCCGGGAGGCGCCTGAGCAGCCCGTGGGAAGGAGTCGAAGCTGCAGCGGGACGCGGGGTGTGCACCTGCCGGGGCAGGGACATGAGACTTGCACTCGCTGGAGCATCTACAGGGGAACCGCTGCACCTTGCCTTCCTAGAAGCAGGAGGAAATCCGGAATATTGTACCTTATTTTCCCCTGGGAGTGACTTAACGACGAGGCAGTGTGACACGGCGGGAGCAGCTTCGAAAGAAATAAAGAATGAAAGAAATGTTTTGGGATCTACTTGTGAGTCTTCAAGCGTAGAAGATACATGGGAGGGCACACGTGCGTGCCCCGTTTTTATTTGGATTTACTCACTTATTTCATCGTCAAGCAGTGAGCGACGAGGTGGCACCGCTGGAGCCGCTGGGACCCGGGAGCCCGGAGGCGTCGCCGTCGCCCGCCAGGAAGTGGCAGCTCCAGGGCTCCGGGCCAGGGACGCGGCCGGGTCCACGCTGCACCGGGTGAGGCCTCCACGGACTCCCAGGAACCGGCTCTACTGACACCGCAGGACACCCCCAGCGTCCCGGTCCCGGGTGGTGAGTCGGCCTGGTGTCTGCTCCAGCTCAGGAATGATCTCAGGGCCCTGGGACGGAGCCCTACCCTGGGCCCCCCCTCTCTCAGGTAAATAAATAAAATCTCAAAAAGAAAGAAAACGAAACAGCCAGGACTCGCCGGGTGGACAGGGGCTCACAGGCCTTCATCCTTCTCGCGCGGGGTCCCGTGGCCGGGTGCTTGCCCTCCTGCCACACTTGCCTCCAGGCGCATCCCAGATGGGCCTCCTGCACAACGCTCCATGGGTCCCCGTGGGTCTCCGGGGTCCCCGTGGGTCTCCCCGGGTCTCCCTGGGTCTCCCTGGGTCTCCGTGGGTCTCCCTGGGTCTCCCTGGGTCTCCCTGGATGTCCCTGGGTCTCCGTGGGTCTTTGTGGGTCTCCCTGGGTCTCCCTGGATGTCCCTGGGTCTCCGTGGGTCTCCCCAGCGTGGACTAGGTGTCCTCCTGTGTCTCTGTCCCCCTGGTGCCCTGCCTTTGGCCTTCGACCCTGCGGTGGTAGTCCACTGCCGTCTACTCCGACTAGGGGTGCCTCGAGAGCGGGGACTGTGTTCGTGCCGGTCACCCAGAGGTTCCCAACAAGGCCGGGTGTGAGCCTACGAGACCGTCGCACACCTGCTGGGTTTGGAAAGACTCCCCGTACGGTTCCAGAGTGATTGGATGATGCCCTGTGTCACCTGTGAGCGTCCTCCAAGGGATGTCCCAGCCTGGGAGGCTCGGGGCCCTGGTCCCCCTCCAGGCCTCTGCCCGCGGCAGGTGATGCCCTGGGCCCCTCTTCCCGTGCCCCCCCCCCCGGCCTCTGGCACCTTCTCTGACCTCCTAGTCACGGAGACCACTTGGGTATCGGGGTCGGGTGCCGCTTGTCCCCTGAGCCCTGTGCCACCGGAACCTCCTAAGATACTAATTCGTGTTTTCTTTTCGTTGCTGTAGAAGAATCAGCACCCTGGGAGCTACTGTGTTTTGTTTCCATGTTTCTCTCCCAGGTTTCTGGAAGGCCTAAAGAGGAGCTTCTGCTGGGCACTCCAGGAGGCAGAGCGGGAAGGCCATGCCCGTGAGGTCGGGGTTACGGGGTGGGGGAGGACATCCCCAAACCCTGGGCGAGGGACAGAGCAGCCAATCCATGCGGTGGTTCCATTCCAGTTCCTGGAGGGACCTCACAGGAGGTTCCAAGTCCTGCCGAGCAGCCTCCTGTTGGGTCTCTGGGGATGTCGGTCCCTTGGAACTAGACCCGTTGCCTCAGCTGAGAGTTCTGAGCTCAAATATAGCTTTGGGGGCAACGGGCTGCCCACCCTCCCCGGGCCGTGTGGGCCCAGTGACTTCCACCGTCCAACCCCGGCCTCGCCGGCCTGAAGCCTGGAGGAGGAGGAGGTGGGCCCTAACCCCGCTGAGATGGAGTTTCCCACCAGGCTGATGTGCTGGGGACTCAGAGGTAGGTTTAATGTTGTTTGAAGCAAACACATCCCCCTGACAGTTCAGGCTTACTTGACCATAACCTATACCCACTACCGAAGCACTGTCATGATTCGCAATTATCGGGCTGTTTTCACTGGTTCATTGTTTGCCTTGCAGATTCCAAGTTTGATGAGGACAAGAAGGCGCTCAAGTAACTTTTCTCAAATCGGTGTCAAATTAATGAATGTTGCACATAATACGGTAAAGACTAACCATTCACTCAACCCACCGGTGCAGTATCCTTGGCAGAGGGCAAGGCAGTGAATAGCGTCAGGTAAAAAATAGTCACTGAGAGGTCGATAAGCTGTCTCCACTTTTTATTCCTAGTTATTAGCAGCAGAAACTTAACTGAGAAAAATGTGGCCAGACAACCTCTTCCAGAATCTTCCTTACTTATGTGACAGTCATTATGTGGGGTGGTCTGTTGAAAATGAACAAGGGAATGGGGAGGGGCGGCTGTAAGGATAAAGGAGACAAGGACCTGAGACAGGAATGAAAGAGAAAAGGGCAAAAGGGGGAAAGAGCACACTGAGGGGAGGATACCCAGGAAAGGCCTGAGGATGATGCCTGAGAAGTTGCCTAAGAACATTCTGGAAGAACTGAGTGGACTTAGGGAAAAGTCACCATGAGAGGCGCGCTCAAGATTTCAGAAGTCCCGTGGGGGCTGAGTCCTTGCCCACCATTATGCGGAAGAGATGGTCCATCATCCGCACCTGGGCTTCCTCCAGTTGATTTCCCTTCTTGGCATGGACTAGGACCTCACCACAGCCTGGTCTGCTGTGGACCCTGAACCAATAACAAGACTTGGGTGCATCCCGCTCTTCATAATCCTAATCAAAATAGCTCTTGATGATTCAAACTTGACATATATGCAGATATTCAAATATCAGATGGTTTGATTGCAAATTTCTATATTACTGAACCGAAGCTGAACATCTCTGTCTCCTTCGACTCCTGCCGTGTGCCCTTTCTTTGCGTGTGCCTTTAGCGTGTGCATAGTCTTCTTGTTAGATAACCTGATCCCCCCAAGCACACGTTATACAGTGGGACACCCATTAGTAGAAGGCGAGAACCCAAAAACCAAGTGGACATGAGTAAGGAAGAGCCGTGCCTGTAGTTTGTGATCCCTGAATTAAACACATCTTAGGTGTCTGAGCTGTGACAGCCCTGGTTCCACAAGTCATTACAAACAAGAGAAATATGTGGTCGTTTGAAGCCTATAACGGGAGTTCCTAATCTCTTTTGGAGTGGGGAGAGATGCTATAACAGGAGTTCCTAATCTCTTTTTGAGAGATGAGGGAAAGCTTCCCAGGAGAGGCCACATTTTAGGTCCAGCCGTGAAGATGAACTGGAAACGGTTAGGAGTAGGATGGAAATGTGGGTGGAATTCTGTTTAGGAGCAGTCCTGGGGCTGGGGGAGCTCCGTTCTTGTCCTCGTCCTCCCATCTAGATCTTACTGCACACCATAATCTACATGAAGGGGTTGACTACCCAAAGGTAAAGGATAAGGGTTCCACTCTCATCAAAAATTGTGCATAAAGTACGGGACTTATAATGCTCAAAAGAGAAAGTTAGGGGATGCAGGTGACTTTTTGGTTTGTTTGTGCTCACTTCTCCTGAATCTGTCAACTGGTCTTTGTATCATCTGCCTGGATGTCCTAGTCTTTACAAATCATGACAGCGGTGAGCATTCAAGCGCTAAGATTCTACCATGAGTGCATTGAGTTATGAGCTCTATTTCTTTTTTTAAAAAATATTTTATTTATTTATTCATGAAAACATAGAGAGGCAGAGACATAGGCAGAGGGAGAAGCAGGCTCCATGCAGGGAGCCCGATGGGGGGCTCGATCCCGGGACCCTGGGATCACACCCTGAGCCAAAGGCAGATGCTCAACTGCTGAACCACCCAGGTGTCCCATGAGCTCTATTTCTAATGGTGAAGATGGCTTTGTGCAGAGTGGCCTTAAAACCAGCCATCATCCTTGGATGCTCTGCATCTGGCCACAGTGGACCCCTGAAGAGAGGCTGTTGATGGAGCAGAAAGTACAAATCATCCATTTCTGATTTCCCTATAATGGGCCTGCAAAACCCTCTCCTGCCCCAAAAGAAAGCTTTAACTAGTCACAAGGGACCACTGGTTATGGGGAGGAAAACTACCTTTCCCCCTTACTTTAGCAGTAAAAGTCAGGATAAGAATGAGGGTTTGAGACAAAGGCTGGTCTTCACCGGCTCTCTTTTTTCTGTTGTGGTTTATGATGGTGGTGAGCTTTGGAGTCAGGACAGAATGGAGGTGTGGGGAGAGGAAGGGCATCTTTCAAAATTTACAAATTACTAATTAAAATAAATGGCCGGGCAGCCCGGGTGGCTCAGCGGTTTAGCACCTGCCTTCGGCCCAGGGCGTGATCCTGGAGACCCGGGATCCAGTCCCACGTCGGGCTCCCTGCATGGAGCCTGCTTCTCCCTCTGCCTGTGTCTGCCTCTCTCTGTGTCTCTCATGAATAAATAAATAAAATCTTTAAAAAAATAAATATATAAAATAAAATGAAATGAAATGGCCTTTTGGCACTCTCTGAAGGGGGTCCTTGTAAAAGAAGAAAATCATTTGTTTTTCCTTTTGCTTTTGGCATCGTGAGTATCCCTTTAGGAAAACTGTGTGTGGAGACTCCGAGAGTTCGTTGCTCTATTCATTCAGTGTGACAGGAATGAAAATGATTCTATGAAAACAAGGCAGTATGAGTTGGATTATATTTTATATTGCTCATAATCTAAACTTTTCCAATGCCATTGTGGTAGTATCTGTTAATAAATATTCATTAAGCCATCAATGTGTTTTCTCCCTAAAGTAATTGGATGAGGATGAAAGGAAAGGAGGTTAGGTTGGAATAAAGACATAGAACCCACAAGACTCTGGTATCAACCCTGCCTACGTTTCTATTATAACTGGAAATTGTATTTTTTAAAACGATTTTATTTATTTATTCATGAGAGACAGAAAAAGAGAGGCAGAGACACAGGCAGAGGGAGAAGCAGGTTCCATGTAGGGAGCCCGACGTGGGACTCGATCCGGGAACCGTGGGATCAGGCCCTGAGCCGAAGGCAGGTGCTAAACCGCTGAGCCATCCAGAAGCCCCACGGAAATTGCATGTTAATGCCCTTTTTCAGGATATGGACTTTACCATAAAGGAGATATTTAATCTAAAAAAGATATTTAATCTAAAAACCTCTACATACTTGGGGTGAGGTTTTCACTTGTAAATAAACACGTGTGAGCAACTACCTGTGGCAAAAACACCAAGGAATAAATAACAGTTGACAGTTACTGATAGTGGAGTTAATGACTTGGCACTGTAATTCATGCTGGATAATAAAACTATAGACAACAGTAAATTCTGGAGCTGCTAAGTGGTTCGGTCTTTAAAACCAATTTGAAAAAGGAAGACATAGAGCTCTTGAATAGAGCTGTTCCCTGGGACAGCTTTAGGAATAGTTTAGGAATAATTCCCTAAATTCCCTAAGGATATTATTTCCCATGACCACACCTCTGGTTTCGAGAGTGCAGATTCAGTTTATGCCTGCTGTACCAACATACATATTAATGGATCCCTTTTAACTCTAAAAAGTATAACGATTGGATTAAAAAAATTGTATTGGGACGCCTGGGTGGCTCAGCGGTGGGCGTCTGCCTTTGGCTCAGGTCGTGACCCCAGGGTCCCAGATCGAGTCCCATGTCGGGCTCCCGGCATGGATCTGCTTCTCCCTCTGCCTGTGTCTCTGCTTCTCTCTCTCTGTGTCTCTCATGAATAAATAAATAAAAACTTAAAAAAATTATATCTACTCATGGGTCATCATACTACCATGAAGCGGTCTCAGTTTGAGGAGGATGAACCGTGTGAGTTCCAACCGAGTGTATTTATTGAGCAGCCGCTATAGAGTCAGCAATGACAGTAATAGGAGCAGTAGTTTTCGCAGGTAATGCTTGTGCTCACCGTGCTCTAGGTAAGACGCTGGGCACTTCACATGCATTAGCTCGTTAAAGGTCTGCAACAGTCTTACAGAGTAAATGCTCTTATCATCGTTAGATTGATTTTTTTAAAAAATGGAATGGAAGCACAGAGCAATAAGTAACTTTCCCAACATCACACAGATAGTTTGTATTAAATCCATTATTTACCATTTTTATTCCAAGCCCTATTTTCTTTTTTTTTTTAGATTTTATTTATTTATTAATAGAGACACACAGAGAGAATGAGAGGCAGAGACACAGGCAGAGGGAGAAGCAGGCTCCATGCAGGGAGCCCAAGGCGGGACTTGATCCCGGGTCTCCAGGATCACGCCCTGGGCCGAAGGTGGGGCTAAACCGCTGCGCCACCGGGGCTGCCCTCAAGCCCTATTTTCTTAACCACTTTTTAAAATCAAGAAGCCTACTAATTAGTTCAGTAATTAGGGTAGGAAGTATGGCATAAACACACGAAATGGGGAACATGGGATAATTAATAAAATAAAATGTGTCGTATTGCCTATTTCCCAGGAGCTCTTCCATCTGTGAAACACAGAGTTACTGCAAGGAGTTTTTAAAGTTATATAAAAATGAAGTATTATTTATAAATTGAATAAATAATATGCTCCGTATCTCTGCTATACTTTTATGATTGATAAATTATACCTTAAATTAAACGCAGTACAGAACTCCCAAGTAGTTTCTTTTGTCAATTCAAAGAGATTTCCTTAAAACCCTACTACTTTCAGGTTTTCTGTGGCCAGGGACACGGAGGGTACCAGCAAGTCAGGAAAAGCTGGATAAACGAATTGCACAACACCCGCGAGCACCCTGTGTGGAGACAGTGAGCGTGACCGCTGGAGGGTTGTATTAGGTGACACGTGTGAGTGTTCAGGGCCACAGCAGGCTCGCGGCAAATGCTTACGAACTGATCGCTCCACGAAGGCTACTGAGGAGTGCGGCACGTGCTGTCAGTAGGGTGTTCGGTTGGCGTGGCACTCGGAGCTGCCAGGATAAGGATGGGAAGGTTAAAAGGAAAACCATCAATGAGTTGCTGAAGACGTGCTGTAGATCCAAGTGGGTCTAGCAGGACAGGACCAAAGAACAAGCAGGAAACAGTAGCTGGTGGTGGTACTAGTGATTGTGAACAGAGAATTTTAATATGTGGTTACTTGAAAAGGAGAGTAAAACCCTCCAAAGCACTCACCAAATCCTTCGGGATATTTGCTTCCTCCTTTTCAATTATTGCTATAATTCGCTTTCCCAGAACTCCTTTTGGTGACCCATTCATCCCTTTATTTTTTTTTAAGATTTATTTATTTGAAAGAGAGAGAGAGAGAGAGCAGGGGGAGGGGCAGAGGGAGAGGGAGAAAGAGAATCCTCAAGCAGAGTCTCTCCTAAGGGTGGAGCCTGACTCAGGGCTCTATCAGGAGCCTGGGATCATGACCTGAGCTCAATTGAGCCACTGAGGTGCCCCATTCATCCCTTTAAAGATTTTATTTATGTATTTGACAGAGAGAGAGAGAGAAAAAGAGCTCATGAGCAGGGGAAGCAGCAGAGGGAGAGGGAGAGGCAGGCTCCCCGCCCAGGACCCTGGGATCATGACCTGAGCCAAAGGCAGACACTTAATTGAGCCACCCAGGTGCTCCCCCATTCATCCCTTTAAAGCCAAATTTTATGTATGTTGAATTATATATACTAAAAAATAAACAGTGGGAGCATTTATAATAAGTTCAAAGAACAAATAAATGAAGTGATTTTTTTTTTTGCACTTATATTCCTCATTGTTTTCTGGGTGTTTTGTGATCATCCTCCACCCTGCAGTGAGATGTGGTGAACACTCTTAATTGTGGTCGTCAGAAAGATGGAAGAGTTTTCATATCACAGGTGTTGACAGCAAACAAATCTGTGGTTTCAGAAAAGGAAGTTTCAGTCTGAAGACGAATGAATGTTTACCAAAGCAGAAGAGATACTGCAAGGGTAATAATCTCAAATTTTCTTTAAAAACTATTTTATTTATTTATTCATGAGAAAGAGAGAGAGAGAGAGAGAGAGAGAGGCAGAGACCCAGGCAAAGGGAGAAGCAGGCTCCATGCAGGGAGCCCGACGCGGGACTCGATCCTAGGTCTCCAGGATCACGCCCTGGGCCGAAGGTGGGGCTAAACCTCTGAGCGCCCCCAGGCTGCCCCTAATCTCAAATTTATAAGGAGAACAGGCCCCGTCATGCTTGCAGCCCAGCTTTGGGACGTTCACTGTGAGGAATGGCTTCCATTCTGACTCCAGCAAGAGTGTTCATCGTTCTCTTCCCATGCGTGTCTAGTGCTACAACACAAATCTTCTTCCCTTAATCAGATTTTGGAAATTTAGATTTTTGATTCAGAAAGGTCCCACTCTTGACCTGGATTGTTCTGGGTAGCAGCATTGATGAGTCTTATTTCAGCAGCCCGGAGGTGCAGCCCATCGACCAATCTGCCAGTTTGTACCACGTCCCTACTATGCAGCTGGCTTTGTGTTGGTGCCTTCCAGAGCCCACCCCTGAACCGTGGAGCCAAAGCCTGCACATGGGAAATAATCGGAGAACCGTGTGGACCGACTCTCAATGCAATAGGAACTCACAGGAAAGAGAGAGCAGTGTGAAATACATAGGTTTAAAATTTTTTTCTTATAATTTTAAATCATTATTATAAATCACTACCATTATAACAACATTTGCTGAGCATTGTGTGCTCACCGTATCCCAGGGACGATGCAAAGCACTTTGTGTATCTTCTCTGATTTAATCCTCCCAACAACCCCCTTTATTATTCCCACTTGCCAGGAGAAAACAGCATACCTATTATTATTATTATTCCTAATTTATAAATAGGATATTACTCTTAGGGTGGTTATGTAATTCAGCCATAGTAGAGTTAGCAATGCCCGAATCCATATTTGAGGGCTAGTTTGTCTGACTGCCGAACCGTGATGCACAGCGAGCTCCTGCAGCCTTGTAGCAGAATGAAGTACCCAGAGGAAGTCTTAAAAAGTATGTGCAGATTCCAAAAGGCAGGAGAGAAGAGGGAGGGTATCTCAACAGCAGGGTTAGCATAAGCACATACCCTGACATGAGAAGCAGCCTGGCATCTGTGAGGAGCAGCGGCAAAGAGCATGTCCACAGCAGAAGGTTGGTTCCACGGAGGACTGCAAAGGCTGAGTGGGTCTGGTTTGCATGATCTTGTGTTGTGCATCGACACAAACCAAGGCGTGGAGCCTGAAGTTGAGTCAGACGGGCAACAGGTGATACAGTGCAAGAAATTAGAATATCTGATGGCAAAAGATTTACATCCAATTTGATGGCCAAGAGACTCAGAGACACAAGAATCAGAGTAACAGAATGAGAATAGGTAGGGATGTCATGCGTTCATTCATATCCTCCCTTCATTCATTCACGCTGCTGTACGTGAGCATCTACTACACTCAAAACATTGCAGTGGGCATTGTAAAAATTATAGAGATAAAAAAAAGCAGATTTCTTCCCTCAAGTGATTTGCGGTCTAGACAGGGTTGACTTGAGCTGGGGTTGTTAACGTATGCGGGAATGTGGAACAGGAAAAGTCTTTGAGGAAGACCTAAAGATTCCAAGTCAGCTGAAAGCTCAGTCAGAGGATTGATTGATTGATTGATTGATTGATTGATTGAATAACTATTTTTGAGCACATACCTTATGCTAGGTGTTGGGGAGAATGGAGTCCTCATAAAAGTTAGATGTGGTTAAAGGGTGGACATTAATAAGATGAACTCACGGATGAATATAAAATTACAGGGTCAGGAAAGGTTTCCCTGCAAGAAATTAATTGACATTGAGGGATAAATAGGGAATAACCAGACACAGAAGGGAGGGAACATTATTCTGGGCAAAGGAAAGGGCAAACATGAATGCTGAGCATGGGGTATAAGTGCAGTAACTGTAAACAACTGAAGGCCAGAGCCTCTGAGCACAAGGGATCATACTGTGTGAGACGTGGAGGGAAGACAGAACAAAGATCTAGAAGCCATTGGGCAGCATTGTCTCTATCTTAAGAGCAGTGGCGAGCCGAAGAACAGGGACAGAGGGAAGTGATCCATCAGATCTGCAACAACGTGGAGAAAGGACTAGATTGAATGCAGAAAGATCAATTGGGAGGCAAAAGCTTAAATGATGGTGGTGTTGATAGTGCTGGTAGGGTGGGGATGAAAAGAAAAAATCAAAATCTATTGATAAGGTAAAACCAGGAAGACTTCGCAGTGAATTAGATATAGAGGAAAAGAAGAGGAAGCACCAAGGAAAACTAGATTTTGCTTGTACCACTGATGAATGATGGTGCTGTTTTCTAGAAGACCACATTCTGGGAGGAAGACTATGAGTTTAAATGAGGTATTATGGGGAAATCCAAGAAAAATCTCAAGTAGGCGGCTGTACGTACGTGTCTAGATCTGAAGAAGAGTTCTGAATTGAGCATATATATTTGTGACTTTGTTGTATCAGATCTACAAGTTGTAGCTGAATTCTAAAAGGAGAAATAGGGATCCCTGGGTGGCGCAGCGGTTTGGCGCCTGCCTGTGGCCCAGGGCACGATCCTGGAGACCTGGGATCGAATCCCACATCGGGCTCCCGGTGCATGGAGCCTGCTTCTCCCTCTGGCTGTGTCTCTGCCCCCTCTCTCTCTGTGACTATCATAAATAAATAAATTTAAAAAAAATAAATAAAAATAAAAGGAGAAATATAAGTTTTCTTCATGAAAACCCTTATTTTCATGTGGCCTAGTTACACGCTGTCTGAGGAGAAATATAAGTTTTCTTCATGAAAACCCTTATTTTCATGTGGCCTAGTTACACGCTGTCTGAGGCCAGTGTTGTGCTGATACTTCCATCCTCACAGAGGAGACATCCTCACAGGCGAGAAGTATCCATCCCACCAGCATTTGGGGGCGTATGTAGCAAAGGCATATGGCAGGGACTTATACCATATTTGGTCTAGGAAAATCCATAATTTGTTTAATAAAAATCTGTTGTGGGTAAGGTCTTCTATTGACCTATCTGGGAGTTGAAATTTGAGTGAGATGCGGTCCCCGGTGATGTTCAGCATCTCCTATGGCTAACTCATGTGAAATCAGCATCGTCGGTTCTCAATAAGTAGTAAATCGTAATCAAAGCTCGTGGGTATGTTCATTATGATCTTTATAACCTAGAAAGGTTCCTAAGTGGAGCAGAGTTATATTAGGGCATTGAAGACTCAGGTTGAAGGATAACCAATGTGCTAAGACTCTGAGACAAGCTAACAAAAGGGGAGAAATCGCATAAAGAAAAGAGATGGACACTTTCACGGGTTCTGACCAGTCATCAGATAAAGGACTAAAGGACCGTATTTAGAAATGCAACGCTCCTGTGCACAGAAGTCACATTACCACTCTGCTTTCTTTACTTAAAATTTTCAACAGAGCATCGATTTTAATTGGAGAGACTCCACCCATGTTGATTTAGAGCGCATCTCATGTGAGGTAGAATTGCTATTTTATTTTATTTTATTTTATTTTATTATTTTTGAGGTAGAATTTCTATAAGGAACTTGAAATATCAGAAGGAGCACTTTAATGTACGTGAACCCAGCATATGCAGTGTGACTTGAAAGAAAGTGGATCTGATGAAGAGCTTGTATTGAGAATATATAAAGAATATTTACAACTCAATCATAGTAATAGGAATAGTAGGAAGACTAGACATTCTGATTTTTTTTAAAGACCAAGATTTAAAGAAAGACTATATGCTAGAATAGCTAATAAGCACACGAAAGATAATCAACATCATTACTCAATAAAGAAATGCAAATTTAAGCCATACTGAGGTCCTACTACATACCAACCAGAATGATTAGAACTGCAAAAACCTAGAATACCAAGTGTTGACAAGGATCTGGAAAAACCGGAACGCATGTTCTGCTGGTAGGAAAGAAAAACGATTCGAGCACATTGGAAAATAGTATGGCAGGTTTTTTTTTTATTATACACGCTCTAGGTATTTACTCAAAAGAAATGAAAATAGATGTCTGCAAAAGACATGTATGCAAGTGTTCATAGTAGTTTTACTTAGAATAATCCAAAACTGGCAACGATCCATATGTCCACCAGCTGATGGCTGGATAAACAAATTGTGGTGTATGGTAGGCCCATAAATCAAATAGTACTCAGAGGTTAAAAAAGAATAAAAACTACCAATATGTGCAAAATTATGGATAAAGCCTCATTGACAAAACCAGTGTAGTTCTTAGCCATAGAGTTTTGGAAAAACTGAATTTTATTCCTTTTCATTCTCCTCCAAACACTATCCTGTCCAGCTGCTCTCCATTCAGTGCCAGAAAGAAAATACCATCATTGTTCTACTGGCATATATTTACTTTTTAAATACTTTTGGAAATATCCTCTATACGACTGAAATACTGATGTATTATTATCCAAGAAGGGAAAAAAATCTCGGATTTTGTCAACAATAGGTTACTATAGTTTTTTTTTTTTTTTTTCCATCAGTGGAGAATGCCTTGGTGTACTACTTAGAAATTATTGTCTTTATTACAGCGTTCTCTTGCTGCCCATATCTAACGTAAGGGTGGCCTGGTGTTGGCATGCACTTGCTTCTACCCCAATGATACATATTCATCTAACCATTCATTTAAAAAAATTTTTGAGTAATCTCTAAAATATTCAGTTCTATGCTAGATCCAGAGAATAGGACAATGAATAAATCTTATTTCAAAGGCTTGAGCCTCATGGCAAGATAAGACATGCCAGTAGTTGATGAATGTCAGTGGTTCTCAATTCTGGCTTCATAATAGAATCGCCAGAGAGACCTTTCAAGAAATAATGATACTAGGTTCCAACTGAGAGATTCTAGTTTAATTGGTCTGAGGCAGTGCCTGGACATCAGCATTTTTTTTTTTCTAAAACAAGATACAAGTAAATTTAGTAGCATCCATAATAGAGGAAAATACTGGGTGCTGTGAAAGCATTTGGGAGTTGCCTGGGATCGAATATAAATATCTGATGGAATTGATTCATTCAGTGAAAAATATCTAATTACATCAGGAAGACGTTTCTCCCAACCAGATGCGTCAGAATATGGCAAAACAGGAAAGTCCTGCCTTCATTCAACAAATACTTAGTAATATCATACCCCAGGCACAGTCCAAAGAACTAAGAACCAATTCCCAGTAACCAACCAGAAATCACTCCTGCTCTTACAGAAATTATAGTACGACGGCAAACACTGACGTCACACTATTAATTGTGGAAATGATAGTTAAATCACAATTGTGAAAACCTCAGTAAAACACAGGAACTGTGAGGATCTATTTGGGATAGACCCAGCTGGCTCTGGGGGGCCGGGAAGATTTGCCAGAAGGACTGATGCTTATGTCGAAACTTGAAGGATGGACAAACGGTGGTCAGCACAGGTGGGAATGCGGAGAATTGCTAGCGGAGAAAGTCGCTGTGAAAAGCCCGGGTGTGGGATGCACGGTGGGAGTAGAAAGATGGAAATTGGCTACAGAAGAGTAATATAATCTGTAGATAAATACACAGAAAGAAAGAGGGGCCCTCCTAAAGAGCAGTCATCCTACTGTTTACTCACAGGTGGTCCCGGGGGGCCTGGTTTTCCTGGAGGCCCTGTTTTTCTAACAACAGCTGAGGGGGCTCTGGGGGGGTCGTTTCCTCCGTGTGGCGAGGGCCCAGGATTCGGTAGGCCACGCGGGGGCCTGAGCGTGTCGCGTCCCTTCTGTTCTCGTGCCGCATCGGCAGGACATCAGTGTGGGCGCCTCTTGGCAGTTCACCGAGTGTCTCCACGGCTATTTCATGTCCTCAGAGCAGTCCTGCCTCTTCGATGATGTTCCAAGACGCGAGTTGGCTTGCTCGAGTCCACATAGGTTAAAGTCAGTGAGTGGCCCCCAGGGCTGGTGACTCCCAACCCGAGCCTTTCCCACCACGTCGCAGCTGGTGTTTTGTCACGGGCAGACTGTGAACACCGCATGCGGCCACGTGCGGGGCGCCCTGCTGACCCGGGAAGCGCTGGTCCAGACCGTATGCCCGCCCGACAGGCCTGGAGCGCTTTGTGGCTTGCTGGTCGCTTTTATAGGAACGATGGAGCCCGAAGCAAAGGGCAGATTCAGCAGCAGCGAGGCAGAGGCAGAGGCAGACCCCGGGGGGAAGGGAGAGAGCAGGCAGCTGCGGGCCCAGAGCGGGAGGCGCCGCAGCACTCGGTGCCCGCCCGGGGGAGTGAGTAGGCCCAGCCCCGGGACTGGACGTGGACACCGGCTCCCCACCGCCCGGGTCCACTGCTGAGGGAGAAGGGCCTGGCCCGGCCGGAGGAAGAGCCCAAGGCGCCTGCGGGGCTCTGGGAGGCAGGGAAGCCGGGCCACTGGCTGCCGTGCTGTGGGTAGCACCGGGTCGGGGCCAAATGTCCCCCAGGCCACATTCCCAGGGATTGACCGAGCGCCCGCTGGGGTGGAAAAGATCCTGGTAGACTGGACAAGGCCATTCATCCTCCGCGCGCTTTTGCTTGTTGTAGTCCAGGCCGACCGGATCGTAGTAGCTATTACCACAAAAGGATTCAGAGAGAAATGTTCTCTGCAGACATTAAATTGGGACACAAACTATATATTTAAATAAGTAAACCACTACCTAGGTAGAGTGAATGCCAGAAAAAGTAACATCTGATAACCGGCTGAAAACATCAACTCCTTAATATTTGTCCCTATATCCTAAGTTTGCAAGACCTGTAATACGCATGTATTCCAGGGAATGGAGGGCGGATATGTTTGAGTGAGCATCTCGACTCCTTGAACATAACCAAGGGTTTTATAAATTATAAAATTATATATTATTAATTATAATTATATATTATTTATATAATTATAAATTATTGCCTCATTTGGTTAGTGTCCTTAGAAGGCAAAATATCCGAAAAGCAAATTTCTGGAGGATTAAAAGCAGACCCTTCAAACGGCTGGCTATATTTTCCCATATTTTCACTTTTTACCATCCTTTAGCATAACTGCCCTTTGGTTTTACCACATCTGGTTAGGATTATCACTCTTCCCGTCCCTCCAGGCTGCCTCCCCGTGGCCCTTTATTTCTCCAGATCCCTTAATCCAGTCTGTCTTCCATCTTAATAGATTCGACCCCCTGAAAGCTCACATATTTAGTCTCGATTCCTCTTTTTTCCATTTCTACTGTTGGTGTCAAAGTTCAGATATCACCTGAACCACTGCAAAATGTCTTCAACTCTTCTCATGGTTGCCTCCTTCCAACTCTAACTCGATGACCAGGTGGGATGGCTGTCTGCCATGAGAATCCAGCACCTTGGGGCCAGGCTTGCTGTGCTTGGAGAATGGCCAACGTTTTGGAGTCTGCCTTCCCAGAGAAATCCCAGAAATCTATGTTCTCTGGCTTCTTGGTAGCAAGGGCACAGGAATGGGGACTGGGCCCCATTACTTAGGCTCATCCATGCAACACTTGGATTCCCAAGTGTGTAAATGAAAGAAGGAAGCTCTACGTACATTCCATTTTGCTGGCAATTGTGGCCGGAAGTCTGGTTCTGGAAACAGAGTCACTGGGGTGTCCAGAGGCGGCATTTGAGACGGCCGTCTCCGATGGAGCCAGTTCTGAGCACGATTCGGGGTGTCATTCTTCAAAGTCGCCTAGAGGCTAGGTCTTCAGCTTGCCTCAGGGTTCCATGGATCACTACTGAGTGATCTGGTTTCTTTCAGTAAAATCCACTCTTTTTCTTGCCCCCTTATAAGCCCAAAGTAATCTTTCTCAACGGTAAACCCAATCATTGCACTCCCCTACTTAAACTTCAGGACTCTCTACTGCCTACATAACGAGGTCCAGATTCTTTAACTTGTTTACTCCAGGTTCATCATCATTTAGGATCCATCAGCTTCTCCAGCCTCGTGCCCTCTAATTCTCCCCACACGGGCGCTGATCCAGGTACAGCAAACAACATGCAGGACCCTCTATGTGCGGCTGTTTTTAGGGCTCTACGCTTTGCTTGGAATGCTCCTAATTCCACTTCTGTCTCTCCAGTACACAGCGCTCCTCTCCTTCTCCGTGTCCTAACTCACCCTGACCTTTATTCCCCACAATCCCCTTGGCAGAGTTACGTGTTTTCCCTCTTTCTTTCAAGGTGCATCCTACGTGTCTCTGTTTTGAAACTCATCACATTAGAGAAATGGCGTAGACATGGGCCTTACACCCAGGCTGTATGCCCTTCAAAGGCAAAAACTGTGCTATTTACCCTTGTATGCCCACTGCCGGCAGTCGCTGATGCTTGATATAAACTTTATATATAAACTTTATATATCACGAATAGATGATGAATTTACCCAGTCCTTTTAATTCATCCAGCTTCACTCTCCTCAACACCCCACTCACACCCCACCTACTCCAGCCAAGTGCTCCCCTCAGCACCTCCACTACCGAGGGCGCCTGACATCTTTGTTCCTTTCTGTAAAGTCCTTCCTCTGGATGTTCTCTGGGAAACATTTACGCAGTTAACGAAGCTGTTCAGTTGTCTTCTTCATTTCTGTCCCCTTTTTTAAATTCCCCAACAGATCGAACCACTCACTCTTTTGTTTTAAAACTGTCCCCTAAAAAAAAAAAAAAAAAAAACCAACAAAACAAACAAAACAAAACAAAACAAAACAAAACAAAACAAAAACCTGTCCCCTAAAGAGGTTTCATCAGTCTCTAAAATACTTCCATGCCGTTATTCACACAGTCCGCTTCTCTTTCCTATGCTGTGTGCCGTTGGGGACCAATGACTGGGTCTTCTTCATCTTCGTATCCCCAGCACTGAGCAAAATGCCTCGTAAATGAAAGAGACTTAATGAAAGTTTGACAAATTCCTTGAATGATGCTACCACATATTTTCTAGTGAAAGATGTATTTTGGCCTCTTTTTCTTGATCTTCTTTCTCTTTCTTTTCTCTTTCCCCTATCTATTCTTTCACTAAAAAAATCAATGTTTCCAGAGAAAGTGGAATTTGATATTTAGTTTTAAGGAATGGAAGGATGGATGAATGGATACATAGATAGACGGACAGATAGGACAACATAACAGAGAGAAAATTTAAAAAATTACAAAGCACTGAAACTTAACAGCTGAAGAAATTAAAACACGCAGTCGAGAAATGAGATAGTTCAAATAATTAAAATTCAAAAATCACAAGGCCCCGTCCTAATTTGTCCTGAAACCTGTGGCCAGAACTGGCAATCTTAAGTGCTTATCTATTTAAGTTGCTTTTATGCTTTAAATCTTCCATTGACCCAAATCTTAGCAAGACCTGTAGAGTTTAAGTATAACCTAACCCTTCCTCTCTTCCAACCTGGGAAGCTGATAAGGGGAAGATTTTTTTTTTAAAAGATTTTATTTATTTATTCATGAGAGACACACAGAGAGAGAGAGGCAGAGACCCAGGCAGAGGGAGAAGCAGGCTCCATGCAGGGAGCCCGATGTGGGACTCGATCCCGGCTCCCCAGGATCACGCCCTGGACTGCAGGTGGGGTTAAACCCCTGAGCCCCCCGGGGATCCCGCATCTCTGTCTTTCTGTTGGAGAGTGCCCCTGCTGTGCCAGGGTGGTTGGTCCCCACAGCACCCCTTTCCTTGGGCTGATGAGTGGTCTGCCCTGGGTCCTTCCAGCAGAAGCAGTTTCCAGCAGGTTCCAGGGCCCACTGCCAGCTGCCCTCAGCGGCCTGCATGTAGGGGTCCAGGTCACAGGGCCCTGCAGCGAACCAGTCGCAGGCCTTGCTTGCTGCTGTTTCTGCCGAGTTCCAGGGAGAGCCCCCGAAGAGCTCATTCGGGCATCTGCGGGAGTTCACTCCAAACTCAGTCACGGAAAATGATTCTACAGCGGAAGTTTCAGTTTATTTTCTCCCTTGTCCCCCCTTTTCCCCTTCTCTTGCTAAGCTGGGTGGCTCGGCTCTGACGTTTTGGCTCTCGAAGCCGCTGGAGGTGGGGTGATCTCATGGGTCACCTCGTTCGGACCCTCCTCCCGCGGGGCAGCCTCAGCCGCTGACCCCGACCTACCTTGCACCACCCCCACCCCCCACCCCCCCAAGGAGCAGAATCCTGGGAGCGTCGCCTTTGAGGCCCTAGACTGTCCCGCAGAGGTGGTCACAGGGGCAGACATCGGGCGAAGTCAGCCCTGCAGCTTTCTCCCTACAAAAAGCAGTAGTTTAGGGATCCCTGGGTGGCGCAGCAGGTTTGGTGCCTGCCTTTGGCCCAGGGCGCGATCCTGGAGACCGGGGATCGAATCCCATGTCGGGCTCCCGGTGCATGGAGCCTGCTTCTCCCTCTGCCTGTGTCTCTGCCTCTCTCTCTCTCTGTTACTATCATAAATAAATAAAAATTAAAAAAAAATATTTTAAAAAAAAGCAGTAGTTTATTTGGTTCCTCTTAATGTGCATTATTTATCAGTAAGGAGTGGACACGGGCTATGCTGTGGGGCTGTTCGCATGTCCCATCGTGACACGATGCTACATCCAGTGGGATGGAGAGGGGACAAAGGCAGCACCAGCATGACTGCGGCTGGAGTCCGCTCTGAGTGTGAAGCCCAGTTGCTCATCTTGGACACAAGGATCGGAGTTAGGAGCCCGAAGGCCCCACTGCAGTGTGGCTTCTGTGTGTTTAGCTCACGTCCCTGCTGGGTCGTGACCCGCTAGTGCCCTCCTGAGCAGAAGGCAGCGCGTCTGTAGTCAGAGATGGCTCAGGGACCGCGCACCGCAAACGTGCATCTCTTGGGACACAAGGATGACGCCGACCTCTCAGACCCGACTTTGACGTTCTTTCTTAATTAATGGTAACAATTTGTTCTGAGTCATCTGCGCGCTCTGGGATATGGGACGAGCAAGGCATAGGTCTGTCCTGGGCCACAGGACGGAGGTTTAGGAACAACTACAAACGGGATCGTATTCATGCCTTCAATTCCGTTAGTGTCACACTGAATCGGTTGCCAACGTTTAAATATCAGGAAATGTCACATAAAAGATTAGGTTTGTGAGGGTTTTTCTTTTTAGAAAATCAGAGAAGTCTGACACCCTGGGACCTGTGGCGTGTCACACCAAAAGACTGGCCCTGCGGATGCTCTGTGGCCTAGTGGGCCTTCGCTCGGCCTCCCCCAGGTCCTCTGCTTCTTCTTCCCCTTCATCCTTGGCAGTCCTGAACTAAAGGCTTGTGGGTCTGCAGCCCTGCTTGAGGGCTATTGTATCTGCTGTACAGGGAAGGACCCTGACCTTAATGAAAGCAATTCCTCCTCCGGGATGGAAGGGGCGTGAATTCCGCAGTAACTTTCACCACAACTGCATTTTATTTTCTCGGTGAGATGAAGCTCCGCAGCCTGTGAATCAGCAAATCTATCAGAATCATAAATAAAACTTCTCTCCTAGAGACCGTCTTGTCACGCAAACTAATTTTTGACACTCAAAAATAGATCCAGTGTTCAAAACACTTAGTGAGTTTTTTAGTTCATCTTAGGATTCTGGTAGCTCCCAGGATTTCTAAAATCCTGTACTATGAACTAATCTACTCAAGTCAGTCTTCTTTTTTTTTCACGAGAACCCTCTCCCCAGACCCTCAAAAGATCCCAGATCTTTACTTTGAGACCCCACCTAGGGATGCCTGGTGGGGGGGGGGGCTCAGTGGTTTAGCATCTGCCTTTGGCCCAGGGTGTGACCCCGAGGTCCTGGGATCGAGTCCCACATCAGGTCCCCACACAGAGCCTGCTTCTCCCTCTGCCTGTGTCTCTGCCTCTCTCTCTCTCTCATGAATAAAAAATAAAATAAATAAAAATAAAGGGGACCCCATGATGCAATCTTCCTGGGATAGCCCCAGAGTAATTATTGAGAACATCCCTTTTGTTCTCAAAAGTGTCCAGATTCAGCAATCAAATATGTGGCTCCCGCTCCACTGGCTACCTCGATCCATAATGAAGCCTGCGTTCGTGGTTATCGCGAACACAGAGCGGTCCATGGTCTAGGATTCAACAATTAATGATTTTCTTATTTAATAGCAGTCTTCTCTGAGCGTGAACTGTTGTTTGTATCAACACCAAACTGGGTGGATGCTTCTAACTGCCTACCTCGCATAGAAGGCAAACTTCTTTCTAATAACAATGGTCTACCGCCTGCTTAGGTTAGTGCTTCTCAAAATGTGGTACAGGGACTCCTGTGGGTCTACAAAACTATTTTCATAATCAGCCAAAGACCTTATTTTCCCTTCCTCCCTTGCTCCCTCACCAGTGTCCAGTGGCGTTTCCCAAGGCAACACGGCCTGTAGGCCAGGAGTTGGAATGCGGAATCCAACTGTTTTCAGGCTCTAAAGAGATTTGCAAAAATGTGAAACAATATCGCCATTCTCACCGTTTATTTTTTTTTTAAGAGTAAATTCAGACTTCTTAAAATGTATTATTGACGTTAGCCTATAATGGGGTTATTACTTTTGGCTTTAAACAAATTGCTAAACATTTAAAATTTTTCTCAGTTTTATTTTCTAACAGCGTGTGAGAAAACGTTGAGGTAAGAGTACAGAGGAGTTCTGAGGCTGAACGTCTGAGAACTGCTGACAAAGTGCTTTTCAAGTAATTTTCACATTTATTACGTAATTTCGAGTCACTTTACTTTTTTCTTGAATTGAGATGTGATTCACATGCCATAATGTTCACTCTTAAAGTGTGCAATTCAGTAGTTTTTCCACAAAGTTGTACAATTATCACTGCCAATTTCAGCATATTTTCATAACCAAAATAGAAGCCCCATTGCCCTTAGTAGTTAATCCCCATTCTCCCGTTTCTCCAACTCTTGGCAACCACTCACCTACTTTCTGTCTGTGGATTTGCCTATCCTGGGCATTTCGGATGCAGGTTATTGTATAAAATACGTACCCTTTTGCATCTGGCTTCTTTACTTGGCGGGATGTTATCCAGGTTTGTCCGTGTCATAGCATATATCGGGATTTCATTCTATTTTGTGGCTTATTAATATTCCATTGTACGGACATTCCATGGTCTATCCACTCATCATTTAGTGGACTTTTGAATTGTTTCCACTTTTCAGAAATCCTGTAAAAAATGCTCTTATAAAGACTCATGCGCAAGTGTTTGTTTCACTTGGGTGTGTACCTCAGTGTGGAATTGCTGGGTCGTAAGGCCACTGGATGTTTAACACTTGAGGAACTTCAGAACTGTTTTTCAAAACTTCTGCACAATTTTATGTTTGGACCATCACGTATAGGGTTCAGTTCCCAAGTCCTTGCCAACATTTGTTAGATGTTTATTGTTTATTGTTATTGATGTTATTGTTGTTTATTGTAGCCACCCCAGTGAGTTTGCAGTAATACTCCATTATCGTTTGATTTGCATTGCTTCGGCGACCAATAATCTTGAGCATCTTTTTTTTTTTAATTTTTATTTATTTATGATAGTCACACAGAGAGAGAGAGAGGCAGAGACACAGGCAGAGGGAGAAGCAGGCTCCATGCACCGGGAGCCCGATGTGGGACTCGATCCCGGGTCTCCAGGATCGCGCCCTGGGCCAAAGGCAGGCGCCAAACCGCTGCGCCACCCAGGGATCCCTCTTGAGCATCTTTTTGTAAACATATTGGCCATTTGTGTATCTTTTTAATAGAAATGTCTATTGAAGCCTCTTGCCCATTTAAAAAATGTATTATTTATCTTTTTATTATTGAGTTGTAATTTTTAAAAATAAATTCTAAGTACCACACCCTTACCAGATATATGATTTGTAAATATTCTGTCTCATTTTGTAGGCTGTGTTTTCACTTTCTTGACAGTGTCTTTGAAGCACAGAAGTTTTTAATTTTGATGAAACCCAATTCGTCTAGGTTTTCTCTGGTTTTTGGTATCATGTCTAAACAAAACAATGCCAGAGGTGTCAAGGGTTGTAGAAGTGGGTGAAGGTGGTCAAAAGATACAAATTTCCAATTATAAAATAAATAAGCTAAGGGCATGTAATGGACCACATTGTACATTTAAAAGTTACTAAGAGAGTGGATCTTAGAAGTTCTAATCACAAGGGAAAAAATTTTGTAACTGTGTGGTGATGGATTTTAACTAGACTCTGGTGACTATTTCTCAAAGATACAAATATCCCAAACCATTACGCTGTACACCTGAAACTAATATGATAAGTCGCTTATATCTCAATTAAAAAATAGACTAGAAAAAAAATAAATAAAAAATAGACTAGATAAAGCCAACGACAACACCACGAATGAATGGATGAATGAATGAATGGGTAAATGAATGAAAATTAAAAAAAAAAACAATGCCAAATCTAAGGTCACAAATATTTAAACTAATGTTTCTTCTAGAAATTCTATAGTTTTAGCTCTTACATTTAGTTCTTTGATCCATTTTGAATTAATTTTTGTATATAGTGTGAGGCAGGGGTGCAACTTCAATGTTTTGCATGTGGATGTACAGTTGTCCCAGCACTATTTAGTGAAAAGACTCTTCTTTCCCCCATTGAGTTATCTTCCTCACCTTCATCAGAGTAGTTTTATTTTTTCCTCAATTTTCACTACTTCCAAGTCAGTCTCAACTACTTGTGCTTTCACTCAAATTCAAAGTGCACATTCTTGGACAGACCGCTGGCTGCCAGATAATTAGTGAAAACATGTGACAATGAAGTCAATTGTGGGAGACAGTTTACTCAGTGTCTATGAACCATCTTCCGGGGTGAGTGATCACAGCAAGCTGCTGGGTCTATGGAAAGATGAATGATTCTGTATAAAATCATCTGAACATTTCTTTTATACTATCTAGATTGGATTTCTTGAGGTTCTATATGGCAATAAGTTTGTCCAAAGCCATTTTAAGTAGCAAATCTCTTGGCTATTTGTTTCGATTGACTTTGGATAGTTTCTTTTGTATTAAGAGTTTGTTTTGTTTTGTTTCACTTTTAGGAGAAACCGCACCAAAAGAAATCTGTACATTTTTCTAGAAAATTTTGAGAATATTGTATTTTTTGAAAGAAAAATTTTAATGTATATACTGAAAAGAAATTATTTGAATAGAAGTCAGTTTTAGAAATATAGAATGTAAGAGCCATGAGATCATATAAATCCTTAATTTTTAAAGGGAGAGTAATGAGGCCTACAAGCCTTATTATGAAGCCGGAAGCCTTATCTATTTGGGGAACGGCCACAGAGCAGTAACCAGGCACGGAGGAAAGATGGTAGGAGACTATAGCTAAGGTCTTAAAAGAGCCGAAAAATGGAAGGAACTTTACAACTTGCAGTAATAATCCAGATATAATACATATTTGTAGAACCTATCTACTTCGTAAAATGGGCTCAGATGAACAAGCAAACAAGGGATTTTTTTCTGCACCGGTGTGTCACAGGGGCCTAAACAATTTTCCAAACCAGAGATACTATGATTCTCCAAATGTAAAGGAAACCACGTTAGGTCAGGACTCTTGCTGTGAGAATTTCTAAGTAGTTATTTTAGGGACTATGAACACGGAGGCTGTTGTGAAAGACAACAGACCAGTCGGCGGTAGTCGCCCTCCCACAGCGTGAGTCTCACGCTCTGAGCCATGAGACGGTCTTCACCATGTGCATGGTGTCTTCCCCATTTGATGTAAGCTCTTGCGGAGGCACAGTATCTTATTCACATCAATTCACTACTAGAAGGGTCCATTTTATTAGCCTCATTTCTTTTAAAATCTCCCAGAATTCAAACTACTCACCACTGTTATTTTATATCATGCTTATCCTATCCAGGCCAAACACCTAAATTAAGCTGTGTCCTCATGGTCTGTACGTGAATGTGGTTTAACTGCACACTCCTATAAATGAGAGGAAAATGTTGTTCTGAAAATGTACCTCTGTGAATCTGTGGTTTAAAAAAATGGACGAAAACGTAAACATAAATAACTTGTCGGAATAAATGTTGGTTATGTTTCTTCATAAGGTCTTCAGTTGGTACAAGGCACATATTAACTTCCTCTAAACAATGAATTTTTTCTATAAGCAACCACTTTGAACCCAAAACTGCCAAACCCAAACAACAAAAGCCATGGGGTGAAGACCAGTGAATGCTGTAGCTATGCCAACAGAAAATTACTGCAACAGGTCAGCCTGGCTAACTTCCTGTGTTCACGTTAATGACATATTGTGAAATATCCTACACTTGGGCAAAAAATAACTCCCAAGGAAGATGGGTCAGCTTGACAGTAAGCTGCATCATGTCAGTGCCGCTTACTACACTTGAAATGAAATCACCGTTAGGAGCTATGTTAACCCTTTCCTCTTTTCACTGTCATCAAGGACAGGAGATGTTCCAAGCTTAAATGGGCAATATTTTTGGTGCTAAAAATGGTGGGAGAAATACCAATGTATTTTTCTGAGAGAGAGAAAAAAACAAAAAAAAAGAAAACCAGACACGAGGCTGTGGAGCAATAGTGAATTCGTAGCAGAATGGAGATAACCAGGGGAAAAATTGTTACCTCACTGGTTTCTTTAAACTGGTTTCTCTAGCTATACCCCAAGGCAGTTTCTGACCGCCTGCTTTGAACCCTAAGAAATCCTTCTGACTCGACGAGAAGCCTGGACTCGTGGATCAGCTGGGGTCATGTGGTGCTTCTGTGGTTCCTCAGCTTTATGGCCGAGAGCCCTGGAATCCATCATACGCGACCCTTCTTTAACCAGAGCAGCCCAAGTAAGCCCTGGTCTGCTTTCCCATCCAGATCCCGACTCCTGCTACATCCAGGAGTCCTGGGCTCACCTCTGGATACCCTACAGAGTATCACGAGGGTGACAATACCATCTCATGTGTGCAGACTGCTGGAACATGACTGTTACGCAAGGGGATTGGCAGGGCAGGGAGGGACGGGCAGGGGGCAGTAAACAGAGTTCTAGACAATTCACCTTTCTTCTCTGATGGTTACGCTAAGTATTCTAGAAAGTCCTTTCTCCTCTTTCTTTCTTCTCAACACTTCCCTCTTCCTCCCTCCATCCCCCAATGTTTCCCTCTTATCTCCCAGAGAGCCCAAGATAAAGACATATGGTCAGCCTTGGTCAAGGAAACACATTCCTCCCTCCTCAGTAGAGGGTGTGACCAGTTGTGTCTGGTCTGGAGCACTAAGGTATTTTGGCAACTGCTTTTTTTTGCTGGGAATTGGTCCTCTTTTTGGAATGTGCTTTGCTTCTCAGTTTATGGGACTTCAGGTCCTCACCTCACAGGACACAGTTCAATCTTCACTGTTCAGTCAACCATTTACTTCATGACAGTGGAGGAATGATTAGTGAAGTTGTAGTTAATAATCAGTGTACCAATGTAGGTATTTAGCCGTTGCATGGGAATCTGGAGTTTCTAGGGTAGATTTTCCTTCCCAGATAATGACTTTATTCCTTATATCAGGAAACAAAAATTAGAACTGGCACAGTTAATTGATGTGGGCCTGGAAATTATACTATATACATTATCTGTATGTTTCATTTTCATCAAGAGAATTCATCATCTTACAGAATAAAAAAGGGCCAGAGGAAATTGAAAATATTAAAAATTACTAGGGAAAATGATCTTTAGATGCCACTTAGGAAGGAACAAATTACCTTAGTTTCCACAGCATCTAAAAAGGTTTGGGGGCACAGTTCACATACGGCACCAGGGAGTAAACCCTTCACAGTGCAATGTGTGGCAGTTATGGAATTTATACTGTAACCAGAACATATAAATGGAGACGCACCATGAGTCAGTGTCAGAATTAGGGATTAGGTGAAGTTTAGAAACAAATGACTGTGAGGAGACAATCCGACCTATATTCCTTGAGTCGATAGTCTCAAGAACAGTAGTCGACTAAAGGTGCCATCATGCACTTTGAACTCTAAAATTTCTAAGAATGAAAATAGGAACACACCATAAAAGCATTATTTTTTCCTTGTCGAAGTCTATACTGAGTACAGACACTTTCTTATCTAAGCATTTATGGGTACATTTGCAACGGAGCAAATATTCCCCCATTAAACAAGCCACATCTCTTGGCAAACTTAACACTCTGTTGAAGAACTGCTCTTATAAACCATCCTCGGGATCCCTGGGTGGCGCGGCGGTTTGGCGCCTGCCTTTGGCCCAGGGCGCGAACCCGGAGACCCGGGATCGAATCCCACATCGGGCTCCCGGTGCATGGAGCCTGCTTCTCCCTCTGCCTGTGTCTCTGCCTCTCTCTCTCTCTCTCTGTGTGACTATCATAAATAAATAAAAATTTTAAAAAAATTAAAAATAAATAAAAATAAATAAACCATCCTGTGTCAGCAATGAGGCTAAGTGGTTCCCATTTATCCATATTTGTAGTTAAGCTTAGAGAAAGTTCTCACGGAGCGTTCACTTGTCCCTAGCACCTTGTTGGAGACATAAGGGAAATGAATTCATGTCCCCTGTGCTCAAAGAGTTTGCAGTCTTACTGAGGATTTAGGATTGACATGTATTATCGAAAGAGTAAGTAATGTAAGTCAGTTTGCTCCAGGCCAGAAAATATCTTACAGATACTAAGTCAATGGTTCTCAAATATGAATGTGCATGAAAAGTACGCAGGGAGCCAACTAAACATAAAGCCACAACAGGGCAGGAAATCTGTACCTTTGTCAGGCGCTCCAGGTTATTTGGATGTAGCTGGCCCAGTAAGACTCTTGGGTGGGTGCATGGAGAGTCAGGAACTGCCAGGATGGGTCTACAGAAGGCCGCAGATTTGAGATGAGTCGACAAGTCACACTTCAAGGATTGGTGGGATTTAAAAATAGATAAGGGAAGCTTATTCTCGGAAGAGGGAAAGGCCTGAAGCAAAGCACCAATTTGGGAGCAAACGTGGCGTAAGGGACACCCAGAGAACAAGGCTGGGGGAAGCATGTAGGATAGCCACCTAGAAGCTGGTTTCCACTCCCTTCAGGGTGATTGTCTACACAACTTATTTATTTACTTATCCTGGACAGTCTAACCTCTTTACAAAGCTACTCAGAGCACATAAGGAAGGGGGCTTTCTTTCCCCATATACTTGAACCTGAGTTTCACGTGTCTTGTTCATTCCTAAGGCTCAAGAAACATAAAAAAAAAAAGCAAACCCTAGAGCTACGACTTCTAAGCTGACCGAATCATGTGCCTTTGTACAAATGCTAGATCGGATGATTTGGTGTTGAGTGTCACGTTGACAGTCATTATAGTAGACATATGACTAGCACACACACGAAAATCATTGCCTTTGAAGCCAGAAAGAACTGGATTTAAATCATCATAATATCACAGAGTACCTGGGACATTTTATTTGGCCTCTGAATTTCAGTTTCCAAATCTATAAAAGAGAACTAATTATAACGATACCTACCATATCAATACCTTGTATCGGGTTTTGAAGATTAAATGCAGTGGTGAGTAAACTCCCCGGCACAAAGCAGACAACTGTAAATGAGTGAATAATGTTTATAATAGTCTTATATTTGTAAAGAGCATGTTTTAAATGAATTAATCCATGATTGCACATGGTGTAATTCATCTTAGGTCAAACAGGTAAAACAGCACAGCTGTGATGTATTAAGCGAGACTCATGTTTTTCTTGCTTAGGTGCCAAGGAGGCAGGTGCAGTGTGACGATGGCAGGCCTAGGTGGCAATGCGATGTGGCTTGAGGGGCACCCTCAGATATGTTTCTAAGGGGCCCAGAGTCTCCCATTAAGAGGGTCGTGCCCTGGTGACTGGGGGAGAGGGTGCCGCACATGCATGCTGGGCGTGAATCATCCCCGCAGCCCCCTGATCCACGTGGGGGGCATGGAGACCGGCTAGACACAAGGGAAAGGCCGAACCATTAGCATCAAGGGCGCCCGCAGAACCCTGGTGGGGGCCGGCCTCCGCCCACAGGACCGCCCTGCAGCCCCAGCCTGGTGAGAACAGCAGAAGGAGAGAGAAGGCGGCAGGGAGGCACCGAGCAACGTCGAGTTTTCCCTTCATCCCTGTCTGGATTGGGTGCCACTGTCCCCTCATTTCTGTTAACTGTCACACAAATTCCTTCTCATTTTGGGTGTCATCTCATAAAGTAAAATCCTCTAAGGTAAGAAAGTGGGGCTCAAATGGTCTCACCAGGTGGCCTAAGGGAATTTAAGAACAGAAATGGTTTCTTAAAAAAAAAAAGAAAAAAAGCATCCAGTGAACTGTACAGGGTGTTACATAGGAAAAAAAGAAGTGTTGAGACGGCCTTGAGTAACTCTGTTCCTTTAACGTGTTTTTTTTTTTTTAAACACTTTTTAGTATTATTGATCACTATTTATTACTATCATTTGTAATTACCGTCTCTCTTTTTTTTTTTTTCACCTGAGAAATTCAAGATATAATGTGACTTTTCTGGTTTGGAGACTTTTTTCCTATTTACTCTGCTGATATCCCTGAATCACTATGTGTTATGTATCTTTAGAAATTTAGACAGTTAGAGGGGAAAAAAATGCTTCTTCACCTACATTTAAAAAAAAGTAAGTGTTGGCGAAAGAATTATTTTCTTTGTAGGAAAAGAAAGCAGAGTTCCATTAGTGTGGAATCAGAAATAAGGTCTCAATGCCAACTAGAGACTGCATCGGAGCAAGGTTATTTATGCCAAGAGAAAGTGACTATAAATTACAGAAAGAAATGTGTTCTGTTGACACCTAGGACTGGGTGCTTAGTAGTTGTTTAGTTGAAGTACATTGGGTTATTAATTTACATTATAATGAGAAACAAACCAGAGTCCTTATTAAATGTATTAAAATATATTAATATTACTTATATTATTAATTAATTATATAAAGTATATGATAATTAATATATATAATATAATTATTAAAATATATCCCCCATATCACTATCATAAACATCCCCATCTTCACATTTGTGCTTATACACACGTACACCCCCTCCCCGGACTCACCCCATGGGTGGCCCCCATGACTCATCTCTGTGCAGATTTCCCGTTAATTATCTAATCCATATCAGCACAAGAGCATCAGCTCAATCCTGAAGGAGTAGAACCAAGGAGGGTTTGAAAAGGCTTGATAGGGGATCCCTGGGTGGCGCAGCGGTCGGTTTAGTGCCTGCCTTCAGCCCAGGGCGTGATCCTGGAGACCCCGGATCGAGTCCCATGTCGGGCTCCCTGCACAGAGCCTGCTTCTGCCTCGGTCTCTGCCTCTCTCTGTGTCTCTCATGAATAAATAAATAAAATCTTAAATAAAATAAAAAGGCTTGATGGTAACTTTTGGTTTGCTGTCAAAAGAGGCAATAGGGTTCAAGAAATACACAGAACTTGGCTTTTAAATGGTGAATAAATCATTTTGCAGCTGAGAGTGGTACTGGGGAGGAAATGCTGCTCAACAGCAGGAGCCGCGTCATCCACCTCTTGAACGAGAGCCGAGAATTCCTGAATGAGAGAGGTCAGGAGCTCCTCTCTGAGCCAGGCTTCCCGTAGGCAGTGTCGAGGGCTGGCTCAGTGCGTTATCTGAGAAGCCCTAGAAAAATCCACCTGTACCAAGACCCTTACCTTTCACGCTGCCATACATGAAGCTCCTAGTACGGGGATTGCTATTTCAATTCACACCCTGCAAGCGCACCGGAGGCAGCCGGTAGAGATGCCCAAGGTACCACCCAAGTGCAGAGACCGAGAGTCAGGGAACGTCAAGAGGGGCAGAGGGGCCGCAGTGTAGACAGACCCAATTTACCTCCCAAGGCTGCCTTCCCCTAGATACGGCCGGTAAGTGTTCTAGCCAATGTGAACAAATTAAATAAAGGAAGGACAACTCTGTCTTTCAAAAAGCCGCACCAGCAAGTAGCATGTGATTTCTTGCAAACACTCTTGGGCTTATCTCTCCATGTTAATTGTGACAGTAAAACAATAAAAATCAAGATTTAATTTTAACTCATGTTGATCCGTCTAGCGCAGGAAATGGTGATGATGGGCTGGAGAAATATTAATCCACATTGGTTATTTAACGTCTGCCTTATTTTGAGGAGAGCACTGTCAAAGGCTCCTGCTCGGGACAATGAAAGTCTTCAGTTATATTTTAGTTTATCGCCGGTTTCTCCTTATAGTTCTCCCTCCGTTGGTTTTACTGCCGCTGCCAATCATCGTTCGCACCAAGGTGAGTGAACCTGGAGAGGAGGCTGATGGCTTTCCTGGGTTATTTCGTTGTCCCTTATTGTTTCTGTGTGACGGCCCGGTTCAGAGCTGAAGGGAAGGTGCTGCTTCCAGCTGAAGTCACGATGGTCATACATTGTGTTTTTCTCCTTATTCGTGGTTAATGTTGATCGATTCTCAGTATGACTAACTAGAATAATTAAATAACATACTCAGTCAGAATTGTTCTCTGCCTGGCTAGTAGTTGAGAGGAAGAGCAAAAGCAGCACATCGCTTGGGACCTTCCCATTCCGGTCATCAATCTCCAAGGAGATCCTGGATTAGCACCAATCCGTGCCCCGCGCCCTGGCAGCCGTGCGATACGGGGAAGAGCTGGAAAAGCAACCGGGAGCCCCAGGGTCTAGCACAGACTAATTTACATGTCAGCTCCCTGGCTGGTGTGGGCCCCCAAACCCCCGAGTAATATAGTTTCCTTATGGGATGAGACAACATTGAAAGCACGAAGCAATTTTCCTTGGTTAATTAAGTTTCCTTGGTTAAGAAAATTAAGTTATTGCACCATGTTCTGATCATCTGAGATGTTATTTCATTTTGGCACCCTTATAAGCATTTTTCTGTTTACTTTAAAGTAATAGTCTACTAGTCCGGAACAATAAACCCAAGACATTTTTAATTCCATGGTAAAATGATTTGAATCAGCAAACAGTGAGCATTCTTTGTGCCAGGCATGAGCATGATGACTGTCAGTTGGCACGAGGACAACCCCTGGAGCTAGGCTTTCTGCATCAGGTCCCAGGTCCACCACTTGTACACAAGCTGAGGGACCTGGGCACACCAGCTAACTTCCCTATGCTTCTATTTTCTTATATGTAAGATTGGGATAGAAACAGGCTTGTTGTGAGAATTAAATGCATAAGTTCAAGGAAGTTCTCACTTCCTTGGAGCGCAGCTGGCACACAGTAAGTTGGGCTGCAAGAGTTTCCCAAATGTGTTGACCCACAGCTGGAGCGATTCCCACCGTCCCATAGTGCCTTTCTGATGTTCTTCTCCAACAAGCATCAACCAAGGTTTTACCAGTCTGGGTTAAAATAGCATCACAGTAATCACGATACAGGGGATCCTCAGCCGCCTCGGCAGTCCGCCCCTGGGCTGGGACTCTGAAGGAATTCATGTGAGCTAATGGAAAGGCTACCAAGGTAGTTGGAGAAGGGACTGGCCCCTGCTGCCCTGGCTACCTACTAACCACCAGCTCTAGCGGCACCCCTGGCTGGGCCTCTCTTCCCACTAATGTCTCACAGTTCCCTGTTGGAGAAGGGACCTTCCCCACCCCTTTCTGGTCAAACATCCTTCTGAACCCTCACAGCCCTAAAGAATGTCTAGTGATAGCAACAGGCACAGTCCATTGTTTTGGTTTGGTTGGTTTTGTTTTTCCAATTTTGTGGGGCTAATCTTCCCCTCTCCCCGTCTTCCCTTCCTAATCTAGCTACTTCTGAGGACTCCTCTAGGAGTCTCTGGCGGCCACTAGACGACACAGGGCTCTCATCCACATGCTCGGCCCAAGCCCCCTTTGTAGACCTGTTCCTCTGGCTAGCATGTGTGGTGGTTCCCTTTTAACTGCCCTGGGCCTGGGGCTCCCCCCGATCTGGTGACTACTACCATTCCACTATGACTGCATCCTGGTTCATACCCGGACCTTGCTATATTTTAATATTTCTGGTTAGCTTCAGTGTGAGTCCTTACTTATGGCGGAGAAAATGAGAAACCAAACAAGTCGATGCAAGCTTAGGCTGCGGCTGCGTATCTTCTGTGCTGCTCCTTTGATGTACTCATACATGACACTTTGATGATCTTCCATAATTTTCAGAGACAGTGAATATAAATTCTTTGAAAGGGAGAACAACCAAATAAATAAAAAGCGGTGGTTTCAGCGCATGATTCATTAATCAGAAAGTGTATTCTTGCCAAGAAATGCAGTCACTGATTTTTTTCCCCAAGGTGTTATGATACGAGTACGTTAGGCCTGTGGAGAGACCAGAGACCTGGCACCAAGTTGCATTTGACGAACTGTGTTCCTCTTTCCGTTTCCGCTAATCAGCTCATTTGTTAAAACTCAATCAATGTTAATGTGAGGGTTTTTTCCTAGTACAATAACATGATTTCATTTTTGGCTGCTTCAAATGCATATTCAATCATTCAATCAACTGCTGAATAAACTCAAAGAATATTATTTTAACTCTTCCTTACAATGAAAGCAGAACTTTTTTTTTTTTTTTTCCAAGAATATGGGCCTTTGGAGGGTATGAACCTAAAGTAGAGGCTACTGAGACAAGGACGCAAATCAACCTATTATGACTTTTAGGTTACTGAACTAGAGAACTCAGTGCTTCTAAACACTCAGTAATAGAACAACTAAAGAATCCAGACAAAACAAAAAAATCAATTTTGATTTGTAAAGACACAGTAAATCTACACAATGTAGGATGAATAATGAATTACTGACTGACTTTTTCCCCATTTTCTACCGATTATTGGGTTGTTTCTATGGACTGGCCTTACCCCTTACTTTAGTTCCATCTCAGTTCAGAAATGTGGCGTCAACGATAAGGAGCCCTCCGTGGTTTTATGGTGAATTACTCAGAGTGAAGGAGAAGGGAACCCTTCGCAGAGCGCACCTCTCCACTCGGCATCCTACGTGATTATCTTATTTAACCTTCATCACTAATCATAAGACAATCATGTATATCGTATCATCACAATTGATGCTCACAGATATGTGACCCAACAAACGTCGCCCACCCAGATACTGTAGGAACTGGACTTAAACCCACATTCTGTCAGAACTCAGAGCTCATGCTTAAGCAGTAGTTATGTCTTTTCCGTACTTATACTTTTGAAGATTGACCCCCTATTTTGCACAGTTAGATAAAGTGTGACTGGAGAGTCGCTATCAATAGCTCGGGTGTTTCTCTGAGTTAATACTTCGGATGGGTCAAACCCCAGGCGAGGTATATCTCAGCCATTTCCTCAGTTGACCTCATGCTACCCAACGTCTTGAAGGTAGATCATTGCCGTGATTCTAACCACAGGGAGGGGCCTGCACCGAAGCAGCAGTCGTCTGTGCCATTTGCTGAAAGTCCCAGAGTCCCAGCTGCACACGTAGGTCACGTGGGCTTGTCAGGATATGCTGCCCCCCTTCACACCTGTGCCCAGATGTCCACCAGGATCACAGCATTAGGTTGGCATCTTCCTATCTTCTAGTTGGAAGAAATTTTAAGATTGTGGTTTTCAGTGTTTTCCTGGAAATATTTTATAGCAAAGAAGAATATGCTCCCAGGCATAAGTCAAACAGAAGCTCTAATTTAATCCTTATAAATTGGGTATTATTATTATTATTAGTCCAATGTTGCAGATAGAAGCAGAGATGTAAACAAGTAAATACCTTGCCAAAATGTGGTATATAGATGTTTCTGATCAGCATCTGTCTAACTCTAGAGCCGAGATTTCAACCACAACTGAATATCTATGTGTTTATGGCTTCCACGGTGTTGTGATATGTATACTCGTAATACGTTGGGATAAATATCACTTTACTAAAGGAATCCTGTTTTCTCATTGCTTCACACTAAAACATCAGGAATGCTGTCTTTTTTATTGTCACATAAGCACAGAGGTAGTCTTAGTCTTTCTCCAAGTAGTTGTTAGTGATCAATTAAACAAGCCTGTAATATTATTCCTACTAATGTAAATAATTGAATGAAATTAATAATTGCACTGAATTTTTCTCACTTTGGAGAGGAAGTTTCTTAAGTATTCCCAGAAAAAAAGTTAAAATTGGCCTAGAGTACATGCCATAGTTCCAACGATATCCTCTTGCAACTTTCTTTTTTTTTTTTTACTATTTCAAGTATCTTGTTAATTTTTGCTCTTCTCAGTACTCTGTACTATGTCTTTTCTCATTTTTTTCAATTATTGGCTTTTCTTTGTCTCTCTATTAATAAAACAAAGAGATAGAAAGAAGGCCCGGGTTTTTTGAGGAGCTGTAAGTGGTAAAATTGAGCAATAATATTTTCTGTGTGTATAGTGCATTTCTTCCAGGTATGTCTCACTCTGTCTGGCTTATCCCTGATTTGTCTTTAATTAGGACCCTCCTTTTTATAGATTTTATTTTTTTATTTGAGAGAGAGAGAGAACGCACACGCACATGTGAGCATAAGTGAAGGGGGAGGGAGAGGGAATTGCAAGCAGATTTTGTCCTGAGAGAACCCCACGCCCAGTCCATCTCAGGACCCTGAGCTCTTGACCTGAGCCAAAACCAAAAGTCTGACCCTCAAGCTGCTTAACTGACTGAGCCACCCAGGTGCTCTAGGACCCCTTCCCGAGATAAGGGGAAGGGAAACAGACACACGGATATTGAGCTGCTTGCCTCAGTTGATTGGTTGTAAAACCAAAACCAGATTTCAGTTATTTCTCAGATACATCAGGATTTCTCTGCAAAATATTTTACATGAGGAGAGACTTGAAGAGAGAACAGGAGAGTCAACACAGCAGAGCATGAGTGCACAGGCACAGCGCTGGTGAGGGAGGGAGGAACCACAGCATGAAGGGCCAGTGGTATTTCTGCAGCTGTCACGTGCTACCTGTGTTTCCTTCACAATATATTCATCTGTTTCATTATGAATTTCCTTTTTTTTTTTTAAAAGATGTATTTATTTGAGAGACAGTCAGTGAGAGACAGCATGAGAAGGAGGGAGAGGGAGAAGCAGGCTCCCTGATCAGCTGGGGCTCTATCTATCCCTGAGCAGGGAGCCTAATGTGGGGCTCTATCCTAGGACCCGGGGATCATGACTTGAGCCACTCAGATGTCCCCATATCATGAATTTCAAAGTTATGATAGAAATAATAAATAGAAGAAATGATCTATAATGAGAGACTTATGGTGCCAAATCTAAAAAAAATCTGGGAGAAATATTGTGCTCATAGAGAAATGCAAACCTGTAAGTGAGAAAGAATGTACTAAAAGGAGGGAAGTCTGACAGAGAAAATGAAAATGAAGGGGATAGAATTTAAAAAGACTACAAGTGAAAGAAGAGGAAAGGGAGGAATTCCAAGCAAAACATAATGAACTTTGAAAGGGACAAGTCAAATAAGCATATTAACAGAAATAATTGATATTGTTTTAAATGTTCTTTTAAAATATGGTAGGGATTTAAGATAAGGGGGGAAATGCTGTAAACTCCAAGAAAGTAAGCATTTTAGCCACAAAAGAGCATCAGAATGATGGAGGGCGAGGAAAAAGAAAAAAGAGAAATCATGGTAATAGTAATGTGGTCGATGAGCAAAACCAAGAAATCCAGATTTGGTGTATATTCTCCACGAATATCTTATGAGAACTTGCTAAGCCCAAAGTGCTGCGCTAAGTGAACTGTGGGATATTAGCGTAAGTGTAAAGGAATGCTTCAGCTTCCAAGTAGCTTGCACAGTTGCCACCTACGCTATGGCAAATATTAATCACAAAACAAGGTTGTATATAAATATGTGCCAAGTGATTTAAACAAATCATTTGTGTCTAGACGTGTGATTAAAAGGTAGTTAATCTCCGGGGAGTCATCCTCCTCCATCCAGCCCCTCCACGTCCCCAGCCACACCCAGTCCCATTGCCCACCACCTGCTGCTCCTTTCTTTATCTCAGAGAACCTGCTGGCCTTCACCCCGTTCCCAGGGCTGAAACCTGTGTCATCTCAGGTGCTTCAGGTCATCGGGCTGTGTTGCCTCATCTCCAAAATCCAACCCCCTCCCATCTGCTTTTATTTTTTAAAGATTTTTATTTATTTATTCATGGTAGACAGGGAGAGGCAGAGACCCAGGCAGAGGGAGGAGCAGGCTCCCTGCAGGGAGCAACGTGGGCCCTGACCTCGGGTCCCCAGGATCACGCCCTGGGCCCAAGGCGGCGCTCCACGCTGAGCCATCTGCTCCGTCATCTGCCTTCCCCCGGCCCTGCTTTCCTCGGGCCGCCCCCTCTCTTTCCCATGGACCATTTCACAGTCTTCTCCCCCAGGCCTCCTGCCCAAGTGCTACTTCCAAAATATCAACCTGGTCCTATTGCGCCCCTGGTCCAACTTCTTCGGTGATTTCCCTTTGCCTACAGGGGAAAAAGTGTCTACACAAGCCGTGTCTACACTGATGGGCCTTTAAGATCTTGCCATGCATTTGCCCTAACAACCAGCCCGCCAGCCCAGCACCTGGTCCCGCGTTCACAGCTCCCACACCAGCATCATCTCCCTGGATGAAGTCCCTGGGCGGCCGCCTGGAGTCTTGGGGGTGCATCCTCCACCCTGGTCCTGGGGCGCCCTCTCCCTCACTCTGTCCTGGACAAGGGGGCTGTGGCTGTGGCCTCACGTCCTTTCGGCGCTCCCTTGCACCTGGCCCAGGCCTGGGGACAGTGTGCTTCCCCCGGGCCTATAGGCCTTGGAGACGTCGGCCATTGCAGAGCGATGCTGGGGTGAGGGCTGATGGCCTGTCCCCACAGAAAGATGGCCTGTCCCCGCAGAAGGATGACCTGTCCCCACAGAAGGATGGGGAGCTTCCCCAGCCTCAGAGGCAAAGATAGGGCACAGGAGAAGAAAGATGGGGAAAGGAAGGGACTTCAGATAGAGTGGAAGTGTAGCAAGGGGACGCAGCAAGTGCTGGTAGACGAGGAGGTCCATTTTTATGCCTGGCTTGGCAACAGTAATAAAGGTGACCGTGCAGTCTACGCCTCACAGCAACCTGAGAAATCCTCAGTAGCATCCCCATCATCCCATCACCCCATCACCCCATCACCCCCATTACCCTATCATCCCCATCACCCCATCACCCCATCACCCCCATCATCCCCATCATCCTCATCATCCCCATCACCCCATCATCCCATCACCCCCATCACCCCATCAGCCCCAGCAGCCCCAGCACCCCAGCAGCCAGCACCCCCAGCACCCAGCACCCCAGCAGCCCAGCACCCGAGCATCATCCCCATCACCCATCATCCCCATCACCCCACCATCACCCCATCATCCCCATCATCCCCATCACCCCATCACCCCCATCATCCCCATCACCCCATCACCCCATCACCCTCATCCCATCATCCCCATCACCCCATCACCCCCCTCCCCCCATCACCCCAATCACCCCTCATCCCCATCATCCCCATCCCCCCATCCTCCCCAATCACCCCATCACCCCCATCATCCCCATCATCCCCATCATCCCCATCATCCTATCATCCCCATCACCCCTCACCCCCTCATCCTCATCATCCCGATCATCCCATCACCCCATCAATCATCCCCATCCCCCCCATCACCCCATCATCCCCATCACCCCCATCACCCCCATCGTCCCCATCACCCCATCATCCCCATCACCCTATCCCCCCATCACCCCCATCATCCCCATCACCCCAATCATCCCATCATCCCTATCACCCCATCACCCCATCATCCCCATCACCCTATCATCCCCATCACCCCATCATCCCCATCATCCCCATCATCCCCATCACCCCATCACCCCATCATCCCCATCATCCCCATCATCATCCCTGATGAGCAGAGACTTGATGACAGGTGGAGCAACCTGCCCAGCTCACCGCCTCCTGAAGGAAGGGAGGGGGTTCAAACGCAGTCTGGGCGGCTCCCGAGCCCATCAGGGACATTGCGTCTTTACTAGGATTTGTGTCCCACCTTTAGGAGCTCGTGCCCAGTTTGCCTCCCTCCATCGTCTCTGGGTTTTAATCACAAAGCGAGAGAGGAGGGGACGTCCCCTGCCTGGGCCACAGGGTGACCACAACTCGGGAGGAGCAGGAGCGGCCGCAAGCCCCGGTGGCCCTCAACGACAGGGGCTGCAGCCACCCCGGCCCCCCTCGTCTGTAAAGTGGACCAGGCCCTGGAGGAGCCTCCAGCGGCATCTGTGGGCGGCTGTGGGTGCGAAGGCCACGGCGGCCCGGGGTCCGGAGGCGGTGGTGCACCCTGCACGTTGGCCCCCAGGCCGGGGCTAGTGAGCTGGGCCACCTGTCTGGTGCCACCGTGTGCACAGCAGGTGCAGACAGCACGTCCCCCTCGCTAACTAGCTGCAGGGGTCAAATGGAAAGAGGGAGTTAAACATTCTCCAGTAATTGGCAGAGTGACTCCACCCATGGCCTTTCCTTGCCATCCATTTGGGCTAAAAAGTAACAAGAAATGCTAGTTATTTTTCCTTGACTTTGTAAGTTGAGCTCCTCCTTACTCTTCATCTTCCAACAGGAGAATATTTCTAATCATTTTAAGCCTTGCAATTAATATGGATTGAGTCTTGAGAAATCCCTGCCGCAGAAGGGGTAGGTGTATCACAAACTATGCAAGCCCTTTACAGGCTCTGTCAAATAATAATAGTGTTTTTCTCGTAGCACCCAGATTTAAAATGCATGATTTTTCTCCTTTCTTAATTGCTTTGCGTTCTCTTTAGAAAATCAATTGCAGCGAGTGAGGCCCATGATTGGTCCTGCTTTTCTCAAGCTGTGCTGAGCGATCGTGCCCACATGTGTACTAATTCATCAGCCAAATTGCTCCCTAATATCCGTCAGAGTGTCATTAAAAAATGGAGGGAAGGGGTGAAAAAAACTATGTTTTACAGACTAATTTTTATTTCAATTCTGTCTGGAGGTATAATTTAAAAGAGAAACAAGGTGATTTTTAAATATAATCAGCCGCACTTCCCAAGACAGTTTGACAGTCGGAATTTGTGGGGGAGAAGCCATTATCCAAATTGCCTAGTCATGGCTTCATGTGCCTTCCTGCCTCTGCAGCGAGCACCCCGGCTGCACTCGGTTGAGGTGGTGAAGACGAGATACGACTGCATTATTGTTAAGTGGGGCCTGGGGAAGATAGTGTTCGACTCAGGAAAAGTTTTAGCTCTACTTCTTGTTTCCTGGCAAGAGAGATGAGAGCTCCGGGAAACACGGAGAAACATTCCCCCTGTGGGGTGAGGTTACGATATCCAGTGCCAGCAGGTAGGAGAGAATGCAGAAAAGAAAGCAAGGTTCCTATGCTGAAGAATTTTATATCTAGGGTAGTGATTAAGACTTTTACATAGGGGTCAAGACATATAAATAGAAACAACCGTAGGAAGAACACAGCAAAACTGTGAAAGGAAAACAACTCAACAAATATTACTGGTGCTCACTACACGCCAGGCATTGCCTTAAGTACTGGGAACAGAGCAATAAATGACAAAATATATGTTCTCGTGGCGTTTCTGCTTGGATTGAAGCCCGGCTCTACCTCATCTTAGCAATGTGGTCATTGATCTCTATTTGAACAGGCAATTGCAATGCCTACCTCGAAGAGTTTTGGTGCAGACTAAATAAGAGGAGTTGTGCGGAACTCCAAGTACTGTACCTGGTGTGTGGTAGCATCCTCATAAAGCATCCTTTTACTTATTCAGAAGACAGAAAAGCAGCGTTGTCTATTTACTTGACAACTTACTTTAGATGTCTTTACCTTTTAAGTAAGTTCTTGCATCTACAAAGCTTGTGATCAGCAGTTCAGCTCACACAGTTAGGGCTCCTCCACCCCAACCACCCTCCACTCTAAACAGATGCATGTTTCCTGTGGACCAGAGTGAGTCAGACAAGCAAACAAGGGTAGTGAAGGTGAGAACCTTATGATTGAAATGCTCTCCCATCATCCTGGGTTCAGGCAAGTTCAATGACCTGAACTAAGGGCCAGAGAGTAATTTTCTTGTAGCTACCAGGAAAAAAAAAAAAAAAAAAAAAGCTACATCGACAACTGTCTGTGCAGCATTCACAGGAAGCAGGCGCTTCCCAGCCTCTCATCTAGGACATGACTCAAGCTACTGGGTCCGGCTAGACGAGTGGATTTGCATGGTCCTGGCCGGACAGGACCCCAGGCTGCCAGGAGAAGACATTCCAGGTGGGAAGCTAGGGACTTAACTGGAGGCAACTGTAAAGATTCTAGATGAGGAATAAAAAATACAGAAAGAATATGCACAAAAATAAAACAACTACCACACAGCATAAATATGAAAACAAAATCTCGGGCAGCCCGGGTGGCTCAGCGGTTTAGCGCCGCCTTTAGCTCAGGGCATGATCCTGGAGACCCAGGATTGAGTCGCGCGTCAGGCTCTCTGCATGGAGCCTGCTTTCCCCTCTGCCTGGGTCTCTGCCTCTCTCTCTCTCTCTCTCTCTCTCTCTCTCTCTGTCTTCCATGAATAAGTAAATAGAATCTTTAAAAAAATTAAAAAATAAAAAATAAAATCTCAACATGCAAGAAGACAATTAAGACTGAGAATGGAAGCACAGCGATGAAAGCACTCCAAATAGAATGAAAACAAAGGGGAATCAAGGCAAGTTTGAGAAAAATATAAGATGGGGGCTTGAGACACAGATTGCAGAACTTGTTGAAAAGCTGTAATAATGAAAAGAGTTTAATAATTTTGCGATATGTGATTTTCAAAAGGTGGTGATGACTGAGGGACAAAATAAAGAGCCCAGAAACCTATCTGCCTGCATTTGTAGAAATTTGGCACAGGAAATATAGAGCAATAGGAAGTGGTGGGGGAAAGATGGACCATCTAATTTAAAAAGACAGGCATTTTGGCTACCCATTTATGAAAAATAAGGTGTCTGTTTCCTATACAAATAAATCAAGGCCCCACACTTGAAACTTTATAAACTTTAGACAAAAAACATGGGAGTGTATAATATAGGAAAAATTTCTCATACAAGGTCGTAAAAACATAGCAAAGAATTTGATAATAACTGCACTACAACCAAAAGTAGAATAAAGCAAATTGCAGAGAGGAGCCAGAGATCAAGAAAAATATTTGGAAATATTTAAGTTATAAAGAAATGATAAGAATTCTAAAAATAACTCTACAAATCCATGAAAAAGAGAAGCAAACAAGCAACAGAAAAATGGTAAGAGGCTATAAATAAGGTAATTTGTATGAGAGAAACAATTATGTTTCAATAACCATGAAAAAATACTTTAAGGTATTCAAGCAAATACAAATTAAATTAAGAGGAACTTTCCATATCATCAGATTGTCAAATAAATAAACTAGCCCAATATACCCAAAGTTGGCGAGGTGGAATTTTCTCCCATTATTGCTACTGATATAAACTGATAAACCATCTTGGATACCAAATGGGCAAATATCCCTACAGTTGGACTCCTCTTCCACTCAGAAATTTCACCACTACTTTTATACTCTAGCTTAGAAAATCTCTTTCCTTTATCCACACGAAGATACGTACGAAGATGTTCATAGCCTTATGATAATGAACAATTGGGAGAAAAGCCCTAAATAGCCTTCAGTAGGAAAATGGACAAATGAATTGTAATATGTTCATAAAAAGAAATGCCATGTCCATTTAAAAGGAATGAATAAGTCTATGTGTATCACTATGAACGCATTTGAAATACATGAGTAAAATGATAGAGTGAAAAATAATATATTTCTTCTTTCACAAGTGGAAGAACAAGCCGAAAAATAACATATACAGTAAACCTTATTTAGTCTTAAAATCTTGTGTCGTTTGTCAGTGTGTTCATGTCTACGTGTAGGAAAACCACAAAAACATGGATGGAAAGGATACGACCCGCACCGTAGACGGTGGCTGACTTTGGGGTTGACAGAGGAGAGAGAAATGAAGAAGTGGCTTACATGTCTTGAACTATATGAGGAATGTTTTATTTTCCTAAAAAGTTTCAAGCAAATGTGGCCAAATCTTGCTTAAAAATTTGAAGCATAGAGTGTGTTATATTATTTTTCATGTGTTCTTGGTATTTCATTAAAAAACTCTTAAAAGATATATTGCTAGCAGGGTTCTAATACTTTGTTCTATTGTCAGGGAAGAGGAATTTCTTATCCATATGGGTAATCAGTCTACACGTCCCGGCTTCATCCCTCGGGTGGAGGTGGCCCCGCCGGAGCCAGGGAGGCACGTTGTACCCACCGAGGCAGGAAACCATGGCTAAGTGCCACTGCCTCATCCTGTGTAACGGAATTTGCAACATCTGCATTCGGCACGACTACCTCTGTCCATGTAATTTTTGGAAGTGGTAGGGAGTATATATATTTTTGAGCAGAAAATTTTGTCCTTTTATTTTATTTTGAGGTATTTTTATTTAGGGAAGCCCTCTCAGCTCCCTCCACCCCTTGTTTCATGTGTGTGGTATTTTGAGAATGAATCATGATTTTATTTCTTTTTTTAAAGATTTTATTTATTTACTCATGAGAGACCCAGAGAGAGGCAGAGACACAGGCAGAGGGAGATGCAGGCTCCCTATGGGGACCCAATGTGGAACTCGATCCCGGGACCCCGGGTAACGCCCTGAGCCCAAGGCAGATGCCCAACTGCTGAGCCACCCAGGCGTCCTAGAATGAATCATGATTTAAAAAATATTTTTTGTAAGATGGGTCTTAGAATTTTGAACCTTCCTTTTCTTTCTGTATTTTCCATCACAATAAACAAAAAAGGAGACATTAATGTGTTGCTCTACTTTAGCTCAAGAACTCATGTACTAAAGTTCTTTGCTATTTCTAGAACAAAATTTTACTCAAATTGTTACTTGTTATGGTTGCAGAGTTCATTTTAATAAAGACAACAGTACTTCCCCATACCCGAGAGGAATTGGAAGGGGCGGGGGACTTGACAACTGGCCTTCTTTTCCCGTAGCTTTACCATCGTTCACGGTAGTGGCTGCGGTCGCCGTGGTGGACAGCGGCGATGATGGTAGAGAGGCTCTATTTTAGGAGTAAGGCGCTTGCTGAGAAGGTGAAGAGAGGGAAGAGAAAAAAAATGAAAGGGATCCACAGGAAACAAAGATGCTATAGCTACAGATAACGGGTCAGTCTCCGGATTTCCACTGATGGAATGAAGGAATTTTATCCAGGACACAATTCTAGTGGTAGCACAGACAACTGACAATTTTTCTCCTTCATCAGAAGAATGTGTTTGCCAAAAATTATTCACCCTGATATTAGTGTTTTTTTTTTTGACTAACTATATGACTAACAGAAAACAATGGAATGTTTTCCTTTATCTTTTGTTGCTTCTTCTTAACAAGGATATTTGTAGATCTTGTTTATTTTTATTTATTTTTTTTAGATCTTGGTTTTAAAAAAAAGGATTCTATATATTTTAATATTAGATTCTTAAAAGCATCGTATCTGGATTAGCCTTCTGTTGTTAAAAGCCTGAAGAGTGTTGGTGGGAAAGAGTACTTTCCTGCCCACCTCTCCCAGCCTGACCAAGAAGGATCACAGGACAGAAAGCTGGAAGGAGGTATTCCTGGGATGGTGGACCCATCAGTAGGACGACTGTCGTTTATCAAAGAGGGACACTTTAGGAATGAAAAGGGTTGCTAATCAGAAAGACACCAATACAACAGGGGTAAACCAGCACTATCCCCCCAAACTGAGGCAGATTGCCCTCCTGTCCACCAGCCCCGATTCCTTCTCTTCTATGCTTTGATTTTTCATTAAGTTATGAAAAATGGGGCATTTCCCACAGATTCTGGGAAGCTATCTCTTTAAGGACAATGCAGGTGTGGTGCCTTAGCCAGCTACAATTATAATCCCCTGGGACTTATATGCAAAAATATAAAATGTGGGGATGCCTGGGTGGCTCAGCAGGTGAGCGTCTGCCTTCAGCCCAGGCTGTGATCCTGGAGACCCGGGATCGAGTCCCACGTCGGGCTCCCTGCATGGAGCCTGCTTCTCCCTCTGCCTGTGTCTCTGCCTCTCTCTCTCTCTCTCTGGGTCTCTCATGAATAAATATATAAGATCTTTTAAAATATATATATATAAAATCTGCATGAGTGTTTGGAGGAAGCTCCATAGACAAGATATAAATTTGAACCTTAACTCTGAAGGATGGGCAACTTTTCCAAATAAGTTCTGAGTGTAGGGATTGTACTTAGGCAAGACATGGCCTGGAAGCAAGTGTCTGGTTTCCGAGTTGGACCCAGAGTTAGAGATAAGGGGGAGGGTCTGGGGAGGAGGTAACCCGGTGCTTCTCAAACTCCAGCCTGTGCAGGAGTCACCTGGGAAGCCTGCTCCCGATTCAGTCTGGGGAGGGCCTGATGTCTGCCTGTGTGAGCTGCGGGTCCAGGGGCCACATGGCGGGGTGCAGAGAAGTGCAAAGGGACAGCCTGTGTGTTGATTCTGGAGCGGCAGGGCAAGATCTACTCGCAAGGCAGGGTATCTGGGTAGCATTTTTATTACCAGAGATTTTATTCAAATGCCCACAAAGGCTGAGCAGGGAAGCCAGAAAAGTGACGGGGAGCTGTGCACAACTGAAAAGCACAAGGCTGTCTCTAAAGGGTGGGCTCCCCTTGAGTGCAAAGGACTGTTGACATAGAATATGGTCCTAGCATTACCAAATTCCTCAGTTTTTCAAGGAAAGCCAGAAATCCCGATTTTATTTTTAATATGAAATGTGTTGGTTCATAAATCATAATTCTAAGGAAACACACACTCACACACATTCCATCGTGAGTCAAATACGTCGTATTTTCCTGTTGGGCTTGGTCATCAGCTTGCAACTGCTTCATCTAACTTGTGGAGCAGGGTCCAAGAGTCCAGAGTGTGGTTACAGGCAGGTAGAGCCGTGACTAAGGGCCCCTGGGGACTTCCCCGCAGGATCCTGGCTCACCATTACCTACTCAAGTTCAGGAGGAGGCTGCGTGATAAGGAGCGGGGGTCAGAGCCCAGACACCGAGAAGGATGTAAATCAACTCTAGGAATAGAGACGTGATGCCATGAGGTCGTGGGCTAGGTCTTCATACAGTCAGAGTGGACGGGGCCTCAAATGCAAGATGAGGATTTCAGATCATTTCCAATAAATCACTGAAAATCCCTGACTTGATTTCGCATCAGGGAAGGGCCAGGTGAAATAGGAACGTTGTTAGGAAAACTAATAATTCAGTACTTGGAATTTTGCTTTTGATCGTGCTTTAAAGTGGCCACGCGTGAGCGGCCGGTGACGTCCCGCTGAGGAGGCCCGTGTTGGGATGAGGCCGGGGTGGTGGCAGCTGGCGCCGGGTTTCCTATTTACTTTTCTGTTCCGGCGCTCAGCTGCAGCTGGTGCTCCCAGCGTCGGCAGGCGGCCGGTCCCTTAAACTCCAAGTGGATCCTTGGAAGACGGGGTGGCTGTGGGGCGGCCTGGGAAGAAGGGGGTGCAGGTTGGGGGGTGGGTCAGAGAGGGAGAACGATGAGGACGGGGAGGCGGGCTGGTGCCGGGTCCACTCATCTTGGAGACCCAGGTTCTCATCAGCAGGACGGGAAGCACCGTCGGGAGGAGGCACTTCGGGGCGTCCCCGCGTGTCCGCCAGGAGGACCACAGGCCCGGGCATGCACAGCTAGGCTGGTGTGGGGGCACGGGGGGCTGTCGGGGGGCCCAGGCTATCCGGGTCCCGGCTCAGGCCATGACCTCGGGGTTGCGGATGGAGCCCCGCCTCGGCCTCCGGGCTCAACTCAGAATCTGCTGGAGGGTCTCTGCTTCCCCCTCTGCCCCCCCGCCTGCTCACCTCTTTCTGTCTTTAAAATAAATAAATTAAATATATTTTTAAAAAATAATTAATGACCTAATTGAGCTCGTATTCACAAATTCTCTCCAGGGCAAATTAGGAAGTTTCAGTCAAGGCCTGGCTTTGTTCCATTGCTTTATTGTCAAGGTTACGGGACTTTCCATAAAACTGTCAACCTGCGAACCCCTTTCTGCTTCCTCCTTTCAAAAGACACAGTGAGGACGTAGCGTGGTCGCAGCTTCGGAAGGGTTTCTGAGGCTTCTGCCCGAGGTGCAGGGCTGCTGGGTGAGCAAACACCCTACGAGGGGGCTTCTGAGGGGAGCAGAGCTAGAAATTTTGCTGCCCTGGGAAAAGCATAAATAAAACCCCTCATTAAACTCCTCCTCGGAGACCACTCGCAGCAAAGTTCTCTCTGGGTCCACGTCTCCGTGGTGATGGGAGGACAGGGAGGCCCACGTGAGGCGGGCCATGGGCCGGGAGGTGCAGTTGGCAGCGCGTGCGACCGGCCCGGGGGAGGCAGCCTGTGACTGGGTGCAGGCCCGGAGCTGGGGTGCATGTGGGGGGCAGGCTCAGGGGTGCACATGCTCCGGGGCCGGGGTGCATGTGGGGGGCAGGCTCAGGGGTGCACATGCTCCGGGGCCAGGGGTGCATGTGGGGAGCAGGCTCAGGGGCACACACTCCAGGGCTGGGCTGGGGGTGCATGTGGGGGGCAGGCTCAGGGGCGCACGCTCCGGGGGGAGCCAGGAGCTGTGCGCGGTCCCCCCCACGGGGAGGTGAAGGAGCCCCGCGGAGGAGGACTGGTTGGCGTCGCCTTCCTCGCGGGCTCCAGGGTTTGGCTCCTGCTGAGCCTCCTGCCGCTTCCCGCCTTCTGGGCTCGGTTTTGGGGGGTCGGGGGAGGCCGGGGTGTGGGGGGCGGGGGTGCTGGGGCGGAGGCCAGGAGCGCTTGCTGGGGGCGGGCTGCTGCGGGGGTGGGGGTGGGGGTGGGGGTGGGGTGCGGGTGCGGGTGCCGTCCGGGTGCGGGTGCGGGTGCGGGTGCTCCGCGCCGCCTCACCGCGTCTCCCGGCTCCGCCCGCAGGAGGCCGAATGCGCCTACACCCTGGCCGTGGTGGCCGCGCTCTGGCTCACGGAGGCCCTGCCGCTGCCCGTCACCGCCCTGCTGCCCGGACTCCTGTTTCCGCTCTTCGGGATCACGGCCTCCAAGGAGGTGGGTCCTCCCCGGGGACAGCGCACGGGACCCGGGGCCCCACGGCCGCTCCCGGACCCCGACACCCAGCCCGGAGCCCCCCGCGCCCCGCCCAGCACCCCGCAGCGCAGGCGCCCCCGGCCGCACACCCCCCGGGCTGCGCCCCCGGGGCGGGAGGGCTGCGTGGGAGGGCTGCCGCCACCCGCCTGCACCGGCCTGCACCTGCCTGCAGCCGCCTGCACCTGCCTGCACCTGCACCCACCTCCACCCACCAGCACCTGACTGCACCTGCCTGCACCTGCCTGCAGCCGCCTGCACCTGCCTGCACCTGCCTGCACCTGCACCCACCTGCACCCACCTACACCCACCTGCACCCACCGGCACCTGCCTGCACCTGCCTGCAGCCGCCTGCACCCGCCTGCACCTGCACCCACCTGCACCCACCTGCACCCACCGGCACCTGCCTGCACCTGCCTGCAGCCGCCTGCACCTGCCTGCACCTGCACCCACCTGCACCCACCAGCACCTGACTGCACCTGCCTGCACCTGCCTGCAGCCGCCTGCACCTGCCTGCACCTGCCTGCACCTGCACCCACCTGCACCCACCTACACCCACCTGCACCCACCGGCACCTGCCTGCACCTGCCTGCAGCCGCCTGCACCCGCCTGCACCTGCACCCACCTGCACCCACCTGCACCCACCGGCACCTGCCTGAACCTGCCTGCAGCCGCCTGCACCTGCCTACACCTGCACCCACCTGCACCCACCTCCACCCACCAGCACCTGACTGCACCTGCCTGCACCTGCCTGCAGCCGCCTGCACCTGCCTGCACCTGCACCCACCTGCACCCACCTCCACCCACCAGCACCTGACTGCACCTGCCTGCACCTGCCTGCAGCCGCCTGCACCTGTCTGCACCTGCCTGCACCTGCACCCACCTGCACCCACCGGCACCTACCTGCACCTGCCTGCAGCCGCCTGCACCTGCACCCACCTGCACCCACCTGCACCCACCTGCACCCACCGGCACCTGCCTGCACCTGCCTGCAGCCGCCTGCACCTGCCTGCACCTGCACCCACCTGCACCCACCGGCACCTGCCTGCACCTGCCTGCAGCCGCCTGCACCTGCCTGCACCTGCACCCACCTGCACCCACCGGCACCTGCCTGCACCTGCCTGCAGCTGCCTGCACCGGCCTGCACCAGCCTGCACTGGCCTGCACCGGCCTGCACCTTCCTGCCTGTACCTGCCTGCACCTGCACCCACCTGCACCCACCAGCACCGGCCTGCACCTGCCTGCCTGCACCTGCAGCCACTTGCACCCACCAGCACCTGCCTGCACCTGCCTGCAGCTGCCTGCACCTGCCTCCACCTTCCTGCCTGCACCTGCACCCACTTCCACCCGTCTGCACCTGCCTGCACTTGCCTGTACCTGCCTCCACGCACTGGTACCTGCCTGCACCCACCTGCACCCACCTGCACCTGCCTGCACCCGTTTCCATCTGCCTCCACCTTCCTGCCTGCACCCACCTCTACCCACCTCCATCTTCCTGCCACCTGCCTCCACCCAGCTCCATCTACCTGCCACCCACCTCCACCTGCCTACGCACCTGCCTGCACCTGTCTCCATCGGCCTCCACCTTCCTACCTGCACCCACCTCTACCTGCCTCCATCCACCTGCACCCACCCACCTCCACCTACCTGCCACCTGCCTGCACCTGCCTGCACCTGTCTGCACCTGCCTCCACCTTCCTGCCTGCACCCTCCTCTACCTGCCTCCATCTGCCTCCACCTGCACCCACCTGAACCCACACACCTCCACCTGTCTGCCATCTGCCTCCACCCGCCTCCATCTACCTGCCACCCACCTCCACCTGCCTGCCACCTGTCTGCCACTGCCTCCACCCACCTCCATCTACCTCCACCCTCCTCCACCTACCTCCACCCACCTGCCACCTGCCTCCACTTGCCTCCACCCACCTCCACCTACCTGCCACCTGCCTGCACCCACCTGCACCCACCTCCCAGTGACAGGGCCAAGCCTTTCACGTCCTGCATAAGCTGCTGCTTTTCAGCAGTTTGGCTTCACACCATGTAGAAAAGCAATGTTTGTGTTTAATGAGGACAAAGCCACCGTGTTCTCTTGTCCACGCTCCTGCCACCTCCAGAGACAAAGCCCAATGAACTTTGCCGTGTGACCCATCTGCTCTGCTGGAAGGACTTTAGTCCCGCCGGAGGTGCGACCCCCGACGCAGGCCGAGGCTCCGGTGACCTCGGGGCTCCCGTCACAGGCCTGGCCACCCAGCTCGAGGAGCCGCCCCAGGGTGCCCTCGTCCAGCACCCAACGCCCAGCACCCAACACCCAGGTCCTTGGGGCACCAGGCCCGCAGTCCGGCTCCTGTGGACTCGGGTCTTAGGCCACAGCCCAACGACGTGGGGGCGCCTGTCTGGCCACAGGGTGCAGACTTTTCTTTTTACCAACCCATGACGCAGGACAAGAATCTTTCTGGGGTTTCCCTTCTCTTCAAGCCATCCTTCCTCCTTTTGCTTTCATCTCTCTGCATCTCAGATCTGCCTGTTCCTTTGTCCTCACTGCCGTTCCCCTTCCCTCCTGACCTCCACGCTGGCCTGCACGCCCTGATCGCGGGGGGCAGGGTCTCCAGAGATGGGGCCCGCCGCCCCACAGCGCCTGGGCCCGGCCCCGAATCCCGGGAGTGCCCGCGGGCTCTCGGTGAAGGGCCTGGCGAGCTCTTGGGATGACGTGTCCCTATGGGGCCCGCCCCGCGGCCTGGGGGGTTCGCCCCGAGGACCCTCAGGTTCGGCAGGGACATGCTTGGCTCTTCGGGCTGAACTGAGTAGGGCGACTATTTAGAGAGAGGCTGAGATAGAGACCGGCTCCCCGGAGTCGGGGCGTTTCCGTGCCCACAGCTTAGAGGAGGACAGAGCCGGGGAGCCGGGCGGCACGACAGCTGCCAGAGGGACCCTGGCCCTGGCCCCGGGCGCTGCGGAGGCTGAGCCCGCACTCCCGACGTCAGCCTCGGCCCGCTTGCCAGCCGCTGGACCTTGGCCGCCGGGCGGGGACTTCCCTCCAGGATTCCTGACAGATGAGGTCACTCAGGAAATAAAGGCTTCCTGTGTGGGGGCCTACAACAGCCCACACGAAGATGCATATTATTTTTCAAGACTTTTAATATTTAAGTCATTCACCTGTATTTATTTTTTTTAAGATTTTATTTATTTATTCACGAGAGACGCAGAGATGCAGAGACACAGAGACGCAGAGACACAGGCAGAGGGAGAAGCAGCCGCCCTGCAGGGGGCCTGATGCGGGACTCATCCCGGGACCCTGGGGTCATGCCCTGAGCCCAAGGCAGACGCTCAGCCGCCGAGCCCCCCCCCGGGCGCCCAAGTCACTTATCTTTATTGAGCTCAAGTGTGAAACTCAGTCACTTTGATGCTCAGCATTCCTCTAAACATCCCAGGTCACACACACGCACGCACACACCCAACAAGAACAACAAAACCCCCCTCGCCTTCCACAGGACGGTGTTGCTTGGATGGGGATAGCTGTCGTTTCCTTCTGACGCCTCCCCACCTCGTCTGTATGGGCCGCAGCCCTCAGCTCCCTTCCTCAACCCCCACCGCCTCCGCCCGCAGCATCACCAGCATCTTCACTCCCCTTCCTGGAACGGCCTCTGGTTTGTCAGTGACGCTTACAGATTAACTAGTTAATCACGTGGGGAGCGCTCGGTGCACACGAGTCAGCACTATTATTTACACACTGGCAGCAGTGAATAGGTCACTCTAGACACATTCGGACTGTTGCAAAGCTAAGTGAGTCTATCTCCCCTCCGCTCTTTCAGCCTAAATTCATTTTAAACTTCGTGTGATTTTTTTAAGCTTAATGGGAATTTACAGCAAATCAAAGTCCTTAGGTCTTTTAGTGTAGACGACTTCTCTTCAGTCCTTGTGATTCCTCTTTCCAGACAGTACAACTGATCTTTTACTAGGAAATATCTGACCAAAGCTACAGGGAAAGGTCTAGAGCGTTAGAAGATCTGAGCCTAAAACCTGATATTCAGGACACCCAGGGGGCTCAGTCGCTTGAGCATCTGCCTTCGGCTCAGGTCGTGATCTCGGGCCCCTGGGATCCAGTCCTGCGTCAGGCTCCCTACTTGGCCGCGAGCCTGCTCCTCCCTCTCCCTATGCTGTTTCCCCTGCTTATGTTCTCTATCTGTGTCAAATAAATACATTTAAAAATGTAGAAAAACCCACCCAATATTCACCACTAATTACTTATATGACCCTGATCTGTCCCTCGGCAATGCTTCTTTTTTTCCACCTATGAATAGGGAATGACAATGCCACACAATCCAGGGGTGGTTGTGAGAGTCAAGCCAATAATAGATGTGTAATGCTAATGCGTACGACGCATCAAGTATTCTTATGAATTTTAATACCCACAGTCAAAGGTCTTGGACTCTCATGCCAGCCCACGGAAGCGTACTGAATCTCAGCTCCTTGAGAGCCATTGACAGTCGTGAGTCTTTGGTATGTATCCTCCCCTAAGCCCAGAGCCCTCCACAGCCTTCTCTGTGGCCACCATAGTTTTAATCTCACTTTCTGTATTTATTAAGACAATGCTAAATGTCTATCTTACCAAGCACCTTGTACCAAAGAATATCAACAAGTATTGAATTTTCTCGTGTCTGTTGAATAAAATCTGAAATGCTAAATATTTAGTGTGCCCAGTTAGATATTCCAAAACAGACATCATTATTATTGTCATTGAACATATGTTTATACATGAATTTTACACCCATAAATGTGGAGGTATATGTGCATATGCATATGCAGATGTCATGTCACATATTTCCACAGTCGTTTGATAAATATGCGCTAGGCTCTTGGGAATACATTAATGAGTAAATACAGACAAGAGTCCTCGTCTTCCTAGGAGAGAAGAGACAATATACCTTAATGTATAGGTGAATTACAGTGAGTTAGGAGGTAATTGGTGTCATGAGAAAATGCAACAGGACAATGGAGATCAGGAGAGTTTCAGTCTTAAATAGGATGATCGGAGTAGACCTCGATAAGGTGTCAGTACTTGAACAAAGACTTACACATGAGGGAGTTCGTCGTGTGGCCATCAGGGGAACATCCATTGCTGAGGGCAAACACCCACCACAAAGATGTCGAGGCAGGTACGTGTCTGTGGTGTGATGAGAGCAGGTGCAGACAGGAGGGAGGTGTTGATCTCCAGGGAGATCATTAGCAGAGGGCCTCGACCCCCAAGGGCCAAGGTAGGCCACTGCAAAGGTGTGACTCTCAATGAAATGAGACCGTCTAGTGAGTTTTAAGTAGAAGAGTGACATTATCAGTTTGACTTTTATTTAAAAGGATAATTTGGACTGCTGTATTGAGAAATAAGGCAGAAAGAAGGAAACGGGTAGCAGGTTATTGCAATAATCCATTTGAGAGGCTGTGGTAATTCAGACCAGGGATAGTAATGGGGATATTGAATCTATTGTTAATGTATTTTTAAGATTAAAACCAACAAAATTTCCTGTATGATTCGACACGGCATATGACAGGGAAGATAAAAAGGATTCGAGGATGCTTCAAAACTCTTTGACTTGGCAGCTGGAAAAATGGAGTTGCCATCAGTTGAGATGGGGAAAACTATGATCAGAGTAGGCTTCTTGCAAAAGAGAGGCTGACACTGGGAGTACAAAGCTTGATACTAAGTTTGAAATAACTAATGTCTAAGTGAAGGTGTTGGTTAGGCAGTTAAATACAAATGAGTCCAGAGTTTATGCGATAGACCTGAGCTGGAAATACAGATTTGAGAATTGTCAAGCAAATAGACGGTATGGAAAGCCCTAAAATTTGATGAGGTGATTTAGAGAGTGAGTGAAAATTTAAAACAAAACAAAACAAAATCAAAGAGGACGGGGATCCCTGGGTGGCTTGGCGGCTTAGCGCCTGGATCCTGGGGTCCCGGGATCGAGTCCCACATCGGGTTCCCGGCATGGAGCCTGCTTCTCCCTCTGCCTGGGTCTCTGCCTCTCTCTCTCTCTCTCTCTATCATAAATGAACAAATAAATAAATAAATATTTTTTTAAATAAATAAATATTTTAAAAAATCAAAGAGGACAAAGAACAAGCTCTGGAAAACTAAAATATTAAGAGATTGATGAGAAGAGAAAGTACTAGCAAAGAAGAATGAGAAGGATAGGTTATTGAGGTAGGAGGAAGGCCAGGAGAGTGTGGAATCCTGGAATCCAAGTGAAGAAATGTTTTAAGGACGAGGCAATGATCAAATGTGTCAAATCTGTTAATAGGTTAATTAATGTGAAAACTGGGACTTGACCATTGGAATTAGTAACAAAGCATAAATAAATATTTTTTAAAACAGCAAAATATATATGATATAATAGAATTATTTCTAATCATATGCATTATTACTAAGAGCTTTTCTAAAAAATCTCATTTAATTCACACACTTGATGTGCAGCATTATTAAACTTTTATGGGCAAGCATATTGACTTGTAGAAAGCTTGTGAACTGGTACATTTTATAGCCAAGAGAGAACCCAGGTGCTGTGATTGCAAAACTGCATTTTTTTTTTAATGAAATCTCATTTTGAGACAGAAATAGGACTATCTTGATCTTAAAAATAGATTTCAAATTTCATTAGGAATTTTATCTGACATGCCTACTTTGCCTCAAAAATATCAGTGGCCTTTTTAAACCAGTAGCATTTTCTCTTATTACCTCCTATGTCTGTAGGCTATAAAGAAACACATATGCTTGTGACTAATGTGCTACAAATACACTAACCTGATGAAACCCAAAGAATGGGTAATACAATGAAAAGCAAAGAATGTGAAAATTCCTCCTTAAACTGCAATTGATTTCATTTAGACAATTGGGCTAGAGGCCATTTTTTTGTTTACATAGTCTATTAAGAGATTGGCACACTATGAATCTGAGGGCCAAATCCAGCCCGCTACCCAACTTTTAAAATAAAATTTTATTGGAAACACACAAAGCCATGGTCATCCATTTACATATTTTCTTTGGCTGCTTTTTTTTTTTGCTACAAAGACAAGTTGAGTAGTTGCAATAGAAACAATAAGGCTCACAAAGTCTAGAACATTTATTATCTGACGTTTTACAGACCAAGTCAGCCAACTGTTAGCATAATCTAAAGAGATCACAGTAAGAATGTCTCATGGTCCTGGCCTTCCTTCTGTGTTTAAGTACTTACTAATAATGGCTTGCTGCTCCTTTGTGTTTTTGAAGTCATTCTACATTTATTTTTTTCATTGAATTCTCAGACTGTGAGAATAGGGTGACTGGGTCTTATTTTCATGAGCAAAACTGTAAAAGAGATGAGAAGAGAAAAATTCAAATGTCTATTCATCTTCTAAGAGTCAACTTGAGTATCGGGTCCTCTAAGAAGACTTTGCCAATTCCCCTAGAAAAAGGTGGTCGCTTACTCTTTGAGCCTCAACTCTACCTTGAAGAAATATGTCCCATCCACCTATGATGCCTTACTGCAGTCTGTTAACTTGTTTTTCTTACCTAATAACCTCTAAGCTCTAGTCTAGGGACTTAGTAATTCAATATCTCCTGGGTGCCAGTATGTGTCGGGCATGGGCCAAGTCCACAAATTCAATGATTAGGAAGATACATCTCTGCCTTCAAAATATGTCTAGTCTAATAAAGGGGATAATTAAGTAGTAAATGATCACTGTATAGATTAAGATGTGCTCTGACAAAAGGAAGTAGCATCCAACCAAGCTGAGGACAGTCAGGGAAGGAATCTTAGAACTGACGCCTGAGTTCATCCGTGAAGGAAGATGTTGGATCACCAAAGAGAAGAGAGTCATTCCAGGTTAAATGACAGGCAAGTGTTAGAGCATCTCTGTGACCAGAGAATGTCACACGTAGGAAAAGTTGGCTGAGCACTAACAGACTAAGCTGGAAAAGTGAGATGGGACTAGGTGATGAAGAATCGTAGGAGACATGTTGGGGGACAGCCCGGGTGGCTCAGCGGTTTAGTGCAGCCTTCAGCTCAGGGCGTGATCCTGGAGACCCGGGATCGAGTCCAGCGTCGGGCTCCCTGCATGGAGCCTGCTTCTCCCTCTGCCTGTGTCTCTGCCTCTCTGTGTGTGTCTCTCATGAATAAATAAATAAAATATTAAAAAAAAAAAGAAGAAGAAGAAGACATGTTGGGTGGGAAATTTGGATAAAGTCTTAAAAGACGTGGAGTCCAGTGAAGGCGTACAAGGAGCACAGTGATGTGATTAGATTTACACTTCAGAAAACTAGCTGTGACAATGGTAAGGGGCAAATTAGGAAGACACAGATCCAATAGTAACCGTGCGAGAAGCAGGAAGGAGCTCCATCAAGGTAGTAACGTTTGAATAGAGCAAAGTGGACAATGCTTTCTTGGGCAATACTATTTTCCTACAGATATAAATAAATAAATATCAGAAAGGGAGACAGAACATGAAAGACTCCTGACTCTGGGAAACGAACTAGGGGTGGTGGAAGGGGAGATGGGCGGGGGGTGGGGGTGACCGGGTGGCGAGCACTGAGGTGGGGCACTTGACGGGATGAGCACTGGGTGTTATTCTGTATGTTGACAAATTGAACACCAATAAAAATAAATTTATTTAAAAAATAATAAATAAATAAATAATCATGGGTTTAATTATAATTTCAGGTGGCATCTGCTTATTTCAAAGACTTTCACCTACTGCTAATTGGAGTCATCTGTCTAGCAACATCAATAGAAAAATGGAACTTGCACAAAAGGATTGCTCTGAGAATGGTCATGACAGTGGGTGTGAACCCAGCATGGTAAGTACTCCACGTACTGTTCCAGGTGTGCTTTCCAAACAGAGCAAATAGCTAAATAGGTAATGCACATCCAGGCAGTCATTCATATCTCCGTGTAATTCATGCCTTTTTTCCTCTGCAAATATGAGAGGGATGTAAAGTGCCCTAGTGTTGTAGGAGGAAACAATAGCAGCAAGAGCTTCCAGGTCTAATTACAGGGAGGCTGGGCTAAGAGCACAGGACCCCTGCACCTTCCACATGCAGTGAGCAGCCTTGAACCCCAACAGACGGGACGGAGAGACTTCAGAGTAGATTTCAGGCCTATCTTGTTTTTTTGGCTGATTTCACATGCAAGGCTTGTTCAAGAGCATCCCTGATCACAGGGAGGACGTTCAGAACCAAAGACAAAGACATAACTGGCAAAATGCAGATGTGTGCAGGAAAATTCCAGGGTGAACATTCTTCTTTTTAAGTGAACCGCTGAGAACCCGAACAACCAACTTAAGAAATTTCATCTACAGAGTGTGAAATCGCTCAGTTGACTGATTTTCCCTGCTAAAATAAATACTTTTTTCCCTTTATATTGTCTATTTTAGTTTTAATTCTAGCTCTTGTTAAGAACATGGATGTGAGCTAAAAAAAAAATTTTCCAGTGTCATAAACACTTGCATCATAGCGTTAAGCTCTAAAGCCTTAGGTGGTTCTTCCCTTCTCATTTTTCTTGGAAAACAAGAAAATTGTATTGAATCATGTTGCATAATTCCTCCTAGAATATATCCTCATCTGTATTTATCATTTATGAATCAAACAGTTTTGTTAAATACAAAAAATAACTTAGATGAACCAATTTTTTAAAAAAATATTCGTTACTTTAATTTTTATGACATATATGTATTCATAGAATTTCACTCTTGAGATGAAATGGTGTTTCCTGCCCCTTGGGGTGCCATAGAGATGTGTATCTTTTCCTTGACCACCTGTTCAGTGACCCCAAGGGACGGGGTAGTGAGCTGCACAGTGGAGCAGAGTCCTCCCCGTTGAGCCACTACGTGGCTTTGAAGGCATTCTCCCCACGCAGGCTTATCTGCTCACTATCTTTTTTTACAGGAAGATTTCACGTCTAGCCAATGCCTTAAATTAAAAGTATTTCTAGTTTAGTTTTTATCGAGAACCATTTCTTGTTTAAACAGATATCTAAAAAGTTTTATATGTAGAAATCATTCACTTGATCTGAAGTTGAAACCTGGAGTGCAGACTTTGTCTTGTAGATCTACCTATAAAGGGAGTCACAGAATCTCATAAGTGGCTCTATATGGAAAGATCTGCCTCTGAATGATTTTCTGGGATTTCCAACTCAAAAGAGATGATATTTTTTTCCCCAAGTGTGATTTTGAAAGCTTAAAAATATGATTTAAAACCCTACAATCTGAGGAGTGCTATTTTTAAGGGAGAAGAACTACTCTATTTATAAGAGAAGACAATGTCACACATCCAGTTCTTGACCACAGGCAGGACTGTCGAATTCGGGAAAGCACAAATAATAGAATCTACAGAAAATTCTGACACTGCATTTCAGCTGGTAATTTTAACCATTTTCCTCCACCTACTATATATCGAACCAGGGCAGGCAAAGGTAAAAAGTAGATTTACAAATATTAATTTCTCCGCTTGTCCTTGTGCCTCCTTGGCACACATACTAATACACAGAGATGTGACCAAAAGATCAAAGAAAGAGTAAGGGACCCTAAATTGAAAAACTGATTTGATTTCATCTAAGTAGTATTTCAAGGTAAGTGTCACTCATCAAGGGCCTTCAGATATTGGTGTGACATGTAAGCGGTCATACACTCAGTTTGACTTGCAGTTGGTCATACACTGACCCCTCTCCTGGGGTGAGAGAGTCTCGTCCCATAAGAACACCACTCTTCCAAATGCCACTTCCGTCCCCTCCCGGCTCCCACCATCCTCGGGTTCCTCATCTGAGAGGAGCCCGAACCTACGTGTGTCTTGAAACTGTCCCCAGCCCAGCAGCAGTGTCCCTTCCAGTCGAGTCACAGAGCGGGGACGCTGGAGAGCCCTTCCTCCTAAAAGCCCTCTCGTTCCAGGCTGACGCTGGGGCTCATGAGCAGCACCGCCTTCCTGTCCATGTGGCTCAGCAACACGTCAACCGCTGCCATGGTGATGCCCATCGTGGAGGCCGTGGCCCAGCAGATCATCAGCGCCCAGGCGGAGGTGGAGGCCACTCAGATGACCTCTCTCGGTGGATCCACCAACCATGGACTGGAGATCGACGGTATCACATGGCGCCCCAGCCAGAAGCTCAAGGGGCCTGGCGTGGGTTCCACCGGCCACACCAGCAGGACGTGCATTTAACTCTCTCCTTTCTGTAGTTCCCAGTATTTATGCAAGGGAGCCGCATTGCTGCATATTTTACCTTCCTTTAATGGTTGAATCCACATTCTCTGGAAAAAGAGAGAGAATGCCCTTCGGAGCCTCCAGCCCCTGAGGGAGCTCTTTCCCTCCCCGCCTCTCGTAGGCCCCGATTCTCAGACAGAATCGACCTTCCTGCATAATGGTGGGAATCGTTACTTCCGACATTCCATTTGGAAAGAGTATTATTACATTTGGCCGTGGTTATTTCTGGCTCTGATAAATTGCCCTGGTGGAGTGAAAAATGGTAGGGTGATAATTTATATTTATGAAATGCTTTATTAAAATGAATGTTATGTCAGTACAGGTGAATTTATTTTCAGTTTCTAGTAATGCCTGCGTCTTTACACACGCACACAGGCACATGCTGATAACCCTTTAAATCGTTTTTCTTTACTACTTTGCAGAAAGTGTTAATGGACAAGAAACAAATGAGAGGAATGAGAAAACAATACCAGCTCCAGGGTAAGGAATATTGACATTTTGATCAGGATTTTCTAAATTACATTTTAATAAAATTATAAACTGGGTCAATTTATTTTTCAGATACGGTAATGATGCAGGAAAAATTTCGAGCAAGACGGAGCCGGAAAAGGTAACTTAAATGTGATTCTTTCTAAATAATTATATGTGAAATTATCTTAGACCTGCCGTTAGAGATGTATGCATTTTTTTCTTTTATTTTTAGAAAGGGAGGAGGGAAGGGCAGAGAGAGAAAGAGAATCCTAAGCAGGATCCAAGCTCAGTGTGGAGTCCATCCCTGGGGCTCCATCTCATGACCCTGAAATCATGACTGGGTTGAAATCAAGAGTGAGATGCTCAACCAGCCGAGCCCCCCGGGTGCCCTGAGATGTATGCACATTAAAACCTGTTACTTCCTTCCTTGCCTACGTCAAAGCGGGTGTAATGGTTTGATGAGTCCTGGCAGCCATAGACTAAAATCAACGCTCTGATAGAAAACATGTTTGGGTTTGAGGATTAGCATCGTTAGTTTCTCCTTCCACTGAGTTCATGGTGATGGGAGTTAGCATATGCAGTTTAAAGAAATATAATTCCAGTCTCAGAATGTCTCATTTTCTTATTAAAATCTTATCAGCCTGAAAGCCTGATTTTCACTAGAACTATCCTTATTTCTTTCAGGTCATAAACTTAGAGCAACTCTTATTTGCCTAATTACAATCCAGTTATCTTTAGTGTCCCCAGTAAAAAATTCAGTACAGAATCGCTTTTGTCAAACAGATGAAGGAGTCGTAATCATTCTAGCTATTGAAGGAAGGAAGGAAACTTTTGTAAACTATCGCACAGAATTCATTGCACCCAGAATAAATCAATATAAAAATCCTATATTAAGTTGTATTGGGAGCAATAGATCTTGAGACCACTGAAAAATAATCCTGCGTAGAAATGGTTTTCTGGTAACCATGGCATTAGGAATGGAGTGGGGCATATGGTCCTTCCTTAGACTACAATGCATTTACTTGCAACTCACTAGGAGAAAGAAAACCTTCTTGCTATTTACAGAAATCTTCAGGGAAAGAATGATTTCTTTGTAAACAGAATACAAATAACGAAGGTACGTTTTAAGCCATTAGCTACAGTGTAAGGGTTAGGGGCTTTAAAGAGGAGTATTGAATATATATTTATGAGAACATTATCATCTTTAGGAATAGAAATAATTCTTTTAAAACAGAAAATCAATAGTACGTGAGGTATATTACAGAATAATACATTAAAAATGAGCTTTAAATATCATGAAAATTGGCAAGCATAAACAGAAAGAATATACTTGCACAGTAACTTTCTCACGGTTAACTTTAGAAACCCAGTTTTCTGGCACGATGCCTAAATTTTGGGTCAAGCCCCTTCAAATCAACCTGATATCTAACACTGTCCTCGGCATTTTAGGAGGGTCCATTGGTGAAAAGACCTGCCCCTTACTGTAAGCAGCTCAGAGTCTAGTGGGGAAGATGGACTTAAAAAAAAAAAAAGAAAAAAAAATGTGTGACATAAATAAATCCTACGACAAAAGCATGCACAGGGGCTGAGTCTTCCAAAGGTAGAGGGACTCACTGAATCAGGGGATATCGCAGGACGGGGTGCGAGCGAAAGGAACGTGAGTCCAGGAGGAGACTGCACGTTCCGTCAGCAGAGTGCAGGCTCCATGTATGCAGGCGCCTTGTCTACGTCGTTGACCACCTTAACCCCTGGCACACTTCGTCCCCTAACACAGGGTAGATGCTCAGTAGATCCCTATCCTGGTTAATTAACTAACGAGTGGAAAGATAAGAGGTATTCTAATTAGAAAAAGCAATGAATTCAAAGACCCAAGTATGAAGAGAGCAGGGCTCCTTCTGGAAACGTCTGTACCGCAGGTGCCAGGGTTGAGTTGTGGTGAGTGAGATGCCTGGAGAGCTCGGGCCGCGTTAGACACGGTTGTTGAAGCCAGCCAACGAGCGTAGAGCTTGTCTCAGAGACCTTAGGAATCATTGAAGCTGGAGAGCAGCATGGTAGGTTCTGCCATTGAGAGACTCACTATGGCAACAATTTGAAGGGCAGAGGGTGTGAACCTAACTGGACTTTTTGATTAATCAGACTTTGAAGACAAGAGAGAGAAACGTAGAGAAGACGCTTTGCTGGAATAAACTTGGTAAAGGTAGGCTGTGACGCCACTGCTTGAGAAGGGGAACACAGAGGAGGAATAACTCTTCAGGGGGGCAAAAGTAAGGCAATTTGGGTACATCATAGGCAATAAGGATTGAGTTCTGAGTTTGGGGGAAGAGAGCAAGGAAGGCCTTTAAACAATGATTCTATGGTCTTTCTAGAACTCAAGGTATAAAAATTCAGTTTCGTGTAAAAGAAAAATTAAAGGATGACTTTTTACTTTACAGAAGTGTTCTTTATTAGAGATACGTGAAAGTATTACCTGCTTTTGGTGTCACATTAAAAAAGTGTTGTCAAAACCAATGCTAAGGAGTATGTGCCTATGTTTTCTTCTAGGAGCTCTACAGTTTGGGGTCCTTAATTCATTTTAAGTTAATCTTTGTGAGGAGTACAAGATAGGAATCCAATGTTATTCTTCTGCACGTGGTTATTGAATTTTCCCGACACCATTCATTGAAGAGACGAACATGTCCTCACTGGGTATCTTGGCTCCTTGACACATGTGGGTTCACTGTATACGTGAGGATTTATTTCTGGGCTCTCAATCCTGTTGCATTGGTCTGTGTGTCTGTTTTATGCCAATTCCAGACTATTGTGATTATACAGCTTAGTAATATAGTTTGAAACCAGGACGTGGGATACCTTCAGCTTTGTTCTTCTATCTCGATTGCCTTGGCTATTTATGGAGATTAGTTTTGTTTTTGGTGGAAAGAAAGCAAGGGTTGGGAACTAAAATTTATCAGCCCTAAAATTCTTGTTAATAAAACTGCAAATTTCTGATGTAGATGATGATGATGATGATGATGAGGATGAGGATGAGGATGATGATGATATTTTTGCCATTACTTTGGCTGCTGATGGTGATGATTACATGTTGGTTTTAAAGATGGTGGATAGTCACTAGTCCCTTAGATTCCAGAAACTGATTAAAGAATAGTCATCTTCCAATGCTGCATATCTAAAAATAGATGTTTTCCACGACTTGCCAAGTTCTGTTCTTATCATAGGCCATGACCCAAACATTAGCAGAGCTTCCTACTTGTGTCCAGAATAAATGTGGTGGGTAGATACTTAGCCTGTAAATCCTGCATGACTCCAAAAGAAGTTAAAATATTTTTTTGAGAAGAAAAGGGACAAAAAGAATGGAATACCCTAAAAGGACACTGGCAGTACATGGAGAAATATATTTGTCAGGTTCCAGTGAGAAAACTGAGAGACCGGTCATCATCACTCATATTATTTCCATTTTTTTACATACCAAAAGAAGAATGAAATTGCTAGATTTTTCCCTTCCTCACAAGCACTAGTATCATTCAAAGAGATATCCCAGATTTTTATACTAGCTCCATTTCTAAACTCCAGGCATCTTCAAATGAAAGGAATCGGAGAATCAGTTCGCTTTTAATGAAAGGTCTAAGATAATTGTTTTCCATTCATCTTATATAATTTGTAGTTCTCTAAAGGAAAAGTTCAAAGGAAAAATTTCCTTGAACAAATTAAATATTGCTTTTTAATTGAGTGTTTAGTTTGGGGGTGAAATTCCTTATTTTTGAAAACCGAATTATGTTAAAGAACACTGTTTAATGTTCTCCAAGAATTCAAAGAACTGTATTAACGGTAATAAGCACGGTTCATAATATCATGGTCTAGGGTCATTGGTTCTGCCAAGTTAGGGGATATCAAATCTAGAATATCTGGTGTCTATCAAATGTAAACAGGAGTTTATCCTCCTTGATTATGCTTCAATTCAATGCTGGGTGAAATTGGGTGGCAAGGCCAATATTAGTCCTCACCTGACACAACCTACGTGTCTTCTTTCACTCATCCAGCCGAGTCCTGTAGTTTATAGAGAGATGATGACAGAGAAAGAGCAGCATCGAAGTGACAGTAGATAACAGGTGTTGGCAAGGATGTGGAGAAAAGGGAGCCCTGTGCACTCTCGGTGGTGTAAACTGGTGCAGTCACCACAGAAGACAGTACAGAGGTTCACTAAAACATTAAAAATGGGATAACCATATGATAATTGGTAATCCCACTTCTGGGTATAGATCCAAAGGAAATGAAACAAGATCCCAGAGAGATATCTGCGCATGTGTTCATTGCAGCATTATTCGCATTAGCTACAATATGGAGAATGTGTCCACCGACGGATGGATGGATACATGCATTATGCATATTCAGTGGAATGTTATTCGGCCATGAAACAGAAGGAAATCCTGCCATTTGTAAGAACATGCATGAAATTTGAGGGCATTCGACTAAGTGAAAGAAGACAGGCAGCAAAGTACAAATATAGTGCGGTAGCATTTATATGTGGAACCTAAAGAAAATAAAAAGTCAAACTCATAAAAACAAAGAGTAAAGAAGTGGTTGTCAAGGGTTGAGGGATGGGGTGCAAACTTGTGGCTGTAAGACGGATAAGCTCCAAGCGTATAATGTACAGTTAAAGTATACTTGGCAGTGTTGTATGGTTGAAGTTGGTTAGGTAGGGTGATGGTGCTTGAATGTCCGACGAAATAAAGAAAGAAAGAAAGAAAGAAGAAGAAGAAGAAGAAGAAGAAGAAGAAGAAGAAGAAGAAGAAGAAGAAGGAAGAAGGAGGAGGAGGAGGAGGAGAAGGAGAAGGAGAAGAAGAAGAAGAAGAAGAAGAAGAAGAAGAAGAAGAAGAAGAAGAAGAAGAAGAAGAGAAGGAGGAGGAGGAGGAGGAGGAGGAGGAGGAGGAGGAGGAAGGAAGGAGAGGGACGTGGTGGGTGTGCTGATTGGCTGGATTGGGGTAAACTTTTCACGATGTCTACATGTCTCAGGTCACAGCCAGGTGGCTGGGTGTCCATGTGGCCGTGAGAGGATCGCCCCTATCCTTTGGCAGCACCTGGGTGCTCACCCACTTCCCCTGTTTGGCTCTTGCAAGCGTGTGTGGGGGGCCTGTGCTCTGGGCACCTCCCGCTGAGCAGGCAGTGCGGTCCCCTGCAGTGGCCGAACGTGGCCTCGGATGCCAGCCGGGTCATCTCAGGGCGGGCCGTGTGCACCCGCTGTGCATTGCGCGGCCTCTCCTGATGGGGCAGCGTCCTCGGCCTCTGGGAGGAGAAGGGGTTTCTAGAAGAAACCGTAGCCCCCTTACTTCCTAGACCAACAGAGAGATAACATTTCGGTCCAGAATCCGGGATCCTGTCACCCCCAGTGTTGTGTGCGAGCAGAAGCCTGGGCTTGTGTGGGAGGACGAGGCCGGGCCATGGTGGAGAGCGTGTGAGGATAAGCTCCAAGGGTATAATGTAAAGTTAAAGTATACTTGGCAGTGTTGTAGGGTTGAAGCTGGTTAGGGTGATGGTGCTTGAATGTCCGACGGAAGAAAGACCGGCAGCAGCTGGGCCCGGTCACCCTGGAATCACACCCCGAGGACTTCCCGATTCAAGAGGGAAGCCGGGGCAACCGCCGGTGAGAACCACCACTCTCCTGAGTGAAGAATTTTTTTTGACATTCGCTGTAACGCGGAGAGGGGATCCGGCAGCAGCCCGGGCCCACGACCTCCCCGTGGTCCCAGTTGTCGTCGAGGTCAAAGGCCCGGCTCCTTCGGTGTCTGCGCTCAGCCGTGTTTCCACACAACATTGTGCTGTTGAAACGACCGCTGAGAAGAGCTTTGGTCCCACGAGTCTTCCATCTGTGAGTCCCCGAAATGGGGCTCCTGGCATCTGGAGCTAAGGGTGGGCTGGGGTGGGCCGGGTGGGAGCCTCCCGCGGCCGCGTCTGCTCTACGGTGGACCTTACCTTCTCAACCCTCAGCAGCGTGCTTCCGTGCATCTTCCAATAGCATCCCCTAAAACAGGAAAGCATTCATTTTGCTTTGTCCCCAAATGGCTTTTGCACTTGATTATGAAATATGTGAAATAGACACACATTTATTAAATGTAACAGAAAAAATTTAAAGGATATAAAAATGCATGACATGGTATACCTCACATCCCAGCTTAACTAATTCCGAAAAGTCTCGGGGCCTTGTCTGGTTCCGCCTCCTCTGCTCAGTCACTCGCTGGTCCCCTCGCCCAGACACACAGGCCGGAAGGTCGTGTCAATCATTCTCTCGTCCTCTTTTTGGTGTTTCTGCTCGTCCTGGTTACCCCTTCATCACCACAGAGCCCCAAATAGCAAGAGTCTTAACGAGAGAGAAGTAAGCGGGCAGGGCGGCTCCACATCACCAGGCCGACTCTGCCTCCCAGCTCCGCGGCCTCAGCACCAACCGCCCCCCTGGGGCAAGATCGCTGCCTCCCCTCGCCCTCCCCATCCTCTACTCAGGCTCACAGGAAGAGGAGAACGCAGAAGGCAGAGGCTCTCAGGAATTACTCTATCACTTTCCTGGCTTTAGGATTAATTACATTTTCTATTTCTTCTTGAGTTGTATTTTTCCAGGAACCGTATGCCTTCCATCCTGCGGCTAATAGCATATGGTTGTTTATAATATCACCAAGACCAATTTAATTTCCAAAGTATTTTTAGTTATAGCTTTTGTCATTGCTAATATTTCTACTTAAGCTTTTAAGCTTTTTTTTTTTTCAATAGTCTTTCAAAAATTAGTTTTATTAGTCTTACGAGTCTTGTCAAAGAACTGACTTTTGGCTCTTTGATCATATTTTATAAGTATTCTAATTTATTCATTTCCTCTCTTTATTATTTTGTTCTGCTTTATCTTTAATTCATTCTGCTGCTTTTTTACTTTTTATTTTTTTATTATTTTTTTCTTTTACTTTTTAAATTAGACATTCACATTATGAAATATGAGTGTTTCTTCTCTTCCAAAGTAAGGATTTAAGGAGATGAATTTTCTCCCATTAACTTAGCTCCATCACATATTTTTCAGTTCTTTGTATCTTCTGGATTTCTGTTATACTAGATTCTTCCCTTCATGAGTTGCTTAGAAGTGTATTTTAAAATCTGAAATAAATGAAACTTTTGTGATACTTTTTGTTTTTCTGTTTTTATTTCTGACTTCATTTTACTGTGCTCAGAAATTGTTTATATGACATCAGTTCTTGTTGAGACAGATTTATGGGCTAACACATGGTCAATTGTGATAAATGTCTCGTCGTGCTTAAAAAGAATTGTATATTCTCAACTTACTGGGAGCAATATTTTCCAAAAGTCTGTTAGATCAAGTTTGCTGGTTGTTTTTCAAATTGTCTGTGACCTGATTTTTTGTCTACTTAACCCAGCAGTTAATGAAACTGTTCTGTTAAAATCTCCCTCTAGGCTATGGATATGACTCTTTCTCCTGCTAGTTCTGTCAATTTTGGTTTCTATATATTTTGGACTTATTTAGATTATGTTATTGTGTCCCTACCAGTTTAGAATGTTTATATATTCCTGGTTAATTAATGCTTTTACCATTTTTCAGTGCCCCGATGTTTTGGGGTCTTAGAGTTTATTTGTCTGATGCTAATGAAGCAATGCCAGCTTGCTTGCTTGCTTTCTTTCTTTCTTTCTTTCTTCTTTCTTTCTTTCTTTCTTTCTTTCTTTCTTCTTTCTTTCTTTCTTTCTTTCTTTCTTTCTTTCTTTTCTTTCTTTTTCTTTTTTTTTTTTGGTAATTATTTTCATTCCAATATAGTTAACATACAGTGTTATACTAGTCTCAGGTGTACCACACAGTGATTCAACAGTTCTCTATATTAGTCAGTGCTCATCATGACCAGTGTATTCTTAGCTCCCATCACCTATTTTACCTATTTCGCCCATCCCTTTGCCCACCTCCCCTATGGTAACAACTAACTTGTTCTCTATGGTTAAGATTATTTTTTGGTTTGTCTTTTTTTTCTTTGTTCATTTGTCTTGTTTCTTAAGTTCCTTGTATGAGTGAAATTGTATAATATTTGTCTTTCTCTGACTTATTTCACTTAGCTTTATACCCTTTAGATCCATCCATGTTGTTGCAAATGACAAGATATCATGTTTTTTGCTAATATTCACACACACACACACACACACACACACATATATATATACGTATGTCATATCTTCTTTATCCATTCATCAGTTGATGGACATTGGGCTCTTTTTGTAGTTTGGCTCTTGCTGATAATGCTGCTGTAAACTTCAGGGTGCAGGTGCGCCTTTGAATCAGTATGTTTGTATCCTTTAGGTAAATACCCAGTAGTACTATTGCTGAATCACAGGGTAGCTCTATTTCTAACTCTTTGAGGTCCAAACCCCCCCCCCCCCCCGCTGCTCTCCACAGTGGCTGCACCAGTTTGCATCCCCACCCACAGTGCAACAGGGTTCCCCTTTCTCCACATCTTCACCGACATCTATTGTTTCCCGTGTTAATTTTAGCCCTTCTGAGGGCTGTGAGGTGGTGTCTCCTTGTGGTTTTGATTTGCATTTCCCTGATGATGAGGGATGTCGAGCACCTTTCCATGTGTCTGTTGGCCATCCAGATGTTTTCTTTGGAAAAATATCTATTCATGTCTTCTGCCCTTTTTTTTAACTGGATTGTTTGCTTTTGAGATATTGAGCCATGTAAGTATTGAAATAGTAGGTTTCCTTGAGACTTCTCTGGAAATTCCTTAAGTCTTGAGTTGCAGCTTCCTGGAAGAGCTTTTATACTATTGTTTTTATTTTAAAAGACAGGTAACACGAATTTAGGCTAAAGATGCTCATGATTAGGAGTTTTTAGGCTACATTTTGTTTTCCTGTAAGTCAGCATTAGATTTCCTTATTGTCAACTTTTGCAGAGGACACCAGCTTTATGCGTATTTTCCTGTAGGGTTCCTCATAGATGATGGGCCTTTGGCATTATCCGCCATATCCAGCTCTTTCTGGAAAAAAAAGATTGAGATTCTCAGATCAAAAAGCTGCCTAGTTACTCACTTAAGATTCCCACTTTCACTTGATTTAGGGTCAAGGCAAATTCCCTATTTTTGTATAGTTTTGAGATACATTTTTAAGGTGCTTTTTAAACATTTTATTTAACAGGAAATCTGATTTATCATGCTGTGGAAAAGAAAAATACTATATTATTTATATATTATGTCAGTCATTTTTACTGCTATAGAAAGAAAAAGATTTTTTTCTAATACATATTTATTTTTGGCTACTCACAAATGAATTAAAAAGGAAGCTTCTCTCTGGGAAACGAACTAGGGGTGTTGGAAGGGGAGGAGGGCGGGGGGTGGGAGTGAATGGGTGACGGGCATTGGGGGTTATTCTGTATGTTAGTAAATTGAACACCAATAAAAAAAAATAAATTAAAAAAAAGGAAGCTTCTAAATATTTAACATTTAGGATAACATATATAACATTTTATAAAATACATCTTCAATTTAATTATGATTTTTGATATTGCTGAAAAAATAGAATTTTTATAAAGAGTCCTCAGGTCTTAAGTGCTTAAAGACTTTTCTATTCATCATACTATTACTATGTAAAGTAATATTCCAATTCACAATATGCAGCATAATTCCTTATTAACTACAGTGTATATAAATCGTATTTCCAGGAGTCTTATTGATAACTTCAGTTTTGTTACCAACTGCTCTGAGTTTTTCAGGTTATTACAGACTAGATTCTTACCAAAGCTTCATGATGAGTTCATATCAACAGTAGAAGAAGCGTCTCTCCTCTTATTTTCTTGCCGTTCACTTACGTATTATCTTTATTCTGGGCTTTCTTTACATGAATAATTTCTTATAGAAATCATTTAAAGCCACATGCACGTTATGAGAGGGCTGTTTTAATTAAAACTAGAAAGTGTAACTGTTATTCACTTAACCAAGCACATGTAAACTCAATACGCTGAGAGCAAAGAGGGAGACAGGGCCCCGCTGTCAATCGCTCCTCACACTATTGAGCTTTTCCTCCCCCCCATCTTTCCCTATATCACCCGCTGATGTATAGACCATGAACGGAAGTCAGTCTGTGCAATGATTATTAGTTAAGATTAATTTATTTTTTAATGTAAGAGAAAGGTTGCATCTTCCAGTAAGATGCTAGATTGAATACACCCATTTACCTTCAGTATCTCCTAAATCTCCATTAAAACAGGAACAAATAGACCTTTTAAGTCATAAGTCATGATTATGTAAATGTCAAGAGAAGAGATGACAGCAAAATCATTTTGGAAGCTGGAAAGTAAAAGGATGGATATGAAATGACTCAGTTATCTCATAAAAGTGGAATCCTAAATCAACAGTGAGGAGAGGAAATGAACAATCCAGGTTACATAGCAGCAGCCTTCAAAGTTTTTAAAACGTTGAAAATCAGGGGTAAAAAACTGCTTATGAAAACAGATGAATTCCCAGATTTTTCCTCAACTCCACACAGATGCAACTGCTTCTCTTCCACCAAACACCAGTGTCCTCTTTAGACCAGTAAAGCAGAGAGTAAGGAGAACCAGGCACAGTTCAGGTCACACAGGGTTTCACGATGAAAGGGGGGGGCATTGAGAGGCAGTTTACCTGCAGAATGGGGGAAACCTTGCTTCTACTCCACTGGTTCCAGGATCCAGGCCTGTCCCTTCCAGGCGTCAGCAGGCAGGACATCAGGAGATCCTCTCCTGGGGAATATAATCAACATAAAGGAAAGGTGAAAATAAAAAAAAGAAAAGAAAAGGTGAAAATATATACAATTGGATTTTCTCAGAAAAAGAAGAGGCCCAGTCAGAGGTACTGCAGCGAAGCCCACAGTCAACAACTCCCAAAGCAGGGGTACAGAGCTTCCAGACAGCTTTTCATGGTCTCAAATCTAAGCAAACAGCAAGAAGGTCCCGGATAGCTGAAGAAAACCTCAGGCATGAAAGAGAGTTCCAAAGAAGCAAAAAGAAAGCAGAAAGCTACAGGAAACAGGGACTATGCAAGAAGAAGGAAAACACAGGAAAAGAAACTATCATTAATATATTCAGAGGAAAACAAAAGAATTGCATTCATGGAATATGAATATCCTTTTATTTTTCATAACATAGATATGTTGTTTTATTTTTGCTTTTTTTTTTTACAAACAAACGTAGCATACGATATGCTGTCTTGCACATTCCTTTTTTTATCTTAATTTTTAATTTTATTTTTTAATAAATTTATACCCTCTTCACATTTTATCTGACCTGCTGCCTCCAGCAACTACCAATCTGTTCTCTGCATCTATGAGCTTGTTCTTTTGTGTGTTTTTATATTTGTGGGTTTTTTTTTTAAAGATTATACTTGTGAGAGAGATCATGTATTTGTCTTTCTCTGACCTATTTCAGTTAGCACAATGCCCTTGATCTCCATCTGTGTTGTCACAAATGGCAAGATTTTGTTCATTTTTTGTGGCTGAGTAATAGTCCACCATGTACATTTACCACGATTTCTTTATCCATTTACTCACCAATGGACACTTAGGTTGTTCCCATATTGTTGCTGTGGCAAATAATGTTGCAATGAACACAAGCATGCATATTTCTTTTTGAGTTAGTGTTTTCATTTTCTTTTGATAAATACCCCAAAGTAGAATTGCTACGTCATGTTGTAGTTCTATTTTAATTTTTTGAGGATCTTCAATACTGGTTTCCATAGTGGCTGCACCAATTTACGTTCCCACTGTCAGTGCACAAGGGTTCCTTCTTCTCCACATCCTCACCAAATTTATTATTTCTTGTCTTTTTGATAATAGTTATACTAAAAGGTATGAGGTGATAGCTTATTGTGGTTTTGATTTGTATTTCCCTGATAATTAATGATATGGAGCATCTTTTCATGTGCCTATTGGCCATTTGTAAGTTTTCTTTGGGAAAATGTCTGTTCAGACCTGCCCTTTTTTTTTTTTTTTTTAGAATTTATTTATTTATTCATGAGACACACGGAGGGGTGGGTGGGAAGAGACATAGGAAGAGGGAAAAACAGGAGGGGAACCTGATGCAGAACTTGATCCCAGGACCCCAGGATCATGCCTTGAGCCAAAGGCAGATGCTCAACCGCTGGGCCACCCAGGTGCCCCCTTCTGCCCATTCTAAAATCAAATTGTTGATTTTAAAAATAAAATTGGTGTTTTTTTGCTATTGAGCTGTATGAAATCTTCATATGTTTCGGTAAATAGCCTTTTATCAGAAATACAATTTGAAAATATTTTATCTCGTTTAGTAGGTTGTCTTCATTTTTTTTATGGTTTCCTTTGCTGTGCAGAAACTTTTTAGTATGATGTAGTCCTACTTATTTATTTTTGCTTTTGTTGTTTTTGCTTTTGGTGTCAGATTGAAGAAATTATCACTAAGCCCTATGTCAAATAACTAACCATCTATGTTTTCTTCTAGGAGTTTTATGGTTTCAGGTCTTATGTTCAAGTTTTTAATCTATTTTGAATTAATTTTTGTGTATGCTGTAAGATTGTGGTAAAATTTTATTGTTTTGCATGTGGCTGTCCAGTTTTTCCAACACCGTTTATTGGAGAGTCTGTCCTTTCCCCATTATATATTCTTGGTTCCTTTGTCATAAATTAATTGGCTATATCTATGTGGGTTTATTTTAGGGCTCTCTATTCTGTTACACTGATCCGTGTCTATTTGTATGCAAATAGCATACTATTTTAATTGCTGTAGATTTTTAATATAGTTTGAAATCAGGCAGCATGATGCCTCCAGTTTTGTTCTTTCTCAAGATTACTGTGACTATTCAGGTTTTTTTTTGTGGTTCCATACAATTTTAGGATTGTTTGCTCTTGTTTTTGAAAAATGTCATTGGAATTTTGATATCAAATTTTCATCAAAACTGTAGATTGCTTTGGGTAGTTTGGGTCCTAAAGATTGTTTTGAGTAGTATCAATTTTAACAATATTGATTCTTCTAATCCATAAGCATGTGATATCTTTCCATTTATTTGTATCTTCAATATTTTTCATAGATGTCTTATAGTTTTCAATATACAGGTATTTCCCATCCTTGGTTGAATTTATTTCTAGATATTTTATTTTGGGGGCAATTATAAAAGATGTAGTTTTCTTTGTTTCTCTTTCTGACATTTCACTTTAGTGTATAGAAATGCAACAGATTTTTGCACATGGATTTTGTATCCTGCAATGTTGCTGATTTTTTTTTATTAGTTCTAACAGTGTTTTGATGAAGTCCTTAAGGTTTTCTATATATAATAGCATTTCATCTACAAATGGTGACAGTTTTACTTCTTCCTTTTGATTTTGGATGGCTTTTTCCCCCTTACTTAATTGTTCTGGCTGGGACTTCCAATACTATATTGAATAGAAATGGAGAGAGCAGGCATCCTTGTTTGTTCCTGATCTTAGGAGAAAGACTTAAAGCTTTTTACCTTTGAGTATGATGTTAACCGTGGGCTTGTCATATATGGCCTTTTTGATGTTGAGATATATTTCCTCTGTACCCACTTTATCATAAATGGATGTTGAATTTTGTTAAATATGTTTTCTACATTTATTGATATGATCATATTATTTTTATAAATTTCACTTAATAATGGTATATGATTCTTTTAATGTATTCTTGAATTTGGTTTGCTTCAATTTTGTTGAGGATTTTTGCATCTATGTTCATCTTGGATAGTGACGTGTAATTATCTTTTTTTGTAGTGTCCTTGAATGGTCTTGATATTAGGGTAATGCTGGCCTCGTAAAATGAGTTTGGAAGATTCTCTCCTCTTCTATTTTTTGGAAATTTGAGAAAGATTGGCATTGATTATTCTTTTAATGTTTGGTAGAATTTACCAACGAAGCCATCTAGTCCTGGACTTTTTTGGTTGAGAGACTTTGGATTACTGACTCAATCTCCTTACTAGTAATGTGTCTGTTCACATTTTCTATTTCATCATGATTCAGTGTTGGTACAATGTGTGACTCTTGGAATTTATCCATGAATGGCATTCTTTAAAAGAGGACCAAGAAGACAAAAAATAAAATATGAATATAAATAAAATAAATATATAAAATGTAGTTAAAAAGATATAAAAATATATCATAAATGGAAAATCTAGTAGAAAAATGGCAAGAAACAAAGTAAGAGAATAATAGGAAATTTCAGAAAAAGAATAGAGAAAACTGAGGAGACTACATCAAAAATTGAAGAAAATTTCCATAGTGTAAGAATATAATCCCACTGGGTGCCAGCCAAGAGTTGAAACACACATTGAGAAGGTTATTGATAGTTCAGAATATTATGAGAAAAGAGAAAATCCTAAAAATTTTCAGAAAAATGACAAAACTGATTCATTAAAAAAGATAAAAAATATGTTTAAAGACTTCTCTACAGCAACACTGGAAACTCAAACAATTGGAAAAGGATGCCTTCAACATTTGGCATGACGTTTATTTTCAAACTTGAAATCAATATCCAACCAAGCTATCAATGAAGTAGGAAGACTGACTGAAGTTGAGATAAATCTTTGCAGACCCAGAGAGAAAAATGCTCGGAGTTAGGACAGGTTAGGAATGTCCTGGAAGACGTGCTCTAAGACAATGAAATGGGTAGAATATTTTATGTACATTAAGTATCTTACTTGATTGTAGATACTGACTTGATTGAAGATTTAAACAACCATGGAATGTTTGGAGACTTTTAGTGGTTACTCAGAAAACTAAGCGAAACTTACGAAACCAAGCAAGCCAGGAGGGGTAGAGTAGGAGTACGAAGCAGGAAAAATAATGTAGGTCATATTTCTCAGAAGTTCATGGATTTCTACTAGACAACATTCTAAATGTTGAACTCTGCTCTAAGTAGGATTATCACGTAGCCGTAATAGGAGGAGGATGGGGACATGAAGTTTAAGTGTGTTGGGTGGTCGAGTGTATCAACGAAAGCCAAATCCTCATCATCTAACAGTGGAAATCTAACTATAATGCCTACAACTGAGAAATCAATATGTGATATCAGATGGATCTAATGCAAGTAAATATCCAAAAAGAGCTAGATTTTAACCTGGCTGTTTGGCAAGCAGAAAATGATTAGTGATATTTTGTACAAGTCATCTCACATTATTATTCAACCATAAATAGAAACCCTAACGGTTTCATGCCACTGTCCCCCCAGTGAGTTGTCTTGTACAGCGTTGGAGACCCTGGGCTTAGCCCCTGCGGTTCACGGATGGAGTGTTGAGTAAGCCCCTGGGTCTGCACCCGTAACCACCAGGTAGCAATAGTGAGGCGTCCCTGGTCTTCGTACCACATTAATTTCTGAATACTTTCTGCACTAAGGGGTCTACAATTCTTTCATATGTTGGAAAGACTTTTTATGGTTGTAGAAGATACAAAAAGTATCAAGAAGGCAGAAGATATTCCCAATCCCATTGTTAATATTTTGACATATTTCAGTTTAGTCTATTTCTGGGCATTATATGCGTGTGGACATATTTTTATCATAAAAACTACATCCTTGTGTGTATTCAATTTCACATAAGTCCTCTGTTGTGAAACAGTATAAAACAAGCATTTTCCCATTCACAGTGTGTCCATGGCAATGCCCTTCGGTCACCTTAGCACAGGAGGTTCCCTCTAGCCATGCCATCCCCGACTGCCTACAGTTCCATCCCTCTAGATGCTTTGCTTCTCCTCCCTTCTTTGGGAAGGAATCTTTTTTTCTCTCTGAAACTCTTGGGAAAAGATATACCACACACACGCGCACACAGACACACACACACACAAACACCAAATTCCTCCTCCACTTATGGAAAAATGTCATGCTTATTCTGTTGTCCTAATATCTGCAAACACATGCTCTTAACTTTCCAAATGATTTTTTCCAGATCCCTTTGGGCCAAGGTCAAACCCTTGGTCCCAGGTTGAAACTAGTGTCTTAGGCAAAAGACTAATCTGTTGATGGTCCACCCTTCCCTTGTTTTTGTAGTTTCTGTACTAATAGTTGGCTCAATTAATGGCTCATCTCAGGCTTTCCTAAGAGCTCTATTATTCTGCCATTGACCTTCCCAACTGTCTCTCTGGTCCTCGGTCTTTACCCCTTACTACAGCATCATCTCTTCAACCAGCCCATCAATCACATGCCCTAAGCGAAAAACCGTAATAGAGCTGACTGCAAGGGGTTCATGTTTACTGCCAAGATAATACAGACATTGCCCTCGATCCGACTTCCCAACGCCTGCACTTACTCCTCAACATATATTATGGTATATTAGCATTACAATTTACTGCAGAATTTAAATTCACCCTGAACTTTTAATGTGTTTCTAAATTGTAATATTTGCATAAATATCACCTAATGTATGTTTTAAAGGTCTGTACGTAGGAAAAAGTATGAGAAATCCACAAAGGATAAAGCATGGCAAATATATTAGCATTTTCTTATTTTGATTCTTTAATTTTGTATCTACCCATACCTTTTAATCATTATGTTTTATATACACATATATATATCTGTATATGCATATATTTGCAATTAAGAAAGTTTAAGTGTGGTGAGAATTATGTACATTACATCTTTAAGTTTCCATTCTTATGTTCAGTTTAATAATATCCAAATTATATATCACTTCCTGGTTTCTGTTGTTTTTTTCTACAGTAAAATAGTTAATATTTAAGCCCCAAATTTCAGTTGCCACTTAGTACTACACTATAAGAATTTTTAAACTTATTTTGCTATTTTATTTACATACCATTTGTTTTTCAAGTTTTCAATGGAAACTGTTATCATGGAAAATATAAAACATTCCCATGTATGAAATATAAGGCAAACAAGATATTTATACATTAATTTGTTTGGGGTGAAGAGTAGATACCCCAGGGAGCTAACTTTAAATTAATTAGAACATAAAAGGCAAATTATAATCCAATGCACCTGACCCTACTATGCTAGGTCATTCCCACATCCATGATGGCTTTCAGTGAGTACTAAATACTTCCTTTCCATGATTTCTTAAAAAGATCCTTCAGTGTATATATCACAGACAGCATACCTCTCTGTATGAAACAGGGTGATTCTTCTATTTGTATATTTTTAAATAAGGACAGATCATAAATAAGCAAGAATTGATACATGAAGAAATATAAGGAGGCTATTACAATAACCCAAATCAGAGGTGATGTTGATTTATTCCAAAGTGATAGCAATGGAGATGAACATGAAAGAGTCCAGACATATTTATATAGATAAAATTGACCCAATTTGGTGGGAAGGAAGAGAATGTTCTCAGGGAGGACAAGCAATATAGTATAGTGGCTGAGGGTATGAATTCTAAAGCAAGACTACATGGTTTCAAAATCCAAGTCTGCCATTTCCAGACTCTGTGACCTTGGGCAAGCCACTGAACTTTACTCTGTCTCATGTTTTCATGTGTAAAATGTGATAAATACAGTGCTAACCTCATTCCACTGTAAGAATAAGATGGATTAAATTGTTTATTTACTTTGAACTTAGAATAGTGTTTATTATATACGGAGCACACTGTGTTTGTAATTATAATGATGATAATGCTATTAGCTTATATAGGTGATCCTAAAGAAGAACTACATTTGAGGAAGAAAATAGTGGGTTTGGTCTTGAACATTTTGGGAGTGGAGTTTTATTTAAGATTTTCAAGTTATGTTAAATAGTCAATTGGATATATAGGTCTAAAAGGAGAAGTCTGGGCTGAAGACCAGAATTGATAGTATGGTGTATCTACAGGCATTAAATCAGTGAAAATATATGAGATTTCCTAAAGATAAATACTTCAGAAAAAAGAGGTAGCCGTGACGGAGTTTCAAGAAACTCTAGTTTTAAGGAAGGATAAAAGAAAATGAATTGGCAAGGTAAATAGAGAAACAAGTAGAGATGTGGGAGAAAAACCAGAAGAGTGAGATATCACAGAAGCCCCAAGAAGAGTTTTGCAGCAGGAAGAAGTGGTTAACTCTTCTGGGCACTGTCAAGAGGTCTACAAGACTGAGACTGAGAAGTATGTGTTGGGTTTAGTAGTACATTGATAATCAAAGCAAGTGCGGTTGGGGTGGCCTGAAGGGACGGAAGCCAGATTGGAGTGGTTAAAGGAACAGAGTCAGTGAATGTAGACGACTCTTTTACGTAGTTTGTGAAAATGGGGGTGAGGTAAGGCCGTGGTTTAATTGAGAAGAATGTAACGAAGGCCGCCATTTTCCCTTTTGTAAAGATGACTTGAAAATGATGAAATGTTGGCGGCATGAAGCCAAATATTAAGCAAAGGACCACATGATGTATAAACTTTTTTCTTGTTGAACAGAACTCAGACACAGGAACCAAGTACCGAACAAAGAAGGACCACATGATGTGTAAACTTATGTGCTTGTGTATCGCTTACTCTTCTACCATTGGTGGACTCACAACGATCACAGGCACTTCTACCAACTTGATCTTCTCTGAGCATTTCAATACGTAAGTAAAATGATTGGATCGTTGATTAAATAAATAGGCAGCACATAACTTACAAGGCTTATTCTTCACTGATTCAGAGAATCAGGAACGGAAATTGCTGTACTGAGTTAACCTTTTTTCTTTTTTTTCATCAGGACATCTATAGGTCTAGAGACCTTCCCTTCCACTAAGAGTTAAATATGGAAGGTGTAGTGAATTAACAGGTGCCTTAAGATTCCCCAAGTCAGCTCACAATAGATAGTTATGTCTGGCTGACCATTCTAATCAAATGGGAAGACTTTTCTTGTTAAAAATAATACTGTGAATGATAGTTAACTAATGTGAATAGGGATTATCTAGGTAGGAAAATTTATGTAGGGTTTGGGAACTAGCATTTAAACATAAAAATGAGAGTTGCGTACAAAGGTGCTTATTACAGAAGTCTTGCCTAGAATTCAAAAAGATTTGAAGGATTGGGCAATTGCAAGAAATGTCAGTGATAAAGCATTCTAAGGACAGACATAGGACTCTAAATATTAGTTTGCAACCGTGATGTTCATCTATTGGAGAACATGGGGAATCTGTGGGTAGAGTCAGATAACTTGGGTTAAAAAATCTGTAATTTTCAGCCACTTACTTTGTGAATTTGAACAACAAAAAGTGAATTACTCTCCCAGGACTTAAATTTTTCGTATCTAAAACAGTCACAATTCAGATGATTAGTGTGAGACTTAAATGAAGTAAACCATGTAAAAATACTTGATGCTATTTCTGAGAGCTATTGTAAGAATTATTGATACAATAGTTTGAAAGTCCATGCTTTCACGTGAGGACTCAAACAGAATTCTACACCCGCGGTGTGTTTTCAAATACTAACAGGACAGATGATCAGAGTTCCAGCAAGGTGGGCCACATTAAGGATGCCCTGGAACAGGATGTACGTCTTTTCACAAAAAGACTAGGGTTCAGAGTCAGGAAGACTACATTCTTCAAAGCAGATTCACAGATTTTATGACCTTTCTAAAATTATTTGCAAAATGTTGTGCATGCATGGCTTTTCTCGGAAACCTAAGACAAAAATAATGTCACACTCCATTGTCCTAAAAAGAACAAGAACTGTGTGCAAAAAGCAGTGGGATAGCAGTTGAAGACCGTCTAATACAGACCTCCATGTGTATTTATTGTTTCCCTGATTGCACGTCCATCACGCATGCTCCAGCGGCCAACATCGATAGGAACCTCAAAACGGCATTTGGTTTATTAAGTGGGAGACTTCTGAAGCTCTCTGTGTCAGAGAGGATTTATCTAATGTGTCTCCTAATTCAAGACAGGAAATGTACTTGATCTCTTTCTGAAAACTAGACTTCCATCCTTTTTCATGAGTTCCTCCAGAAAGAGATTCCACATTTTGGTCTTCTCTGCAAATCTTTTTCTAAAATGTAGACCAAAAGTTTATTGTTTTACTCTTGGTGTTAGAGAACTGCTGGTTTCCAACATTCTCATGAGATCGATGTTGTTGCAGTAATCCATGCTGACTTGCCCTGTGTCTGCGGTCTTGCACAATGTATCAACCAAATTTTCTTTCTTTTATTTAACTGTTCCCTTGATTCTTAGGATGCAGTAATCCATTTGCAATGACAGATTGGGAGCATTGCAGCACTTTAAGCAAAATGTTTCAGTAACTATTTTCCCTAATTATCTAATCTTCCAATTCTCCTATTCATGGGAATTTGGCCAAATATTCTTTAATTTAGAAAATGCTTAATATGTACTTGAAATTTAGTGAAGTTTTTTCTTCAAAAGTTTGCTTTAACATTAGAGAATTATACACAAACAGAAAGAAACTCAAAGTATCCCTTCCTGATAGAAAATACTAGAATAGAGGGGGAAAACAAACTTATGTGAGGCAATATGATTAATCCTATTAAACAAGCCAGACAGATATTTAACCCACTTTTTCTTAAACATTGGCCCCAAGATACAACCACATCTCAAAGCAACAGTGGAATGAAATGCATTCAATTTCATTGGAAAAAGTGCCCAGAACTTAGAAATACAGGGAAAAAAAATTATATTCTTTGTCAAGATGTTTGGACCTGGAAAGAAATTGCCCTTTGTTTCCAAATCTTATGCAATAATGCCACCTTTTCCTCTTGACACTGCTTGCCATCCTTTTTAAAGCAGTATCGACAGTCATTGTGTATAATTTAATTTGGATCTTGCCTAACTCCATGGGTGCATGAATCCTAAGAATCAGTGACTTGACATCTAGAGAAAGGTGCTATCTTACAAACAGTGGGAAGAAGGGAACGGATTTCAACGCCTTTGTTTATTCATCTATTCACCTATCACTTGCAGATATAAAATGTATCATGTTTACTGACTGAGTGAATGGGTAAAGGTTTATTTTTATTTGCACTGAATAAAATTCAGCTTCCTCAGAATAAACATTTGTTCTAGGACTGATGATGTGCAAGCAAGGCACTGTTGTGAATTCTTTTGGAGAATGAAAAAAATGAAACTTGCCAGGAAGATTTGAGATTCTCTCTGGGTTCTAGACAAAATGTACATCTGTGAAAAACATTAAAAATTTTAAAACATAATAGCGTTTGGTTTTTCACATGGAGGCCAGTAGGTAGGTGGTATGTGTTGGATTCCACCTGCTCCGCAGTACACACTTACCCTATATGCCCTTGCTGTGAGGGCAGCATATGGAGGTGAGAAAAGCACAGATTCTGGGCTTAACTGCCTTTGTTGAAATCCCAGCTCTTCCATTTCCAAGCTGGGTGATCTTACACTACTAACTCTCTTTAAGCTTCTTACCTTGCCAGAAAAATGGAATATTAAGAACTCTCTTTTAGAGAATTGTTTAAAGTTTTTATTAAAAAATAAATAGCACTTTATTTTTTTATTATTTATTTATTTATTTATTTATGATAGTCACACACAGAGAGAGAGAGAGAGAGAGGCAGAGACACAGGCAGAGGGAGAAGCAGGCTCCATGCACTGAGAGCCCAACGTGGGATTCGATCCCGGGTCTCCAGGATCGCGCCCTGGGCCAAAGGCAGGCGCCAAACCACTGCGCCACCCAGGGATCCCTAAATAGCACTTTAAAATCGTACCTGTCTCAGAGAATATGCTCAGTAAATGTTGGTTATTACTATGAGATTTGAGAAAGTTGATGTTCATCTAGCAGACTGAAGTTCGGACTATGGTCATTCAAACCCCAAAGTCTGTCTCCCTAAAAAATCACCTCCTTAGAAACATAATTGAATATACATCCCAAAAGGGGACTGTAGCTGTATGCAGCACCCTTCAAACACTAGAGATTTGTGCAACATGGCTCAATCCTAAAAGAGGTAAACACCACATTTATGGAGAGAATGAATGCAAATAATTCATAAAATGAAAGCACAAAAAGTTTGTAATCATTTCTTTTTTTTTTTTTTCCTCAAGGCAGTAAAAGAGCCTGTGGATTTTCTTTTTCTTTTTTTTCCTTTACCTTTTTTTGCACTGTTTAAATAACAATGTGCAGATTGATTGGCATTCCAAGAGTCTGGGGATAGGAGACCATTTAGGAGTCTGTTACCAAAGTGCTGACAAGTGACAAGGGGCAGAACTAAACTAGTTATGAAGTGATAGGATTTAGACTCAAGATAATGTACAGGCAGAAGGTGGTGAGTAATCAGGTGTGATGATTTAAGGGCCATGAGGGGTTAGGGCAAGTCTGGGATTTTTGCCGATCCAGCTAGATAGATGGTGATGCCACGAACTTTTAGGTTCATTGAAGAAATTAACAAATTTGATTTTAGATATCTCGGGATGGCTGCTAAGAGCCTATGCAAGGGTTTTTTTTTTTTAATTTTTTTATAAATTTATTTTTTATTGGTGTTCAATTTGCCAACATATAGAATAACACCCAGTGCTCATCCTGTCAAGTGCCCCCCTCAGTGCCTGTCACCCAGTCACCGCCACCCCCCGCCCTCCTCCCCTTCCATCACCCCTAGTTCGTTTCCCAGAGTTAGGAGTCTCTCATGTTCTGTCTCCCTCTCTGATATTTCCCACTTATTTTTTCTCCTTTCCCCTTTATTTCCTTTCACTATTTTTTATATTCCCCAAATGAATGAGACCATATAATGTTTGTCCTTCTCCGACTGACTTACTTCACTCAGCATCATACCCTCCAGGTCCATCCACGTCGAAGCACATGGTGGGTATTTGTCATTTCTAATGGCTGAGGAATATTCCATTGTGTACAGAGACCACATCTCCTTTATCCATCATCTGTCAATGGACACCGAGGCTCCCTCCACAGTGTGGCTACTGTGGACATTGCTGCTATAACATCGGGGTGCAGGTGTCCCGGCATTTCACTGCATCTGAATCTTTGGGGTAAATCCCCAGCAGGGCAGTTGCTGGGTCGTGGGGCAGGTCTATTTTAAGCTCTTTGAGGAACCTCCACACAGTTTTCCAGAGGGGCTGCACCAGGTCACATTCCCACCAACAGTGTAAGAGGGTTCCCTTTTCTCCGCATCCTCTCCAACATTCGTGGTTTCCTGCCTTGTTAATTTTCCCCATTCTCACCGGTGTGAGGTGGGATCTCATTGCGGTTTTGATTTGTATTTCCCTGATGGCAAGTGATGCCGAGCATTTTCTCCTGTGCATGTCTTCCTCCGTGAGATTTCTCTTCATGTCTTCTGCCCATTTCATGACTGGATTGTTGGTTTCTGTGCTGTTGAGTTGAATAAGTTCTTTATGGATCTTCGATACTAGCCCTTTATCTGATAGGTCATTTGCAAATGGCTTCTCCCATCTGTAGGTTGTCTTTGAGTTTTGTGGACTGTTCCTTTTGCTGTGCAAAAGCTTCTTATCTTGATGAAGTCCCAACAGTTCATTTTTGATTTTGTTTCTTTTGCCTCCGTGGATGAATCTTGCAAGAAGTTACTGTGGCCGAGTTCAAAAAGGGTGTTGCCCGTGTTCTCCTCTAGGATTTTGATGGAATCTTGTCTCACATTTAGATCTTTCATCCATTTTGAGTTTATCTTTGTGTTGCACGGGGTTTTTAGTAGACATTTGCAAATGGAGTGGAAAACTTTGAGGGCTGTGTATATATAAACCCAGAAATAAGCATCTTGAATGTAGAAATGGTCACATAGGGAGAAGAAAGTTGAAAGAACCAAGACATGGATAGATTCTTGGGAACTATTGACAAGAAAGAAGATGAGAAAAGTTTATCAAAGTGGGTGGAGAACCATGGGCATGTGGTGTTCTGAGGGCTAAATGAGACCTTTTTCAGAATGGAGGATGAGTTGGAACAAGCCGCGCGGTAGAAGGGTCAAGGGGGACCGTGGCTAAGGGAAGGCTCCTTTCTGATGGGCGCCCTCCCATAAGACGTGGGAGGCGGGGCAGAGCTAGGCCGAGGAGAGGGAAGATGTGAGCAGTAGGGAGGGAAACAGCTAATTGGAATGATTTCCTTCGACGTTGAGGAAGCAAAGAAGAAAAGAGCAAAGTGTGGTGTGCCCAGAGGCAGAGAGCCCTCGTGGACAAGGAGGACGTCAGTTTTGTGTTGCGCTCAGGAAGGAAACTGTAAAACAGATACATGATGTTTTGAGAAAGAGAGAGAGAGAGAAGGAAATGACTGGCTAAGTGTCGGGTAGAAGCAGAAAGAAAATAGAAACAAGCGTAGAAACGTCGGTCTTGGAAAAGAAGGACGTGTCGTCCTGAGGACTAATGGGGGGAAGTAGAAAAATGGGAAGACACAGAAACTTCAGGTCACATATACGATTCCCTCATTTCACAGATGAGGAAACTGAGGCGCAGAGACTTTAAATATGTATTTATTTATTTATTTAGTGAGAGCAGATAGTCGGGGGGGGGCGGGCAGGGGAGAGAATCTGGGGCAGAGTCTGCCCCGGGAGCCAGGCCCCACTCGGCTCCACCTCACGAGCGCCTGAGGTCATGATCTGAGCCCAAACCAAGAGTCTGACGCTCCACTGAGTGACCCTGGGGCCCCATGGCTCGGACACTCTGTAATGACCCCTAGTCAATGAAGGGACTGCCAGCTGAGGGCAGACGGCCAAGTTCCAGGCTCCTTCGACCCCACGGCCTGCCTCACAGACCATGGGGAAGGTGCCAACCTGCAAAGATCTAGAAAAACAAGTGAGTTTGCTGCCAGTAGCAAGGGCTACATCCGTGTTCACATTCACGGGTCGCATTTTCTTCCTATAAAACGTGAGCCTGCAAACACGGCGCGTGTTATGTGAAGTAGTTGCAAAGCTCAGTTAGCTCCGAGTTAGACTGAACCATCCCCTCGTCATGAGCCGGTAGACAGCTCGGAAGGTGACTTTCAGGATAATACTAACAAGACTGGAGCGATGTACTAACTCAACTATAAAGTGTGACATTTCTCACGTTCTTAATCCTGGAAGCGAGCTCCAGAGGTACCTAAGCTCTGACTTCTCTGTGATTAATTCATCGTTGGCCTTAATTGATCCTTGGAACAGAGCATTCTGGAAATATTTTTTGTTCTCTCGCCTCCTGTTACAACTTGCTGCTTTGTTAGGTTTTTATTGGCGCCTCCAGTGGATAAATCCTGCTTGCTCGGTGCTCTCTACCTGCCCCCCATTCCCTCCTGCTCCACCGATAACGCCCCCAGTCATCACCCAATCTCCGTCTTTCCCGACGATATCGTCAATAAATACCAGGCTGTCAGTAAGCCATTTCCTCCTACTCCGGTTCCCGGAAGATGGGCCGACGCTGCCAACTTCCTCCTCGGCCCGTGTAGATGCTGTTTCATCTGCCACTCTGTTCAGGTGCTGCTATGCCACCTTTCCCAGCTCCTCTTGTCATGAACTATATTCGCGTTTCTACAAACCTGTCTCACCCACGCTCACGCCATCACCCCTAATGATTTGAAATCTTGTCGAGTCCGCAGGGACCGCTGTCTCATCCTTTTATCACACAAAGGGCGATCAATAAGCACTATCTGAGATGGACCGTACCAAGACATACATGAAGCGTTTACTGTTCTTGGGAATCACCTAAATAACGAAATAATCTTTTGATATTAAAATTATGCTATTGAGGGAAATATTATTAGAGACAATGACTGCTTTCATAGCAGAGTAGTTTTGGTGCATCGATAGTAGTTAACAAACAGAATAGCTATTAGACTCAAAAAACCAAATCTACCGGATTAAAATGGAAGATTATCCCGAGAAATCTCTCCTAGCTTGCTAATTGTCAGAGAATATGATTCAGCTTGTGGGTGTCAGCTTGTGGGTATACCAGAAGCACAGAAGGAAGTTTTGTTATCAATAATTAGCGCAATGACTGTTACTAATTACCTGTTAAATTATAACTACTCTAGGTTCACAAACTAAGAAATGGCAAAATAAATGTGTTCATAGGGGCGCCAACTTCAGGGCCTACCTTCCCGCCATTTCTTCTTGGCGCCCTGCAGAGGGGAGGGTGAAGCGCTTACCTAGCAGCAGCTGCCGTCAGAGGTCGCCCCGATTTTCCCCTGCAGGGACGAGCAATTCTATTTCTCAGAAATAATTTCTCTGGCAAACACCATAGGGGAGATTTGGGCATTGCAGAGTTTGGACTCAGACTGGCTCAGGTTTCAGTCCTGCCACATGTTAGCTTGACGTCTCTGAACGTCGCTCCTTCTGCCAAATGCGGCAATGTCAGAGGACTGCGAGGACTGCCTGGAGAATGCGCGCGTGGGCCTTGGCTCGGTCCGTCACGGAGCCGCCGGCTGCCCTCCTGGGCCTTTGCCCTCGTGAACGGGAGGAGCTGATATTTGAAAAAAAACGTCTGCAAATACACGAATACCAACGCGACGAGTGGCTCGGACTCAGGAGTAATCAAGGCAGTCCGTAATCTAAAGGACTCTGATCAGCGTGGCCATGGCTTCGGGCACTCGAAAGGCCAAACGTGGTTTGAAGGCCGCAAACCTCCCCAGCTGCCCGCCGGAGGCCGTGGCGCGTGGCCCGGGCCGTGGGGCCGAGGAGGGCAGCAAGGCCTCCCCCAGCTGCGCCGCGCTCCGGGCCGGGGCTGGCCTTCGTCGCGGTGAGAGCATCTCCACGGGGCTCTACTGCGTCCTGAGGACACCAGGTTTGGGCCCGGCCTGGGCACGTTCCGCAGCACACACGGACCCGTCTGTTCTCACCGGGGCTGGAGTTGAGGACACTGGGCTTCGATGCAAACACGCTGCGCTTAAAGCGCTCCTCCTGGGGCGAGAATTCTGCTCGGCTGCACAGTCTGCGACCTTGAAGAGTCCACCGAAGCTCGTGAGATGGTGTCATCCTGCGGAAAGTGGAAAGATGCTGGCCGCGCCTTAGAACGTAGCGTGCGTGGCTCACCTGCTCGTCCTAACCGTCCGTGTGACCTGTGGCTGGACGCCCGGGGTGCACGCCCCCTTCCTCCTGCCTCCATTTACTCTTGAAACCATCACACCCATTCCTCTGGTTGGCGGTGTCACCTACCTGTCGCTACCTACCCATCTTATATGTAACCTGCCCTCTGCCCTCGGGGCCAGACCCACGTGAGCACTTGGGAGCCTGGGGACGTTCCCACCTCAGGTGAGCATGCCCGCGGGGCGTGTGTGCCCAGCCGCTCCCTCCCCGTCTGCCAACCTGTTCTTCCCTCAGACTTCATTTCAATAAATGGCACCTATTCCCCACTTCTCCACATTTTGTCCCAAGTATATTGGAAACCAATGGTCTTCTCTTCACCTTCACTGCCACCAATCCTCCTCCAGCCAAATCTGCTCTACTTCCTACGCCATCACACCCTCCTCCTCTGCCAAGCTTCTTTGCCCTCTAATGAATTTCCTTGCGTATTTGTTTTATGTGACTGTTGTACAAACTACCATTAACTTAGTGGCTTAAAGAAGCATGAGTTTATGACTTCATAATTCCCAAGGTCAGGAATTCTAGGCCTGGGTTATGTGAGTCTGCTGCTTAGGATCTCGTTAGATGGAAATCAAGGTGGCAGCTGGGCCTCGAATCCCACAGAAGTCAGGGCCCTGTTCTCAGATCACCCACTGGCTGAATTCAGTTCCCCGTGCCTCAACTACAGAGGTGCCCACTGTAGGTGGCCTGGGGTCACTCCCTGCTTCCAGAGGCTGTGCCTCGATCCTCGCCACCTGAGCCCTCCGCTGACAACAGGAAAGCTCGCTTCCTTAGGCCAGCGGGAAAGGCTGTCCTTTGAGCACTCGCCTGATTAAGTCAGACCCGTCCAAGTCTCCCGTTTGAGTCACCGGAGTCTATCTCAATGGGGACCTTGGTTCCGCAACAAAATCCCTTCACCTTTCCCATGAAAGAACCTAATCAGACTCTGCCTGCACAGAAGGAGGGAGGATTATACAAAAATTTATACCAGAGGCAGATAGGGGGTCACCTATCACACCGTGGCTTCTACTCCGTGGCCTTCAATCCTGAGGATCATCCAACCAGGATGTTTTGAGTAAATCACAAATTTACAGACTCTAAATCATGTCACTAATGTATTTCCTGTGTTTCGATCACGCCTAGTTGCATTCATACTAAAATTCACATTTCTTCTGACGGCCTACAAGGTTTTATATGGTCTGATCCCTACTGGCTACTTCGTAGACTCGATTTCACTGATTTTAGCTCACCACCCACAGCCTCACGGCCTTCTGATCCTCAAACGTGCTCCTCTTATTACTACCCTAGGGCCTTTGGACTGGCTATTTCCTCCGCCTGGAATGCTGTTTCCCAGTTACTTACATGACTGGCTCCTTCTTGCCATTTAGATCTCATTCCGAATCTTACCCTCTTTAACCACACTATGTAAAATCTCTCCTTCCCCCTAGCCACTTTCTATTATATTATTTTGTTATATTTTATGATTCTTTTTATGCTTACCTATTTACTGCCTGTGCTCATTTAAATGTAAACTTTATGAGAGGCTGGACTGCATCCATCGACTTCACCACTATTTCCTCATTATCTGGAAGAGCGCCTGGTAGGTGTCTACATGGTAGACGCTCAAAATATGCTGTTGGGCGAAAGATTCTATCAGAATTAATCGTACTTAACATAATTCATGATGAAGGATTCTATTTTTACTTTAGGCAGATTCTTACAGGGTATGAGGAAGTGGGAAAAGAAATGGTGAAACCAGTCCCTCACAGTTTGCCATTCGTTCCATCATCGTTCAAAATAGTCACTGCAGATGGAAGCGTAAAGGTTGTGATCATGGAGGCCACTGTCCTGCGCGGTGTTCACTTCCTTACTAAAGAAAGAAACTAACACAAAACAGAATTTCACTTTTGCAGGCTTTCATTTTTCTACCTGAACTATCCCTCCAGGCAAAAATTCCAAATAAAACCCCCATTCAGTTAAACAAATTCAACAGGGTTGGGTGGAGAGAACCTGATCTCAAGGTATGAGCCGCAGATGGTGACAGCTGCAGCTGGGCGGGCGAACCGCAGCATCTCTAAATGCCTTTAGGCTGGACAGAGTAACTAGGTCATCGACCTGTAATCCAAGTCTAATAAATTGATGGGAAAAAAGCTTAAGCATTTCCTCCTTAATGCATTTTCCACCTGAAGACAACAAACATTTTTTTTTAAGTGAGCATTCCCAATACAGTCTTGTGGACATGATAAAGCATTTTTCCATTCATCAATTTTCTGTGTTCTCTAGCATGTCTTATTCATCATTTGTCGCTTCTTTTATTTATTTATTTATATTTATTAATTTATTAATTAATTATTTATTTATTTTCATTTGTCGCTTCTAATTGCATAATATGTAAATTAAGCTTTAGATCTCTTCGTGGTCGATAATAATCACCCTCAACTTGATAATGATAACTCTAGAATCCACGACAACTTCTTATAACCTCAAAGAAATCTTAGGAAACATTACAAACCTAGAGTTTTAAAAACCCATTGTTGTTTTTTTAAAAAGTCTTTGCATTACTTAGCAACCATCCTAAAATAGAAGAAGAAACGATTTATAAAGTACAAAAAAAAGTGGCTTCTGCTGATGCATGTGGTATGAAACATTTCATTTATTTACATGACTTTTTTAAATGGGAAAATACAAGGTGTGATTTCAATAGAATAAGAATTTAAAAATCTATCCGTCCTAGAAAGTTCTCTGTATTTTGTAATTTCAAAAATAATAAAAGTATGTTAATGGTGTTTTTATTGCTTCTGAATATTTCCTATACTTTCCAAAGTTCCAACTCTTTGTGTCGTGTCAAGAAACAAAATCAAGGACAATTGTCTCTCAAATTACCTGTTTTTCCCTCTTCTGTCACAAAATAGATAACTATATGAGATTTTACTTGGAATTTATACTACATTTTGCAAAAATAAGTGTGAGGTTACCAAAGAAACTATGCTGGTGTGTGACGCCCCCCAAGTGTCCTGTTACTGCTCGTGACTGTGTGGCCTGAACACCTGAAAGTAGGAGGAGTGACGGCCGAGCTCACGTTCTCCACAGAACTTTGGATTGATTTTAACTGGTCTCAGTGTTCAAGCGAGCCCAGGGCTAGCCTCGGCCCGCCTGGTGGTGACGGCTGCTTCAGGGCGGGCGACCCGGAGGGGGAGAGCCACGGGGGCCGCGGGGGCAGGTGCGTCCCGCGGTGGCAGCGCCAGTCGGATCCTGGGACTCGTTCCGGTGGCCATTCTGGTGGCCGGGACCAGGGCAAGGCCCCCGCCTGGAGGCCGCGCTCCCACCTCCTGGCCTTGGGTGACGGCCGGGCCTGAGCCGGCTCGGCCGCGCTGCCTCACACATCGACAGGAGACCCCGAGCCCCAGCTCCCCACCATCCTTGGAGGGGAAGCAGCCACAAGGGAGCACTCACGGAATCGGGACCCAAGGGCAGAGGTCAGACCGACCGCTGTACGTCCTCCTGCTGGCTGGGCCGCGGGGAGATGCGGGCCACTGCCCCAGGCCCCAGGCCCCCAGGCCCCCAGGTCCCCAGGCCCCAGACCCCCAGGACCCCAGACCCCCCAGGCCCCCAGGCCCCAGACCCCCAGGCCCCCAGACCCCCCAGGCCCCCAGGCCCCAGACCCCCAGGCCCCCAGACCCCCCAGGCCCCCAGGCCCCCAGGTCCCCAGGCCCCCAGACCCCCAGGCCCCAGACCCCCAGGCCCCAGGCCGGGTTCCGGGCGCACCCCCGTGACTCTCCGTGTCTCCACAGGCGCTACCCTGACTGCCGTTGCATTAACTTCGGATCCTGGTTCCTGCTTTCCTTCCCGGCTGCTGTGATCATTCTGCTCTTGTCCTGGATCTGGCTCCTGTGGCTTTTCCTAGGGTTCAAGTAAGTAGAGCCCCCATGCTGATGGCGGGACGAGGTTGCCTGGGCTCCCCAAGAGCAGCCGGAGCCCCGCGGTGCCCGGACTCACAGAGCCCCCGGGCCCGGCTGAAGGCCCCTAGCAAGTCCCCACACCAGGTTGGCGGAGGAGGGGCCCATAGAACCCAGCCCGTCCTGCCGTCCTTCGGTCCTACGCAGTGATTCACTGAGCGCCGGCGGGCCTGAGGCCTCCTCCTGATGGGCCAGGCCAGCCGGTCCGGGGGTGCTCCAAGACGTTTGCCCCCTCGTGTACGCGGGCATCGCCTGCGCCGTCCAGTGCCCGCGGCCGCCGCCAAGACTGGCACGTCCTCGAAGAGCCGCAGGGAGACCGAGAGTGCGCCCTGTGTGTCCGGGACGAGGAGCCGGAAGACCGGGGACAGAGCTGTGGCTCTTCGCGACGAGCCATCTGTCTCGGTCTCGGTGTTTCAATCATAAAACGATGGAATTTAACTGGAAGATGAGTAAGCCCGCTTCCCACGCTGTGGTTCTAACACACATGGTGCAAGCTGAGAAAAGGTCAAATCTCTGTATTCAAGGAGAATCGGCGAATATTACCTCGGCTGTGGCTGGAGCTAATGAGCTACTTAAATGACTTAAGTGACGGGCAGCGTCTAAAATCCCGAAGGGCTCCACGGCAGATCCGAATGCAGCCTATACCTGGAGCACATAAAACAAAACCCCAGAAAGACCAGGGAAATGACTGTAAATCAAACCCTGAGGATCTTTTCCTGAGAAAAAAAAACAAAATAATTCAAATTCATCTTTACTGTCTTGTATTCAAATAATTTCAAGGACCTGTGAGCAAAACCACATGCTCTCTGCCGGGCAGGGGGCCCGCGGTCAGCTCTGCAGCCTCACTCTGCAAAGCAAAGCGCAGTGACCAGGTGGTGCTCCCTGCCGCCCTCCGAGCCCCACCAGGAAGGTGCTCCCCCCCTCCTTTCCCCTTCCTGGGTCCTTTCCAGAACGGCCACAGTTTTGTTCGTAGTTGGAAGACGGTACTGATGGCTATAAAACAAAACAACCCACTCTCTGTGCAGATTGTGGGACCAGCATGCGGCCGTCCTCCCGCTGAAGCAAATGTGTGGCAGGTCACGGACCCCAGCAGGGGCCCAGGGAGGCCAGCTGCATCCTAACGCCCCTTCCTGGAGACGCACGCTGTTGGGGTGGCTTCAACCGCACGGGTGGCAAAGTGAGAGGCGAAGGGCGGCAATGCCAGCCGTGGGACACAGCGCCCAGGCCCAGACCCACAGTGGTGTCCTTCCCTTTCGCTACATAGAAGGACTTTATAAAAAACGTATATGACCATGGTCATTATTTTGAAGTGGCCCACCGTGTATAAAGGGAAAACCAAGAAAATAGAGGGCAGGCGCACTGAAGGGGGTTGTCTAGGAGATCAAGAATGCGGTGAGGTGCCTGCGCTAGGCAAGGCCCCTAACCCACGGCCCCGGGCGCCTTGGGGCAGCCCCCGCCGCCCACTGCATCCCTTAGGCCTTGCACGGCTTTGCCTCTGCTAAGTTTGCAGTGTCCGCCTCAGGGCGGCAGGGTCTTCACCTCCAGAGGCCTAAGAGCAACAACCAGAAATGATCAGCCCCTCCCCGGGCAGGCACCACACATCCTGATCGGGGCTGGGGGGCAACACGGCTGATGCCCCGTTATAAGTGACCCCAGCACACTTGGCGGGAGCAGCTCGTCTGTCAGCGCCCTGAACCTACTCAAAGCAAGAGCTTGCCACCCTGTCACAGGCCGCTCCAAGGCACCAACCTTCATTTGTCCAAAGCCATCCTGGCTTTGGACTTAACTGTTTATCATCTTCAACCAAAAAGACCAAGTACGTATGCAGTCCACTGGGTGAAAAACATTTTTTAAGGAGACTCACCTTTTTTTTTTTCTTTTTCTTTTTCTTTTTTTTTTTTTTTTTTTTTTTTAGAGAGAGGGAGAGAGCGTCAGGAGGGGCAGAGGGTGAGGGAGAGAGAATCCTAAGCAGGCTCCACAGCCAACATGGAACCCAACGAGGGGCTCAATCTCACGACCCTGAGATCATGACCTGAGCCGAAACCAAGAGTCAGACGCTTAACCGACTGAGCCACCCGGGCGCCCTGAGACTCACCCTTTTTTTAAAATTCTACTTTCTGTTCTCTAGGTGGATCTCAAAGTGGTCCGTGGATCCGTTACTCACAATGCTCTTATTTAAGTTGTGACAAGGGGTAAAATTTCAAGATTGGCACTGGTCAGTAGTTTAGTTGAGACCATAAAAGTTAAATATTACCTCATCGATCTTAAATATAACAACATCCATGTAATTCTGTCCAGTGGTTGGAGTGTGTCCAGGAGAATGATTTTCAGTATGTACGATGGATGTAAGAATTGAGGAAAATCTGTTCATTCAAAGGGAATAAGAGTTTAAACATATTAGAATAGCAGAGCTACGGAAAAAATAAGTAAATAAAAATGTGTGTGATGGTTACGGTCACACCATCCTAGAGTTCTTATTTTTTCCCTCATGTATATCCATGTTTAGCTCAGCAATTTTATTTATTTATTTATTTATTTATTTATTTATTTATTTATTTATTTATTTTTAGCCCAGCAATTTTATAGGAGAACATGCTTCTGCACTCATTCTTTTTTCCAAAACTGCTTTTACTGAGGCACGATTGGCATACAAAAAGCCGTAGATAATTAACGTATACGACTTGATGTCTTTGGAGCTACGTGGACACCCGTGAACCATCATCAATGTGAAGGCCATAAACTTTCCCATCACCTCCCAAAGTTTCCTGTTGCCCCCTTTGCTTTTTGAGGTTCTTTTTCTTCTTTTTCTCCTTTTATAGTCAAAGCACTTAACGTAAGAGCTACGCTCTCGGTAAATTTTTAAGTGACAGTACAGTGTCATGAATTATAGGCCTTACTTTGTGCAGTGGATCTCCAGGACTTATTTCTCGTGACTGAAACTTTGCACCCTTTGACTAACACCTCACCATTTCTGTCTCCTTACATTCCCTGACAAACAACTGTTTTACTCTCTGCTTTCATGTGTTTGACTATTTTAGACTCTACCATACAATATTCGGTTTTTCTGTGTCTGGCTTATTTCACTTAGCGCAAGGTCCTCCAAGTCCATCTGCCTTATCACAAATGGCAGGATTTCCTGATTCTTTAAGGCTAATATTCCAGTGTATGTTTATACCACCTTTTCTTTTCTTTCTATACCGCTTTTTCTTTATCGACTTGTTTGTCAACGGACATCAGAGTTGTTTCCACACCTGGGCTATTGTGAGTCATGTTGCCGTGAACACGTGGATGCAGGTATCTCTTCAAGATCCAGATTTCAATTCCTAAATCTCCACTCAGAAATACCTTCCCTACCCACACATAATGTGATCTGAGCTACTTATAGACATTCCAAAAGATAGAACATAAGAATCTAAAAAAAAAAAAGAAAAGAAAAGAAAAAGAAAGAACATAAGAATCTAACCATTTGCTCATTTGCTTGTTCCACTGGAGGAATTTTTTTTTTTTTTTAAATCTAGGCCTAGAGCAGTACTTCACCCAAAAAAAAATAAAATAAAATAAAAAAGTTTTGAAGACCTGAGACTTCAGGAAAGGAAAATTAGTCACAAGGGAAAGTGTCAGTAAAAAACGGAGACTGGCAGTTACTATTAGCAGAAGATGGGAAACTAGTGGATTCTATTAGGACATAAAGGATGAAAGAAACTTGAAGAAAAAAAAATGTAATAGAGTTGGTGTGCGTCCTGAGCGTAAGAGCCCTAGCTTCGACTCCCCTCACGATCAGCGTACATGACTTCTCTGCCCTAGAGAATGGCTCGAGTCTGGTATATTTTGTGCAAACTGATGGATCTGACAACCAGCTGTCCCATAAATTTGAGGAAGGTTCTGTTGAGTTGACGAGTCAAGTATTTGTCATGCATGCCAGCGCTGAGTTCCAGCACCAGCGCAAACACCAATGGCACTGCCCCTCCTTCCAAGACTTCATTACCTAAAGAGATAAAGCCTACACATGTGCAGCAAGTAACAATCAAGGTCGACAATAAAGAAATCAAAATCTGTAACACTCAGGTACGGAATATGTCAGAGATGAGCAGCACGTGGCAAAATTCCAATGATGTGAACACTTCGAGAAGGAGGCGATCGGGGGAGGATGTGTGAAAATACAGAACAAATATTAAGCCTTGAAAACGGAGCAAACCAGGCAAGACGGGAAAAGGGGAGAGGACATTCAAAGAAGGACCTGGAGGCATCGGCGTTGCACACAGATCTCTGTTATTGGCGGGAGGTTGGTATTTTGTGAAGCTTTCGCGCAAATCTCCTCTTTAGGGAGGATCCTCTGCTTAATGGGCTCCGTTATTGTTTTCAGTTTCAAGGAGATGTTCAAATGCGGCAAGACCAAAACAGCCAAACAAAAAGCTTGTGCCGAGGTGATCAAACAGGAATACCAGAAACTCGGGCCAATGAGGTGAGACACGCCCACGCGGGCGCACGTGCAAACACTCCTACACACGCAGAGGCTTATGCGGCCTGTGTTTGTTTAAGGTGAACGTGCACCTTACCGTAATTTACCGTATTTAAACACGTAATGGGGGCCTGGAGCCCACTGACCTTTGTAAATATGACTCGACGTGACAAAACACATACTTCGGCCCAACAAAAATTCCCAGATAGAGTGGAAGGGAGCCAGGGCCCCGGCGAGGAGTCGAGTCCTCTAACCCGACGGTCACCCTCAGCTGCTGGTCGCCGTCACCTGGCCACGGTGTGGGGTCGGGCGGGCTCCGGTGCCTGCGAGTGTCCTGGCCCGGGGCCGACTAGGCACAGGACTCCTCCCGCAGGTACCAGGAGATCGTGACCTTGATCCTCTTCATCGTGATGGCTCTGCTCTGGTTCAGCCGGGATCCTGGGTTTGTGCCCGGTTGGTCGGCGCTGTTCTCCAAGTAAGCATCGTTCCGTGTCCCGTGTGCTGACCCTTCCCGTCTCGCCCCATTTCTCTCCTCGGTGGCCCCACAACTCAGAGGGTCGGAGGGACTCCTCTCTCTGCTGGGAAGGTGGCTCGATTGGCTCGGTTCTAATCTTTTCGGGACAAGAGGTGGGAAGGAGTGAAATGACAGGGGCGACCGCAGACAAGAGGTCTATGCCCAGCCGGGCTCCTCCGAACAGGCCCTGCTGGTCCCCAAGGGGTGAGGTGGTAACGGGCCTGTGGGTGCCAGTGGGAGCAGGGCCCCGGGTGGGAGCAGAGCCCCGGGGCCCCGCTGGGTCTCACCAGGCTCCTCGCTTGGGGCGAGTCCCCCACGTTTCCGGCCTGGAAGGGACACTGGCAATGGTCGCTCCACGATGGGGGGGGGGGGGGCGAGATGCGTGTTTCTTAGGTGACATGAATGCCACCCTGTCCTCGCTGGCCCCCCGAGAGAGGCTCACATTCTGGGATTCTTGCCGGCTTATTTTTTTATTCAGTTCAGTATCTCGTCTTGCCCTCTCATCGTGCTCACCTGTACCCTAGTTCACTATGACTCCATCCCTGCCCCTATTTTGTAACCAGGAATTTCCAAGTAAGTAGTCGGACCGATTCTACACACTGACGTTAGGAGCTGGAAGCTGGGTCACGTTAATTTTACCTCCTCGCATCTCCCAGGCCAGCAGTCATGCTGAGTCACATGAAGTGAGGGGGACGACGAGACTGTGATTTTCTAAATTAAGGACCAGACTACATATCAATATAAATACTTGGGTTTTTGAGATTTGTGCTGTTAATCCATCTCTCACCGAGGTGCTCGGGTTCTTAAATTGAGCAGATTCCTGGTGGGGACTTCCTGCCTCACACCCCACAGCGGAAATCCACGTTTATGGGGACAGAAACCAAAATTGTTGGGGTTAGAAGTACCCGGCCCACATGGAGTAAAGAATTCCCCGACCCCTGAGCCAGAGCCTTGGGCCGCGTGGGCCCTGTCACGGCTGTTGAGAGCTCCACAGGGGCGCAGGTCTCCTCCGGGCCCCCGGGCGCAGCGGTGCCGCGTGAGGGCGGGTTCCACGGGGTCGGCTTCAGACGGTGAACTTCGTGTTTCGAACTAAGACTTGTCACTTTGCAAAGTCCAAACACGAGGCAGCATCCGGTTATTCAAAGCAGGCTATTCATAGCAAATTAGCACTTAACACCTTCAGTATTACTTTTTAGTCTTATAATAGGTCCTAAACCAACATAAAGTGATTATTGTCCTTTTAAAATCTTACTCCTGGGCCACCTGGGGGGCTCGGCGGTGGAGCATCTGCCTTAGGCCCAGGGCGTGACCCCGGGGTCCCGGATCGAGTCCCTTGTCGGGCTCCCCACAGGGAGCTGCTTCTCCCTCTGCCTGTGACTCTGTCTCTCTCTGGGTCTCTCATGAATCAATAAATAAAATCTTTAAAAATAAAATAAAATAAAATCCTCGTCCTATTACCTTAGGAAGGGAGAAGGGAGAGTCTTCTCTAAACACCAGGGTGTAAAGACCAAATGAAATCAGACAGTAGCTAATAAAAACCAGGAAGAAATCCCAGCAGAAGATTCAATATAATCAGTCTCTAATTTCTATTCCTTACTGAAGGAGAGTGTAATTCAGGAGATACTTTGTTTGCAGCAGGAGAACAGAGTATATTTGCTATGGGCGGGTGCTCAGGTTACCTAGAATTCTGAGAAAACAATAGGAAAAGGAACAAAGGTTTGAGAGAAAAGGGGATTTGAGGATACAAATCTAATCAGCTTTGATTCATAAATTGCCAAAGCAAATAAAATTTGTGTAAGCCTAATATTTTGTAATGGTGAGACAACCTTTGTTCCTAATAAACTAAAAATAAAATGAAAATAACAATAAAATAATTATAGTTTTAAAAGTCTTTTGGAACAAAATGACTTCAGTATTTATAGCTTGATTTTATTTAAAGTATAATCTGTAGAATGTACATTATAGAGATTTTAAGCATTTCGAATTTCCAAAGCTAGAATGATATATCAAGATTTATGGCTACCACCTAATGTTTTCATTCCATCTGTTTGAACCTGGACTGAATTCAATGTGTCGTTTCATATAAAACAAAATCAGATTACATGATGCCTGACCTAATTTGGCAAATATACCGTAAAAAAATACAGCTCAAATAAAAGAAATAAGGAACAACAACATAATAAATATTGGTTACATTTGTTGAATGAATTACACCAAGATAGCTTTTTATTCAGCAAAGAAATAAATAAAATCTATATTTAAGGAAAACAGACTCCTTTATCAGACTCCTTTATCCTTTGTCAGGTTGAATAAAATAGTCCATTTCCTTGATTGTTTAGACTGCTCAAGTAAATCACAGATGTAGAGGCATCTATACTGTGGACACGTTGCTGAGTCACAGGAGAGCAAAATAATCTCCGGGGTGTACATAGCTCTTCTCAGACTGCAAATATTCACTAGCTAATATTGCTGAGTCTTAGAACTGAATTCTAATTATTTATGTCTGTTTCATTCATATCTGGTTTCCAGGTGCTTCTTAACTGTTGAGGCTTCTGGGAGCCTGTCTTATTTGCTGGAATGGCCTGGTGATTCTAAGACCCCATCTGTTCCTGAATCACTCTTAATTTGCACAGTGATCATTTATGAGCATCTCATAAACCATTCTAATAATTAATATTCTTGATTGAGTTTCATAGGGTGCAAAGCACTAAATGGGTTGATTTCATTTGTATGATATGGCTAGGGCCTATAATCACAGTAGCAGATGTTGCATCTTAGAAAAACAGATCAATTTCTTTTCAGAAGAATTTTAGAGGACTCCAGAAATACCCTTTCCTTGCCACAATGCAATAGTAGGATGTTATACAACAATCATACAGGGTTTTGCCTGGGCTAGCCAATTGTTGAATTGGCTCAATTCTCTGCCAATATAATTAAAAGAAATAATTCAAAGAAAAAGTCGTTTATCAAATCCTTAAGCTTTACCTTAAAAGGAATTTGCCATGTTGCCCTTGTATGTCAGCATGTATATTCATGGTTTTGAAAATAAGGAAACATTATATGTTGGAAACATATGGAAACAATGGGAACATGGTCTGAGATTTTTGGCTTTACTAAGTTTTAATATTTGGTTGGAAATCCATAGATGTTAGACCAGATTATCCAGAATGAAGAACCTATAACATCACTACTATTTGTATGCTTATTAGCATAGTCAATTGTTGTTCAGTTCATGCAAATTCTTGATGCAATTTTTTTAATGTATCCATCTGTCCTTTTTCAGGTATCCTGGTTTTGCTACAGATTCAACTGTTGCCTTGCTTATAGGAATCCTATTCTTTATTATCCCAGCTAAGAGATTGACTAAAACTACACCTACAGGAGAAATTGGTTGAGTATTATTTATAATTCTGAATGAATTTGACAGAAGAGAAAATATTACAAAATTCCATTGGTTTCAGTTAGTACTTAAAACAGAAAGAATGGACGTGCTCACCCTGTCTGGGCATGCCTTGTGTGCACATCGCAACCCTGATTCAGCCAGCACATGTTCTCCCCCTACAAGAAGGATCATCTTTCTTGGCAGAAGTGAGAAGTAGATTTCCTTATGTACCATGGTTAGGATTCCATTACGAGTGATACTATTTGGTCCACAATAAACCCACTTCCCCTGCCATAATCAGAATTAATCTTACTATTGGCAAACATAGGAACAAGAACTTGGAAGTCACACTTCATGAGGAGCCCTTGGTAATAAATAAGTGCTAAGGATCTAAAAAGATGAGGAATTTCAAGGGAAACTACTATTACAGCCTCACAGTAATCCTGGAGGGAATGCAAATCAAGCCCACACTTAGCAGAACCTAGTGTCACAAATGAAAGATGAGGTATTCCGTGGGAGCATTTGTTGTCTTTGTGATACGTGAATAAAGAAGTACCCACGTTATGTGAACCTACCCTTCCTTTGCCTGACACACACACACACCTTTTAAACATAGGATTCATCTGCATCTATGCTGTGTACTAATACAGTATGTTTTGGGTAGTCAGATTCCTATGTTATTATTGTGGGACAAATAGCTTAAAATTGTTTGAAAATAGTCTAGTATAGTTGTGGGCTTTTTTCTTGATGGCTTTTCTTTTATTTCTCTCTTTCCATTTTTTTTTTTTTTTTTTTTTTTTACTTAGATGGAACTGGGATTCATGCAGTTGGGTTGGCCCTTCTGACTCCCTGAGTCCAAACTGATAAATGACTAGAGTCAGATGTCTAGGACATGATATATGTAAATACCACAGCATAGATATAAGTGCCTTTTGTTCTTTACTTGAAACTAGAACATCTCAAAGCATGTTAGAAGGAGATATTAAAGTACAGAGTAACGATTTCTATGAGACCCTGAGGACTGACCATTGCACAAAGCCCTAAGGCCTGTCGGTGGCAAATGTTGAAGAACCAATGCTTGACTTAACTTTCCTGGCTCCCATATCTGAACCACCCACTGAGAAAGAGCCTTGCTTCTGTTGGGAAGAAAGAATTTTCTTTGCCCTTCAAGATTCTTGTAGCTGGACTAAGAATCAAGTTGACATGAGACAGATTAATGGTAGAAAATCAAATTTAATAGTGTGCAGGCAAGGAATCCACATAGACGTGGAAGTTCCAAAGGCAGTGAGGCAACATGACACTTTTATAAGCTGCGAAGAAGGGTAAGGGTCTGAGGATACAAAGAGGAAAAAGACCATGAGCAGGAAGGTGAGAGGAGATATTTAAAACAAAGGCTGCCTAATTATGAAGATAAGGTTCTTAGGTAAAAAGGAATCTTTATTAATCTCTCTCTTCCTGGTACAAGAGGGTAGTTGGGTAGTTGAGGGGGAGGCCAGGAGCTTTTTCTGAATCTGCTGGGTGTTGATTGCTTTTAACTCAAAATAATGTTCATGCCAAAGAGGCCCATCTTGGGACAGCCTGCCCTTAGACCCCATGCCCCTATCCACAATTCTCTCTCTTCTCATTCTTCAACTCTTGTTCTCCCTGAAAACCCACTCACGCTAGGTTTAAAAATGATATCATATGTTAAATTTTACATGAGAGGTACATTTCAGAGATGTTTGCATAATAACAGGACATATGCCTTAATTCAAGTAAGAAATAACAAAATTTCCATCAATAGTGATGGTAGGTTTGGCTTAGGTTTGTGGGAAAGAAATAGGAAGGGATCTTATCAGTAACTCTAAAATCTTACCTTGTAGAAGGCTGCTTGTTACACACAAATGTCAAATGTTAATAATATATTCATGGATGACTTTTTTTTCAATAAATCAAATGAGCCATTATGACCCAAATATCAAGAGAAATCTTCATGATAATTGCTTTATAATAATTTTAAGAGTCTTATAAATACTTAAATTATTTAATCTGAGCTTTGTTTTACACTGAAATCCTGATGAATCTATTATGACCTTCCTCATGATTTGAAAAAAACAATAAAGATTCAAGTAAATATTAGTGAATAAAAGTATAATGTCATACTGATGATTTTAGAACCAATGGCATATTATACACATTTTGTATAGCAAAGAATAGTACATCCCAATGCACTGTGTCGCTCATAGTAGGCAAAGATGTTAGTGAATGAATGAATGAAAGGCATTATAAAGGACAATGATATAGTCTTTCTAAGTTTACTCTGTAATATGATCCAAAGGATTTTTCCAAGATATGGCATTTTTTTTTCTTTTTTTGTAATGCAGTGTTCCACCTCAAGATAGGGATATTAAAAACTTCTCCTGAGATGGTGATTTAGGATAATAGAAAAAAAATGTAATATGGTCATAATTAAGCAATGTATAACTATTGGGCTTGTGTTTTGCAGTTGCTTTTGATTATTCTCCACTGATTACTTGGAAAGAATTCCAGTCATTCATGCCCTGGGATATAGCCATTCTTGTTGGTGGAGGGTTTGCCTTGGCAGATGGCTGTGAGGTAATATGCTGTGACTAAGATATTTAACAATTAACTAGACTTTTTAAAAGAAAAACAGGAGACATTCAAGCTTTGGCGTATTCAACTTTATCCTATCATTTTAATGATGCAGATTTTAATAGCCATGCAGTAAGTATACCACACAGATGAAGTGAGTTTAATAATTTTGGCAGGCTGCAGGCATTAAACATCATTTTTAAATGATGTCTCAGTATGTCGAAAGGGATAAAGCAGAGAAAATTAGAATTCTGCAGGAAGGGGGTAAAGAGGGGCAGAAGGAGAGGGAGAGAGAGAGATTCTCAAGCAGACTCCCCACTGAGCACAGAGCCTGATATGGGGCTCAGTCTCACCACCCTGGAATCATGACCTGGGCCAAAATCAAAAGTCAGACCCTTATCCAACTGAGCCACGCAGGCACCCTGAAGATTAGAATTCTTAATCCATGAAATAGTATTAGAAACTTGACCAAAAAGAAAAAATATAAAAGTCATATGTACAATGACTCCTCATAAAACATTCTGTTTATAACCTTATCTTACTTCATGATGAATTTGAGTAGCTCACAGACCTCTTTTCAATATATCATAGTCCTAAGGCTGTCAGAGAAAGAGAAGGAGAAATAATAGTACTTTATTACATCATTTATTTATTACATATTAAGTATGTTAAAGGTGCTTTGTACATGTTTATGGAATGAAGTCAGAATTTTATATAACCATGGCTAATATTATATTATGTCCAATTTTAAAGAGAAATAAAACCAACATAAGGAATAAAATTCATGTCAAGGTTACAATTGCTGATTCTGATTCCCTCACAATTCAAAGTAGCTGTCAAAAGAATGGAAGTTATTGATTCTGAGAAGCCAGATCTCAGTCTTGCTGAAATAGTAGAAAAGTGTATTTGTCTTATATTTCTATCATTTAAACTTGAGTGGTCTATGAAGCAAGCCAAATCTAGACATCAAACAACATTGTAAGTGGCACTCAGAATTGAGACAATTTCTAAGATTTTCACCCATTACTAAATCGTATTGCCGAGAGCTCAGTGTCCAAATACAAAAAAACCCAAAATGACAATAAAGTCAGAAACAAAAAAACCCTCCCTATAGGCTGTTAAGAAGATAGCTGATAGTTATTTGTCTTGAGAAGAATAAAAATTTAACTCCCCAGAAGCTAAAAGGGTGGATACAACACATCTCTCTCACCAACCTTTTTACTTTGATGACTGGATAAGGAAATGGAACAGCCATGAGCTTTAAATGTTGCACAGAAGGCTTCGAAATCCAGAAATGAGAGGTTTTTAATTAGTCAAAGGAGTAAAAAATTTTCATGGACTTTTTGAGAAGATACTTTCCTTCTAGGAGTCCTACAATGACTTTCAAGTGACAAAGGCCTCCCCAGACTCGTACTTTATATAAACTGGATAGATCATAGGACAAAGAAGTAGCAACTTTATTCTTCACAGTACACTAAGTGACTCAGGTACGAGCAATATTGATATAATCATAATGGCAAACTTTAAACATTGACTTAATAAAAATGTGGATATAAGAGTAAAAGAAATAGGGAGACACAATATATATATATATATATGGTTGATGATGTAAGAAAACTAAATCCTTATGTAACATGTTAGAAAGTTAGTAAACAGGGATCCCTGGGTGGCGCAGCAGTTTGGCGCCTGCCTTTGGCCCAGGGCGGGATCCTGGAGACCCAGGATCGAATCCCACGTCAGGCTCCCGGTGCATGGAGCCTGCTTCTCCCTCTGCCTATGTCTCTGCCTCTCTCTCTCTCTCTCTCTCTCTCTGTGACTATCATAAATAAATTAAAAAAAATAAAAATAAAGAAAGTTAGTAAACAATGTCTAAATGTGAAAAATAGGAAAAAGCATGTTTTAAAAACTAGCTATACATAGCTAATATGGCTTGAAAATTGTGTCTGAGGAACACAACTTAGGAGGGGAGAGAGGTAGACCAGAGGCTGCCATTTTCCTAAAGCCATATAGTGCCACATGACTTGTTAAACTATCCACATATATTAATTAGATAAAATTAAATTTCAATTGAAACAATGTGGGAAGACAATTCGAATTTCCTAAAGCATTTCAGTAGTTTTGAAATAAGAATAATTGAGAGCTTCTCTGTGTCAAAGCCGCCTAGATCCACCAAACCATGGGAAAATAGGAAAGATTAAAATTGTATTTTAGAAACTAAGTTCTTAGAGCAACTGGCATCTTATGCATTTAAATTATGTCTGATTAAAATGATTGTTAATGAATAATATTGAAAATTTTTTTTTTAGGAGTCAGGATTATCTAAGTGGATAGGAAATAAATTATCTCCTCTAGGTTCATTACCAGTTTGGCTGATAATTCTGATATCTTCTTTGCTCGTCACATCTTTAACAGAGGTAGCCAGCAATCCAGCTACCATTACCCTCCTTCTCCCTATATTATCTCCATTGGTGAGTATCTCATTCATCTGCTTTTATATTCATCAAAAGAAGAGTGTTCCACTCTGCTTGTTCTCATATTGTGGTATAGAATCATTTTGGGTGTGAATGATCTTCCTGTAAGTAACTTATAGGGTGGTCTTTATTTGCATGAATACATTTTTAGGAGACCTTAAATCCGGAGAACTCTTTTCTTCCACATTCAAGTAGAAGGATCTTAAGAGAAGCACTTACCTTCTTCTGTCTCCCCGGATTTTATATTTGCAGATCATCGGGAGGGTCAGCTTGAATCCTTTCTAGCTGTAAGACTTTGGGAATCCATGTTTCCTGGCAACTTTGGCTCTGACACTGACACTTCTCTCTTCGGATTATTCTTCAATTTCTGAGAAGTGGTTCATATAAGTGATCTGCAAATGAATGAAAACCTAGGCTTACACTCAGGCTTTAAGCTAAAATATCTTAGACACAGTTCTCTGCGGCCCAGGGAATAGTTTTTAAAGAGAAGTAAAAAAGCAGATTTGCAAGGAGAGAGAGGAAAAGACAGCCTTACTTCTGTCTCCCCACCTAGCTAGCAATTACAAGAAATAGCCTTAAGTAAAGTGTTTTTCTTATGGGGACAGCCTGAGTTTGGTGAAAGGATAGCACTTCAAATTAAGAAGGATCGCCCTTCTGGGATTGTTCTGCTACAGCTCAAGGGGCAGATGTTGGTGTTCTTGAGCTGCTGCTTCAAATTAGAGAAGAAATGTAGGCAGTTTTTAATGGTAAAATATCATTTTGGTTTTTCTCTTTTTTGCTTCTCAACAAGGCACAGTTAGAAAATTAGGTGATGAATTAAGGGTAGTAGTAACTCTTCTTCTAAAGATGATCCCTAAGCAATTTTAAATTGTATATGGCACAGGGGCAGACAATTAATGGAATAATGAGAAGCTTTGAAGCCAGAGGGACCTGAGACCTTACATACGCTCTACTGCTTGTCAGCTTTGTGTCTGGACAAGTTACTTTTGCCTTTCCGTGCCTTAATTTCTTATCTGTTATTTGGGGCTATAGTAGCCATCTCATAGGTCACTGGGAAAATTTAGTTATTTTATATAAATGCACCCCCCCCCCACACACACACACAGAGCACCTGGCACTAGATGAGTAAAAACTATTTTTGTTTGTATATGGTTCTTGAAGTAAATGATACTTTATTTTCTATATGAACTAAGCTACAGCACTTAAATAGCACTAATTACCATATAAAAACAAGAGGAAAATATTCTTCAAGTGATAACTGCATTTCTGAAGAATATTCTTCAAGTGATAACTGCATTTATGTGTATAGTATTAGGTCTTTAGATTTTAACGTGCTTCTGGGAAAGCTTATCATACTAATCTTGTTCATTTTGATGCTTGGTGCCTACCTCAAAATTTTACCTAAACTCCTTCTTATCTTTTCCAACAGGCTGAAGCCATTCAAGTGAACCCTCTTTATATTTTGATACCTTCTACTCTGTGTACTTCATTTGCATTCCTCCTACCAGTAGCAAATCCACCCAATGCTATTGTTTTTTCCTATGGCCATCTAAAAGTTATGGACATGGTGAGTGAGCTGAAATCAGGTCCAATAGACATCTTTGTGTGTGTGTGATGTCCTGGGTTATCACTCTTTTTACACACTATCAACTGCCAGGAAAAGCAAGGCTTTAGTTCTGCTTCTGAAGGTGAGTACATGATTGGTCACAGAACTGTTTTTAAAAATGGTAACTAGAAGCAAACTTACCATTAGGATTTGCAGTCACAAACACAAAGATACTGAATGCATCAATAACGTACTTGAAAAATGAAAAGAGCACAGAGTATGGGCAACACAATGGCTTAAACTCGCATATCAGGATCAGGATCCAACTTGACCTAGTCAAAAAGAAGAAATAGGGTTAATGAAATTCAGCAATTACACGCTGTGGTTTTCTTTCTTTCTTTCTTTCTTTCTTTCTTTCTTTCTTTCTTTCTTTCTTTCTTCTTTCTTTCTTTCTTCTTTCTTTCTTCTTTCTTTCTTTCTTTCTTTCTTTCTTTCTTTCTTTCTTTCTTTCTTTAATTTATTTATTCATAGAGACACACAGAGAGAGAGGCAGAGACACAGGCAGAGGGAGAAGCAGGCCCCACGCAGGGAGCCCGAGGTGGGCCTCCATCCCGGGTCTCCAGGATCACACCCTGGGCTGAAGGCAGGCACTAAACCACTGAGCCACCCAGGGATCCCCACGCTGTGGTTTTCTACCACAAATATTTTGCAGCAAATACTTGCTTCACATAATACACTGGACTCAGTACCTGCTGATGAAAGGTCATCTTTCTTGCTCTGATTCTAATGGTGGCACCTGACATAAAAGCACAAGCAATAATGAGACATTCAAGTGATAAAACATGGTCATTTTTCCCAAATACAAAAGTAGTGATTGTCAAGGACTAGTTTGAGAATATTCTAGTCTCCCCCTAACCTTGATTACCAACTTCCAAACCAAACAAGGAAAAAAAAAAAAAAGAATATAACCAAAGTAAACTCAATGAGCTTACTATGAAAATTCAGTTCCAAGGTCTCAGTTGCCTCCTCCCACACACAGTGCTGTCCCTACAACCCTGCAATGTAAAAACTCTGGAAAGCTCTCTATGCAGAAGTCACATAATATCCTTTTGGAAAAGAAAATGTGCATAATAGAATACAACCAGTGTCGGGTGTATGTGAATTTAAAAAATTAAAACAGGATTCTTGAGTGGGAAATATCAGAAAGGGAGACAGAACATAAAGACTCCTAACTCTGGGAAACGAACTAGGGGTGGTGGAAGGGGAGGTGGGCGGGGGGTGGGGGTGACTGGGTGACGGGCACTGAGGGGGGCACTTGACGGGATGAACACTAGGTGTTATTCTATATGTTGGCAAAATGAACACCAATAAAAAATAAATTTTTAAAAAACAAACAAACGAAAAGAAAAACCAGGATTCTGGATTAAATGAGTGGCTTGCATGGACAGAAAAGGGGGCCTCTGTAATAAACATTGCTAGGTATCCCCTTTTGCTTCGGGGCTCCATGTTTTAATACAGAGAATGCAGAGATAAGCTTTCTCTGTAAAGAGTCAGATAGTAAATATTTAACGCTCTCTGGGCCATATGCTCTCTGTCACAACTGCTCGGTTCCACCATTGTACATGAATGCAGCCAAAATATGTAACCACCATGGTTGTGGTCCCATAAAACTTAATTTGCCAAAACGGATCATGAGCAGGGGTTTGCCAACCTCTGTTTTAATGGATTAAAAGCAACTTTGAAATTTTTAGTGGACACCAGGATGATGACACAAGAGCTAGAAAAATGATAACTCTAAAGAAGATGAATAGAAGTGGCATTTTATTAAATCTCAATAAGAGAATACTGAAGGCTAAACTAATAATGGTATTGAGTGAATTTGAAAGATCCAGTTATCATATAGTGACCTGAACCTTATCCACTGAAATACAAGACCTCAAAACTCATATTCTGATTTAACATGAAATGGGAAATTTTTAAAGGGATTTTTCTTGAATCAGAGTGATTCCAGTATATTCCTAAAAGGAACCTCATAGAATTTGCAACTAAATGTCATTTAGTTGAGGATAGATTCTGTTTTGATATGAATGGAGAGCTCAATGTTTTGTGAAGTAACAACAATTTATGCTAATCATTTATGACATATATAAGTCTGACATCTACTTTCTGCGTTAGTATTCTGATTCTCCTATAGGTTTTCTTTTCAGGAAACTGACATTTATGCTCTTCCCTATTCAAGGTTAAAGCTGGACTTGGTGTTAATATTGTGGGTGTTGCTGTGGTGATGCTTGGCATGTCCACCTGGATTTGGGCTCTATTTGACCTCTCTACTTACCCTTCCTGGGCTCCTCCAATCAGTAATGAGACCATGCCATGACAAGCTGAATGCTATGACTATCCTTTGGTGAGTTTTGGAAACTATTGAGAATTCACTGCAGATACGGCATTGGAAAATTGGTGACTCATTTAAATTAGTCCTGTTGTAGCTGCTGTGGTTCCAGTAAACACCCAAAACCTGCCGTCGTAACCTAGAGTTCACAATTCCTTTGAGACGCAACCAAAGAGCGACTACGTCCCTTTATCAAGAAGCCCACAGCTGAGATTCTGCTCATGGACCATATGCATCCTGCTTCATCATAAGAATAATTTATAACATGACCTTCAAAAAGATTAGGCGATTTACTTCATTTTACATTTTGGGTTTGGTGTAACATTTCAAACATCAATTTATTATCTCAAAAACTTCCCGTAAAGTTTGAAATAGAAAATAAAACATACCAGTTAGTTAATACATGGATAAATCATTCCTGTTGTGTTGTTGAAGGGAATTTGTTGAAAAACCAACACTGTGGTCATCTGCACCGTATTGCAGAAAAAAGTTTTAGTCTAAATGAAATGTGCATCCTCCCATTTAGAAAATACCATATTATTCTTCATGTATAGATATGGCATGAAAATTGAAATTGAATTAGTAGTTTCAAAATTATAATTGAATCAACTAAACAACAGAAAACTTGTAGATAAGGATTAATTTCTACTTGACCGTGTGGTTAGATTAATGTAATTCATACCTTTAATATCTCAGTGTGCTAAGAAATGCATTTTGTAGGGCTGTGACTAATGCTTGCTGTGAGATGCACTGTTAGCACAGCATAGTTATAAAAGAAAGCTAAACACTATAGAACTATTAACACATTTATGTAGCTGTATAGCAATTTTGCTTTAGTGTTTATCTTACTTCAGAAATACACAAAGTTAGGGGTGTCTGGAGAGCTCAGTCGGTTAAGCATCTGACTCTCGATTTCGGCTCAGGTCATGGTCTCACAGTCATGAGATCGAGCCCTTGCCTGGATCCTGCTTAAGATTCTCTCTTTCATTCTCCCTCTGTTTTCTCTCTCTCTCTCTCTCTCTCTGTCTAAAAATAAATAAGTAAACAATAAAATAAATTTTTAAAAGTTTAGAAATAGAAATACATAATGTCATGTAAAAAGACTCAGAAATTTAAATGAATTATCACTATGTATAGAGACAGAAAAAGGTCACACAACTCCATTATTATCAACATTGAGATGAAATATCAGATGGAAAATAAGAATAAAACTGTTGAAAAATTTACAAAAAGAAAATGAATTATTCATGGGCAAACAAACAAAAAAGGAGATCTAAACATTCAAACAAAAAGTGGAAGAGAATAGTCTCCTAATATGAGGGTTGTGAACAGGAATAAGGTCTATTGACATTCCAAAATCAGACTACAAGGGGAAAAATGACAATCAAAAACAAAATAATGTGCAGTTAGGAAAAGATGGAGAAGTTAAAACATAACAAATTTCATTCTAAAAATAAAAAGGAAGAGAGGCCAAGAAAATATCTTTGGTATTTTTAATCTTCATAGAAGTCATCAGACCTGGTTTGGGGTTTTTTTGTTTTGTTTTGTTTTGTTTTTGTTTTTGTTTTTTGTTTTTTGTTTGTTTTTTTGTTGTGTTTTTTTTTTTTTTTTGCAAATGATGGTATTTATAAAGTTGTTCTTAAAAATTAAATATAGTAAAAAGTATTTTTAAAAAGGAAGACATTTCTTTAAAAAGCATACATGATAGATTGTCTATTATCTATTTATTAGTCAATGCACAATTTGTCAATTTAAACCTTAAAATATACTGCCACTTTATGTATATCTTCTAAGTTCCCCCCTATTCATTTGTTTCTTTCCCTATCATATGTTACATATTTACTTAAGATCAATAGTATTTCTTTTGGGCTTTTTTCTAGTCATTCAATTTATCACTGCCGAATTATGTGATGAATACATTTTAATTATGAAAAATGAAATGACTTTTCAAATTAGAATGAGTAAGTTTTGCTCTCAAGAAAATAATATAAACATTTCAACTTGAATCATTTTAATGAATTACTTCCAACAGCTGCCAGCTGAGTGCAGGAAAAGTAATACTTAGTCAAAATTTGTTTAAGTGAGCCATATCATTCTCTTGCTACATCTTTCTGTTTAGTTGGTATATCAAAAATGACTTAACTCATCCATTTCACATTTGTTCCATTTACATCAAAGTTCTCAAGCTCTTTTAGTTGGAAAGATGATCAAACAAATCTCTGTCCTCCCACTCTATGGTAGATAGTGTTTTTGTCATTATCCTCATCCTTACTTAAAGGTTAACTAGAAATCTTTGTCACTTTAAATCCCAGTATCTCACTTAGGGTTGGATCTTGTCTAGATAATAGTAGCAATTTCACTAAGTGCCTATTTACTGTCTGTTCATGCAAGTGCTTGGAAGACTCCACCGACATGTGTGGATCCTTCACTCACCCCAACCGCCTCTGAACATGTCAGCATCTCCAGAACTCAGACTTCCTTCCTTTCAAATGTCTGCACTCTTTCCACCTCACTTGGTATCCAAGGCTTTGTTCTCTCCTTTCAGCCTGGACATTAGGAAAGTATGCTTTTTGCCAATGGTACTAATTAATCCTATTAGCCAAAATGGATTAAAAAAAATTATCCTGATACCTGAACTGTTTCTTGACATGTGTACTGCATAGGATTATATTTCAAAGATTTGTTATTAAATATATTATTCTATCTCTGCCATGGCTAAATATATGATAAAGATCTGTGTCATCCGTCCTTTTATTCCAAAATTTTACTGATTCAGTTAATGAATGACTCTCTTTGCTTGACTTATGTGAATTTCACCAAATTAAAATTTTTTAAAATTTTTAGGAGGGGTAGGGTTGTACTAAGAACAAAAGAATAAACTCAAACAAACTGGGTCAGTTTTAGTACTCTAACATAATCTAAAAAGGAAAGGTTAAAATTGTTAGTCTAGGACACCATTAGCCATGCTATTCAAAAATGAAGCACTTTAGTCAAAGGAAAAATTTGCTAGGTAAGTTTTGAAAACACACATATCAAAACCACAGGTCCCCATTGTAGAAGCGAGACCAGACTAGCCCAAGAGCAAACAGTGAAACAATACATAACCAAAGCAGAAGCTAAAGGGTTTTTCCAAATATGGGGATCTTCATTTACCTTGGAAGAAAAAGACAGCGTTTAAAAAAAGAAACAAAGGGACTTTTCTTACTTATAGTATAGTGGTAGAGATACTAGGGACAGTTTTGAGGGGAGTAGATCTTAAAGCCAAATAATAATAATAAAAAAATATTGTATTATGTGCATTCTGTGTCAGCAAGAAAATAATGGAAATTCTCCAAAGAGAAAGATGATGGAGCATCAGCAAGAATGCAGACGTGGCAACTGCTAATCCCTAGAGAGCTCAACATTTTCTTTTAACAGATACACAAGGAACAAGGGGTGGGAGACAAAGCCAGGACCCAAGCAAGTTGTGGGTTGAGTGGAAAACTATGAGTGAGGATCTCAAAGGACTGTGTTCTCTGAAAAGATGTAAGCTAGGACAAAATCCCATTTTATAAAGGGAAACCTCAAGGGAACCTCGATGTCTTGGCCTATGCACTGGGTGAAGGAATCTCCCTGGAGAATTCACAATGTGCAGGTTATGGGCCAATACCAGTGTGGGGGTGGGGGTGAGGGAAGACCAAACCCTTAATCTCAAACTTTATTTTAAAACAATTCCGGGTTGATAGTGTGCCTGAGTACCTGGCAAAAAAAGGAACACTTTCTTCAACCTGGGGCTCAACATATTACTAAGATTAAAGCTCGGCAAGAGATTATGATCGAAACTTGTCAATTATGCTAAGACAGAAAACATTACTGTTCAAGAGCCACATGAACAAAAGAAACAATCCGAGTGCAAAGACAACAGATACTCTAATTATCAGATAGAGAATATAAGATGAGGAAGTATGTTTGAGAATATAAAAGAGGGTATTGTAAATGTAATTGTGGTAGGAAGAATGCTGAAAATGTCTCCTAAGACTTCTGGCTCCTGGTTACTCAGTCAGACTCCAATCTAGGTACTGCTGTGAAGAGGTTTTACACATGGATTCAGCCAGCCTTAAACGATGGAGATTATCCTGGATTATTCAGGTGGTCCTAGTGTGATCCTATGAGCCTTAAGAAGCAAAAGAGAAAGGTCGAAGGATCAAGGGGGTAAGATGAGACAAGGGGAAATCAGGGAGATTGAAAGCATGAGCAGGATGGACCCAATATTGGCGGTTTTGAAGGTGAAAGGATTTATAAACCAGGGAATGCAGAAAGCCTCTGGAAGCTGAGAATGACCCCTGGTTGAAACCCAGCAAGGAAACAGAGTCGTCAGTCCTACAGGCGCATGGAACTGAACTCTGCCAACACGTGGGAAGCCTGGGAGTAGCTCTCCTTAAGAGCCTCCATTAAGGAGGACAGCAGAGGGAGGCCTCGATCTTGGTCCTATGAAACTTGTTTGGACTGGCCTGTTCATCTACAGAGCTTTAAGATAGTAATGACTATTGTTTTAGGCCACTAAATTTATGGTAGTTTTTTTCATGACAACAATAGAAATCAAATAATAAAGAATGAGAGACTGTGAAAAGTGACCATATCTGAAAAAGTATTGAATAGGAATTTTAGATATGAAAAGCATGATAATTTAAATTAAAAATGTAATGAAATGGTTAAATAGCACATTACACCAACTAGGAAAGAAATGTGTGTGAACGTGAGGACACATTCCAAAAAAATTAATTAGAACGCAACACAGAGATAGACAAAAGGAACTCTGAAAGGGACATTAAGGAAAATACAAGCCAGGATGATAAATATAACATATGTTTAATTGAAATTCCAAGACTAGATTAAAAAACAAGGGAGACAACAATCATTGAACACAATGAGTGATAATTTTCCAATACTAGTAAGTGAAACAGAATTTTTCAGGAAGCATAAAGAATCCAAAGCAGGATTTAAAAAGAAAAAAAAAAAGTAAATGTACACTCACCTCCATGATTGTGGAATAGTGGAACCCCCAAAGGAAGGACAAGATCTTTACAGAGAAATTAAGGCTTAGCCTAAGGCTACCTTCTCCAGAGCAACTGGAAACAAGTATCGCAAGTGCGAAAACAAGGAACCGTCAACCTAGAATCGTACATCTAGAAAATCTACATTTTAAGAATAAAAGGAAACTCAAGAATTTTCAAACTCGCAGAAACTAAGGGAGTTTACCACCAGCCAAAGCTCCAAAGTTACTTCCAATGTCTATAACAAAGGAAAAGATAATCCAAAAAAGAAAATAATGTGACACATTATACGTGGGTTTAAAAAACCGACTAGAATTAAAATCCTGCAAAAGTGTAACATACAGTTCAAAGGAGACAAAACATTCTAATTTTCTCTGAAGCCCCCATTTTTCTTGGCGGCAGAACACTTAATCTAGTTGAATCCAAGTCGAATTCACCATGTCTGTGTTTTAATGGATGTCAGAGTTTAATTTAGTCAACTCGGCCTTACGTTTTTAGAGCCTCTCTCTTATTGATTTCGCTTAGGGGTTTTATCTAAACTGTGTAGCGGGTGCGTCCACAGCCCCCTGGGAGGCCGGCTGGAGCTTCTGAACCCAGACTGTGCCCCCCCGCGCCCCATCCGACCCGTCGCTCCACCTCTGCAGAGCCAGCCTCGTGCTCTCTGCACCCTGGCCCCCGGTCTCCAGGATGGAGCCCCACCTGCGCCCAGAAGCCCGGCCCCTCCCCGCCCCAGGAAGTGCTCACTGCTTCTGCCCTGAGTTCTAGTAGCAAGGGGTTCACAGCAAAAATAAGGAATGTGACCTCGTGCCCCAGAGGGGAGCCTCGCATCACAGGAGGCCCCGCCCCCAGCCCTCACCTGCGCGGTCCTCACCTGGAGCAGCCGGGCACGGCCTCTAGGGCCGCGGGGATGAGACGAGGGGTCACGGAGGCCCCTCCCCGGGCTCGTGCAGGCGCAGCGGGGTTAGCCCCAGGTCCCCCCAGGAGTCGCACCCACCACCTGGGTCTAAGCCCTGCTTTGGAAGACTCTAGCCGGGTCTCCCCGGAGCCTGGGATTTACGGTAGAAGGGCGACTCCTGTTTGTAACGCCTAAATGCAGATTTCCAGAAAATCTTATTTTTACAAAATCAGTCCTTGGTTGAGAGAGAGCCCTGGAGGTCAAAGGGTGAACGAAGCATGTATCTTTTTAGACGGGCCCCCACTTACAGAGCCCGGCTCAGGGAGACAGTCTAGGAGGGTTTCCACCCCACATGGGATGCTGCAACCCAAGTTCAATAACTTAGTGAAATAATAATAGTGGCATGTTGGTGTCGAATGAGCCTCTCGCTCCATGAAATTATTCTCATCACTGTTCTCACTTCAGGGATGTTCAGAGAGTTCACCCACCCCCGCCCTGCTGCTGGTACCCCCAGAGCTTGCCCGCCAGGGTGTTGATGGATCCTGACACCTGTAGCCCACCTGTAGTGCACCTGCTGGGGCCCACGTGCCCTCTGACCCCCCGTGGCCATGGAGTCGACACCTGCCTTTGTGGCTACAGTTCTGTAAAAAGTATGACCGAAAGATTGACCAAATATTGGAAATGTCACGCAGCCTCCTCCTTTGTTCCCAGAAAACGTATGTGCTCTTGCCTCTATTTGCAACAGCCAGCATTTCCATTATTTTTCCTTATTTATTCTAATTGCTTCATTCTATCCTTTTTTATCAGCACACCTGTCTTTCTTGACATATTGTCTTTTATTTTTATTTAAGCAAATGCGCTTAGACTTCTCAGAAAGTCAGACGCTACGTTTGTTAGAATCTCTAAGAATACTGGTCTCTGACGGCGTTTCCACACACAAAAAAATTACAAATAGATCACTTCATCCATGTATTCCAACCTCTGTTGTGGCCTATGGATAAATTTTCAAATAAAGCTGGAAAATTACCTACCTTATATTCTGTGCAATGGCTTTCAAACTCCAAGTCATCTTGATAGAGAGTGAGGGAAATGTTTGCTGGAAAAGCTAGGAAAGAAGAGACGAGATGTTTTGAAAAAAGCAAGTTTGATTTATCCTAACATGACTGCCATGAAATTGGCTTCCAGTTTGACAAAAGACATTGATTCTTCAAACACTTTTGTATCTATTAGACGTCAGCCCTCCAGACTAGCTTCCAGGGTCCTTCCTTAACACTCTTGATGATGTTCAGGGATTTTACCACCTTAGACAATGAAAATAAGCAGGTACCAGTCGCAAAAAAGTTTGAGACTAGCACAGGAGCCCAATGAACTCTAGTCATAACAGATAAATCAACTCAGGAAGAATTGACATCATAAAATTTCTGAGCCTCCTGACCCAGGAGCACGCTGTATCTCTCTATTTAGGTATTCTTCAACTTCTCTGGGCAATGCCGTAGAGCTTTCAATGCACAGTCTTGTTCATCTTTAAACACATTTATCCCTAAGTGCTTCATGTTTTTGATATCACTGTATTTCATTTTTTGACGTTATTGTAAGTGGTCTGTTTTTTGGCACCAATTTCTGATTGACAGTTACCAGGATTTAGAAATGCCTCACATTTTTATAAACTGATTTTGTATCTTCACCTGCACTAAGCTAACTTATTATTTCTACTTGGGGTTTGTTTGTTTTTAAATAGATTTCATAAGACTTTGTACTTAATAATATCTTCTTTGAATAAACTCAGTGAAATTTATCCATTCCAATCTAGATATTTTTATTTCTCATTTTATCTTAAGATATCCTTGTCTTTTTTCTGCCCTTAGTAGCAAAGCATTTTTTTTAACCATTAATCATGAATGTTGGCTGTAGAATTTTCAGAGCCTCTTTATCAGATTGAGGAAACTTCTATTGCTAGTTTGCTGAGAGGTTTTGTTTGTTTTTTAATCAAGAATGGATGTTGGAATTTGTCAAATGCTTTTTCTATATCTTTGGAGCTGATCTTATGATTTTCTTTATAAGTCTGTTAGTATGCTAAATTACATTGAATTAAACAGACTTTGAACATATTTTGTATTTTTATATATATTGGTATATTTTATTTACTAAAATGTCATTAAGAATTTTTGCACCAGTGTTCAGGAGGGACATTGGTCTGAAGCTTTCGGACCTTGTTGTTGTATTAAGGTAATGCTTGCCTTGGAGAATGAGCTAGAAAGCATTTCTTCTCTTTAGTTGTCTACAAGAGTTGTAGAATTTAAATCCTTTTGAACTTACTGAGATTTGTTTATGAAATTTACATTCTGATAAATATTCTGCCTTGAAAAAGATATGTATTCTGCTATTATTGGGCAGAGTCTTCTAAAGTGTTAATTGGGTCCACTTGGTTGCTACTTTTTTTCATATTCTATATTCTGACTGATTTTTTCCCCTACTTGTTCTATCAGTGATATATTGAGAGAGGAATGTTAAAATCCTTGCCTATAATTGTGGATTCACCAATTCTTGCATTTTTATCAGGTTTTGCTTTATGTTTTTCAAAGCTGTATTTTTTGGTTGATGTGCCAATGTTTAAATTTGCACATTATGCCTTTATCCCCATGTGATGCTCTTTTATCAATGTTGGTATTCTTCACTCTGAAATACATTGATATTAATATAAGTATTTCAACTTTTTAAATTAGTTTTAGCATGAGTTATCTTTCTCCAGCCTTTTATTTTTAACCTACTTGAGTTTTTAAAGTGAGTTTCTTGTAGGAAATATAATTGAATCTTGCTTTCTTATGTTTTAATAAAAAATGACAGATTCTGTCTTTTAATTTAGGTGTTTAGGTCATTTATATTTAATGTGATTACTGGTATAATTGCACTTAAGTCTACCATTTTGCTATTTTTTTCTATTTCTATTTCTTCTGATTTATATCCTTTTTGATGGGAAATGTATTTTAATTCCTAACTCCGTTCTTTTGAATGTAATGTGTATTTTTTTTTCTTCTGGTTGCCTTTAAGATATTTTTCTTTATTACTGATTTTGTGTAATCTAATTGTGAGGTACCTTGATGTCATTTTCTTTGTTTCTAGTGTTCAGGGTTCATTAGGCTTTGAAGTATTTATAGGTTTGTTTGTTTTTTAATCAAATCTAGAAAATCTTCATCTACTATCCCTTAAAATATTCTCTCTACACCTTTTATTTCAGAGACTACAATTACAAACGTATTTGGTCACTTGAAATTATCCCAAAGTACACTTGCTGGAATGGCTCTGTTTTTGTTCTTTGTTTTTTCCACCATTTTCTCTGTATTATTTTGAATAGTTTCTATCGCTACATCTTTCAGTTCACCAATTCTTTCTTTTGCACTGCTGAATCTTCTATTAAATCCATCAAGTGTATTTTCCATTTAATGGAAATGTAATTTTCAACTCTAGAAATTTGACTTAGGTCTTTTATATTTTTCCTGTCATTACTGAGCATATGTATATTTTTCTCTACCTTCTTGAACATACATAGTATAGTTTTAATAACTTTTAATGTTCTTGTCTACTAATTCTATCACATATTCATTCCTGCCTCTATGTCTATTGCTTGATTTCTCTCTCTTTCAAGAGTCAGATTTTCCTGCTTTTTCTACCTGATATGTTTTTTCAATTGAAAGAAAGACATTGCTTATTTTGCTTTGTTTAATACCAGATATATTTTTATTCCTATATACTTGAATGTTATTCTGGGACACAGTTGCATTATTTGGAAACAATTTGATCCTTTTGAGGTTTGTTCTTCAGAGTTTTTTTAAAGATTTTATTTATTTTTGACACACACATGCAGAGAGGGAGAGAGAGAGAGAGAGAGAGAGGCAGAGACACAGGCAGAGGGAGAAGCAGGCTCCATGCAGGGACCCCAACGTGGGACTCGATCCCGGGTCTCCAGGATCACGCCCTGGGCTGAAGGTGGCGCTAAACCGCTGAGCCACCCGGGCTGCCCTGCTCTTCAGATTTATCGAGTGAGACTAGAACACCCTTTAGTCTACAGCTACACTTGCCTCACTACTAAGACAATGCCCTTTTGAGCATTGTACTTAATGCTCCATTAAATTTAAGGTTTTCCATTCTAGCTGGTGGGAACATGAATTATTCCCAGCCCTGTGTTAGCTTTTGGAGTTTGTTCCATCTAATAATTTTGATTAGTTCTTTCTTCACCCTCAGGTAGTTTCCTCTGAGACTTGTGTTGATCAGTAGTCAGCAGAATAGTGGACAAGATGCCCACAGATCTTTATGCACATGTCCCATGTCCGTGCCTGTTTTTCCTTTTTGATTCTCTGCCTGAAAACTGTAGCTACCACCTCTCTTCAGTCTCCCAGCTCCAACTATTCAACACATGATCACCAGCATCTGCCTGGATTCCTCCTTTTTTGAACTGCTGCCTGGATACTCTTCCCTTGTTGTAAGTTGGAATAATCAGAGGACTCAACTATTTTTTCTCTTTCAGCGATCACTGCCTATGTTGCCTGATATCCAATGTCTGAAAACTGCCATTTTAAATAATTTCTCCTATTGTAGTTGTTTCAGGCAGAGTGTATTCCTGTTCCTCATGCTGCATTTTACTGAAAGTAGAAGTATCTAGAAGAGTCAGATTTAATTACAGTCTTTTTTTCATTTTTATTTTTCCTAGTAAGGTTGAAATCAGAACAAGTTGAGTTAATTGGATGGTTATGAAGTCTCCAATTTTAATCACTGGTGTATAATGCAGCTCTTAAATAAGAGCAAACCCTGGATGAGGAGCCTACTCTTCCTATTACCTCAGGAATGCAATTCTGAATTTGTTGAGTTTGAGATTTATTCACCACTTATGAGAGACTCAAGAAGAAATAACTAATGGGCACTTAAATAATCCAAATGTGAGATGCAGAATAATGGTCGGACCTGCATTCTAGTTTAAAATATAAGATAGAGTCTAGAACATAGTAAAAATGTGTAGGAACAACCTTTCTGTTTTTTTTATCAACTTCAATACTATGACAGCTACTTAATATTAATGTCCTAAATTGATATATTTTTAATTATTATCTTAATTCAAAACTGAAGATTTTATGGCCATACTTGAAATATAATTGTACAATATTATTTAAATGTAACTCGTTTTTGTTGTTGTTGTTGTTTTTATGTAAAAATAATTAAGGAATAAGCAAGTTTAAAATCCTGGGGAAATTGTTCAGAGAACAATTCAGCCCCAAAGTAAGTTCAACCTGAGAAGATTAGGTCTCTGACAGAGATTGTGGTCTGGCAAGAAAATTGTATCTTCACAGCCACGGGGCTTTCTGGGTAGATCATCTAACAAATGTTAAATGAATAATAAATAATGGCAGGTTATTCCTCAGGGTCTGGGAAGGCATTTTTGACTGCAGTCCTTGATATTGCTCTCCATAAACTTTTCATCTCCATCTCAGCTAGGAAAGTAATTGCTTCTGGCCAGAGCTGGGGGTTCACAGGAGCAAGAAGTCCTTTTCTCACAGAATCTGGTAGGGTCCTCATCCTCCCCCATACAGAACCTACTCATGGGCCCTCCCTAGAATTTGAACAAGGCCAGAATCCATCATCAGAACTGGAATTCGAATTCTTTTATTGCGTCTGTAGTCAGGACTGTATGCATGATTTAATGTGCTATATATTTTATACTTTGAGTTAAAAACAGCTTCATTATTTTTTTTTAAGATTTTTATTTATTGATTCTTGAGAGACACAGAGAGAGAGAGGCAAAGACACAGGCGGAGGGAGAAGCAAGCTTCCTGCGGGGACCCTGATGTAGGATTCTGATCCCAGGACCCCAGGATCACGACCTGAACCAAAGGCAGATGCTCAACCCCTGAGCCATCCAGGTGCCCCTTAAAGCAGCTTTGTAGTTAATATATTGCTGAGGGCTATTGTTACTTGTGCTTGTTTCCCTCCCCCCTCCTTTTCTTTTGTAAAACCAGAACTCTGAAGGTTATAAAGAACCTCAGTCTTCTCATGGAGACAGAAGTCCCACTGGCCTCTGTGTACATACATACCATCCCCTATATCTATCTCCTTTATCTTCACATATTCATTTGACTAAAGAATATAAACAAAAAAACGCAATTGTATGCAATCCCCTAAAGCACTTTTGAGCATTTCTAGCAGCTTGCTTTTTAAAGATGTCATTAGCCAAGTACTTTGCAAAATATAAAGCAAGTTTCCAAGAAAGAGCCGTTCTAACTAGTAATCCTTGATGGGTTTTCCTGGGAAAACCTATATGGAAAGCAGAGATGATAACTAAACACACAAGTACCGGTGATTCTAGTATTACTATTGCATCTCATGCAATCTCCTCTGAATCTATTCTCTAAAGATTATTGATATAGAATCAGTAGTAAAGCGGCTCAGTATATCCGAACAAAAACATTCAAAGAAATTCAAAATAGACTTTAAATTTAGATTTTTGAATGTCATGACAGAGGACAAAACCAGACTAAATAGTTTACCCAAGTTCAAGACTTATTAAATAGATATAGTAATCAAGACTATGTGCTCTTGGGAAAGAGATGGACAACTAGGGTTGACACGAAATGAAAACCCATAAATACTCTCACATAACTATGCTTATTTTTGACAAAGCTACAAAAGTAATTTAATGAAGGAAAAATAGCCGTTCCAGCAAATGGTGTTAGAGAAGTGAACATCCATGGACCAAAACAGAAAACAAAACAAACAAGACTTTGACCTAAGCTTCATACTTTGTATGAAATTTAGCTCAAGATTGATCGTGAACTTAAATGCATAAAGTGGAAAAACATAAAATTCTAAAACATTTAGAGGAAAATATGGAAGATAATCTTTATGGATCTAGGGCTTAGCAAAGAGTTCTTAGAATTAACACCAAAAGTATAGTCCACGAAGCAAAACTTAATAATTTAAAATTTAAATTTGCTCAACAAATACCCCATTAAGAGAACAAAAAACAAGCCACGAAATGAGAAAATATTTGCAAACCACAGGGAATAATACTGATAATGGATGAAGGACGCCTAAACTCAGTAACAGACAATCCAATGAGAAAGTGCGCAAAAGATAGGAAGATACTCTTCCCAGAGGAGCCCATGCGGATGTTAAATAAGCACAGGAAAAAACTTCAACATCATGATCCAGTTAGATAAATGCAAATTAAAACCACAGTGAGATATTACCAGCCTCGCATCAGAATGGCTAAAATAAAGAATAATGACGGCACAAAATGCTGGCGAGGAGCGGAGGAAGGCGGCCACGTGTATAGGTGCTGCCCTGGAAAACTAAGCAGCAGCTTCTTAACAAAAAATTGGACACAAAACTGCCATATGACCCAGCAATTGCAATTGTGGACATTTATTCCGGGGAAACAAGAATGTATGTTCTTACAAAAACCTATATAGGAGTGAAGGTCAGACCTTGGAAACAGCCTTGCTGACCCTCAGACACGTCCGGTGGAGCAGAGCCACACACTCCTACCGGGGAACATCACTCAGCACTGAAAAAGAACAACTGCTTTGCACCGAGCTGGGGCCTTGTAGGGCCTAAGCCCCTGAGTGTCCGTGGCCGCCCGGTGGAAAGGCCCAGGTGCCTCTCAGGGTCGTGGGGTCGAGCTTCCCGAGGCGCTAGGAGATTAGCGGGAGTCCCTGTAAACCACCTGATGTGGCTCTGAGTCCCCCCACCGCCAACAGGAGATCACGGTGAGCAGGGGTGTGGGGCCCGAGGCTGCGCTGCAAGGTGCTGGGGCAGTGGGGCACCCAGAGGTGCAGACGCCTGGGCTGCACAGGCACCGCGTGACCCGGTGACCCTGGAGGGAGCAGCTCTGGGCCTCCTCTTCCCTTCCCAGTGTCATCCTTCACGACCCGTCTGTTCTCATTCTTCCTATCTGGGTGGCTGACACCTTTCCATCAAGCCCGCAGAATGTCTGTGTGAGTTGGAAGACGCATCCCCCCATGACTTCTTGTTTTCCACGAACCTTCGCATTGTTCGTTCTCAGCGGAGTCCGGGGACGTGCCACGTGCGAGGCGAAGCAGCAGGAGCTGAACCATCAACGCAACCATCGGCTCATCCTCTGACTCCCACTTGTGGGAAAATGTCAGCTTGTGAATTAGACTTTCCAAAATTTTCTTGTTGACATTTTCTATCCCCCTTTTTAATTCCCTCAGAAAAAAATATAACAAGAGCTGATCTGATAGTGCTCTCTGTTTCCCCAGTGTTGTTCTTAATGCCTATCAGCGTTACGTGCGAACATGCCAGGAAGAGTTGGGAAATCAGCCACGTCCCCTACACACACACTCACACACACTCACACACACATGCACACACACGCTCAGCCACTCCTGTTCAGAGGCTAGAATTAGTTGGGGGCTGATTCAGCCTGTTGTACAAAGCAAGAGCTTGCAATCGGTTCTAGGAATTCTTTGTGAGAACATATCATTGTAATAAATATTTCTGTCACTCTTAGGGGAAAAAAATCAGAATAAACAATGATCATCCGGAAAAGATCATTTAGTCCACATTCTCGCCTTTTGTATAAATGTGGGTGCTCAAAGATCTTTGATATGAAGAGCTCGTTGACCAGCTGATTTTAAGGAAGGTGTGACCAAGTTGTTTTGAACGAGTGAGTGGAATTTGAAAGCCTGGGGTGGGGAAGTACAAGATAAGGTAGGAACATGTTTGTATAATATTTAAGTATCATCCAGGGCACCTGGGCTCAATTGGTTCCGTCACCGACTTGGTTTCTGCTCAGGCCATGAACTCAGGGTCATGAGAAGGGCTCTGTGCTCAGTGAGGAGCCTGCTGGAAGATTCCCTCTGCCCCACTCTTGCCCACGTGCAAGCCCTCATGCACGCTCTCTCTCTCTAAAATAAATAAATAAATCCTTAAAATAAACAAACAAACACTATCGAGATGCCTTGGATTTAGATTATTTGCCAGAGTACCGTTGTCTAATTTAAGATTAGGAAAGTTTAAAAAATATATATATATATATGAGTTAAGACCTGGTTTGAGAGTAGGAAATCCCAAGGCCTGGGGTGCCTGGGTGGCTCAGTCGTAAAGTGTCTGCCTTCTGCTCAGATCCTGATCTCAGGGTCCTGGGATCGAGCCCCGAGTTAGGCTCCCTGCTCAGCGGGGAGTCTGCTTCTCCCTTTGTCTCTGCCACTCACCCCTGTAAAATGTCATACTATTGAGAGTACAAGATATAGTGCATGTATTTAGTTTTTAGGAAGCACTTTAAAATCGTCCTCACTATTTTATTATTGCTTATAAAATACGTTTTTGCCTATATGGATCGCAACTCTTATACAAGAGTAGGGTCAGAAAATCAACTCCTGTTGAATCCTCTTGATAATTTCTTTTACTCTGTTTATTTTTAAACTTTTACCCTGGACTTCCTTCCAAAAAGGATTGTGATTGGATTATAGATATTGCAATCTAAGATAATTTTTTAAAAATAGAGGCAGAAAGAGCATAGGGAAAATAAATACAGGAATATCAGTTGAAGCTAAATGCATTACAGTGCATTTAAGATAATGTCACACAGAGTCAGGTGTCTTTTTACCTTGGTGCTAAAGAGGATCCCAGCCTTCATGACATTAATATAATAGTGAAGCTCCTGAGCTGTTTCTTAGAATGCTCTGTAATAAAATCCTATAAAATAATCACAAGATATCACTCAGGAAAAGCAAGTCTTGTTACGACCCGGGTGGGCAGTGGGGGCGAGTTGAGGTGGGGAGGGCAGATGGAGGGGAAATGACACACTTTCATTTAGTTCAGGTGTTTGGTATCCTACTGGCTTGACTCAATATTTTATCTAAAGAATGACTATCATTGTTTTTGTTTTTTTTTTTATTATTATTGGAGTTCAATTTGCCAACATATAGCATAATACCCAGTGCTCATCCCATCATTGTCTTTGAATGTTAATCAATTATTTTTATCTATTTTTTTATTTTTACCATGAAAGACTTCAAATATATAGAAAAGCACAGAAAATATTAGTAACAATACCAGTACACCCACTATCCCATGAATCCACGATGCAGATCTTTAAAATTAATAACAATGTATGATGTTCATTCCATGTATTTTTTCCAAAAAGAAATAAATATTCCAAATAACATCTAAAGCCCCCCAAAACTCATTATTTCCACTAGAGGTAATCACTGGCCTCACTGCCATCCATCCACGATGCCATACGTCCTCAACATCTGTGTGTATCCATAAGCAATTTATAGCACTGTGTTGAGAGTGGGTTTTTTTAAGTTTTATATAACTTTTCTCATTCTATCAGTGTATTTTTACAATATATTTTTCTTAGGAACTGTATCAATGTGTATTATTAGATATTAACAGATAACTATTATAATAACTATTAATAGATCTAGTTCATTCATTTTAATTTTTGTATAGCATTAGATCTTATGTTAAAAGACAATCTTATCAACTCCTCTAGTCGTGGACAATATTTTTTTCCCTTGTAATATTCTTGCCCATGGCTCGTTGTGCGCACGTATGAATTTCTCCAGAGAAGATCAGTACCATTGAAATTGCTCAGTTCCAGAGTACGGACACCTCCGGTTTTACTAGGCATCACCAAGACGGCTTTCAGGAGTGACCATTCGCATCTATCCTCCCAGCAGTGATGCACAGGAGTTCTCACTTGCCCACAACGTACAGGAGTTCTCACTTGCCCACATCCTTTTCAACGTTTGTTGTTAGACATTTCAATTCTCGCCATTCTCATAGGAATTCTGTCTTGATACTGCTTTAACATTTTTCTAATATGTTCTGAGGTTGACCATTTTTCCATATATTTATTAGCCAGCCCTCAGAATTTCATGTTCTTTGAAGTGTCTATAAATTGGGTTTCCCTAATGTTCTGCTATTTCTTTTTATTGATTCATAGTAATTCTTTTTTTTTAATTTATATTTTAAATAACAGTCTTCATGCTGGTTGGCAGGTTGTTGTTGTTTTTCATGATGGATTATCTTTGAACCAATTTGTTAATTTTAATGTAGTAAAACTTATGAGTTGTTTTCTTTAGCATTTTGTGGTTTCTGCCCTTTTTGCCCTTATGGGTATACTCTATGCACTCATTTAGGAAACCCATCCCTGTGCCCCAATGTCATAAAGCTATTTTCTTATGTTTTGCAGCAATCTCATCTATAATATTAGTTTATAATTTTTCTTTCTTTGTCTTTGTCCAATTTCCTTATCAAAGTTATGATACTCATCATGTGAGTTAAATATCTTTCCCACTTTTTCTATTCCCTGAAGTCATTTCTGTTTGCTATAGACTATCTTTCTTCCAAGAGTCGAGAGAAATTGACTACATAAGTATCTAGAATTTTCCCACAAAATTTTACTGTAAAAGTTCAGATATAGCAAAGTCGAATGAGTTTTAGTGAAGGTCCCCGTATCTACTACCTAGATTGTACCACTAACATTTTACTCTACTTGCTTTATCACGGATCTGTCCATCTCTCCATCCCTCTGCCCAACTAGACTCTTGGGGATAAATAGATTTGATTCTGCCTTGACGTAATAAATCAATTCGGACTTTAAAAAGTTTATTATGAATGACTTTCACCTCAGTTTTCAGTATTATCAGAATAAAGTTTTCGATACTATCCTATTATTTTGTCTATTATATCTGTAACTGAGCCCATCTCTCCATTATATTTTTTTTTACAAATTGGTTGATCATGAACTATTTCACAAAACCTCTCAGTACATCACAACAAATCAATTTGAGACAATGTTCTGTGACCACAATGTAATAAAATTAGTAGCTAATAATATAAAGATAGTTCAAAATAACCTCAAGCGTTACACGTTTTAAAAACATCTTTAATAAATGATCATACGGCGTGAATTGTAAGTCATGCTGGTGTGTTTGTTACGTATGTTCCATAAGTTGCTTCCAGTAGCATCTCGGTGCTGTCAGCATGTCTCTACCGAGCGATTTGTGCTCGTATGCCCTGTGCATTTTCCTCTGTGCTACGGCTGTTGAGATCCTGCTGTGTGTGCTTTCATAAGATTCCAGCCTTCTCCTCATAGGTCCCCGTGGATTTTATGTTGTGACGTCGTGGTCAGAACAAGCACCTGTTCCGTGAGCTGCCGTGCCTGTGGATTCCACACGATGCCCAGTGATTCACTGTAATCCGTCCTGCTCCTGTCACTTGTGCACCGTGGGAGAAGCTGCCGTCTCCCCCGTTCCTGTGGGACGCAGCCTGTGTCACCGCTTTCCTGACTTGGATCTCTGCTCCTAGTCAGGTTAGGCCATCACCCTTTTGCGACCGGGCCCAGGCGCTGCTCGAAGAACACTGGCTGCACACAGAGAAGAGCAGTGGAGCCCCGGCTGCTCCCACTGTGTGTCCCGGGCCCCAGACACCCCCGGTGTCGGGCACTGGCCCTGAGGACTTGGGGGCCAGGGCTGCTCCCCACCCCTTCCCCAGTAGCGGGGGACAGCGGGCACTCGGGGCTGGCCTGGGCCCGGCTCCCACGACAGGGCCAGCGTCCTCCTGGGCGCAGGCCTGCCCCGCGGCTCTCGGGCTCCCACTCACACTCAGGGCAGCAGCCCTAAGGGCACTTAGGGCTTCCTACACTGGGCCCATTCCCTGTCGCCTCACCGCTTTCTTAAAGGTGGAAAATTAGTTTAACTCTGATTTAGCGGCAGCAGGATCAGTGGGGGACGCGTCCTCAGCATTTCCCTCCTGCCCTTCCCGTTAGGGTGCAGCCGGCGCCGCCAGGCAGGTTGGGTCAGCACCCGCGTGCCTGTGCAAAAACACGCAAAGGCAGCCGGACATAATTCATTATTTGGAATTATACGCCTAAAATCTCGCCGGTGACAATAGAAGATTCTAAACGATCCTCACAGGATTTGTTGTTGTTGTTATTTTTTCCCTTCTTCATTCGTTTGGTGCTATTTTCTAAAGCCTTGCTAACTGCCTTTGCACACTTATCCCGTGGTGTTCGGCGGGGTTCACATAGATGAGGGGCATCTGCACCCGCACGGCCCCCCAGCCGCCGAGGGGAGCACCTGACCTGTGTCTTCCTGGGGCTGAGCCCCCCCCCAACGGCCACCTGCTGAGGCTGCGCCAGGCCTGCCCCATCTGCTGGCCGCGGGTCTGGGCGCTGCAAAGCCAGGGGGGCCCGGGAGGGAGGCCCCCGGACTCAGGCAGGACAGACGTGCAGACAGGCGGCCCTCCTTGGGCCTGGACGCCGCCCATCCCAGGGTGCTGCTCGCTGCCTGTGGTCGCTGCAGGCACCCACCGGCCTGGCAGCAGTGCCCGGAGCAGCCCCCCAGGAGCCCCAAGCATGGCCTCCAGCCACAAAGGCCCTGGGGGTGTGGGGCCAGAGCATCCCTGGGGAGGCCTGGGGGTGCGGGGCCAGAGCATCCCTGGGGAGGGGGCCTGGGGGTGCGGGGCTGGAGCATCCCTGGGGAGGGGGCCTGGGGGTGCGGGGCGAGAGCATCCCTGGGGAGGGACCTGGGGGACACAGGGACCTGGGGCAGCCACCAGCACCAGTTGCCTGGGCCCGGGGTGACACCTGTCTTACTCCTAATCTGCAGGAGACATGATGGTGGGGAGCAGGGAGGCTGTCCTAGCAACACGAGGTCTAAGATCCCATGTGGACAAAAGCAAATACAATCCTTTTTCCTGGGGATTCCTGGGGGGCTCAGTGGTTTAGCACCACCTCTGGCTCAGGGCGTGACCCCAGGGTTCCGGGATCGAGTCCCGTGTTGGGCTCCCTGCATGGAGCCTGCTTCTCCCTCTGCCTGGGTCTCTGCCTCTCTCTCTCCCTCTCTCTCTCTCTCTCTCTCTGTCTCTATGAATAAATAAATAAATCTGAAAAGAAAAGAAAAGAAAAGAAAAGAAAAGAAAAGAAAAGAAAAGAAAAGAAAAGAAAAGAAAAGAAAAGAAAAGAAATCCGTTTTCCCTGACCAGAAGTGACACGGATAGTGCTGGGTTCGGGAACGGGTGTCGTGGCCGTGACCAAGTGGCCTGAGGCCTTTGGAGCTGCGGCGGCGACAGCACAGCCACCAGCCTTGCGCGGCGACACTGTCCCCGATACTGGGACCCCCGGGGGGGGCTGACGCCCAGCCCCAGGCCCTGTCTCCATCGCCGTCCGCCACACACCACTGGGGGGATGCGATCCCAGCAGATTCAAGGATGTGAGAGTGGGAGGTCGACCTGGAATGACAGTCTCACTCTAAGTTTTGTCTTATGTTCGTGCTTCGTCCATATATGTGTTTCCCTTAATATATATTCATAATACGACACACGATGACATGCCTGTTCCCTGAGTTCCCAACGGCAGCAGAGAACGTCTGTGCACGAGGAGCCCACGTGGCACTTCTGGGGGAACCCACGCTGGGGCACCTGGGGATGCTGCAGTGCCTGGGCCCACGGTGCTAGGGAGTGAGAGCCCCCAGCCGCCAGGTGACCCCTGACAGTAGCCACACTCCGCTCCCACCGGGATGACCGACCATTTTCACTTACCCTCATTTTTTTTCCCCAACAATTGATATTTGCAACTTTCCTATAATCTCAGCCCACTTGGTGAACAGATAATCAGTATTTGATGATTTAAGTCTGCATTTCCCTGATTGATAATGAGAATATTTTTAATTTCTTCTCTGAATTGCTTCTTCATGTTTTCCCATTTATGTTTCTGTTGAGCTGTTGGGCTTCTGTTCGTCAAACTACCATCTCCTTGTACCTTCTTGTTTGTAATCCTTTGACACTTGCAGCCGTGTCCAATCGTCCTGATAAACAATTGTCTTTTGCCTTTGTTTATTTTGTTTTTTTTTTAATAGAAGTGTTTAGGTTTAAACCCTCATCAAATTAGCTTTTAATCCTCATTAAGTTTTTATCAAACTAATGTCTCTTTTCTTTTTTATTCTATACGTATCTTATTTAAGAAGAGCCTTCTCTTCTCCAGTTAGAAAGTTATTTTCTACAGTTTCTTTTAAAATATTTGTTTTGCTTTTCACATTTGTTTTTAACCCATTTAAAATGTATTTTGGTAAACACTGAGAATAAGCATCTATGTTAAGGCTTTCAGTATGAATAAACCTATTGCCCTGGTAATATAAGTTGAGAAGTCTAATATTTTCCCAGGCGATTGGCAAGACTATCTTCTCACGTGCCACATTAGAATAATCCCCGTGCTAGCATTTTCATCTCTTTCATTGACCTATTGGTTCTATTTTTTAAAAAATAAAGTTTTAATATAAATTTTAAATAAGATTTTTTCAGATAATTTTAGATTTACAGAAAGTTGCAAAGACAGTATAATATTTATGTCTTGCACCCAATTTCCCCTATTATTGACATCTTAATAGGTAAGATATATTGGAATTAAGAAACCAATATTGGAACATTATTATTAAATAAAGTACTTTCTTTAATCCTGTTTTCTTAGTTTTACCTAATGTCCTTTTTCTGCTCCAGGATAAGACCACCTTCAGGTGTCATATCTCCTTAGGCTCTCCCAACAATTTCTCGGACACTCTTTGTTTTAACAATCTTGACGATGTTGAGAGGTCCTGGTCAGGTAGTTTGTAGAATGCCACTCTACTGGGGTTTTTTTATTTTATTTTATTTTATTTTATTTTATTTTATTTTATTTATTTTATTTTATTTTATTTATTTTATTATTTTATTTTATTTTTTATATAAATTTATTTTTTATTGGTGTTCAATTTGCCAACATATAGAATAACACCCAGTGCTCATCCCATCAAGTGCCCCCCTCAGTGCCCGTCATCCAGTCACCCCCACCCCCTGCCCTCCTCCCCTTCCACCACCCCTAGTTTGTTTCCCAGAGTTAGGAGTCTCTCATGTTCAGTCTCCCTTTCTGATATTTCTATTGGGGTTTTTCTAATGTTTTTTTTTTTTTTTTCTCATGATTAGACTGGGCCTCTAGGTATTTTGATCTGCTTGGGTGCCTGCCCTGCTCTCCTCAGAAAGCTTCATTATGTGAGTAATACAACGTTTCGTACCTTCTTGGTGCTTGTGTAGCTTATTAGCCTGACATAGGAACTAAGTCTGAGGAGGAAGGGAGACCAGCAATCCTGCCTCAGCAGGGTGCCCATCACGGTTACTGTTGGTCATTAAAACAAATTAAGATCTTTGAATTGAGGCCCTAAACTGTATTCTGGTGAATGTTTACAGAGCAACTAAATATTCTTTTAAACTTCTCACCAGGATATCAATTATGAACCTGTGATGATAGATTTTATGTTGCATCTGTCTGACTTTCCCCTGTGGCTCCACATGATACTTTCTCTGGGACTGTCGTCATTTTCTTATATTAAAAAGAAGAAGAAAAGAAAAAGAAAATGCTTTAAAGCTTTCCTTCTAATATTTTGGTATTTGATACAGCTTTGAATTTATTTTGTGCTGCTATAAGGACAAGATACAACTTAATTTTTTCTATATACATGACCAACTATTCTAAAACTGGTTGTTGAATGCCCCTATTTTACCCCACTAGTTTGAAAGACTCTGCCATATAAAAGATTTCCATGTACGGTTGTGCGATGCCACCACAGACTTCTAGAAGGGGGAGCCTCCAGCTTAGGCCCCGTGCTTCAGGGGGTCTGCTGTTGTTCCCCTCCAGGCACAGACCTTCTCATGCAGAGAGGAGACGGCGACGCAAGAGACTTACCCACCCGGAGCCCGAGTCCCAGCTTTAGACCTAGCCAGCGATAGACCCCCGGGATCCCAGAATCTTATGCCCAGACAACTGTGGGTGCACTGGTGTGGCTGCAGCGAGCCCCCCCAAGGGCAGACCACACCGCAGTAAGCATGGGGGCTGTGCTGTCCACGGCAGGAGCCTGGATGTGCAGGCCACGGTCCCGGCGTCCACACACAGGTGCGCATGAGACCCTCGGGGATGGAAAGAGAACAGGGTTAGGCTGAGACTCGGGAGCTGGAGCTGAGGTCTACTCCTCCCATAGCACCACATCCTGAGACAGAACTCCAGGAATCCAAGAATTATAAATTCAGATCTTGCATTCCAAATATATATACATATAAATGTGCATATATCAAAATGAAAAGATAAAACATATTTCGCTTCATTGTTTGCTAGCTTGATTAAATGGCATATGGGTTTTCGTTTGCACTCTTGCCCGAGACCCTACAAAGGTTAAGGGGCATCTTGTGTTTGTGTATATTTCTAGGTTCTTTATCATGTTCCATTGGACCATTTGTCTAGTCCTGTTTCAATAACATTCTGCCTTCATTAGAAAAAATGAGTGGGAAATATCAGAAAGGGAGACAGAACATGAGAGACTCCTAAGTCTGGGAAACAAACTAGGGGTGGTGGAAGGGGAGGAGGGCGGGGGGTGAGGGTGACTGGGTGACAGGCACTGAGGGGGGCACTTGACGGGATGAGCACTGGGTGTTATTCTATATGTTGGCAAATTGAACACCAATAAAAAATAAATTTATTAAAAAAATAATAAATCTCAAAAAACAATTCCCTAGATAACTACTTAAGAATTTGGGGTATTAAAAAAATAAAGAAAAAAGAACTCAGGCTATTAAAATGAACATTAAATGTTCAAACAAATATACATAAAATGTTTATTTTTAAGGTCTTGACTGTTAAGTAGTGACTTTTTTAACATAAAAATTCTATAAAAATACCACTTAGGTATTTGGAGGAAAAAAATTCAGAATATATGGTCTAATTACTTGTTGGTATGTAGTGGTTGCATATGTGTGTCCGTATAATCACCTATCTTTTCAACATTTAGGATATTTATATAAAGTATTTGTGCTTAGACATGTACAATTTTGTTTACTACCTAACTAGTAAGTGGATTTATATTTAAATGTAAATGTCTTTGCAGAGTTCAATGTGTTGAAATTCCTAATTTTCATACTAGACATTTCAAAATTTGCATGTATAATTGCACATTCCTTCACGCAAATAAAAACTTAGTTTTTGCCCTCCTGGAAAAAAAATTCTGCCTTAATTAATATAATAATTAATCGAAAGGGCAATTCTCCTGCCAATTTTATTCAAAATCATCTTCATTATTTTTGTCCTTTTTTTCTTCCAGTATAAATTTGTGGGGCCAGAGTAGCAAGTTAAAAAAAAAAAAGTCTCCTTTGAGCTATCACTTTGAATAAAAACTGTTTCATTCTCTTTTTAATTTAAAAGCTCCCTTTTAGCCTAATTTATGAATTTTCTCATATTTTAACTTCCCGCCATTAGTTCTACCTTAGTCTCTCTGTCAGTGGTTCTAGACCAGAAGTGATTTCTGCCCTCCAAGGGACATTGGATGATGTCCGGAGACATTTTTTGGTTGTCACAGCTGAAGTGAGGGGTGCCCCTGGCATCTAGTGAGTAGAGACCAGAGATTCCCAGGGCAGTCCCCACAACAGATTGTCTGACCAAAAATGTCACTAGTGCGAAGGTTGAGAACCCTGTTCCAGACGACACAGGAACACGTAGAAGCCGTCATGACGCACCCTACTCACAAGTGTACATCAGAAGTGTGTGTACTTATTTGCACATACGTGAGCGTATTGTAATCGGCGCTTAGCTGACCACTTTCTCACCCACTGCCTTCAGCTGAGATTCTCCGAGCGATTTACCAACAAGATCGTGTTAATCCTCACCCGGTGCTCCACAAATAGGTGACACCACGATTCCACTGGCTTTGTTAATTCAGAGACACAGATTAAGCGCCTTACCAGTGCTCCTTAAAAAAGGAAAACTCTTGAAAAACATGTTCCATGAAGTCCTCTGTTTCAGCTATTATGTGATAGTTGATAGTTTCTTCCTTTCTTCTGCTTATGAAAGTTGGATGACTTTTCTTTTTTTTTATAAATTTATTTTTTATTGGCGTTCAATTTGCCAACATATAGAATAACAGCCAGTGCTCATCCCATCAAGTGCCCCCCTCAGTGCCCGTCACCCATTCACCCCCACCCCCCGCCCACCTCCCCTTCCACTACCCCTAGTTCGTTTCCCAGAGTTAGGAGTCTCTCATGTTCTGTCTCCCTTTCTGATATTTCCCACTCATTTCTTCTCCCCCTCTATTCCCTTTCACTATTTTTTATATTCCCCAAATGAATGAGACCATATAATGTTTGTCCTTCTCCGACTGACTTACTTCACTCAGCATCATACCCTCCAGGTCCATCCACGTCGAAGCACATGGTGGGTATTTGCCATTTCTAATGGCTGAGGAATATTCCATTGTATACAGAGACCACATCTCCTTTATCCATCATCTGTCAATGGACACTGAGGCTCCCTCCACAGTGTGGCTACTGTGGACATTGCTGCTGTGAACATCGGGGTGCAGGTGTCCCGGCGTTTCCCTGCATCTGTATCTTTGGGGTAAATCCCCAACAGTGCAATTGCTGGGTCGTAGGGCAGGTCTATTTTTCACTCTTTGAGGAACCTCCACACAGTTTCCCAGAGAGGCTGCACCAGGTCACATTCCCACCCACAGTGCAGGAGTGTTCCCCTTTCTCCACATCCTCTCCAACATGTGTGGTTTCCTGTCTTGTTAATTTTCCCCATTCTCACTGGTGTGAGGTGGGATCTCATGGTGGTTTGGATGACTTTTCTTCAGGCAACAATACACTTCCTACTTTTCAACATGCTGTTGAACTCTAAGTACCTAATTCTTAACATAGAAAAGGAGTCTGATTTTAATACACATTTAAAAACTTGATCTGGGTGGGTAGAAATATTTTCATACTTGAAGAAAAAAAATCTAAGGAAAGCTTTTATAAAAGATTGTAATGGTTTAGTGATTAAGAATCTGAAAAGAGCAGATGCTGTAAAGGAATTTACTGAACTGGGATCCCTGGATGGCCCAGCGGTTTAGCACCTGCCTTCAGGCCCAGGGCTTGACCCTGGAGACCCGGGATTGAGTCTCATGTCAGGCTCCCTGCATGGAGCCTGCTTCTTCCTCTGCCTGTGTCTCTGCCCTCTCTCTCTCTCTCTCTCTCCTCTCTCTCTATGTCTATCATGAATGAAGAAATAATATCTTTAAAAAAAAAAGAATTTACTGAACTAATGAGGATAAGCAATGCCATTAGGTTTTAGACTTGATTTGTAAGCTTAATATTTGAAAGTAAAGTGATCTTCAGTAATTCTGAAGGGATTATTACTAAACACAGTGATTCTTAGGGAATTATAAATCTGTAAGTGGCTAGAAAAGAGTATTTCATGCTGAAGGCACTGGTCATGAGGGCAAGTCCAACCTCCTTGCTCCCCCAGCTGGTGGGATCATACTTCCGAGTGTGTGATGATTGACTTTAAGTGTCAACTACGTTGAGCCACGGTGCCAAGTATGTGGTCAAACATTTTTCTGGATAATTCTGTGATAATCATTGCTTTGGGTGAGATCAGCATTTAAAACAGTAATTTAGAATAAAGCTCATTACCCTCCTTACGGTGGATGGGCCTCATCAGGTGAATTCCTGAGAACTGTAGGCTGACCTCCTAGCAAGAGGGAATTATTCTGCGGCAGATGGCCTGTGTCCTTGAAGTGCGGCGTTGGCTCTTCCTGGATCTCCTGCCTGCCATCCCACCCTGCAGGTTTCAGATTTGCCAGCCTCAATAATCATATGAGTCAATTCCTTAAAATAGGTATCTTTCCGCACACACACACACTCACACACACACACCCTATTGGTTCTGTTTCTCTAGAAAACTCTGAGTAATACAGTATGTCATGAAATCCTTTAAAAAATTCTTTATTATGATCAACAATATGAAGGAAGATGGCTTGAGAGACATATACTTTGAACTAAAAGGAATTATACCCTGTGTCAAGTAGCCAGCTGTATTTTCTTTTATTTAGACAACAGGTTTACACACCTTTTTGTCTTCTCTACTCTCAGATCCCATCAACGTGTTGTGAGTTTCGCAGACTTGCTGAGACAAATACTGTACATGCAGTTCTCCTGCCCTTGAACATAAGGGAAACTGGATTTCCTAGGAGTTCTTGCAATTAGGCAGGCCAGTGGGACTGGTCTTGGCTAAAGGAATGTGAATGGAAATGACCGGGTCGCTTCCAGGTCGAGGCGGTCCTCAGGCTCTCTACGCCTCCTACAGCAAACCCTGAGACCTGACGCTGAGTTGTCTGCGCCTCCCTTAACCAGGATCCTCGAGTGATTCTGTGGAGCAGAGCCCGCCTCTGCCTGGCCCTGACACAGAAATAAACCTTTATGGTCTTTAACTGCTGGAATTCACCGCTAATAGGTTGCCCGGGCATGGCCTAGTGTGTCCTGACCAATACATGTGCCGTGCTTCCTGCGGGCCCTACAGAAATACTAGGAGAAAAGTTGATTGCGACTATTCCCTTCTGGAACACGGTCACAGTCTCTAAAGGGATAATAAGGTGAACCCAGAATTAACACAATATAATCAAGAATTAATAAAGTTCTAAAATTAGCACCACCATGTTAACTGATACTCTGACTAAATTCAAACGTATTTGAATCAGTTTATGTCTCACAGTTTTTCTGACATCGTCCAACTCATCTCAGGTACCATGGCTTCCTTACCACGGTGACATAAAAATTAGGAAGATGGCTAGTTTTCTAACGTCGCGAGCTTCTCAGAGAAACACATTTCACAAATATCAGCACAAGTGTCATCTAAGGCTAATATTCCAGGCATGTACAAATCAAAGAAGAGTGATTATGTAATTTTAGACCCATTAATGTACCATCATCGTTAATCTCTATCATCGGGAGCTGGAGATTGATAGACTCTCTCTTCTACTTCTTCTCCTTCTAGAAATGATGGAACATAGATATCACAATGAATGTTTTTTTGGTTCCTGAGCTAGACTTCCCACCTATGTGGATCAGGAGAAGAAGAAGAAGAAGGAGAAGAAGAAGAAGAAGAAGAAGAAGAAGAAGAAGAAGACAAGCATACGACTACATGACTAACGATCAGAGACGCAGACGAACTACCCTGCCTCCGCTCATCCATATCCTCTCACTCCTCCCCTCCTCCTCCGCCTCCTCCTCCAATACGAAGAAGAAGAAGAAGAAAAATGCTTGAAGCTCAAACTTATCTCAGCAGCAATAGTCACTGGTCTTAGTCATCTGCTCTGCTCGAGCAAACTGTTTTTCAACTCTGAAAGTCATGAGGACGGTACTGGATTTGCCTGACTCTGTGCACCCCCTGGATTTACTCTCTTATGATGCTGAGCTAGTCATTTAATCAACCTCACCTTCAATTTCCTCAATTCAGAAATAAATGTGTTACTATGTAGCTCATACAGGTCTAATTGGTGGTTTAAAATGACTCAAAATTATTGATGAATAAATATAAGAATGGAGGGGTGGGTGGTAATCACAAGATCCATAGACTGCGATAATGCTTGTGAAAATGTTTTCTAAATGACCGAGAGTTCGAGAGCATAGAGTATCATCAATCAAACAGTGTTTTGAAGACATTTTCTCTAATGTTTATTTATTTTTTTTTTAGATTTTATGTATTTATTCATGAGAGACAGAGAGAGAGAGGCAGAGGCAGAGGCAGAGGGAGAAGCAGGCTCCATGCAGGGATCCTGATGTGGGACTCGATCCCGGGTCTCCAGGATCATGCCCTGCGGCAAAGGCAGATGCTCAAGCACTGAGCCACCCGGGCGTCCCTCTAATGCTTATTAGATGGGAGTCTAAAACCCGACGGGTTGACAATGTGGGGTTCTTAGGGCTTCTGTGAGCGCTTAGTGGGCTCCTCGGCAGCTGGAGACTTCCCTCGGCAGCAACCCGAGCAGAGGAAGCTCCGTGCTCCCCCTTCCCTGGAAACATGCGCTGGGGCTGGGCTTCTGCACCAGGAAGCTAAAGCTTGGCCTTGTGGAAACGGTGATTCAGAAGGAGGTTGAGAGAGACCCCGCAGGAGCTGCCTGCGCGCCCCGACCTTCCACCCTCGCCTCTGTGGGGCGGCCCTGCAGGAAGGTGTCCGGTCCGTGGGCCTCCAGGGAGGAACTTGCTCCGAGACCCTGAAGTGGTGTGAGGCCTCGGAGCTGCAAGCAGTGCAGGCGTCAGGCGGAGTCCGCGTGAGGTCAGGCTCAGGGGTCCGAGGACCCTCCCAAAGGCGAAGCAAGTGCTTCTGAGCAGCTCTTTATTTTTTTGTTTGTTTTCCTGCTTTATTTATTTATTTTTAATGTAAAAGCATTGTCCTTTATTTTTTCTTTTTTTCTAAAATATATTTATTTTTTATTGGTGTTCAATTTGCCAACATACAGAATAGCACCCAGTGCTCATCCCAGCAAGTGCCCCCCTCAGCGCCCGAGCAGCTCTTTAAAGAGAGCCTGTGAGCAGCCGGGAGCAGCAGGCGCCCTGGACCGTCCCCCCGACGGCTGGAGCTCCTCGGAAGGAAGTCGGCCTGGGCCAGGGTCTGGGCCTGACTTGCTATTGATTCAGAGAAAACCCTTTTCTTCGGGCGTCAGAGTTGGATTTTGTCCCAAGCAGCAGCCTGTCATGTCTCGCTGCCCGGACCGGCTCACAGCAGGGGGTCAGCCTCTAACTGGGCCACTCATGGGGGCTCCAGGGCTGCAGGCCGCCTGCTAGCTACGTCCCAGAGCCGTCTGACGTGTCACGCGCGGAGCCATGTGTCAGAGCCCAGCCTAGCCACGTGAGGAGGGCGAGGGCCCCTGTGCCGTCTGCTTTCCCCCGCGCTGCTGTCAGCCCCGCTGCTCGCCCCACGCCGTTGCCACGCACCTCCACGGCCTCCACGGCCTCCACGGCCTCCACGGCCTCCGTCTTCACTGCTTGGGTCATACCTGCTGGGACGGTTTGTGAGACAAGCAGTGAGACCAAGAGCTCAAGAAAAAGAAGCTTCAGTCATGCTGTATTTAGCGTCTCCCTAACCCCTTAGTTCTGAAGGATCCCCTGGAGCTCGTTCATCACGGACGGCCACCCGCTGTCCCCTGGCAGGTGTAAGGGCACGACCTCCAGGCCGGGGCGGCCGGCTCGGGGACAGAGAGCCCCGGGGCTGGCAGCGTCCCTCGCTGTGGCTGCGGCCTGGCCTCGGGGGCTCCGTGCGTCCGGGCCGCTCCCTCCAGGTGCACAGGGACCCGGTGGGCAACCCAGGCTGTCGACACCCGCTGCTCCAGCCGGCGACGTCCCCAACACGATGAATCGGTAGCGCCAGGGGCGGTAAAGCCACGGCGGTGGAGAGTCCCCACGCCGTGGAATGCACCGGGGGCTTTCTTCTGTGGTTTTTGTTCAGATCGAGTGGACGAAGGGTAGAGACCTGTCACTGCAGCAGATAAGCTCCTCCCTCGTCCAGGCCCATCCCCGCCTCTGCCAAGGCCCCTGTGGTCACACTGGGTAATGGAGGCGGCAGGAGGGGCCTGGGCCTGTGTCCCCACGTTGGCGCGGCCACCCCACCAGTCATGTCACACGAGAGGAGGAGGGTCCATGCAGGGCGCTTGCAACGGGCGAAGGACGCAGCGGGGACTCGAGGCGGGGGAGCCCCAGGGCCGGCCCAGCCCTCCCGAGTCGGTGGCCGTGGCCCTCCGGGGGTCCCCGGGAGCTGCCCCGACAGAAGCCGCGGCCCGGCCCACGGGGGCCACCTCCTGCTCCCGGACACGCAGGTGCCCGCACCACCGCCAGGGCTGCCCCAGGGCTTCGGCCTCGAGGCCAGAGGAGCAACGTGATGCCCCCTCGAGCAGGTGCTCCGAGAGGAGGGGCCCAGGAGCGCCCCAGGGGGCAGGCTGTCCAGGCCGGGGCGGGGGCGCTCGGCTCACGGCCGACCTACAGCGTCCCTCACCGGGCGACCTCCACGGAATGAAATCGGGTGGAAAATACTTTATTCTAGCAGCACGAGAAGGGGCGGCCCCGGTGGCCTCGTCGGGAGTCGCGTCTCCACCCAATAGCTGAAGACCATGCGGTGTCAGGACGCTCCCCGGTGTGTTCTGACTATTGTGATCAAAACACAAAACTGAAAAAAAATAAAAAAAATAAAAAATAAATAAAAAAAAAACACAAAACTGATTTTCAAGTGACATCAAGTTACGCTACGGCCCAAGTGACCCGAGGAGCAGCAATTACTGTCCACGTGCTCGCTTCGTGCTCGGCGCCGGAGAGAAAGCCTTAGACCCTTTTCTTGCGTTTAACGACGTGCGGTGACGGGACGGCTGGTTCGTGCCCGCTTCCACGGTCACAGGGTGAGCTTTCTCAACAAGAATCAAGGACCTTGATTCTCATTCCTCCCCCCAACCCTCCCCAGCTCCCACCCCGGGCACTTCTGGTTTGTTTTTGTTTGGAAGTGGAGAAGCTTGTTTACCACCTGCTTCTGGAACATACTTTACATTCTCTAGGTGCCCGGAAGATGTCACATAAATAACACTGACCGCATCTGGGGTCGGGCTCAAGCCAGCGCCTGGAAGGCCATGAGCTGCTTCTGAGCGACAGCCCAGGCCCGCCCTCGGCCCTGGAACCCCTGTCCCCATGGGGCTCGAGGAACGATTTTCTGTGTGTGACCCTCCGTGGGTCTCCAACCGCGCTATTGTCTGGGAGCAGAGAGGAGCTGGAAGGGGCTCACCTCTCGCAGGTGCGTTTCCTTGGCTGATGCTGCCCGCGGCCTGCGGCCCACCCTGCCCGCCGCGGCCCGGCCCCGCTCCAGAAGCAGCGGGAAGGGAAGCCCTGGGCGCTGCGGCCTCCCCGCCCTGCTCCCCGCGGACACGCGTGGACACGCGCGGAGGAGGAGCTGGAGGAAAGGACGGGCCGTGAATGCCATGGGTGTCTGGGCCCACCTCGCCCACCTGCTCTGTTCGCACGCTTCCATCGCAGCTGTTATTACCTTGAGCTACTTTGTTATCCCTTCAGTTGCATCTCCCCAGACTCGGAGATGGACTCCACGAGCGGCACCCCTGCCTCACTGGCACCTCGAAATACTGCATCCCTGTCAGAGCTCTCACCTTGCTGATGTTCAGGGAGACAAAAGACCGAGTAAATAAACCTGTTACCTTGAAGATTGCTTGTACTCCTCCGGGACACGCTGAGGACGGGAGAGCTGCTGCGTGTGGGGTCCCCTCGGGGGCGGGGGCCTCCCTCACCCAGCACGCAGGCCTGGCCCTGCCCTTCTACAAGGCTGCGGGCCCGCACCGGAAGCAAGGACGGGGGGTTCCCAGGGCACCTGCACCTGCCCCAGGGGCACCTCACCTCCCCGACCTGCACCCCCCCACGCCCATACCTGCACCTGGCCCGGGGGCACCTCAGCTCCCTGACCTGCACACACACACACACACACACACACACACACACACACACCCCGTCAGCTCCCACCTATCACCACCCACAGATGAGGTGGCCGTGGGGCTTTCAGAAGAGTTTGGGCCGATGACTCAGGGGAATACCCCAGTCGGGACCTTTCTGAATTGAATCTGTACCTTCTAGAATGCGTGAAAAGAGAAAGAAAGAAACTATCCTGAAAATAATGATGATGCTTTACAATGTAATTTTCTTCAATTTAAGGATATGGTCTAGGTTTCTTTAAAGAAGCTAGAAAGTGATTTGCTCTCAATTCCAACGGTTTTAAAATGTTATTCTTTAAGGAACTCCAGGCAAGCTTAAGGAGGAAGTTGTATCACTTTCATTTAAAGTTGCCAGATTAGTCAAAAGGAAGGAATATAACTTTCTTATTTCCTCTTTTTTTTTTTTTTTAATAAATCGTCCTTTTAATTATATAAAGACTTGGTAAAGAAAAAAATCCAAATAAGCAGAAACTAGCTCACCTATTTTTCTTTTCAGAGTAAACATCTTTGGTGCCTAGCACAATATCTTTTCTATTCCTGAATTTTTCTAGCAAAAGTTTTTTTTCAATTGGATGCATAATTCAAGATAGGCTGTGAACTCCCTGCACCCTTAGATCATGTACAGAGAGACTGCCAAAAATGCATCATTCACAAGTGGCATTTAAATGGCCATTTTTCAATAGTAAAATATAAGGCTATAATTAATAGCCATTATTGATGGGTCAAAATATGACACACTCGGTTCACACCTGTGATTTACTCTGTGATTAGCTAATTTGAGAAAAGCTGTCTCTGATATGTTGCCTTTGACTTACAAATTTTCCAAAGATTGTTTTAAATCATATTTGTTCCAACTTTCTGTTTAAGTGACATTGTCCCAGAAATCAGATTGGCGAGGATCCCTGGGTGGCTCAACGGTTAGCGCCACCTGCAGCCCGGGGCGTGACCCCAGGTCCCGGGATCGAGTCCCGCGTTGGGCTCCCTGCACGGGGCCTGCTTCTCCCTCTGCCTGTGTCTCTCTCTCTCTCTCTCTCTCTGTCTCTCATGAATAAATAAACAAAATCTTTAAAAAGAAAAAAAGAACTCAGATTGGCTAAAATAGCAAATGCCTGTTTGGAACAGGACTTTGAAGAAGCAAAGTCTATTCATCGTGTGTTTTAAATCAACTGAACTCGCTGCCGTACGGTAGAGTTGCCTGGGAAGATCTAATTTTTTTTTTTTTTTGTATTAATAATGGAAGAGCCTACAGATTTTAATTTAATTGAACTGGAGTGAGGCTTCTAAAAGGAGCCAAGATCTGAACGACTGATTTTCCCTGACGGGGACAATTGATGGGTCAGGAGAAACTGTAGGACCAGGAGTCTGTGCATTAGTGTACATCCTTACCCACGAAGGATTGAAGACCAGCCAATGGTGCAAAGACCCCGACCTACTTTCCTGTTTGCTATCCCTATAGATTTCCTTTTTTTTCTTTTTAAATATTGTTTTATTTATTTTAGAGAGAGAAAGAGAGCAGGAGGGGCAGAGAGACACGGAGAGGGTCCCCAGCAGACTCCCCGCTGGATGTGGGCCCAATGTGGGCTCCGATCTGGTGACCCTGAGGTCACGACGGGAGGTAAAAGCAAGCGTGGGACGCTTCACCGACTGAGCCACCCAGGCGCCCCTCCCCGTAGATTCTCCTACATGGGGCTCACCCTTCATTCTCCAGCAAGCATACGGGGGGAGACCAAGGGCACAGAGAAACTGCGGAAGAACCGTGTCACCTTCACGCGGAGCTGCGGGCCGCTACCTGGTGCCGTGGGGCCTGGCCCGTGGCCCTTGTGCTGTCTGGGGCCGGGGCCATAACGGGCGGCCCCACAGGAGACCTACACTTCTGACCCCAAGATCGAAAGGCCAGAGAGGTCACGTCCCCTCCTCCTGCTGATTCAGAAGACGGAAGGTCTGAAAAAGCCGGAGATGCGTGGACGCGTGAAGGCCTGGGCAAGAACGCGGAGACCCACAGCCCACCCCATCCTCCCACCAGTGGCGGACTTCAGTGGCCTTTTGCTCACTCAAAGGACACATTTCTGGCAAACTCTCCCACCGCTGGCATAACAGATGCTCTGAAAATCATTTGTGAATTGATTAGAAAAATGGCAATAATAAAATGCTTGAATGCACAGGAAAATCCACAGGAAAAGAAGTCTTCTTTGGGGCCTCAGATAAAAGCCCATTGATTTACAATGATGAAGAAATGATTTATTTTTTATTTTTTAATTTAACAAACTTGGTCATCTGTGCCCCTAGGTGACATTAAACAACCTCTTAGAAAGGACAATTCGGCTGTTGAGCCAGAAGCTGACGCTGAGCAAGAAGAGCTGATATAAAACCCAGAGCTGGAAAAAATGGGGTCTCTCCGCATCCGCAGTAAAATTGAAAGAATTGCGATTTATCACTCCGGCTGCACGAGAGAACTTTCCATTCTGTTCAGGATATTGTACTTAACAGGACGAGAAAGTGCCTGACATACGTTGAGAAGACTTGACTTAAATATCTGAAAAGCTTAAAAGTTACTGAATAAATTCTAAACCTAAAAAAAAAAAAATTCTAAACCTCAGCATCACAAAATTTTAATTATGGGAAACCATTTATTTTCTGATAAAGCTACACGGATGCAACGACGGTCTTTGTCTTCCCTAGAGGACGCCGAGGCTCCTGGCCCTGGAGCAGATGCGCGCTCCTCACGCTCCCCCCGAAAGCCGGTAGCTGCCCCCCTTCCCGTTCGCTTCTCCCCGCAGCCGGGCTGCCAGTCAGCGCTCGCTCCGCTCCCGGGGCTTCTGGAGCTTGCGTGCTGACTCTGTAATTAAAAGCCCGTGCCAGGGAGCAGCTGTCAGCTCGGGCCTTCCCTCCTACTGCTGAATGTCTGTCAACTCAAGGATTTATTATTTTTTTTAATATGAGAAAATGTCAGTTGTCGTCTGAAATAAGGTTTTTGATGATTCAAGCGAACTGAATACCTGATGGTTAAATAAGTAAAAATATTTTAAAAATACAGGATTGCTTTGAAAGACACTCCTACAGGATCCCTGGGTGGCTCAGTGGTTTGGCGCCTGCCTTTGGCCCAGGTTGTGACCCCGGAGTCCTGGATTCGAGTCCCCCGTCGGGCTCCCTGCATGGAGCCTGCTTCTCCCTCTGCCTGGGTCTCTGCCTCTCTCTTTCTCTCTCTATATCTATCATGAATAAATAAATAAATCTTTTTTTTAAAAAGAAGACACTCCTTTCTCATTATCAAAAGGAGTTTCCCCAAGAACGCATCATAGATCATAAATGCTACATATTCCCATTTTGTGGATTGTGTGCGCGTGCGTTCTAGGGGCAGGATTTTTTAACGAGAAGAACCTCAAGAAACCTCGGGATCTCTTATCACTACATCTGTGAACCCAAAAATACTCTTAGTAGGAAAATACCATGAAGTTTCATAGCGGAGATGATGCTTCTTCATGACCTGACTGCACACGAGTGAGCCCATCTGGATTCCGTGCCAGGACAACAGTCTAATGTTTTTTGATTCCGAAAAAAAAATGGTTTTGGCATATTATGGTGCAGTCGACCCCTGAACGATGCAGAGTAAGATGAAGTCGCTCGTTCAGGCGGTGACTCCGGTCCCCCGTGACGTAAGCAGCCAGAACTCTGCAGCGGAGAGCAGATGCCCCCGAAACCCCCTGCAGCAGGTGCACCCGGACCAGGGAGGCCTGCAAGGCCCGGGGTTGGTCCCGCTCCCTGAAAGGGAGAGGCCTTGGGCAGCAAACTGCCAGGCTGTGCCCAGGCGGCCCCTGTCGGGGGGAGCACCCCCCCCAGGAAGCGAGGGCGACCGGGGCCCCACACTGGGCTCGTCCACTGCTCAGCCTCCTGAGACTTTGCCCCGTGCTCCGTGAGCTGTGACGCGCGTGGGGCCAAGGTGGATGCCCGGGGTGGGGGGGCCTCGAGTCCGGCCCTGCAGCTGCTCTACGACGAGGGGCTGACATCACGGACACGCGAGCGGCCACCCCCGGCAGCTGCACATCTGCAGGGACGTGGGCGCCTCCAAGGCTCGGCCGCTCACGGCCTGGAGGCCAGCAGAGGCCTTGCCGGTGCCGTCGGGCCCCGTGAGCACACATTTTGCGTGTGTTATGTACCCTGTTCCTACAATACTGTTTGGAAAGGAAATGTCATTAAGAAAGCTCTAGGGAAGGGGTGCCCCGGGGGGCTCAGCGGTCGAGCTCCGACTCTTGCTTTTGGCTTGGGTCACGGTCCCAGGGTCATGGGATCGAGCCGGGCAGAGCCCCGAGCTGGGTGCAGCGCCTGCTTGAGGTTCCCTCCCCTCTCCCGGCCCCTTGCCCTCATCTTTGTGCACATGCTGCCTCCCTCTCACGTAAATAAATAAATAAGATCTCCCCTCGGTCCCCTCCGCCCCTGCCTCTGGCTTCCTTCCCTGCGAACCTCCTTCCCTGTCCCGTCCAGGCCTGAGCAAATGCCTCGGGCCACTGAGTCCCTCAGAAGATCAATTCCTCCAGGCCCGTCTGAACCTCAAGTCACAGGATGTACAAGGGACACAGCGCAGGGCCCCCCTTGTATCTGCTTGAATACACACGGTCCCCTTCCCAAACCAGATGGCAGGCGACCCTTGGGTCAGGGGCCCCGAGGGAATCTCACCCTGAATCTGTGCGGAGATGGAGCCCTACCTGGACTCAAACCCGCAACCCCGAGGCCATGACCCGAGCTCCTATACATTCCTTCCTTCGCGTAACCTTTATGGAGACCTTTCCGAATTTCCGGTGAATCACTTAAAAAAAAAAAAGAAAAGCTACACAGGATGCAGGGCAGTGACAGGACATTAAGACAGGTGAGTTCACAGAAGGAAGCGGAGCTTGAAGGAGCAGCAGGCGGCGCGTGTGTGGTCGTATCCCGTACCCGCTTCTACGAGTTGCTTCTACATCACTGTCATTATAAACCTCAAAGGCAACAATTCCATCTTCATTTCATAGTCTTATGAATATATCCAGAGGTCTGTTTGAGGAGCACACAGTTAAATCCAGTTAAGAGCTACTAACGCTCTAAGATCACTCAATTGCTAAAGAAGGTGGCCCATGCTACGTTTTTATCTGCAGGCGCTGAAATAAATTCCTACATTTTGATTCCACGCAGCCAGGGGTAGGAATTACGGGAGATGCTAAGTTCCGTGGCTAATCTTTTTCTTGCACAATCAGGAAATGCATTTCCAAGTTTTAGCCATACGTAAGACACTATGTTAGGTATTTTGATGCATTAAAAAAAAAATAAAAATAAAAATGAAGTCACTAAAAAAAAAAAAAAAAAAAAAAAGTCACTGACCTGAAGGTGATTGGTTTGGAAAGGAAACCGTGTGTCTATGAATAAATACAAGGCCATACACAGGGCTGCAGGTTTGTAGATTTGTGAAGCTATGGAAATCCGAAATGTCTAAAAAGCATGTACTTCACACTTACACCAGCGTCTAGACCCCTGGTCAGGAACTGTTCAGAGATAGACTTTGTGTCCTTAGTCTTTTGCCATAAAAATCTCCATGTAAAAAAAAAAAAAATCTCCATGTAGCTCCGCACAACTGAGTTGCCGAGATCTCGTTATGGACACGTGAATTCCATCCTTTTTGAAATAAGAACATGGTTTTTTTTGAGATATGTTCCTGTTTATTTGTTTGATGGGTGATGAAGGCATTTGGTATGACACGCAAATGGTCCGACACCTAAACGGTGAAAGGTGGGTCTTGATCTCTTTTTCCCTCTCTGGTCAGCACCCCCCGGCTTCTTGTGTATCTTTCTAGACAAATGTTGCGGCTTCACAAACAGCACTAATGCTCTGCCGTTTGTGACAAATGCAGCATACATTTTTGTGTTATTCACTAAGAATGTAACTTAGAGCCGTTCTGGTATCTCTGTGCGGTCCGTGGAAGAGGGGGACGGACCGAGCACACTCCATCCGAGCCCCCGTAAGGAACGTTTAGCTATTCTCTGGTTTGGCGAGCACGGGCCGTGTCCGGGGGCCACCCGGGCATCCACGTCCTGTCACACGCGAGGCTGAGCTGCTGGACCCGGGGTGGGGGGAGTTGGTCCCGCGTCCAGCCGACATGGTCTCTGTCCAGTGATAAGTGTGTTCAGCCGCGAAAGTCACTTGTGAAAATAGCAAACTCCAAGCTGAACCTCTGTTTCTGTGCAAGAACCACCTGGTTTAAAAGCTCACACGTGAGGGCCGTGTCTCTGCCCGGAGTGTGGAGGCCAAAATGGCTCAAGAACTCTTTCGAATAAGGCGTTTGTCTTCCTTCGGGGGAGAAGGCTCCGGGCGGCTGCAGCAGGTGCACGGCCCTCGGCGCGAGGCACAGGGGCGGGCGTGGGGCAGCAGGTGCAGGCGGAGGCGAGGGCACACGGGCAGGCCAGCGACCCCAACCAGCCACTCCGGGCCCGGGGCCGGGAGGCAACTGTGGTGAGGCCCCTGGGGAAGCCGGGGCCACCTGCCGGGACCCGGGGGCAGGGCCACCCCCCGCGGGGCGCTCGGGGGCCTTCCTCCCACGGATGCTCCCCCCGCCTGCACCTGCGGTACCTGTCAGCCGCGGTCGGCCTCGCAGGTGGCTCCCGGTGTGACCGTGGCCCGAGGCCGCCAGTGTGGGGCCCTGGGCTCCCCCCAGACCCCGCCTGGCAGCCCTTGTCCGAGCCGTTGGCCCTTCGATGAAAGAGCACTTATGCGCCTGGACTTTACCTGAACAGGTGGGCTTCTGACGTCCCTGCCGTGGGCTCACCACGCCCGCCAGTCACCCCGCTCCCTCCGGCAGGTGTCCTCTTGCGACGCACACGCTCCCCTGTCTATCACCATCCCACTTTCCCTTTAGGTTAATACTTAGTGGAAAAGGCTCTGACGATGTTATGGAAATAAGCCCACAGGAGACCTTTAAGCCTTTTATTTTTCTTAACCTCCGTTGTGCGAGTTGTGTTCACGTCCTGAGAAAGGACATTGGATGGGCCGGGAGCCGCAGCGGTTCAGAGGTGAGGGGTACGCGGTGCCACCCCCGGGCTCGCCCACTGCCCGCGGCTGGCACCCCGGGGGGCTGGGGGCCTCACACCCCGTGGCTTTCTGTCTTCCCTTAACAGTAATGATTGCGGGTTTTGAAGTGATAAATATTCTTGGCAGCTCAGGTGACTTTTCAGATTGTTTTTCCTACTTTCGGCAGGACTTGCGTCACCTTTTTTGGGCTCCTCTGTTCCTCCTGCCTCCTAGTTTCTTCTCCCGCTTCCGACAGCCAGGAAACCGCGAATGTGTCTCTTACTTTCATTCTCAGACTTTGAGGCCTTCACAAAAGTAGAGGAAAACGTCTGAAGTTAATGAAAGGCAATTTTTCCTTCACCCACTGGAGAAATTGAAACTATGACCTTTCGAAAAGACGGAGGGAGGGAGGGAGGCAGCTGAAAGTGTGACAAAAGCAGCGTCAGAGTAGGCAAGCCCCCCCCCCCCCCCCCGCCACTGCTCTGCGGGGGCCCGAGCCCCCCAGGACCTGCCGCTCCCTCCCTTTCACCAGGGTGAATGACTCCTAATTTTGGCTCCGTGACTTGCTTTCACCCATTTGCAGACTAAATTACACGTCAGACACTGGGAACTCTGAACACCAACTTCATGCACGGAAAGTTGAAAAGAAGAAGCTCAGAGCAAGGTCTCCTGTGCCTGAAGAGAGCATCTTCATTTCTGTGCTGAGAAGAAAACACGCGTCCCATTCTGGGCTTAGATATCACTAATAATTTAATCTGCACTCAGTCTCAGTTTTCAATTGTAAAACTGAATAGAGGGATAAATAAAATAGAGGGATAAATAATCCTTTTAGAGAGGTCGTGAGATTGGAGGAAGGTCCCACCACATGGGCAAAAAAAAAAGAAGGTAGAATAATACTAACACGAAGTCAACGGTTGCCTAGAACTTGCAGTGTGGCTGGTTTCACACGCTGGGGGTTTAATTCGCCTTCACAACCATCTTGGGCTCCAGGTCGCTAGTGGACATCATGGCTGTGGGAAGTTAGACGATTCAAGCGACTTGGTCGAAGTCACACACCTTGGAGGAATCAAATGGCTGATTGAAACGAGGCCATCTGGTCCCACTCCCCAGACTGTCTTTCTATGCATTCCCAGAAAAATTAAAGTCTGTTTCTCTTCATTCATGAAATACTATTATTCTGAGAAACAACTGAAAATTTGTCATTGAAAAGCAGACTCTAAAAATGAGAAAAGTCTGGTATTCCAGTCTTTCCCTCTATCCGTAAATCTCTTTCATGACATCTCAAATCCTCTAGATTCCTCTGAAACGCCAGTGTCTGGGAGCATCCCACCTGTATACGCAGCCTGTTCCCTTCCTGAGTAGCCCCTGTTCTGGGTGGAACCAACTATTCCTTGCCCTCTTCTTCTAAGCACCTCTTCCCTCTGTCCTTCCACCACCGGGTGGTTGCCTATGTTCTTCAAAGACATCCTACAGAATGGGAGAGGATATTTGCAAATGACGTATCAGATCAAGGGCTAGTTTCCAAGATCTATAAAGAACTTATTAAACTCAACACCAAAGAAACAAACAGTCCAATCACAAAATGGTCGAAAGACATGAACAGACATTTCACGGGACATAGACATGGCTAACAAGCACATGAGGAAATGCTCTGCATCACTGGCCATCAGGGAAATACAAATCAAAACCACCATGAAATCCCACCTCACACCAGTGAGAATGGGGAAAATTAACAAGGCAGGAAACCACAAATGTTGGAGAGGATGTGGAGAGAGGGGGACCCTCCTGCACTGTTGGTGGGAATGTGACCTGGTGCAGCCACTCTGGAAAACTGTGTGGAGGTTCCTCAAAGAGTGAAAAATAGACCTGCCCTACGACCCAGCAATTGCCCTGCTGGGGATTTACCCCAAAGATACAGATGCAGTGAAACGCCGGGACACCTGCACCCCGATGTTCACAGCAGCAATGTCCACAGTAGCCACACTGTGGAAGGAGCCTCGGTGTCCATCGACAGATGATGGATAGAGAAGCTGTGGTCTATGGATACAGTGGGATATTCCTCAGCCGTTAGAAGCGACAAATACCCACCATTTGCTTCGACGTGGATGGAACTGGAGGGTATTATGCTGAGTGAAATAAGTCAATCGGAGAAGGACAAACATTATATGGTCTCATTTGGGGAATATAAAAAATAGTGAAAGGGAATAAAGGGGAAAGGAGAAAAAATGAGTGGGAAATATCAGAAAGGGAGACAGACCATGAGAGACTCCTAACTCTGGGAAATGACCAAGGGGTGGTGGAAGGGGAGGTGGGTGGGTGCTGGGGGTGACTGGGTGGTGGGCACTGAGGGGAGCACTTAATGGGATGAGCACTGAGTGTTATTCTATATGGTGGCAAATTGAACACCAATAAAAAATAAATTTAAAAAGGATATGTGAATAAAGCAGTCACACAAGGAAAAAAAAGGGGGGCTTTTACCGTGGCCCCCTGGACACCTACTGTGTGCTGGCTCTGCACGCATTTTATCCCAAGCTTCCTCTCTGTTCTGTCTTCTGTTAGGTACATTTCCCCAAATCCTGATACGAGACATTTACCTGCTTCCTTTCTAGCCTTAGCATCTGTTTTTTGTTTTTTTTTTTTTAACATTTCCTAATTGTCAAAGGAGCATCCAGTTGAAATTCTAGCTCCCTTCTCTATAAGACATTGGAAAAGCCACGTTTAAAACTCCTGCCTTCCATCAAGGGATGAGAAAACCTCAGAGAGCTGAGGAACTTATCTAAGGACACAGAAGTCAACGCAGGGCTCCTTCACAATATCCACTAATATTATTCTATTATTATCATGGTACAAATGATTCTCTCTTCTTAGATCCGCAAATACGAAATGCTAAAGTCACTGGAATGTTAAAAAACAGTCACCAAAGGAATGTTCTCAGGTGATTCTGCACTAAACCAGTCATTTTTGTCCCTGTTTCTTGGGGCTAACTCCTGAGAACTGTCAGGGCTCCCACAGAAGCAACCCTTGCACGCTCACGGAAAGTCACCCCCCAGCCATTGTAGCTCTAACACCCAACTGTCTAATGATATCATGCATCTCACTTCCAGGGAAAATTACTTCCAAGACTATCGCTGAATCTCTGTTGCTGACCATCTGGAGGACTGAAGAAATGTCCTATGTGTCTCTCAGTTACTAAAATTAGTCTACCTGGGGATGCTAGAAAAAAGAGTGTCATATGCTTACAGTATATTTCTAAGGTCTTGGTACAAGGAAGTATTAAATATACAAATATTTATTAGCTGGTATAATCAAGGAATAGATGGTTTTGATCACTCCTCAAGCTCCTTGGCTAACTGAGCATTCATCTCCTCATGTAGTAAAATCGCTGGGGCAATGCAAAGATTTGCCACAGAAATTCTGTGTGTGTAATTGCTTGCTCTTATTTTTAAACAATGTGTTTTAAAGCAGATGGTGGGATCCCTGGGTGGCTCAGCGGTTTAGCGACTGCCTTTGGCCCAGGGCGCGATCCTGGAGACCCAGGATCGAGTCTTGCATCGGGCTCCTGGCATGGAACCTGCTTCTCCCTCTGCCTGTGTTTCTGCCTCTCACTCTCTCTATGTCTATCATGAATAAATAAATAATAATAAATAAATAATAAATCTTTAAAAATAAAAAATAAAGCAGGTGGTAATCACAGAGGAGGTAGGTGGGCAGTTGGGTGAAGTAGGTGAAGGAGACTAAGAGTACACTCGTCTTTTTTTAAAAAGACTTTATTTATGTATTTGAGAGATATAGTGAGAGAGTGAGCACAAGCTGGGGGGTGGGCGGAGGGAGAGGGAGAAGCAGGCTCCCCACTGAGCAGGGAGCCGGATGTGGGGCTCCATCCCAGGACCCCGGGATCATGACCTGAGCCAGAGGCAGATGCCTGACCCACTGAGCCCCCAGGTGCCCCAAGAGTACATTTGTCCTTGTTGAACCACGATATTATACACCTGAAGCTAATTACCACTGTCCTAGCTACCCTGGAATTACAATTAAGAAAAATAAATACGGTGATTCTACAACTAAGGTATGACGACAAGATAACCAAGAAGCCTGGTTCTCCCTCTCCCTGGCTCCCCCAGCCTGTGCTCTCACCCGCTTTCTCTCTGTGTCATATAAATAAATAAGACCTTAAATAATAAATGGAGTTTAAGTAGGCACACAGGAAAAATAAATCATCTAAACTTTACATAAGTAAAAAGCTTAAGGAATAAGTAATAATAAAATTAAAATTTTTTAAAATCACAAAAATAAGAAGTCCAAGGAGTTTATTTTTTTTTAAAGATTTTATTTATTTATTTGAGAAACAGAGAGAGAGAGGCAGAGACCCAGGCAGAGGGAGAAGCAGGCTCCACGCAGGGAGCCCGACGTGGGACTCGATCCCGGGACCCCAGGGTCACGCCCTGGGCTGAAGGCGGCGCTAAACCGCTGAGCCACCCAGGCTGCCTAGTCTGAGATGTTTCTAAGAAAAACCAGAGGCTTAAAAAGTATTTGTGGTGGTCAGAATTAAAATGCTGAAGTCTGTCCATCTGTCCCTGCTTTATCATCTTAGAAACTATGATTTACATGCTTACATAATTAAAGCTTACTTCTAAAAAATATTTATTACCAATGGATTAAGATCACCGAAATTTCTAAAAAACACATTTCTTCTTCTTTTTTTATTATAACAACAATAATATTCAACTTAGAAAACTGGGACATATAGGGAAGCATATCTACAAAAATTAAAATTAACAACTTCATTACTCAAAGGAGATCAGTGACAAATCTGCCATTTATTCATTTAGCCTTTATTTTTGCCTAGATGTAAATATCATCAAATATAAATTTGAAATAGTGGGGTCATATGATATATAATGGAGTGTAACTTTTTTCACTTATGAAAATACCATAAAGACTTCTCTGTATCTTTTAATATCCTTCAAAAATGATTTTACTAAAAATGCTGTCAAGACATTATTATGGATATACAAAATTTGTTTAGTTCCCCTATTATGCATTATGTTGTTTCCATTTATTGTATCAAATTTCTTTCCGGTAAATAATATTATGTATATATGTATGTTTTATATACATATATACACATATATATGGGGTGGCATAAGGATATAGCTATTTTAAAGTTTTTTGGTGCACGTTACTAAAACACCTCACAGAATTTAATGATTTGTACTCCCACCAGACAAATATGGAATTCCTGTATTTTTTTAACTCATTGTTTTAACTTGCACCTCTCATTATTACTAACAAAATTATTGTGGTAAATAGGATTTATTTACCAATAAATAGGATCCCAAACAGTCCCCCAAAGATGTCCTTGTCCACATCTCCAAAACCTGTGAATATATTCTCTGACATGGCCAAAGAGACTCCGCCGAGGGGGTCCAGATCATCTCGGATTATCCTAATGAGCTCAATGGAGTCACAAGAATCCTTGCAAGGGGGAGGTGGCCTCAAGAAGTCAGAGAAGGCAGTGTGGCAGCAGAGGCAGAGAAGATGGGGTGACCGAAATAGAGGACAGAGAGGGAGAGAGAGAAAGATGCGGCACTATTGGCCCTAAAGATGGAGAGAGGGACGACAATCCAAAAAATGCAGATAGTCTTTGAGAAGCTCAAAAGGCAAGGTTATAGATTCTTCCCTAGAACCTTAGGACGCAGGAACACGGCCCTTCTGACCTCCAGAACTGTAAGATAATAAGCTTGTGTTGTCTTAAACTTCTGAACTCGTGGTAACGTGTTACGACAGCAATAGAAGCTAACACAGCTGCTTTCATTGGTTGTGGTTATTGTTAAATTATTGCAGGTCATCTTTTAGACTATAAAAATATTGTCTTTTTTGCTTTTGCTTTCATGAACATAAAAAATACTTGACAGTACTCAGAGACCATCTGCTGTTACCCAAGTTAATAAAATTATAGGTCTTACATCAATGGGAGAAGTAGGTTTCATTTACATCCTTGATGTGTAGGTAGACTCAAAGACCATTAGCTCTCCAAGGGGGTTTAGAGAATACGGAGTCCCACAAAAACTAGATCTTTTTACTCATGAGGGATACTTTAAAGTTTTGAAGAAGTGATGCACAATTAGGTGACAGTTTCATTTCACTTAACTTTAATTCAAAGTCACGGCGAGAATCACAATCAGCTGCTCTATAGGCATGAAAACAGAAAAAAGATCATCAAAGAATCTCCCAACAATACAAGTAGGGGAACCATTCGGAACCTAGAAAAAAAAAAGTCACACTCAGTAACTGATGGAGGAAGGCAACAACCAGTACTTTCTAAACTTTCCTCACAAAACAGAAAGGACATAGGGATTGTAGCTCTACAGTGTCCAGCCCCTATTGCACAGACACTGCGTGCTGCACCCCAGCACCCGGACCCGCTCCTCTGCAGAGCAGATACTCCTTTGCAATCAATCAGTGCTCTGCACTGCCCTGAACCAACTTCTTTTAGGACCCTGTCGAAATGGGAATGAATAATCCCAATGTATAATTTTTATTTTTTTATAAATTTATTTTTTATTGGTGTTCAATTTGCCAACATACAGAATAACACCCAGTGCTCATCCCATCAAGTGCCCCCCTCAGTGCCCGTCACCCAGTCACCCCCACCCCCTGCCCACCTCCCCTTCCACCACCCCTAGTTCATTTCCCAGAGTTAGGAGTCCTCATGTTCTGTCTCCCTTTCTGATATTTCCCACTTATTTTTTCTCCTTTTCCCTTTATTCCCTTTCACTATTTTTTATATTCCCCAAATGAATGAGACCGTATAATGTTTGTCCTTCTCCGATTGAGTTATTCACGAAAGTCCCAATTTAATTGACTTTTTAAACAAACAATGAGATGGAAACTTTTGGACACCAAACAATGGAATTCTGTTAAAGTGATTGTCAACCTATACCTTCCAACACCTACTATTGTTGAAATAACATTCCACCCTTTACCGGTGAGTCTCCTGTTCTCAAAATTTTGAGCAGACACCAAATGACTACGTTAGGTCCAGGTTTTCTGAGAAGCAGACGTCAAGATGGCAGTAAATGTGCAAGGACTGTAATATGGGAAATGCCTCTGTGGATGGAATAAAGAAGATGCTGGAGAAGCTTAGGAAACATTGAGATGAAAGCCTGACGTCAAGTGAAGGAGAGGGTCCGTTTTCTCCAGCCAGCCAGAGACACCACGCTCTGGAAATAGGAATCCCCAGTCCTAACTCCCAGCCTCACTCCACCGTTTAAAAAGTGTGCAAATGTGGACAGATGAACGTTCTCCAAGACTTAGTCTCTTTGGTAGTGGAATGCGGAGACTAATTGTGCTCCCCTGCCATAGCTGGGCTAGCGAATGAAATAATGCGTGTGATTCCAGCTCAGCGGTTGGCATTAAGCCCTCAGTAAATCTGGCTATTACAAATATAACTTCACTAGCTCATTTTTCTTCAAGATAAAAGAAAAATGGGTTAAAACAACATTTCTCTTTTAAGTGGCAGCACAGGATAGTGAAGAGTGCCATGAAGATATTCAGAAAGCGCGGGCCGTGCCGTCCTACAGATCAGAGTTTGAATCCCATTTCAACTCCCGAAGCTTACTGACATGCTGTGAATTAATTAAAATGGCTGAGACTTCCCTCATCTGTAAAACAAGGGCAACTGCAATATCTACGGTAAATAGATATGGTTGTTACAAGAATGAAATGAAGTAATAAATGTATTTAAGAGTGTCTACCCAGTGCCTAACACATACCAAGAACACAATGAATTTTCGCCAGAGTCAACCATTGTTCTCTGTTACATATGATAATTTCATGGCTGATGAAGTACGTAGAGTTTATCGATTCCTAAAGCTAATAATTCCGGTGATTGTCCTCAAGGTTTTCATCATCCTTTTAAGAAGTATTTCAAAACCTCTTTTGTGTCGTTATTCACCATTTTGATGGTCACACGCATCCTCGCCACCAGAGGATCTGTGGCTGTTTCTTTCTTCTTCGATTTTGCTTCTAGGCTGCTGACATGCTCAGTAGTCAGCGATGCAAATTTAACTCAATTGTGACTTTAAAATTTTTTTGACTCAATTGTGTATAAAATAAGAATAAACATATTGTGCGTGAGGGACTGAGAGCTGTTCCCCGTGCAGAGAGTTGAGCTTGAGTACCAAGACTTCTATGAAATATATTTTAATCTCCAAAGGCCACCTTCCCATGCCTCTTGCCTCTGCGATATTTCCCCGTAAGAACTGAGTCTCAAGTGGGTTACACCTGCCAACTACACATAAAAAACGCCAATAACGGTCGCTAATTAAGTGAAACAGAAATAAGTGGAAACAGTAGCATGATGCCCAGTCCTCCTCCGTATAAAGGTGGTACAGACTACATGGTCTGTAAATGTTCACGTGACTTTATTTCCATCAATGGCATCACATATCTGGCCATGTGTCGCTGGGAACTTTGATTTTCTCATCTTTTATACCAGTGAGAAAATGCAAACTTTGCTAGTCCTGTTGCAATCCTCTGTGAGGATCCATGCCCGTGTCTGATTAGACGAGTGTTGGTGGATGAGCTTTGCCTTCAGTCACGGCAAACATTCAATATCCCTCTGCTTATTTGGTTTTAAAAGGTTTGTGAAGTGTACATCTGGGTATTTTCAGCACTTCATTTTCCTTCTTTTCCAAGTGGCATTTAATACTAAACAAAAGCTGAGCAGAGGTTGAGAATTATCCTTGGCCCGTTGTGTTTCCATGGTTACGGGTCTGTGTTGTTCATCTTCCGGATTCAGCCTCAATGACTTGCGCTACCTTTGTGACCCGTGCTTATTAAATCTTGATTACTATGTTCCATCCATGTTGGCCTCTTACTTACACACCACAATAGCTTCTAAAGGGGGCAGCCTTCCTACATTGTGATTGAAGCATCTGAACACAAACACCACTTTTTTCGGTATTTCTCACTTCTCATGACCAAGTCCACACTAAAATAACTGACCCCCTTTTCAGATTACACTTTGAGGAAAGTAACATCCTTTTAGCCTCTCTCACCAATGTTATTCCTTCACAGTTCTTTCCAATGTTCAGCTAATCATCCACTTCTCTACCTTCCCGTCCAGAAAAAATATTATTTGTTTGTTTGTTTGTTTTACCACCAGGGGAATGAACGGATTAATGTAATCTAGAAAACAATGAAGCGGTGCTACCAAATTAATAGAACATTATAATGCTAAACTAAATAGTAGAATATATTTTGAAAATGGAAATGTAATTCTTTTGGAGTGCCTACTGCCCTTTGTAAGTAAATTTTAGAAACCTTAGATGAGAATATATATAAATTAGAGAAGACTGAATTTTTTTTAGGATCGTATTTTTATTTATTCATGAGGGACACAGAGAGAGAGGCAGAGGGAGAAGCAGGCTCCCTGCAGGGAGCCCGATGTGGGATTCAATCCCAGGACCCCGGGGTCATGACCTGAGCCCAAGGCAGACGCTCCACCGCTGAGCTCTCTGGGCATCCCATGAGCTAAATTTTAAAACTCTCAAGCCAAACTTTCGAAATGGTTATAGTTTATTCTCATTTTATAGAAAACAAATTTAAGGAGGTAAGTGATTGGACCAAAATCATGGAACCATTAAGTGGTGTAGCCAAGACTAACTCACTCAAGTCAGCAGGGAATTCCGTTCTCGCTATACGGTGGCACCATTCACTGGCTGTGATCCTCATTTGTCTCTTATGCTACTTGTACATCCAATTCGTATCTCCCTTGACTTCTGCTTTTTACATCCAATTACTTTTTTCTACTCATGTTCAAAAAAAAACAGTAAATAACGTAGCTTTTCTACTAAGAAGGGTTAGTTAGTGTCTTCACTGTCCTATTTTGCCTGATATAGTCCTTTGCATAAAGTAGGTGCTCACTAAATAATTAGGGGCAGCGAACGAGAGGGCTAGAAAAAAGCGATGGGTCATGTACTGGCGAGTGGTGTCAGCCGAATGGTGGAGGGAGAATTAGACTATGAGGTGTGGGCAGGGCGCCTGGATGGCTCAGTCGGTTAAGTGTCCAACTCTTGGTTTGGGCTCGAGTCGTGATCTCAGGGTCGTGACATGGAGCCTCCCATAGGGCTGCGCACTCGGCGCAGAGTCTGCTTCAAGCTCCTCTCTCCCTCTCCCTCTGCCCCTCCGGCCTGCCCTCCCTCTCTGTCTCTTCCTCCCTCTAAAATAAATAAATAAATCTCAAAAAAAAAAAAAGTGTGATCGGAAAAAGAAAGCAGGCAATGTTGGGTGAGTCTATACCCTTAGGTTTTGCATTACAAGATTAGAGGTTAAAGAAGGTCACAAGGCTTAGCAGGATTTCGTGCAATCTTGGTTCTGATTGTTTGGTTTTTGTTTATTTCGATTTTAACATCTGGGAAGGTTGAGAATGTTTGAGGTATAAAGCGTCTGAGGAAATGAGGTGAAAGATCAGGTTTGTAAAGCAGAGGACAACATGCAAAGGTAACCCCCCAAGGAAGAGGAGAGGAGAGAGGAGGAGGGGAAGGGAGGAGAGGAGAGGGGAGGGGAGGGGAAAAGAGGGGAGGAGAGGGGAGGGGAGGGAGCAGAGGAGAGGGGAGGGGAGGAGAGGAGAGGGGAGGGGAGGGTAGGGGACGGGAAAAGAGGGGAGGAGAGGAGAGGGGAGGGAAGGGAGCAGAGGAGAGGGGAGGGGAGGGGACAGGACGGGAGGGCAGGGGACGGGAGGAGAGGAGAAGGGAGGGGAGGAAGCTGGGTGGGCAGGGACTGGGTTCATGTCCATGGGTTGAGACAAGTGCCCGGACAGAGGAGGAGAGGGAAGGGCATTGAGGTGGGTCACGAGAGCGGAGCATGGCCCAAAGCGGTGTCCGGTGTCCCCGAGGGCCTGGGGAGGGGACACTGAGCTCGGAGCTGAGCCACCAGCCTGGGTGTCCAGGAGGGGACGGGAATGGGGGACCTGAGGAGCCCCGAGTCCCTGAGGCAGGGGCTGTGGAGTCGGGGGAGTGACCAGGTGGGGACCTGAGGCCTCACAGACCCCCACACCCTGGGGAACCTCAGGGGGTTCCACTGGGCTCACAGGTCAGAGGGTCGCTGTGGACGCCGGGCTGTGAGTTGAGGGCAGGTGGTGGTGGGGCCACTGGACCTGGGGTCTGCAGGGGAGCAGAGGCAGCAGGGTGACGGGCTGGGACAGCATCACTGTCTGAGCAGGTGCACAGGGCGAGGTGGTCACCCTGGGGGCTCGAAGGCAGCGGGATGCAGCGGGAGACCACACACGCCCTGTCCCCGCAGGCCACCTTCCAGGGGCGCCGGGGCGGAGGACGGTGGCCCTGGTCAACCTGGACCCAAACCTAGAGGCACACGGCCAGGGTCAACTGTCTTGCTCCAAAAACCCTGCAGTGAGGGGGCGACCTCAGCCCTCGTGTCCTCCTACGTGTCACCTGGAGTCCGAGGAGAAGCCCCCCACCCTGGCCAGCATGTCCTCCTCCGGGCCAGGGACAGAGGCAACACAGTAAGGCTGATGGCCCCTGGCCATCAGTGGGGACATCTGGTGACATTGTTGTAGCGACAGAGAGGCTGAGAACCGAGAGCTGGAGCGGGCTCAGGTGCGTTGCAGCAGGAACGACGAGCCGGGGCCTGGGAGCAGGCTGCAGGGCTGTGTGTCCGTCCGTCCCTGCTTCCTCCTGCCTCGGCATCGCAGGGCCCTGCACCCCACTGGCCAGGCTGTCCCCCAGGGCTGTTCCACCCCTAAGAGCAGGGGCTCCTTCTATTTTGCTTATTGATTCCCGAGGGAAATCACGCACCTCGGGGTAATAAGGGAAATCATACACCTCGGGGTAATTTTCCCCTTTGGACCGACTGCATCCTCTCACTTTGTGAAGTGAAGTGACTGTGGAACAAAGCCTTCATGGCCCCGTGAAAGTCGTACATACTTCTCTTCACCCCAAGCGCTATAGGACCAGCCTGTATAGCCTTGACCTTTTCTGGTTCCCTGTTTCCCCCCTTTAGGAGGCAAGACAGTCTTTAAAACATCCTACAAAAAGCAAAAGCCAAAAACAAAAACAAAGACGACATGGAAAAGTTTGGCCGTCAGGTTCACAGGGTGCTCCATTCCCCACGGCCTCGCTGCCCTCCAGCTGCGCGATGTCCCCGGGGACGAGCTCCGGGCCACACGGAGCCTGAAGACCCCAGTCTGGGCCCGGGTCCCTTAGCAGCCCCATGTCTGCCGCCCTTGGGTCAGGGTCTCCGTCAGCCATGGGGTGACCAGCTGCTCACCGAAGTCACAATCGTCTCCCCTCACTGCCCGGGAGGGCACTTTATATGGTCACTTGGCCACAAAGGAAGGACACAGGCCGATGAATCACATCCAAAGCTGATCATATAAAAAAAAAAAAAACAACAACCAAAGCTGATCATATTGTGAAAACCTGGGAAGGGACATCACAACTGCTGTGCCGTATGTTTTACTCTAATGCGTCTACGTTACATGTATGTGCTAATATTTTAAGTCACTTGAGCCTTTTCATATCCCCGTAACTTTCTCCAGAAGGTGATTAAGAGAAGGTGCAGGAGACTCACTTGCAAATGGATACACACAAGTCGGGAGAGGATACAGGAATGTGAAAACGTGTGGCCGCCACTGAGAGTCTAAATATGTTGTTAACTGGACGCAGTCTCCAGACTTCTGTTCCACGAGCCTCAGCTCCTCGTCACTCATAAAGATGTCGTAGCATTTATCTCCCGTTATTTCCCCAAGTTCACGAGTCTTTCATCTGCAGGGTTGAATCTATTTCTCCAGCTCCACTGAGATGCTGTTGACAGGGAGCAGCATAAGCAGGTTTCCTGCGGGCACCGCGGTGACTGGGCGCCACCCGGATCGTGCAGTGAGCAGCCCAGCAGATCAGCTGATGCCGCCTCCCGTCATATAAACCTGTCAGTGTGTGTGGTGATGACATTTGCTCATTTATTTCTAAATGTTTTTATTTACTTGTGTCCTGAGGGAGAGAGGCGTGTGATCATGCGAAAGCTGGAGCGGGGCAGCCAGAGAGGGAGGGGGACTCGCAGCAGACTCCGGGCCGAGCACGGAGCCCACGGGGCCGGGGGGGGGCTCAGTCCCACAAGTCTGCAATTGTGACCTGAAATCCAGAGCTGGGCCCACTGCGGCGCCAGCCGAGCCCCCGTGGTGATGCTCGCAGCCTGCCCTCCTGACAACTTTCAGGTGGGTCACACAGTCGGGTTCGTAGTCGCTGTGACGTGGGACCCACAGAGCTTACTCAGCTTGTGGCCAGGAGCCTGCACGCACGGAGCAGCAGGTGCCACTTCCCCTTCCTGCCCCGGCGACTACCGTCCTGCTCCTCATTCCTATGACTTCGGCTTTCTAACGCTCACCTGTAAGTGGACACTGCAGATGCGTCCTCTGCCTTCGGCAACGTCCTCACAGTCCTCATCCGTCGTTGCTCCACCTGACCCGCACCCTCTTGGGCCTCCAGTTGGCAGCAGCTGCGTGGACCGTTCCCACGTCTTGGCCAGTGTGACTAGCGCAGCGACGGGCCTGGGGTACACACGTGTCTCTGGGCAGCGGTTTCGTTCCCCTTGGAGACACACCCGGAGGCAGATTGCCAGGCCCCGTGGCAGCTCTGCTTTTAGTTTCTTGAGGAACCCGCATGCTGCGTCCCTGGTGGCCGTGCCACCACTGTGCTCCTTGCCTCTGGGCACCGGCGGGCGCGGGGTGACACCTCGTCGTTGTCCTCGCTGGCCCATCCCCGGGCCTCTGAGCCCTGTGATTGCTCCGTCTGGCCAGTGCAGGTCCCCTGCTCTGCCGTCAGCTTGTCTCATGGTCATTGGGGCCCTGCTGGGACCTAAGCTTGTTCACAGCCTGGCAGCAGGAGAGGACACGGGCCAGGCCCTGAGGGCTGCATCCCCGGCCTTCTGGAAGGCGCCTGTGCAGCCAGCAGCTTGGCAGGCGCAGCAGCTCCTGCGGGGGGGCCGGGCCCTCCGTGTCTGCAGCACCAAGTCCTGGTGCCAACCCTCGATGGCTCCCGCCGCCTGTCCCGGCAGGGCCTGGCCTCTGGCCCCTCAGACCTGTCTGGGCCACACGTGCTCGTGGTCCTGGGGCTGCCACCCCCTCGGGTCCCCGGCTGCTCAGCCGCCGCCGCCAGCCCCGCTGTGTGGGTGAGGCCTGGTGACGGGCGCGCTGCTGCACATGCCTCTGGCTTCCACCCCAGGCTCTTACCCACGTGTTCGTGATCTCAGAGTCCCCACCCCTTGCCAGGTGGCCACAATCTGGGGCACACCATTCCCTGATACCCTCCCAGTGACCCACCATCGCACCCACGGGCAGTGGGTTCCACTGATGTGTTTCCTGGGTCACCCTGGGGGCCTCCGGCTGCCGGGCCAGGGGCCGAGTGTCCCCGGACCACACTCGCGCTGAGGTCCTCTGCCTGCTGGGAGGGAAGGGAGTGGGTCCCCAGATGCCATCCTGCCCCCTGGCCCTCCGACGGCTCCTCCAGCCCTCGTGCTACCCCAGCCTCCCGAAAGCAGGCAGCGCCCCGGGTTTGCTGCAGGCACCTGAGCCCCTCGAGGGTGGAGCTGGAGGAGCCACAGGTCGACCGCCAGGGAGGTGAGCAGGCGGGGGGGACAGCGTGGGCATCCCGGGGGCTCCGCAGCTCTCGGCAGCTCTCGGCAAGGCGTAGCCAGCCTGGGAGGCGTCGGAGCCGGAGTCGGAACCGGAGCCACACGACCGGGGTCCCTCTGCTCTGGGGTCGGGCCTGCGTTATCTCTCTTTCTTCCCTGCCGGGCCCTGGGCGGTGGCTCAGGTAGGTCCCGCGGCTGGAAGCCAAGCGACGCTGCCCTAGCCGCTGCCCCTGCAGCTCCTTGCTGGCCCGTCCAGGAATGCTGCGCCCCAGGCTCTGCAAGGCACGACCCCCGTGCCTCTGCCACCTCAGCACCTGCTCCACAAACCGTCCCTTCCTCGTCCTCAGCTGCAAGGCCTTGTTCCCTACCTCACTGAAAATACAGGAAAGGACCTTGTACAAGTTATGGCCATCACCGTGCGTTCACTTCTCTCCTTCCTGCTCCGGGGGAAGACGTCCTTGCCGGCAGCAGAGGCCGACCCGTCCACCTGGCTACGGGGCCCATAACCTCTGGGGCACTAAACACAAAGCTCCAGAAGTTCTGTCTCTCAGTGTCTCCTCTGCCTCAGTTTCCCTCCTCCACGAGATCATCGCATCATACAAAAATATGCTATTATTTGTCTTTGAAGTTCTCATCCCCCCCTCCCAGGTACTAGTCAGTGTATCTGCTTCCCCTAGACACCACTGGTCTCTGGTTCCGCTCTTCACCTTCTGTCTTGAGCCAATCAGACTATTTTTCCCCACAATTCTATCAAAATGGTTCTTAACCCGGTATATTACCGTAGGGGTTATGCTGGGGTTGCCATAACCAAGTACCGCAAACTAGGTGACTCGAACAACAAATATTTATTTTCTCATGGTTCTGGAGCCTAAAAGTCTGAAATCAAGGTGTCTGCAGGATTGCTCTCTTTGAAGACCTGTCTTCTTGCCTCCGGGTGGCCACCCTGGTGTCTTCCCTCTGTGCACATACACATCTATATCACTATTTCTTCTTTTTATCAAAACACCCGCCATATCAGATTAGGGCCCAATATCATAGCCTCGTCTTAATTTTTTTTTTAATTTTTTAATTTTTAATTTATTTATTTTTCTTCTTAATTTCATTCCTGTTTTAAAGACATCTCCAAACACAGGTACATTCCAGGAGAGCTAGGGGTTAGGACTCCCCATGAATTCTGAGAGACCCCATCCAGCACACACCACACGGCCACCTACAAGCTCCATGTTGCTGACACTCAACGCTCAGTTCTCAGTGGTCACCTCACTTCATCAGTCAACTAGACTATACAGTTCAGAACTCAACTCTCTTTGAAACACTTTCATCTTCTTTCTTCTTTTTTCTTTTATTTATTTTTTTGAAACACTTTCATCTTCTTTTTTTTCTTTTATTTTTTTTGAAACACTTTCATCTTCTTATTTTTTTTCTTTATTTTTTGAAACACTTTGATCTTCTTTCTTCTTTCATTTTGTTTATTTTTTTGAAACACTTTCATCTTCTTTCTTTTCTTTTGTTTATTTTTTTGAAACACTTTCATCTTTTTATTTCTTTTCTTAATTTTTTGAAACACTTTTATCTTCTTCTTTCTTTTATTTATTTTTTTGAAACACTTTCATCTTTCTTCTTTCTTTTCTTTTATTTTTTTTTGAAACACTTTCATCTTCTTCTTTCTTGTCTATTTTTTTGAAACACTTTCATCTTCTTTCTTCTTTCTTTTCTTTTATTTATTTTTTGAAACACTTTCGTATTCTCACTCACTGGTTCTCTTTGCTCTCCTTTGCCAATTCCTCATCAGCTTGATCACTAAAGATCGGGATGCTCCAGAGCTCCTCAGAGCTCATTCACCAGGTGATACTGTGTAGTCCCCGGTTTTCAAATAACATCTTTATACCGAGGACTCCCAAATTTTTATCTTCAGCCCAGACTATGTCCTTGAACCCTAGATGGGCGTGCTCAGCTGCCCACTCATTACCACCAGGACAGTACCTAAAATCACCCTCTCAAACTTGATATACCCAAACTCCTTCTCCTTTCCCAGGGCCCAGAAGAAAGCCTGGCTCATAATAGATGTTTAATAAATATTTGCTAATAATGAATGAGTGAACACAAATATAACTAGCATTGTTTTATCTTTCTGGAGGAAATTCTCTCATTCGTGAAGTAAACTATGACCTGCTAAACTATGACTGCTTCCTTTGCTAGTTTGTAAAATTGAGATAACAGGAAAGAATAAGATGCTCTTTGCTCACAGCAAGATTGCTTTAATGAATCTTCAGGGTAAGCTTAGAATTTAGTCTTTATATAAAAAAGTCTTTTAGAGGACACCTGGGTGGCTCAGCGGTTGAGCGTCTGCCTTTGGCTTAGGTCCCAGGGTCGAGTCCCACATCAGGCTCCCTGCATGGAGCCTGCTTCTCCCTCTGCCTGTGTCTCTGCCTCTCTCTGTGTCTCTCATGAATAAATAAATACAATCTTTAAAAAAATTATTTTGAAAGTTGTATCTCCTATATTTGCATTTGATATAGAGTTTTCATGGAAAAGCTTACATGGGGAATTCTAACCCTATGGACTCGCTTCTGCCTCACACACTTTTCCCTGTCAAAGTGGTGGAGTGTAGCTTTTTACTGACTTTAGGTCACATGAAGGGTGGAGGTACTAGATTTAAAGACATTGAGTCAGATTGGACATTCACCTGATATTTCCAGCATCAGAAATTCTAAGAAAAAATGTGACAAATATTAACCAGCTATGATTTGATTAAAGGCAGTTGACACTACCAACACCCCTTCTGTCTGTGACCCCAGTGGCGATTAACAGCTTTTATTCCTCTGTTCTGTGTGTGTGTAGGCATGAAAGTAGGGGCTGGTCCCAGCAGGATAATGGCATGTAGTTGGCATCTTTACTCTTGAGAAATGATTGTTTCCAAACTCCAGGAACATAGTCCCAGCAGAGCCTTCCTTGCCTCTGCAAAGAGGGTCCAGGCAGACTGAACAACTCTGAATTCTGGGGTAAGACAAAAACCAGGATGCTTGAGAACTCTTGTCCTCTTTATTAATCCTTTCATTTTTTTCACCTTACTGTCTTCTCCTCTTGCATTTCCATTCCTCTTGTTGCTTTTGTTCCTACTCAAATCCTTTGAGTAGTACAGAGGTATCCAAGTTTTCCAAGACGGTTGCCACCATTGTCTGCATCCAGGGCTGGCTGATGAGTCACTGACCTTGTAGTTGAGAAAAATATAGAAGGAAACCAAGGGAAGGTCTCACAGCTCTTCAGTAGCTCATCTGTCTCTTACTCTTTTTCACGATATATCATTAAGATTTATTCCAAAACCTCTCCCTAAGGTACTCCACCTCTGAAAATGTTATACTGCCCCACATTAGAACAAGGATACTTTCATAGTGGGATGTTGTTTGTTAAAAACAAAAGCAAAACCACACTTTTTTATATGTGTGGAGAGTCTCAGCTTGGGCCAAAGTGTGTCTTCCTTTAGAGTCAAGATAAATTTATTTATCTTTATTTATTAAATTATTATGAATTTATTTATAACAGGAACACCCTGCGGATTGGCCACAAGGTAGCCACAAGGTACAAGGTCCTAACTCCTTCCAAGGTTAGAAGGAATCAGATATGATGTATTCATTTCAATAATTCTCCAACTTTATCAGCCATCAAAATCACCTAAAAGCCTTGTTAAAATTCAGATTATTAAGTCCACTCTCAGAATCACTGATTCAGTAGGTCTGGGTAAGGCCCCCGAATCTGCATTTCTAAGCATTTTCCAGGTGTTAACGATGCTGTTAATTGGTGGGCACCATGGCTTTAGACGCTGGGGGAGAGGAGGGTCTCTGAGGGCAGGGCACCGTTCTGTCCTAACCCCTTCCAGCCTCATGGATCTACACGACGTCCTAGGGAGACGGGGACAAAGCAAATGAAATGTCTCTGAGGCTCTGGAGTGTTTGGCTTTGGTACATTTCGAATTGAATATGACAGAAGAAGGGGGAGGTTGTTCTCATCCACGGCCCCACAGATCACCAGAGCCCTACACCTTGAGTGTTCAAAGGTTCTGAGGCATCACGGGTCGTGCCCTGTCAGGGTGATGAAACAGAGACAGTGAGCCAGTGCAGCACGTACATCAACTGTACAGAAAGCTGCATATGTTTAATGTGTATAACCCGAAACACGGTTGCTTTGTTGATGATGGTGGTGGTGGAGTCCAACTCCCTTTGGTCAGAGTTTTGCCTAAGGCCTTTGAGTGGCATCATTTTAGTATTAAATTATAGTTCTTGCACTTTCTATAATTTGCAATTTGCCAATTGACTGGGTACATGCTCCCAGGGTTCCAATAATGTGTACATCCAATAAATTAGAGACTAAACAGATTAACGCTATGATTCTTATTTAAAGAATGAGATAAAAAAGCAAAGAAAAACATTACTTGCTTCAGGCCAGAAAGGTTAGTGGCAGATTTAGAAATAGGAGGGAAAATGCTCCCTAACCTTCTGCATGGACCACATTAGTTACTATTAGATAATCTTTCACTGCTGACCATTTTCAAATGAAAATGATTAATTTTCATTTTCAAATGAAAAAGATTAATTCTGATTATTCCTGCATACTAGTAAAATAAGGAAGAAAATGTATTTGACTAATTGGGAAATATCTAAATCCACTGTTTGTTGTTGTTTTGTTTTTGTTTTTTTTACAAATCTGGGATTGCTCTAACAGGGTCAAAGGCACAAGACTCCATGACAAGCCTATGACGGGAGTTCTATTTTTCAAGAAAGGGAGTTATGAAGAAGGCAGGTAAACAAAGCGTGCTATTCATTTTGGGGTGAAGATGAAGTCATTTTCCTACAGTCGTTAAGGACGGATGCATCTTCCTTCACAGAGCAAATAAATACCAGGAAAAATGAGAGCATCACAGGCTGAAAAGAAGCTTCTCCTACTACAAATAGGAGCAAGAGTAGGTTTAAGTCACCTCCAAAGCTGGATTATCTCTGGATTTATATCAGACAAGGAAATTTAAAAGAGGCATATGGAGTATAAATCCTCATAGGAAAAAAAAAAAAATCCTCACAGGACCTTGAGAGAAGGCTTTGTTTAAAAGACGCAGCCCTCGATGTCGTATAATATGCAGGCTCTAATGTTACTAAATAATTAAAATGTGCCTGGAGTTCATGGACGCTTTGAAAATATGACACACGTGGCATTAAATGTCTCATATGCAGTCACAGAAAAGCGGTGGCTTTTCTGGTATAATCAAGGGCACCAGAATGTACATGATATTAGGAGGGTCACATGCATGTTCACAAATGCGGAAACTATGAAAGCTCCAGTGAAGTCTATGCTGTGTGGATGCGCTGAGGCGTAAAATATATCTAAGGAAGAACGTCCTCGTTCCTTGGATGGATGAGAAATATTTCCTGAAGAATTAGACATTTTGTCATTTTCCAGCTGCTGAAAGCTTGTGAAATTAAGAGCTCACTTTGCCTCACGCATGACGTTGGAAGTAAAAACACATGCGGGGGTTTTGTTGTTGCTCCGCACGCAGTTATCTTCCCCACAGAGTGGCTCCAACCGCAGTGAACCTAGAAGTAGGCTGCCGTCGAGAATTCGGGAGGTGACCTTTTAAAACCCTAAGACGCAGGCTATGCCCGAGACAATGAAATCAGAGTAGTAGGATGGACCTTCAGCCTCAGTTACTGATCTTACTATGGTTTTTATTTTTCAGCCTTACTGAGGTATAATTGGCATCCAGTGGATCCCCCAAACACTGGCTTATAGGGCACGGGTCCGCTCGCCCACAGACCACACTGCAGTACGATTGATGCATCTTTCTCTTCCTTATGGTTTCCTCAGCCCCATTGTTTTCTCCAGCTTACTTTACTGTGAAACAGTTTATAGTACGTGTCACATACAGAATACGTGTTAAATAGCTTATCAGTAGGGCTTCTGGCCAACACCAGGCTATTAGTAGTTAAGCTTGGGGGAGTCAAAAGTTATATGTAGACTTTCAGCTACATGGGGGGGGGGGCTGGTAGTTGATGTCCTGTTGTTCAAGGTCAACTGTACAGAAAGCTGCATATGTTTAATGTGTATAATTTGATGCGTTTACACATATGCCAACACTGGTGACAGCATCACTACAAGGTAATAGCCATATGCAGCTCCTCCCAGGGTTTCCTTGTGTCCCTCTGTCCTTTTTGCTTTATTTTGTTTTGTTTTTGTGGTAAAAACACTTAACATGAGATTTACCCACCTGATAAGTGTTATGAACGCACGATACCGTATCGTTAACAAGAGGCCCCATGTTGTATAGCGGCTCTCTAGCACTTACTCATCCAGCATAACTTAAACATTTTGCCTGCTGAATAATAAACCATTTCCCCCACTACTCAGTCCCTGGAAACCACTGTTATATCCTCTGCTTCTATGAATTTGACTACTTTTGGTACGTCACATAAGTGGAATCATGCAGTATTCACCCCTCTGTGACTATTTTATTTATAGGATGTCCTCCAGGTCCATCCATGTTGTCACAAATAGCAAGATTTCCTTCTTTTTTAAGGCTGAATAATATTCCATTGTGTGTGTGTGTATATATGTATATATATATATATTTTTTTTTTCTTAATCCATTCATCTGTTGATGAGCATTTGGGTCATTTCCACATCTTGACTATTATGAACAGTGTTACACTGAGCATGGGAGTACAGATATCTCTTTGAGATCCTGAGTACAATGTTTTGGATGTATATACCCAGAAGTTAGATTGCTGGATCATATGGTAGTTCTATTTTTATGTTTTTTGAGGAATCCTCATACTATTTTTCGTAGTTGTTACACCATTTTACAATCCCACCAATAGTATTCCAATTTCTCTGCAGCTTCTCCAATGCTTATCTTTTTGTTTTTTAAATAATAGCCATCCTAACAGATATGAGGTGTCAACTCAGTGTAGTTTTTTCTCTTTTTTCTTCTTTATGATGATGTTTTTAACCTGAGAACAAAGACTAAGATACTTATCTTCCACATTTTCTTTATTGCACTTCTAATGAGCATTTTCCTGATTATTAATGATTATTAATGACTAATGATTAATTTCCTGATTATTAATTGAGCATCTTTCCGTACACCTGTTGGCCATTTTGCAGGATCACAAATTTGATATACAAAACTGATTGCATTTCCAAACACTAATAATGAACGATCTAAAAACAAAATTAAGAAAACAATCCTACCTACAATAGTACCAAAAAGGGTAATATACTTAGGAATAAACTTTTTCTATAGAAATAGAAAAATAATTCCAAAGTTCATGTGGGATCACAGAAGAATTACAATAAGCAAAGGAAGCTTCAAAAAGAATGAACAAGCTGGAAACATCGTATGTTCTGATTTCCAAGTGTGTTAGGAAGTTGCAGTAATTAAAACAGCACCGTACTGCCAGACAGACAGACAGACAGACATGCTGACAGAATGGAAGAGGGAGCCCAGAAATCAACCTATGCATACACAATCAACTGATAATTGACAAGGAATTGGGAAAGGATAGTCTCTTCAACAAATGGTGTTGGGAAAACTATACACACATGCAAAGACATAAATTGGACCCTGATACTAAAGGACCCAGTTCGGTTGGACTCTATGCTGAGACCAATACAGAATGCATTGAGGACTTAAATGTGAGACTAGAAACTGTAAAAGCCCTAGAAGAAAACTTAGGGAAAAGCTCGTGGCCACTGGACTTAGCAATGATTTCTTGGGTACGACCCCCAAAGCACAGGCAACCTAAGCAAAAATAGTCAAGTCAGGAAAACATCAAACTAAAAAGTTTCTGTACAGCAAAATAAAAAAACAACAAGGATAGAAAGGCAACCTAAGGCATAGGAGAAAAAGATTTGCAAACCATAGAGGTAATAAAGGGTTGAATTCCAAAGGAATAAGGAACTCCTAAAACTCAACAGCAAAAAATCAAATAACTGGCTTAAAAATGAGCAAAGGACTTGAATAGACATTTTCCCAAAGATGTCAGTTACTATTTCTGATGCTCCACGGGTGAGTCCATGTGAAGGACTACTGCTCACAGGGGCCTCCGCTGAAACGCCTGCTGTCATAAATAGTTCCTATGCAGCCCACTCGCACATACCCTTTTTTGCGACCTGATTTTTCACAGGAGCCTTTGTCTATTCTCTTGAGATTTTCCCTGTGTACAAACTCATTATTTTAGTAATTACCAAATACAGGTACCATAACTATGACTCAAGCTCACAGAGTTTGGTGATCTAATTCTTAGAGCTGTCTCAGTATTAGTTTCCTGTTGCTGCTATAACAAATTACTACAAATGTAGTGGCTTAAAACAACACTGATTTTTTTTTTTTTTTGTCATAAAGTTCTGAAGTGAGTCTTAACGGGTCAAAATCAAGGTATCCACATAGCTGTGCTCCTCCTGGAGGCTCGGGAGCAGATCTGTTCCTTGCCTTTTTCTGCTTCTAGAAGCTGCCTAGATTCCTTGGATTGTGACTCCGATGCCTGCTTCCATCACCCCATCTCCTTCTCTGACTCTCACCCTCCTTCCTTCCTCTTGTAAGGACCTTTGTGATTACCCTCGGTCACCTGGGGGCCACCTTTTCCAGGATCGTCTTCTTATCTCAAGACACTTAATCATATCTGCAAAATCCTTTTGCCACATAAGGTAACAAAGTCACAGGTTTGGGACATTCAGATGTATTTGGGGTCCACTATTTTATCTACAACAATGTAAATAAACTACCATGTGATGGGGGCATGACCAGAGCATTACTCGGTTGACATAATATTAAGCTGGGGTTCATTTTGCCAGGCCCATTGGTTCTCACGTGACATACTCACGCAGGGCAGGTCGTGAGACTCCCTCTCCACAGCGTCACACACTATAAATCACCATCTGTCTCATTCAATTTCAGTGCATCTGTTCAAACGAAAGGCCAAGCCACAACTTTTTTCCTAAAGCACATCTGCCGACGTGAGAGCACCTACCCTTTAGCGTCCTGGCCAATGTCAGTTGTCCGAATGGCGTAGGAAAGTAATCACAGTATGTATTTTGTGTCGAGCTCGGATGCTGGCTACGGTGGAATGGAGGGCTCCCCAGTCTGGTCTCCTGGTGCTCGTCATTCATTCAGGGGGTATTTTCTTCGAAGTCCCTACTAGGAGCCGCGGTCTTCTACATCAGGGGCCCCAGAGGTTGCACCACGGGATGTCGGGCACACACGGTGAAACAATCTTTAGGGGCCCCGGAGAGGCTCAGTCGGTTAAGCATCTGCCTTCAGGTCAGGTCACAGCCTGGAGTCCCGGGCTCCAGCCCTACAGGGCCTCCCATCTCAGCGGGCAGCCGGCTTCTCCCTCTGCCTCCACCCCCCCCCCCCGCATTCTCTCTCTCATTTGCTCTCTCTCTCTCTCTCAAATAAGTAAGTAAATAAATGAAATCTTAAAAAAAAACACCTCACCCCTTGAACTCCTAACCCTGAGAGCATCAACCAGCAGGCCGCAGGGACTCATTTTGTGGGTCTCGCATTCAGGGAGCCGGGGTGGGGTGGGCGCTGTCACGGGGGGGCGCCTACCTGGAGGAGAGGCAGGCCACGGCCCTTCCTGCTCCAACTACTACGGCTGCTATTGTCGGGGTCACGACCGAGGCTGGCTCTGCAGGACCCCCAGGAGGAGGCCTGCACCCCCAGGAGGCGGTGTCTATAGGAGGCAACGTGCTCAGTGCCTCCGGGACAAAAGGCGGGTGTCCATTCCGTTACTGCGTATTTTCCTTATTCCCATTCCTTCCCTCTTCTTTCTCCTTTCTTACATGTGGATACGTTTCAAGCCAGTCAGCCTTTAACTGCGAACTACTGTCACCTCACTTTTTAATTTTCTGATTGTTACATTTCATTGAGAATGAAAAGCAGATGCTATTCTGTTTTCTAGAGTAGTTTTTTTAGAGTAATTTTTTTAAACCTGGTTTACCTTTGTATCATGAGTTCAGTGGTTTATTGTGTTAAGAATCCTAAGCTTCGTGTTGATTACTTCTGTTTTCTCTGCCTTGAATGATTAAAAGTCCATAAGGTGGGGCACCTGAGTGGGTTCAGAGGTCGAGCATCTACCTTCGGCCCAGGGTGTGACCCTGGCTCCCAGGATCGAGTCTCGCATCGGGCTCCCTGCATGAAGCCTGCTTCTCCCTCTGCCTGTGTCTCTGCCTCTCTCTCTCTGGGTCTCACAGGAATAAATAAATAAAATCTGAAAAAAATATAAAATAAGTAAAAGTCCATAAGGCTTAGTACTTATCACCCATAAAGTCAATGACCTTCACTTGGCCTCTATACCAGCTATTAATCTTTAGAATTTGCACCTCATTTTTGAAGCCACTAATTAAGTATTTGGTGCCTATCTGGTATAGTTTTCCTGGACTCATTTCCTGAATTCCTCCTCTAATCTGCCTTTATAGCTATGAATTAATTCCTAGATATTTGTCAGTCATGTGTAGCTTATCCCTGGTCCAAAACAATGCTCAAAGTCTACAGATTCAGAGGTCCCTGCTCGTAGGGATCTTTCTGTCTCTCGGTCTTTCAACCTCATCTTCAACGTGGATGGCACTGGAGGGTATTACACTGAGTGAAGTAAGTCAGTCGGAGAAGAACAATCACCACATGATCTCACTCCTACGGGGAATAGAAGAGATAGAGAAAGGGATTATAGGGAAAGGAGGGGAACTGAGTGGGGAAAACCAGCAGGGGAGACAAACTCTGAGCGACTCCTAACTCTGGGAAACACAAAGGGTTGCGGAAGGGGAGGTGGGCGGGAGGATGCGGTGCCTGGGTGGCGGGCACTGAGGGGGGACACCTGAGGGGATGAGCACTGGGTGTGAGGCTATATGTTGGCCAATTGAATTTAAATAAATTTTGTTTTAAAAATTTGAATTACTGTCTCAGTCAATCATAGAATCCTCATCTCGCATGTTGTAAAATCTCAGAAAGCTGAAAAAAAAAAAAAAACACAAACGGTGAGCTCCATACATGCATAGAGAATAGCAGGGGAAACGAACTTCACCTCAACTAGCACATACATGGACAGTCTTCCAGAAGCTGTTCAGTGTTTGTCACACTCTGTCTTCTTTTGTATAAAGTCCAACGGAAAACTCCGGATACAGAAGGTGGGGTATTGGAGGTAGTTGAAGGGGCTCCAGAAACAAATATAGTAATAGGGTAGAAACTGAAAGCATGGGGGTCCCTGGGAGGCTCAGCGGTTTAGCACCTGCCTTCGGCCCAGGGCGTGATGCCGGGGTCCCAGGATCGAGTCCTGCGTCGGGCTCCCTGCATGGAGCCTGCTTCTCCCTCTGCCTGGGTGTCTGCCTCTCTCTCTCTCTCTCTCTCTCTCTCTGTCTCACATGAATAAATAAATAAAATCTTAAAAAAAAAAAAAAGAAACTGAAAGCATGACTGCCCTTATGCTGTGGCACCTAGTAGCTCACATAGAGCTCTCACATACATTTTATCAGTTTCAGCCAAAAAGACAAGTCACGATCATCCACTCCAGCCCAGGGGGGCAACAGACTCAAGAAGGTCAGTGAGTGACCTAAAGGCACACGTCCAGTCAACATCAGACCTAAGAGGCAAAGGAAAAGAAAGGGACACCAAGGGACAAATTTGAAAGAAGCAAAAGGTTGCGCTCGGAAGCAGGCGGTTAGCACTTACAAGGGAAGCCCTTTGTGAAGAGTGACGGTGACGTTTGGACCCAGAACCAGGAAGCTCCTCTTGGAGACGCTGATACCTCCCACGTGCCCACCTCTGTCCCCGCGGTTCAAGCTACATGGGCCCAAAACCTTCAGTTGCATCATTTTGCTGATCTGTGAGCTCACTGAGGACTTGACAAGTCGTCAGGGCGCCCGGGGAGCTCGTGACCCCGGGTCCCGGTATCCAGTCCCGCATCGGGGCCCCCAGGGAGCCTGCTTCTGCCCCCGCCTGGGTCTCATGCATTAATAAGTAACGTCTTACAGCTCCAAAGCCTGGCCAGGCCGTCCTCCGAGGCCGTCCCCTCCCCGTGGCTCCCAGCGCCCTGCACCTGCTCCGGCCTGTCGCACCTGCTCCCGCCTGTCACACCTACTTCCCCCTGTCACACCTGCCGTCTTGGTCTCTGGTGTCCGCCCCGCGAGCAGCCACCACTTTCTTCCACCTCTTTTCCCAAAGCTGAGATGTCGCTGCCCCGTGTCGGCTGCGCTCGAGCCGCGCACCTCGGCGCCGTCAAAGCCCATCGGGTCACCTCAGCCATGTGTTTCTGTGCTGGGGACAGTCAAGGTCTGGCTGGAGAGTGACTTCCCAGCCGCGGTCGCAGCGAGGCGCAGCAGGACGGCGGTGCTGCCAGGTCCCGGGCCCCTCGCTGGCGGCCTCGCACCCTGCCCCAGCCTCAGCCCCGAGCCCTCGGCCTCCACACGCTTGGCCGCCACGGTCGCGGGCGGGGGTGGCAGGGGGGCAGCGAGCGGGCCCCGGGGAGGCGAGGCCTCCCAGTCCCCGGACGGAGGCTGCCCCCGGGCCCTGCGCCCCCCTCAAGCTCCCTCACCAGGTCCCGTGGGCTTCGGCGGTGGGTGCTGCTTCCCGAAGAATTCAGCCCCACGAAGCTGCTAGGACCGGGCCGGGCCGCCGGTGTCCGGGGCTCGGCTCATCCTGCCGGGCAGGCCGGGGGGCTCGGCCAGGCCTGGAGGCCGCGTGCTCACCCCCCCCGCCGGGACCCCGCGTGGAGCCCGCAGCCACCGGAGGACACGGCCCCGCGGGCAGGTGCGGGCGGCCCTGGACGATGCTCGGCGCGGGATCCCAGGGAGCCGGAGCCGCTGCGTCCTCCAGCCGACCCCACCCCGGGTCAGGGGAGCCCCGCAGGAACACGGGGACCCGGGGGCTGAGGTCCTGTCCCCCTGACGCCATGTCCAGCCGGCCCGCCCTGGGCTGCCGGGCCTGCTCCCGGGCGCCTGGCCTTCCCCTCCCGGGGCCACCCAGCTGGACGCCAGTGCCTCGGCCAGGGCCGGCTCGCTGGCTGCGGGGCCCTGAGCCCCCCAGGGCGCCTCTCCCTGCTCCACAGGTGCCCGGGCTCCCCTCGGCCCGGGATCCCGCGACTGTGCGCAGGCACCGCGGCTCCTGAACGGGCGCTGAGCGGTACTTGTCACAGGAGGCCCTCGGGGTCGGGGGCTGACTCCGGGTCCAGGTGGCCCCGAACTGGGGCATGACCTGGGGCATGAGATGGGCCCAGGCGACCCGACCTGGGGTGTGACCTGGGGCCCAGGAGGCCTGACCTGGGGCGTGACCTGGGGCCCGGGTGGCCACTGACCTGGGGTGTGCCCTGGGGTCCGGGTGGCCCTGACCTGAGGCGTGACCTGGGGCATGAGATGGGCCCAGGCGACCCGACCTGGGGTGTGACCTGGGGCCCAGGAGGCCCGACCTGGGGCATGAGCTGGGGCCCAGGTGGCCACTGACCTGGGGTGTGACCTGGGGTCCGGGTGGCCCTGACCTGAGGCGTGACCTGGGGCATGAGATGGGCCCTGGCGACCCGACCTGGGGCGTGAGCTGGGGCCTGGGTGGCCGCCGCCCCCACTTGGGGTCTGCTCGCTCCCACTCCCTCTGCCCCTCCCACACTCTCAAAACTAAATAAACAAAATAATTTTTAGAAGGACATCTGATGGCTCCTTGAGGTGACGTCACTCTCTGCTCCTCTCCGATACACAGCTTTTGGTACGTAAGAAATTCAACATTAAAAGGCGATGATGACAACGCAGGGGTGACCAACGACACTGAATGCCGATGGCACAACACGGGAGTCGCCCCCAGTGCCACGTGCTCCACAAATCGTCCCCGGAACCTACTGCACTGCTGGGACCACGGAGGTGGGCGGGTGGCCACCGAGGACACCACGGGGACTTCCGACATCTCACACGGGAGCTCTGTCGTCTGCAGGGGCTGCTGGCACCGACTGGGACCCTCCTGGTTTCAGGAGAACCTGTGGTGGCCCCACGCGGGCCTAGAGCAGTGGGTGCTCGGTGGCAGGTGCCCCCTCCCAGCCCGACCAGGGCCCAAACCTGCAGCGCTAGGGACCAGCCTCCACCTGTGCCCCAACCCCTCGACGCTCAGACTCGGGTTGTGTCCCCGGGTCACTCAGAGGCCCTGGGAGGGCAGGAGGGACAGGGACGGGATGGGGACAGGACGAGGACGGGGGACCAGGCTAAGTAGATACATCAGGGGCAATTGAGCATCTTAAAGCCCCAATGGGAGACTAGTTGTAGAAAGTTGTGGCATCTGTAACACGGTCAGGGGTGAGAGGGAGCATCCTGGGGACAGCCTGGAGGCCGAGGGGACCGTCCTGGGGACAGCCTGGAGGCTGAGGGGACCGTCCTGGGGACAGCCTGGAGGCCGAGGGGACCATCCATGGGACAGCCTGGAGGCCGAGGGGACCATCCATGGGACAGCCTGGAGGCCGAGGGGAGCATCCCTGGGTCAGCCTGGAGGCCGAGGGCAGCATCCTGGGGACAGCCTGGAGGCCAAGGGTGGAGAAAGGCTTGTGTCTGGAGCTCAGTCTATCAACGCACCTGTTACAGGAGACCTAAGAGGCAGTCATCGTGACACGACACACCTGTCTAGGCCCTCTGAGGGTGTTTGTCCTGAGTTGTGTGGCACATTCTCCCTTAAAGGACCTTGGGACGAAGCCTTTCCTCAGAAGGAACTCAAGCTTGGGGCCCGGGCCGTCACTGCCCCTTGTCCCTGAATTCAGGCGCAGCAGCTCCGACTGCACCCCGGCCCCAAACACGTCTCTAAGGGGCTCCTGATGCGGGTGCTGCTCCCTGGCCCTGCTGGGGGTGTTGCTCCTTTAAGGACCTTAGAGTTCTTATATCTCAGCTGTAAATTGTGGCGAGTCCTTCCTTGTCTTATGAAAAATAAAGAAAGAACAAGCCAGGGACGATGGAGGAGCAGCATTGGAGCAATAAGACGATGGTGACATAACTACAAATGCAAATCAAATTTTTAAAACTATCCAGACTTACTCTTAGTCCTGAAACTTGTATTAAAGGAGAAAGTTTAGGGAACTCTTTCTTGTAAAGCCTCAGGGAGCATCTAGCTAAAATCCGTGGCAAATAGGTTCTCCATGTGAGTGTGCTTAATGTCAAAATGCTTCCTAACAGGAAGGGAAGATGCATCTTCTTTGGCTTTTCTAAAAAGAGCTTTAAATAGAATTCTTGAGACACTCCACCATCTATTTATTAGTCATTTCTTAAACTCCCAAAGGAACATTTTTCTTAAAGATTATTTGTTCTATTTTTAATAAACCTAACAGAAGTGTGAATTGACTTTTTGCTAGTTTTGATGGCAAGCATGGGGCTGTATAAACTATGTCGTGGTGCCAAGTTTCCCTCCAAAATTTTTTAGTTAACATAGGTCAAAAAGGACAGGTTAGATGGGTTAGAGAAGAGATAAGTTTGTTATCATGGATTAAGTTTTTCTTAAAATTTTAACCTACATGAGAGATTTTATAAAAGATATTTTTATTAAAACTGCTAAGTGCAAGACACTGAGACATAGCCAAGATACAGTCGAAATGACTGGAAATAATCCCCGACATCTGCAGGGGAAATAGATGTTAAGATTTAAGTTTCAAATTAGAAGAAAAATAAGTTTCCTGAGCCTTCATTCTTAACGTCTAAAGATAGACTGTGTAGGTCGATATTTCTCGAGAATATTGGCAGATTGGTGTTGTCAGCACTTGAAGGCTTGAATGAGGCCTGCTCCAGGAACTTGGAAATAGGATCATGTTCTTTAGAGGAAATCAAGGAATCAAGTTCCCTCCCTATTCCTGCCTGAACGCAGCGGCCTAAGCACTGAGGAGACAGTGGGAGGCTGGCTGGTCAGTGGTCGGCCGGGAGCACGGGGGATGGGGGTCGGCAGGGAGCACAGGGGAGGACGGAGGTCAGCAGGGAGCACGGAGAGGACAGAGGTCACAGGGAGCACAGGGAGGACAGAGGTCACGGGGAGCACGGGGAGGACGAAGGTCACGGGGAGCACAGAGAGGATGGAGGTCACGGGGAGCACAGGGGAGGACGCAAGTCCGTGGGGAGCAAGGAGGACAGAGGTCACGGGGAGCACGGGGAGGATGGAGGTCGGCAGGGAGCACGGGGAGGATGGAGATCACGGGGAGCACGGGGAGGACGCAGGTCGGTGGGGAGCAAGGGGGGACAGAGGTCACGGGGAGCACGGGGAGGATGGAGGTCGGCAGGGAGCACGGGGAGGACAGAGGTCAGCAGGGAGCACGGGGAGGATGGAGGTCATGGGGAGCACGAGGGTGATGGAGGTCAGTGGGGAGCACGGGGAGGACGGAGGTCACGGGGAGCACGGAGAGGATGCAGGTCGGTGGGGAGAACGGGGACAAGGCCTGAGCCAAGAGAGAACGCGAACAAGGCTGTGGAATTCATCGGCAATAGGTGAAAAATGCAGTGTTTACATCTATGAAATAAAATCAAAGCGGTTTTCGTGCGGAACGCCTTTAAAAACACAGATACACAAGTAATATCTGTGGCTTAAACACGCTACTCCAAAAGCTGTAAAAGGAAAACAGAAGAAAGCAAGAGAAAATAAAGATGAAAGCAAAAATTGATGGATTTGAAAACTGAAAAAGTCAAAGTAATAGAATTTAACGCTGTCACTTAAACTCTTTAACAACACGGGCAGATTAGTAGCTAATTTAATCGAGGAATAAAGGGAAAAACCGGAATCATCCACACTTAGAAAGAACAGGAGCATGTGTACAGCAGGGCTCAGGGGGCCTGGGGGCCCAGGCAGGCCTCCAGGACCGTGGTTTGGGCTCAGGTCACGGGCTCAGGACCCTGAGATCGAGGCTCCCTGGCTCTGCCCAGGGCCCCGCGTCCCGCTGCGCCTCCCCCACTCACAGCTCCTTGCTCTCTAACACACGCATGAATCTTTAACATAGAAACAGAACTTTTAAAGAAAATCAGGAAACTACTTTGTACACTCTGAGCATTAAATCCCTTTAATTTTTTTAAGGAAGGATTTATTTCAGAGAGAGAACGCAAGGGCGAGCGCCCGAGCGGGGTGGGCTGAGGAGGGGAGCAGGCCGGGGCCCTGAGCGCCGAGCCCACTCGGGGCGGCCTCCCAGCCCTGAGGTCAGCAGCCGGGGCCGCCCCACCTTACAACAGATGAACATTTAGTAAAGTGGGGCAGAGGGCCCCCAGCTTGGGGCCACGTGGAAGGAGCCGCCACTGCCCTTGCAGCCCAGCAGCGAGTGCCCACCGCGGCCTCCTGGCCAAGGTCACCGGCGGGTCACGGGGGAGCCTCAGGCCGAGGCCCTGCTGTGAAGCAATGACAGTGACACTGTCTCTGTGGCCTCCCTCCTAGAAACCCAGTCTAGGGGCGCCCGGGGCCCAGTGGTTGGGCATCTGCCTTCGGCCCAGGGCTTGACCCAGGAGTCCCAGGATCGAGTCCCACATCGGGCTCCCCGCAGGGAGCCTGCTTCTCCCTCTGCCTGGGTCTCTGGGAATAAATAAATAAAATCTTTTTAAAAAATAAATTTAAAAAATACTACCTTCCAACCATTTCATTAAAAAAAAAAAGTGCTCTCCTAGACACCCCAGGCTCCCAAGCCCACACCTCCTTCTGCCGCCACCACTCTCCTCCCCTGATGCCCGCATCCCCACACGCACGCCCCCACATTCACAAGGACACACACTGCAAATCCTCTCTTTTTCCAGAGACACCTAAACCTTGTTGCCCGGGGCTTTGCCTATTTACTAATCAAAGCTTTGCATGGGAGAAAGTGTAGATGCTCACAAAGAGAAATAGGAAGAGAATCGAAAGGAGTAGAAGTTCTGTAGACATGACAGGAAATGGCTGCGTGGAAGGGGATCTGCGTGTGAATCTCTGCCTTCAGGATCTGGAAGAGCCGGACGACGTGGACGTGTGGATACAAAATTTGCGAGTGGGCGAGATCTTTGAGGCCGAGGCTGGCAGATAAAGAGAAGAAACAGGAGTGGAGAGTAGGTGACTTAATTCAGGAATTTAAATAGTTGGTGGGGAAACTGGAATTGGAAACTGCATCTGCCAGTTTTTCGATTAAGATGCTGAGTTGTTTTTTTTTTTCTGTTCACACAACCGTAGGCACGTGCTCCTCCCAACCCACGTGGGACACGACTGCCATTTGCCGACCTCCTCTTGCGAGATGGTTGTCAGCCCGGGAAGGGCGGCTGCGCATTGGCTGATCCCCGGGTTCGGGGGAACCAGCCGTCTGGGGCTTGCAGGGGGGAGGACCTGCTGCTCAAACACGCGAGGAGTAAACGGAACAGTCAACGGTGTCGATCACCCCACGGAGCACTGGAATGTCACGCAGGGCCGTCCTAGGAACCCGGAGTTTGGTTCCTGTTGGGCGGTGACATCTTCCTGTCCTGCGCCAGTGTTCTCAGATGACGTGGACCCAGCTCACCCCAAGTCTGATGCTCTTGTTTTTGCTGATAATAGACCTTTCTTTCCCCTTCTCTGTGTGCATGACCCATTCCAAGTCCCCGAGAAAAATGGCAATCACCATTTTTGGTGACTGCGCACACAGTGCACCTGCGTGGGCCTACTCTCAAGGCCGTGACTTAACCCCACGATTTGGCTCCTGTGGGTCAGATGCTCGTCCCTGTTTCCCTCAGGTATGGCCAGGGTGGCCTCCTCAGTGGAGGCCATGGGCGGAGCAGCCGTGTGATTTCCAAAAGGATCGTCGTGACCGCAAGCACGTCACACTCCGCGTGGCCTTGCCTTGAAGAGCTAAGCCATGAAAAGAAACCCGTAGACGATGAATTAATACGTGATATATGCGTGGGGTCCACCTAAGGCAGAGGGTTTTCTGGCTGCAGCTGAACGTACACAGTGGCCCCCCCGGAAACACGCTACACGATGACAGAGGAGGCGTAAACCCACGGAGATGAGGAGAAAGGAGGGAAAGACCACAAACACAAGGTTTTGTAAGCGAGAGAGCAGACGCTGGGCCACCGAGTCCGCATTCCCGAGAAAGGCGAATCCTACACGGACCATAGGGAAACCAAGGAGCAAGCAACCTACACGACGTAACCCTCGAGGGAGACGAGGCACCAGGCACCTCCGCGACGGGAGTGGAAGGGGCCGCGGCACGGCGAGAAATGCTAAGTGCAATTGTTCTAAACCACCACGTTGGACGGATGTTCACCTGAAGATCGCGTGAGAATCACGCTCTTGCCTTTTCAAAACTATGCTTTGGTGACAGCCGGCTCGTCGGTTTTCTCAGGTTGAGATAATGCCTCAGATTGGGGGAGAAAGAGGCAAGATGAGCCTGTTACTTCGAGTAATGGGGTCAACGTCCAAAGAACCCATTAAAGTTTGAGAGCGTCGCTTTTCCCTCCCAATCTTTACAGGACTCTTGTTTTCTCCAAGTCTTAGGCACGTGGAACTTGGCTGGGAGCCCAAACCACCTCTCAAAACGGGAAAGCCAGAGAAAAAAGGAAGAGGAGGAAACGCGCCGAGACGTTCGTGCCGGTGTTGGGGCCGGGATGGTGGCTTGCAAGCGGCTCTATTCTGTGCTCAGGAACTGACTTACGCAGCCTCTAACACTGCTCTTGTTTTCCAAATTTTCAACAATGAGTATACACTGCTTACATCATTATCATCAGAAAGAAAGAAAAACCTTGGAGAGATACGGAAAAAACAAACGAGAGCAGTGAGAAAGGGAAGGCCCTCGCCCGAGCTCCTTGCTCTCACACACACCCGGCTCCTCCACGACTGTCGACTCTTTTTAGGTTTTTGGTTCTTGCAGAAGACAAACCTCAGAAAAATAAACTGGCCGGTATATGGCAACTTTCTTTGATCGAATCCTCCGTACTTCTCGGTACCTTTAGGTCCCTGCCGCCTCCGGGCCCCTGGGCCGCTGGCTCTGCCCCCCAATCCCCCCCACCTAGACCCCGTCAGGAGATGCAAACTCACATCCTCCAGGCCCACGATCTGATTGCACGTTAAACAGCGGTTAGACCTATGGGAGCCGAATTACAATCCCCGTTCCCAAGCCGTTGGTCCAGGTCCTGGACTGATGTTGGCCAGGGACCAACAGAAGGTTCCTGGTGGCCGGTCCCCCTCCCGGGAGCTCTTTGGAAGGGGAGCCGAGACGCCGAAGGTCGCCCCGTTGTCGCCCATCGTCGCCCGTCTACACCGCTGCTTGTGCTACAGGCTCATCTGCGAACCACATAGAGTCGCCGCAAACCCAAGGGCCTTACAGAGCCGGCCGCTCAGGGAAGCGCCCTCGCAGGGGTTTCCAGGAGGTCCGCTCTTTCGTTCTTAGGAAATGGGCCAATTTTCACAAAGAAGACGATGTGGGGACAGGGAAGGCCGAGAGGAAAGGGCAGAAAAGGATCTGTCCCTTCACTAAGACGCACGTATTTTATATGTGAACGCCGGGGGTAGCTTCCACTCTGGAGTTCGAGTTCTTTATTCTCCAGCTGAATATTGGAGAATATTCAGGAATATTGCAACGCGACGGCGTTTTCTGGCCGCGCCGCTGTCACGCTCCACGTTGGGGTTCACCCTTTACATTGTGCTTCAGAATACACATAAGGCGGTTGTCAATACTTTCCATATATGCTTTATAAATTAGTTTGAATATTTGCATTTTTTGTAGGAAAAAAGTCTCCCTCATCCTCTTTTCCCATCCCTCTTTTCTCTCCCTTTTTGGGACAGAAAAAAACCCCACTATTATTAGCTGAGGGCAGGGCTAAAGTATTGGCTAAAGTAGGAGTATTCATGACTAAAGTATTCACTCATATCTAAAAAAACCTATTTCGGCAAATTGTTGCCACAGACAGCTCTAAGAGCATGAAAAGATCCTGATTTCTACGCGGCGCGCAGCTGTGTTTATATATAGAAGAAGGTCTTGGTGTGTAAACACTAGCGGCTCCCGCAAGAAATAACACCGACTTCCCCGGTGCGGAGGGCCCGGGAGGACTCACCCCAGGGGAGGAAGGGAGGAGGAAAGGAAGCAGGGAGGAAAGAAGGAAGAAAACAGGAGGAAACAAAGAAGGAACGCTACTAATTTAGACTGCATTAACAAACCCTAATCCGCAAAGAAAGTTTAGAAATGCTGATTTATATTAAGAAACACATTTTCCATCATATTCAGAAGTGGGAGAAGGGACGCTGATCACATGAAAAAAAGGAATCCTAAATCCATCTTATAAAGCTGTGAACAATAATAATCTATCGTCATGACTTTGTTTTCAAAGGTACCAAAGAAAATAAAAAGATTGAAAAAAAATTAAAAATAAATAAAAATTTAAAAAATACAACAAAAAAAATAAAATTAAAAGATCGAAAAAAATAACTTTATTATACCTCCCAGTCATTGTAATAGATGAAAATTAGGGAGATGTGGGCCACTTACTTAGTTTTAGAGAACTTTTGAAGGATGGAAATCTGGGTGGGTTCTGGTTTTTTTGTTTGTTTGTTTTGGGGGGGGGGGTTGGTCAGAATGTATTAAAATGTTTTGATTTATAAAATAAAAAAGTCAGAGAAAACTAAACATGATAAAGATTAAAATAATAAAAGAAAATGTACAAAGAATGGGGATGGGATGGAGAAGTTAATTACCAGCTTCTATACTGATTCCACCTATATATTTTTTTAAAGATTTTATTTATTTATTCATGAGAGAGAGAGAGAAAGGGGGGGGGCAGAGACGCAGGCAGAGGGAGAAGCAGGCTCCATGCAGGGAGCCCTATGGGGAAACTCGATCCCGGGACCCCAGGGTCACGGCTTGAGCCCAAGGCAGATGCTCCACCACTGAGCCCCTCAGGCGTCCCTCTTGCACCTATATTTTATCACAATCCTTGAATCTCACTTTATTTTTTTTATTAGAAATCAGAGTATTTTAATTACATAACCAAAGTTTGTAGTTCTTTTTTTATATAAATTTATTTTTTATTGGTGTTCAATTTGCCAACATATAGAATACCACCCAGTGCTCATCCCATCAAGTGCCCCCCTCAGTGCCCGTCACCCCGCCCACCTCCCCTTCCACCACCCCTAGTTCGTTTCCCACTTTAAACACCATTCCAAATTTCCCTTCTCTTCCCTTCAAATCTCCACACTCATCCCTCTTCTCCTCTTATTCCCTCTTCTTTTCTTGCTTCCCTTCCCTTCTCTCCCCTTTCCCTCATAGCAAGAGATATGCAAATTTTAAAACAAAATAGAAGTATTATTTTTAAATAAAATGGAAAAAAAAACATCAAGAAACACAGCAGAACATTTGGGAGATCAGCTCAATTGTGCTTCCTTTCTGCAAAAGCAGGATGAAGACAGAAGAGAGGGGGAAGCAGGAAGAGGAGGTGGAGACAGAGGAGAGGAGGAAGGAGGAGACGGGGATTTGCACAAGTGATCCCTCGTGACCTTGGGGCACCTACCCCAACGGGAAGCACGAGGAGTGACCAAGCCAACCAGAGGGACCGACGGGGGAGCGTACAGCGGGGGCCCGCGAGGAGTGAAAGCTCAGGGTTAGTGGTCAATATAAAGCACACAAGCAAGTGAGTACGTCGATTGCTAACGTAGCTTCTCAGGGCTTTCGGTCGGTCAAAGCAAGAGTAGGACGGTGGGTTAGGGAAGCTTTCGTTTCAGTGGCATCAAACGTCAGGAATGAGGAAGCAAAATCACGGCGAAGGACGTTACTGAAAAAATACGTTAGTAACACTTGAAAAATTATAGCACAGGGATCCCTGGGGGGCTCAGGGGTTGAGCGCCTCCCTTGGCCCAGGCCGTGACCCGGGATCAAGTCCCCCGTGAGGTTCCCTGCAGGGAGCCTGCTTCTCCCTCTGCCTGTGTCTCTGCCTCCCTCTCTCTGTCTCTCATGAATAAATAAATAAAATGTTAAAAAAAAAAAGTTATAGCACACATAAATTCTTAAATATTGCCCACTCAAAAGTATTAATAATTCAACTTAATATGTAGCTGCTGCTCCAGACAAATGGTTTTAGCATATTTATTTAAATAATGAAAGACTTCATTAATTATGAAGATTGGTTAGTGGGATAAAAAGGCATTCAAATTAGTCTCTTTCCATGATATGCTCTTATAGAAACTGTTAAAATCCTCTAAGTTTAAGCAAAGATGAGATTTGCAATCTATTAGAATACCAAAAACTAAGGGCTATAATATTGCTGGATATTTATTTGTACTTAAATTATACATTCTGTAAGGATTTACCTCCTTTTTTAAAAAAATTTACAATCGTACCTAACAGATTGCTTGATTGTTCTATGTCCAATTTTCTTGTGAACATTCTAAATAATAAATTTTTACATAAGTGGAATTATAGCCAGGTGACAAATTTTTTATTGAAAAAATACCATGATAGGCAAGCTTATTGGTAATTTAATTTCTGGTGGTAGGACAACTGTGTCAGAGCAAACAAACTTAATCATTTGCAGAGACAAATATATTTTAAAAATACATTTTCTAAGTTATTTCAGTCAAAATTGCTGAATATTTTAGGTGAGAGACAAAAAGACAAGTAATTACAAAACCACACCTGCTTTTATGTATATTTTAATAGTCCAGTAGTCCAGTGGGAGATCAGAAGTGGGAGAGATAAAAATAATAATGGAAAGATCTAGAAATCCCCATGGATTGGCAAGAATAATGCAGTGCCTTCCACAAACATCACAAGGAGAGAAAATTTGAAAAGAAGGTGAAAAACAAGAAAACAAGAGCTAAGGCACAGAGGTGGGCGCCTCTTGTTTCTGAAGCTTCTCTCCTGGATCAGCCTGAAATCCGACGCTCTGGGATTTCCGCTCTGATATTTCTCCCGCCTCCGGGATCACACACACTAGACCTACTCATTCTTTTAGAAGAAGCCTTCTAATTATTGCTGATTGCATCTGAGTCTTCCGTAAGTAAAGATCTTTTGTTCCTTCTTAAATGACAATTTTGAAGTGTTTCTTAACTGTCAAAATCTTAAATCGCTTTATCATCTCCATTGTCTTCTTCCAAACCAGTTTCGGACTGAGCCTACTGTTCCAAATGTGTTGTCAGGTGTCTTTTCAACAGTGACAAAGCAGAACTGGATTACGAGAGCTCCTGCTCCCAAACACAAATGAAATCAAACAATAATCAAAAAATGACAAATGTATTGCAATCAAGGAAAACAGTAGAAAATCCTGGGGCTTTTGTATGTGGCTCTGAACCCCCAAGAGGTATTATTAAAGGAAAAAGTGAATTGAAATCCTAAAAGTCTCACTAATACTGACAAGGTGGAGAGAAACGTACTATGTGTGGTGAGTAGGAAGCGGGGGAAAGCCTTGAGAGTAGAAAACAATATGACTTTTCAGGACTTTAGAAGCTCAGTGGAGGCAGAGTATGTTGGTGAGGATTGCCATTGTCCAGAGGTCAATCCCAAAATAGAGAACCAACATAAAGCCTTAAACTATTTTTCTTAAAAATACAGCATTTTTTGGACTCGGTGGCATAGACCCCGTGAGGCCCGGGGAGGGCCGTTAACAAAATATTACACAAGAAGGCAGCATTCGAGCCCTCTGCGGAAGAGGAAGGCCGCTCCAGGTCCGGCTCTCACCCGTGCTTCAGCTCCAGAAAGGTGGAAACCACGGGGTCTCCCGTCGTCCCGCAGAGGGTAGGTCTCAGGTCGAGTGCTAAGGCTGCGTGGAAGGATTCAGTCACTTTACAGCAGAACCTGGGGATTGTCTGGATACAACTGCCCACACCAGACATGAGCAAACTGAGGAAAAAGGCAAAAACAACAGCAAAGGAAAAATGAGAAAACAGAGAGAAGGAGGAGAACAAGGCGTGCAGAGATGAAGAACCTGCTACGGAAGAGGGCACTGCCCAGGGCAACAAAAAATATCTTCCAAGAGTGCTCTGAGCCCTGGAAAAATACATTATGAGTAGGATTTTAATAAAACATAAACTCAAGGAGAAGCTGATAAAGCAGCTGTGTAAATGGCTATAAAGAAACAAATTGGGGGAAAAAACCTCATTATTTCAGAACTTATCAGTGACTTAGGATCAGCAAGGATGTGGCTGAAAATCTATTAGTTGTGTAGAGAAAAGACCTGGATGTCATGGTAACGGCCACCCAAGGCATCCGGCTCGGCCCCTGAAACCCGCGGATGTTACCTGACAAGGAGAAAGGATCTTTTCAGCTGTGATCAAGTGAAGGATCTTGACCTGGAGAGGGGATCCCAGATTACCCGATGGGCCCTGAATCTAACCATGGGTCCCTGTAAGAAGGAGGCAAGGGGAGATCTGATGCACGGGGGAGAGGCAGAGGCTGCGGTGACAGGGCCACATCCACAGGGAGGGAGGCCGGCGGCCACCAGCAGCTGCAAGACGGGGGGACGGAGTCCTTTATTTATTTATTTATTTTTAAGATTTTACTTATTTTCTCATGAGAGACAGGGGGAGAGGCAGAGACCCAGGCCGAGGGAGAAGCAGGCTCCCTGCAGGGGGCCTGGGCAGGACTCGATCCCGGGACCCGGGGTCCCCTGGGCTGAAGGCGGGCACCCTGGCTGCTCCAGTGGCGGCTCAGGAGACAGGGGGTGGCTGCGCCGCCCTTGACCTCCAAGCGCAGCAGCGCGGCTCTGTGCAGCTCTAACCCCGGCCTAGGGCCTAGGGACGTGGGGCGCAGGAGGAGCCCGGCCTGCTCAGCGGGGGCCGGGGCGGCCTGGGGCCCGAGCTCTCCGCCCACAGCCTCCAGCCAGGGAGCACCGCTCTGCAAGCAGAGGCCGCTCAAGCGAAGGTCTGTTGTGCTTGTGAAACGAGCCGCTGCCGGTTCGCCCGGCCTCGGTGCCGCTTCCCGCCTCCCCGTGGCCCGGATGCCCCTAGCCTGACACTGCACGGGGTCGCGGCTTCCCTCTTGCAGTCACATAGTGGGCAAGGTCAAGTCACTTTTTAGAATTATTTAATCTCTACCTCAAGACAAAACTTCGAGAGGACGTGACAAGCAGCGAGGCCTGGGGCGCTCCGGGAGCGGGCTGTGTTGCCCCGACTTCCGAGCGAAGGTGACATAGGGACGGGCCGAGGGCACCCGCGTGCCGGACGCGTCAGACACTTGGCCACCCGGTATTTTTTCTGATTGTCACTCTGTCTCTCATTTATTTATTAAAAAAAAAAGAAAAAACAGAATCAAAGAGCAGCCGTTTCTGATGTGCAAGAGCGGTACCTGATTTTAAGTGTCACGCAGCATCATAAAAGAATTCATCACATGGAGGCAAAGATGTTCCCTTTCCAAATATCTCTCCGTTGATCATACCGAAGAGAAAGCCTCGACCTCTTGCCAGTGTCTTGAACGTACTTGCAATGCACTGATCCCTTTACGCAAACAGAGATCAGGTGTCAAGCTGAGGGCCGTGGCCAGGCAGTAGGATTTGCTCTCGTTTGCTTAGTGCTTTTGTCTTGCCAGTCTCTTTCCACGTACTTACTTTTATAAATGTCTTCTACTTGCTCCAAATTATATCAATTTCTGTTTATATTAGTTCTAGAAAGCCAAGTTAAGGGATATGGTCAATGAGGAAACGAGAAGTGGATGTGGATATGGCAGGTGTGATGCAGGTAGTACAAAAATGAACGAATTTAGGGAAACTGCGGGGAAATCGCGCAGCGGGCATCCATCACCACCCCCGGCGGCGCAGGAAGAGGCTGCGTCTCCAGAGGCTGTTGCTGTGAACCGAAGCTGCTGGATTTACACTTTGAATTGTTTGTCACAAGGGAAATCCCACAGGAAGGAATAGGCACACGTGCAAAACCAGACTCACTCAATGACGCTGCCGACCAGCTGCGATGACTGGCAACTGGGTTAAACGCGGCCCGGAGCAAGCACACTTGCATTCCTCTCCGCAGCAGGTGCACGGCAGGGGGGGCAGGGGTTCCTCTTCCTAGGCCGCGGCAGCTGCTGCAGGTTCCACGAGGCCTCGGCACGGGCCGGCCTCGCACACCGCGGAGGAAGGGAGAGGCCAAGCCGGGAAGCTCCTCCCGAGCACCAGACCCTGGAAGGCGCCAAAGCATTCGCTGCTTTTAAATATAAAGGAGCTTGGCTGGCCAGTCTCGTGGCCCGCCGAAAATCCCATTACTTCAGAAGCAGAGAATGGATATTAATGGGCAGGAAGCAGTCTGTTCAAAGATCAAGGGATTTCTCAATACAGAAGAGATGAAATCATATTTAGTATTATTTTATCATTACAGCATTTTATTGCATCTCATGGTTCGACTCCATATTAAATTAAATACAAACCTCTTGGCCTAAAGTTCAAGTACCTTCACAGTCATCTGCAATATAAAAATATGACATTAAGTTGCAAAGACATTTTGAAACGGCAGCATGTTAGAGCTGCTTCTTTTTTAAAAAAATCTGTACAGCGCGACTGAGTTTATTTGGGCGGATCTGATAATTAAGCAAGATGAGAATTGGAGCCCTTACGAGCATGTGCGTGGGGTTTATTTCTTGATGCTATCAACTGACCGTAAAGCCTGGAAAGGTGTTTATGTATTTTTAGCTCCGCTAATGACCAGCAGGTCACAGAAGGTAAACTTAAGGCCCCCACAGAAGAGGCTGACACTGACAAATGAATATGAGGTCACACGGAATCATTATCAAAATCCCTCTGGTAAAATTTCAGAAAAACAGAAGTTAAAGCCAGATGCTTCCATTATACAGCTCTCCCAATGTAAGTCCGCACAAGCATCAAAAGAGCTCTAGTCTAGGACTTTATAGCAAATGCCCAAGATTTTGGAGAGTGGCAGGAGGCGTGGCGAGCGCTTGCCACTCCTGGGACGTCTCGTATGGGGCCCCCAAAATCATATCACTTGAGTTATGGGAAGCCCCTGGAATCTGTCCTAGATCCAGGGATCTTAAATCACTTTCAACATCATGATAGCACCATGGGGAAAAATAACCTTTAAGCTTTCAGTATCTTGGAAATGGTTGTGGCATGCGGTGAGCAGAAAGGTCATGGGGACGCCCCACTGCCACCCGCCCTGAGAGTATCACGGGTTCCATTCAGTGTAACAGTGAACGTAGATGAAAACACTCATTAGTATAACAGTGTTATTACCTATTACTCAAACGGGACCAGAATATGAGAATTCACTCCTGTATCAGAGCGGAACATGTTCTCATTGACCTAACACTACTTTGCTCTCAAATCTTACGATCTTCTTAATGAGTAAGGAATTGTGTCCATCCATCCGTAGAAATTAATGCTACCCTGGACATGAGGCAATTAGCTTAACTGTCACTAGGTGTAGCTCTAAACAAGACAGTAGTGTAGCCAGAACCTGTCTTCACTGCAGCCTACAGGCTTTGCAATTTCCTCTTCCTGCTGGTGCCCCCCCCCTTATCTTTCGAGCACCTGGTCTCCTTGCATCCTCCTCTACCCTAACCCCTGTCCTGGCCTCTGACCCGCTCCGTGCCATCCCTGCTCTCAGAAAAGGATCTCTTACACAACGGCAGTAGTGCATTACATTTCATATTCAACTGTAAAGAGAAAAGAAAGACCCACTACGGGCAGGTGGCGGGATATCCTTGCCCTCTTCCACCGATAGTACCTGGTTTCCCATGAAAGAATTCATGCCCCACTCACTCTTGGTCATGCCGTTTGGATGGGATGAACCATTCCCGGCTCTGGGGGTGAGCCATAAGACTGTCTTCTGCCATCTGTAGTCAAGTGCCTGGAGAAGGTCAGGGCTTGAGTAGAAATAGAGTCTAAGGACCGTGGAGTTGGTTGGTTACTTCTAAAAAACTTGGGGAAAGAAAAACGATGAGTTTAGAGCTTTAAACTTCCAGCTCAAGGTCTAGGGAACACACAGAAAGCTTCCTTACATCCTAGAGCTAATGGGTTGGTATTTCTGAAAACAAACCCAAAGTCCAATCCTGCAGGTGACTAATAATGTACCTAGAATTCACAGCCACAAATTCTTTTAAGTTAAAGGTATAGAATTGATTAGAAGAGAGTGGGAACTGTGAAAACTGGGTAAGTTCTAGAGAAGCTGGGCACCTTGAACTTCCAGATTCTTCTGTGTCTCCTTTGCCAGGAGAAGTAGCCTGTTTCCACCATACAAGGGGTCAGACTCTTCTTGCCTAAAGAACCTGTAATGACCTTCCCAAAAGAGTTGCCTTTTCAAGGAATCTTCATTTTCTTCTTACTACTACTCCTGACCTATAATTATATTAAAATGCGAGGCACTGAGAGTAAAGTACGACCTGGGAAGAAGCAGCATGCACAGTATTGCAAGATTCTACACAAACTACAACCTGAGGACTGTGTATCATATAGATTCTAAGGGTCTGGAATCAGGTAGAAAGATTGCAATATTGGCCAAGTCCAGACTTATTGATACGGGTGGATTAATGAGAAATTTTGAATTTAATGTGTTATCTAAAGTAGCTTGGATTGGCTCGATGAGTTCAACTGCTTGACTGACATTTGGAGTTAAATGTGATTTATGCTGACTGAAGGTGAAGAACCAAAATTACCCTGGTATTTTGCAGGGAAGTGTATCAATGTTTAAGGATTATTGGCATGCTCTGGGGACTTCATAACGCGTGACTTCCTCACCCATCAATCACATAATGTCCCCGAGGAAGATCTGGAGGACATGTCCTTCATAGAGACTTTGAGATGTAGGCTAGTGAAGGCATCACCAGCATCCTTGAAGGCCTCCGTACTAGCTGCTCTCTGGAGGCCAAGGGTAGCAGTGGGCAATGCTGCTATTAAAATAAGTCCCCTCTCTCTCTCAGGGCACCTGGGGGGCTCAGGTGGTTAAGCATCTGACTCTTAGTTTTGGCTCAGGCCATGATCTCAAGATCTAGAGATTAAGTACCATGTTGGGTACCATGTTGGGCTACATGTTCAATGGGAGCCTATTTGAGATTCTTTCCCCCAAACTCTCCCTCCCTCTCTGCTCCTCCCCCAATCCACACTCTCTCTAAAATCAATCAATAAAATATTTAAAATAAAATAGAATAAAACCAAATAAATAGGTTCTCTGAATTCCATGTGGGAAAGTACAATCCCAGTACTATGGGCCAAGTTCCAGTCTCCAGTAATTCATTAAAAGTCTACTACCTTCTCCATGATGTTGAGAACTCCATAAGAGCAGAGGATATGGTGTGATCATCTCTTTATCTGTAATGCCCAGGAAAATTTCTCAGCAAATTTCAACACATTTTTTAAAATTTTATTTATTTATTCATGGGAGATACAGAGAGAGAGAGGCAGAGACACAGGCAGAGGGAGAAGCAGGCTCCATGCAGGGAGCCAGATGTGGGACTCAATCCCGGGTCTCCAGGATCACGCCCTGGGCCAAAGGTAGCTCTAAACTGCTGAGCCACCCAGGGATCCCCAATTTCAACACATTTTTATGGAATGTGTCCCAGCATGAAATAATTAGGGCCTAGACAAGGAATGTGGGAATACAGCACAAAGGAATAAATGGGTTAAATTAAATTAGCAAGAAAGTTGTACTGGGGGCAAAGAGCTGAGAGAAGAGTTGAGAAACAACAAGAAGCATGGGAAGCATGGACAATGACAGTGAGAGTTCTGCTTCTCTTTGACTAAACCTGGGGTAGAAAAATGAAGTTTTAGTGGAGGATATAAATAGAAATTTCAGGAAAAAAATGTCAGAAGAAAGTCATGAAGTTTAGTGTCTGTGAATATAAAATATAAGGAGTTCTTCAAGGCAATTAGTCTCCCGAGGAAATAGTAGGTCCTCCAGAAAGAAGCATAGTCAAATTAAAGGGGAAGAAGAAGCAAGCAAAGAAGAAACTTCAAGAGCAAGTAAAGAGGAAAATGGAGAAACAAGAATAATGTAGTTGTGTCAAAGTGGGCGGGTCTAACAATATTACCAGATGTTGAGTAAAGAGGGATAAGCTTTAGTTATCTCTGGTCACTTTTACACTGGAATGATTTCAGCAAAATGGAAATAATGGAAACCACAACACAGAGTCAAAAATTTGAGAAAAAAATAGGGAAAGGCTACAGGGATATTCTATTTGATCAAGAGGAAACAAAGAGATGCAGTAGAAGCATTCAGGGGGAGTTTACACCAGGAGGAGGACGTACCTCCGCATGTTGGAATAGAGCAGGGTTGGAAGCAATGGGGAAAAGGGGAACAATGAGAGGAAAAGCAAGAAATACAGGCAAGGGGACGAGACTGAAGCAGGTCAATGGGTGAAGAATAGGTGTGTCTGTGGCCAACAGCTGGCTTATGATTACGATATTGGGAGATGGGGGAAAGTGAAAAAAGATTAGGTGCCACAATCAGTGATGTTTCCCCAAAAGTCCACCTCACGGGGGCAGGGAAGAAATGATCTATGGGGAATGATAGTTTCAAAACTGTGAGTGCTCATTAGTGGCAAAGAAAGGGATAAGAGCTGAAGATTGTAGAAAAATGTGCATTGCTTCTCCTTGATGTGCCTTGTCGGCCTCATAAGTTTTCATTTCAGTTGCATTCGGAGAATACAGGACTACACTTGATCACAGTCTTGCGTTTTGGATTAGCGAATATTTAACAATAAATTTTATCGTGACTTTGGTGTTAAATCATGCTATGTCCTCAGTAACCTCAATTATGAAACATAATGTTCCAGATCCTAGCTCGGTAGCAAGGTACATGCACATTAACAGAATCTTTAAAAGCCTATACATATAAATCCTAATTTAAATATGAAAATCATATACGTTATACAATCTTAGGTTTGGAAGAGATGGGAAGATTTAAGAACTGCTCTTTATTCTTGCCCCATAAGATTAAACAAAGTTCTAGAGGCTTCCCATCGAAGCGAAGCTTATTATCTTGAATATTTCCCTTCTACTTCATTATTCCTATTTTCAATCTGAAAACTCAATATAGTCTTAACATAGTTTGAGTTTATTTGTTTATTATTTTGTTTATTTTCCTCATCTTGTTTAAGAATTCTGGGGGAATAGGAGAGGAGGAGTACCCTTCAAACTCCTATATTAATGCTGCTTTCATTGAATTGCATTCAATTAATTGGCACCTGACCTCAAACCTATGTGCATCCTCCTAAAAAACATTAATTAAAAAATGTTCAGTAAGCATGCTCAGTGAAAGAGGTCCAAGTGATGATTTTCAAGACTATCTTTTCTACACACATTCGGCTGCCAGTTTTGAAGTTCTGTTCTTTTATTATAAAGAGAGAGCGGTCATAAACATAGCTAGTCACTAGAGCTTGGGAGTTTTTAATAAAGTGAAAATTGCCTTGTTTCTATCACTGATGCTCTTTCTTCCTTTGCTGGCATTGAGTAACAACTATTAAATGGGTTTTTAATACTAATTCTTTGGTAAACTCTGTGAGGTTGCAGGGAAAAGACAAGCCAAGTTAGATGATATTGTGCTATTACAATGGCCCTGAAAAGTAAAGAATCATGAGAAACCACCTCCGCGGAGTGCATCTGCTCCAGGAATAGGATTGCACTGAGCTCCCTCAAGAACCAGCAAGGGCCCATTTTCACCCAGGATTCATCAGACTAAGGCCCGGGAGCCCACCTCCGATTGAGGTCGCTTCCCTAATCAGGCCATCCAGTATGGAATATCCCAATTCGGCTGAATATTGCATCAAGTCATCTCAGTAGCAGATGGCGTAACTTCTGTCTATAAGACGGTACATCTTATGTCTATTTCATGTCCAAGTTTACTTTATGCAGGGCACCTATTCATAGCTGGATTTCTGTATCTATTTCATTTCATGCACCTGCCATAAACCATAGCAACTTAAAATAGAACCTCATTTCCTTATAAAGGGTTTGAAGGCCACCCTTGTCCATAATTTCTCTCTGGTATCATTGCTTCCGTAGGCAGGTACTGCGAGAATAGTAAACCATTGGTTGTCAAATGTGAGAATGTAGGATTAACCTGTAACGCTTATTTCAAATGTGGGTCTCGATCCACAGTGCCTAGATATTTTGATTAAATAAATCCAGAGAAAGACTAGTGCTTTCGTTTTTAAAAAGCACCTTCTGTGTTTCTGATGAAAGTGGTAGAGGATTGCACTTTAAGAAATTCTGTAGAGAGAAAATCCGGGAATTGAGGTTTTCTCCATCTGCTCTGCTTTTTGCAGGATACTTGAGGTTATTCAGGGTGTTACCTGGCCACATCATCTTGCAGTAAGGTTCTTTAAAGTCTAAATGTTTCAGAACCAGACCAAGATACCCACAGAACAAGAAGAGAACTCGTCAGGGACAAAAGTAGTTTTAAGAAGTTATGGGGATCCCTGGGTGGCGCAGCAGTTTAGCGCCTGCCTTTGGCCCAGGGCACGATCCTGGAGACCCGGGATCGAATCCCACATCGGGCTCCCGGTGCATGGAGCCTGCTTCTCCCTCTGCCTGTGTCTCTGCCTCTCTCTCTCTCTCTCTCTCTCAATCTGTGACTATCATAAATAAATTAATTAATTAAAAAAAGAAGTTATGTATCACATCAAAATAACAACAAAACACCGTATCAGAAATTATTTTGTGCAAAATGCCTGTAATTCACCACCGTCATCACTTCTACACTGTTAGACGCCATTGGAATAGAGGCTATTAGAAGACTCCACCCAGCTGGGTTTGGAAACTTGATGAGATCATAGCCCAGTGGCAGATGGTAGCTGGGAAAATAATGCAAATCACAACTAAATGATAGTAGGAAAATGAGGATCCATATTGAGAGGGAACACACCATAATCTTTAACTAATGAGAAATTAAGTTCAGTTAACTAAGCTCATCCAAGCCTTCAGTGTCATGCCGCATGAGATTACAGAAAAAAAAATTCTTTGCCAAACATGAACAAACCATTTCTTTTATAGACAACTTAACTGTAATCATTTATCTTCTTATATTGGCAGCGAGATAATTTCATCACCAAGTTTTCCTTTAAAAATATTACTTCTATTTAACAGGTATTTATGAATAAATTTAGAAAGATACATAAAACATCATTGGGAAACTTTGCTGTTGGGTTTGCAATGTGAAAGATATGAATTACTTTATTTGGAAGCAGTAGAGGCCAATGCTCCTCTACATGTACCTCCCCCAAAAAGATTATATGGGTAATACTTCTAAAACATTACGGGAGCTTTAATTAGAATTACATAATTCAGCGTGTAGGATTTGGAGAAGCAGTGTTAACCAGCAAGAAAGGAAATATGGGCTCTAAAGGAAAAATCACAAAGGCTAAGCATGACAGGGCTGGGATAGATTAAGAACTAAGATGGGACAAGGAGCCAAATCATGGAGCGGGTGAGAGCTTGGACCATTTCTCTCTCCCTCTCTCTCTTCTCACCTAGTTTTGTAATCCTAACCCTTCTCTATCTGTAAAGAAGGGATAATAACACTCTGTGTCACAAAACCATTGGAAAGCATCAAGGAGTTACCCCAGGTGAAGGGTTCAGAACAGCACCCGGCACACAGCAGGCCCCAGGGAGCTCGGCTCCTACCGTCGACTGCAGGAGATTCCTGCTACTGAGTCACGAGGGCTCAAGCCATAAAACCTTTCCCGGAGGTACAAGCCAAATCCCTTCCTCTCTTTCAATTTAGACTCCTATTCTCTCACTCCGTCACTCTCGGCACGGGGACTAGTTGGGCCCTCTCCTCCGCATGATGGCCCTTCACGCTCTGAGTGATTTCATGTAATCGGAAACATTCGTGGATGTAGAGCCCTTCAGGGAAAAGCGTGTCCCAACCTAATTTCACAAAGTAATGTCAGGAAGGAAACAATCAAAGAGGTTCGTCCAAATCAAAGCACTTTAGAGAAAGTCTTTTAATCCATCTTTAGGCCAGTAAAGCATGGAGAGAGAATCACTGCTGTTCGAAGGAGGTTTATCTCATCTCTACTTCCTACTATATTTTGAGGCTAAAATTAAAGATTAGGGGAAGATTTAACCTATTAAATCGGCATGATTTGAGGAGGTCTGTTTCCACATTAGGATAATTTTTACTTACATGATTTTGAAATATCCTAGTCTTAGTTTTAGTCTCCTATGTTAAGCAACAGCTTGAAGGCAGACGACACTATTTGCACATACTCAGATTTGCACAAAACTTAGCCAATGGTTTACATATTGCAAGTGTTCATGAAGCGTCAGCACTCAGTGAGTCCATAGAGGTCAAATTAGAAATTTAGGAACTAACACTTTCTGAACTCTGTTTATTGAAAAGAATGGCAACCCGGGGAACATCACGCTGTGATATAAACATTCAATAAATATGTGTTTCTTCAAGTGGTGCAAACAGTAAATCAAGGCTAAAGCTCATTTTCTTTCATGAGTGCCGAGGGTGCTCGTAGGCCAGTCGGGATTCGAGGGTGAGGTGTCCCCAGTGTCTCACGGGTGGGGTTCTTGATGGGAGTCCCTGAATCATTTAGTGGGAACTGCATCCTCCTAATGTCCTCTGAGAGCCTATCGGCCACTGAGCCTCCTCATGCAGCTCAGGACACAGTGCTCCATGGATGGTGAGAAGGGATTGGCAACAACCCACGGGGCTGGGGAGGCATGGGGCTCAGTTCTGTGCCCTCACTCTCCCCTATGGGAGAGAGATCCCAGGCCAGTAAGGTCTTGCCAGGCACTGAGCTGTGCCCTTCGTTGGGGAGACTAACACAAGTGAAGTCAACGTCAAAGACTTCCTCTTCCTCTCCCTGATGCATCTCCTACCTTTTGTTTGTTGCTGTTCTGGTGGTGGGCCGGAGCTTCTTCTCTGAAAACCTAGACTTCCACAAAGTTTCTCTCATCCATGGGTGATTGTCTAAGTCAGTCCACAGCCAAGAGGGGCTGGAGCCATCTCATAGGCCACTGCAAATGTTTCTCAATGTTTTTTCATTACTCATATCTTATCTTCCATATGTACTTAGGTAATGGGCAAAGAGCTTTAAAGTACTCAAGATCGGGGAGCCTGGCTGGTTTAATCAGTAGATCACGTGACTCTTGATCTCCAGATTGTGGTGGTTTGACTCCCATATTGGGTGCAACGATTACTTAAAAATAAACTCTCAAAAAAAAACAAAAGTACTCAAGATCATGCAATGGGAAGTTAAGAACTAGAATCCATTAACTACAAACTATTTGAATTATAGCTTTGCAATAATCTTCCGGTAATTGCAAGAGCTTAAGATGTCATCATTGCATTTTGAATTCTTTTAAATATAAGCTTATTTTTATGTTTCATGTTGTGTAGGATTTTGCTTAGCTTTTGCTCATGTTCATTTTCATCTTTTTTTAAAATCATCTATATTTAAAGTTTAAGCAATTTCTTACTAAATTGTCACTTCCAGGTAAGGTTGGTGAATGATTACTGATGACACTTAAACTGTACAGAATTCATAAATATCCAAAATATTCCTTACTGGCACAAGGTTTTAATTCTTTTAAATTAAAATATTTAGACCTCATAAATCTCTTATTAAAATGCAGATGTGGGGATCCCTGGGTGGCGCAGCGGGTTAGCGCCTGCCTTTGGCCCAGGGCGCGATCCTGGAGACCCGGGATCGAATCCCACATCGGGCTCTCGGTGCATGGAGCCTGCTTCTCCCTCTGCCTGTGTCTCTGCCCCTCTCTCTCTCTCTCTCTCTCTGTGACTATCATAAATAAAAAAAAAAATTAAAAAAAAATTAAAAAAATAAAAAAAAATAAAATGCAGATGTGGTTTCAAAGGATAGAAATGGAAAGAATAGTTCCAAACTCGTTCTATGAGGCCAGCATCACCTTAATTCCAAAACCAGACAAAGACCCCACTGAAGAGAATTACAGACCAATATCCCTGATGAACATGGATGCAAAAATTCTCACCAAGATACTAGCCAATAGTATCCAACAGTACATTAAGAAGATTATTCACCACGACCAAGTGGGATTTATCCCTGGGATGCAAGGCTGGTTCAACGCTCGTAAAACAATCAACGTGATAGATCATGTTAACAAGAGAAAGAACAAGAACCATATGATCGTCTCAATAGATGCAGAGAAAGCGTTTGGCAAAATACAGCATCCTTTCCTGATCAAAACTCTCGAGAGTGTAGGGATAGAGGGAACATTCCTCAGCATCTTAAAAGCCATCTACGAAAAGCCCACAGCAAATATCATTCTCAATGGGGAAGCACTGGGAGCCTTTCCCCTAAGATCAGGAACACGACAGGGATGTCCACTCTCACCACTGCTATTCAACATAGTACTGGAAGTCCTAGCCTCAGCAATCAGACAACAAAAAGACATTAAAGGCATTCAAATTGGCAAAGAAGTCAAACTCTCCCTCTTTGCAGATGACATGATACTGTACATAGAAAACCCAAAAGCCTCCACCCCAGGATTGCTAAAACTCATACAGCAATTCGGCAGTGTGGCAGGATACACAGTCAATGCCCAGAAGTCAGTGGCATTTCTCTACCCTGACAATGAGAGTGAAGAAAGGGAAATTAAGGAGTCAATCCCATGTACAATTGCACCTAAAAGCATCAGATACCTAGGAATAAACCTAACCAAAGAGGTAAAGGATCTATACCCTAAAAACTACAGAACACTTCTGAAAGAAATTGAGGAAGACACAAAGAGATGGAAAGACATTGAATTGTCCTATTTTATTTTTAAAAAATATTTTTATTTATTTACTCATGAAAGGTACAGAGAGGCAGAGGGAGAAGCAGGCTCTCTGCAGGGAGCCCGATGTGGGACTCGATTCCGGGACCCCGAGATCACGCCCTGAGCCCAAGGTAGAGACTCAGCCGCTGAGCCAGCAGGTGCCCTCAAATTGTCCTATTTTAAACATTAATAGTAACAATTGTGTTTAGAGTATAAAAAGAAAAAAAAAAACAGTTAATCCCTTGTTTTGATGGAAACAATGTTAATTGATATAGACTTCCTGGCAATTGGGTGACAAGTACACAAATTTTCTGGCAATTAAAAAGATTATATCAAACATCTTGAAATATATGTTTATCAACTTAGAAAGACTTCTCCTAAAAAGTCGTTCAGAGGAAATATTTAATGGTATCCGCAAAAACATAGCTGCATTATTGAGGGTTATAAACGGGTTAAGTACTCGTGTTTCACAAATTGACATGTAGCGTTACTCAAAATTATTGCTAATCAGGAAAGCCTATTTTTGTAAAGAACAAAAATATATAAGCATATATAAATATAAATAGATATAATTTCAGGAATATACATCAGGGACTTCTGGGATATCTTTTTACTATTCTATTATTTCTATTTTATTGTTCTATTTTGTCCACCTCTGTTATTTTTGTGCAGTGATTATGTATTTAATAAAATTTTAAAAATAATCTAACAATTATTTTACAGAAGTGGACTATGCCTCAACTATATCTCCTTAAGCTGTGATCCTTTTCCATGAAAGCAAATTGGGTAATGTCTAGAAACCCACTGAGCCACGCACCCAGCAGCATGCTCAGCCCTGGCAACTGCCCTTCTTTACCCCGTGGAAGCTCCGCAGCTCTGTGTGTAATGGCTAATGCTGTGGGAACCAGAGCGGGCATAGGTACAAACGAGGCCACTCAAAGCCTCTTTCCCTTTATCTGGAACCGGAATTCTTTTGACTGAATAACTAGTGAGCAATACCTGAACTGAAAACAAATAAACCCAGAGCTACGGGATGTCGTGAGAGACAGGTGGAGAAAACGAGCCTGCGGAGAGATAGAGAGAAGGCGAGGACAGAATGGAGCAGGTGACAAACTGTGGAATTACCAGAGAGATAAAAAGGAGAAATCCTAGTTCTGAGCTCTTTCCAAAGCTATCGGGCCTGATTGTACGTCCTGTCTCAGGATTCCAGGAGAAATCTCTATCCTACAATAAGTTAAAGAGAGTTTCTGTTGTTTGCAAAGAAAAAGCATAGATTAAGAAATATTCTATCAGTTAGGAAAGCAGAAATCACAGCAACTGTTTTAACCAGAAAATTTAATATTAGGAATTGATTTAACTGTTACTGGATGATCAAAAAGAGAAAAAAGAGAGACACTGAAGTATCGGATACAGAAGCAGCCCGCGCGATGGGAAGCTACCGCCTGCCGGGCTGGCATGATAAAGAGAGCAAAGTGGGGGTGCTACAGAAACCAGCAGTTGGAAAACAAGCTGCCTGGTTGGCGCTTGTGACTCAACAGTCTAAGGCCCCAAGGACCTGGGACTCAGACGTCTGAGGATATGATGCCAGCCACGTGGTGCAGTGGGCATCTCTGAGAAGGCAAAATGGGGCTGATTACGGATTACTGCTTTTGGGGGAAAGAAGTCGAAGGTAGAACCAACCACTACTTCTCGACGGCCACTTCCAGGGTGAAAAACCATAGCTCAGGGGTCACTGACAGTGAGAGGAAGTAAAACAGGAAGGAACACGGCCCCGTTTCCTTCTTGAACCTCCCGTCTTCCCTTGGAATTCTCTGTTGTCAAAGTCTACGAGGGGTGCAACGGGCAAAGGGCAGTGTGGTTTGCACGGTTCCAGCCCGGGTTACACACAGCAGACTGGGAAGCTAGGCCTGAAACAGCAAGAAAATGGCTTAACACGCCAATATGGTAGAAGTAAATTTTATGTTACTTCTTAATTCTATGCTTATGCCAAATTCACAGTCTAAAAATACCTTCAAAATGAATGAATAACACAGTAGAGAAACCATAGAAACCATTCAATAGATAAATTAGCAAATTCAGGGGAGATTTGCTATTTTGGCAGCCTGTGTTCTGCGAAAAAAAGTCTTTTAATTAGCTTTGTTTAGTCCTACATATAATTAAGTTTGTGCATTTAGGGGCAATTTTGTATGTTTCAGTTGAACAAAAATGAGAAATTGTTAGTAGCTTTTTTTGGTTGAAAAATATTAAATTTTGACAGATACTGTAACCTGAAGTAAAAGAAAATAGAAAGAGATAAATAAATGGTAACTGTGTGAGGTGATGAATGTGTTAATTAACTTGATTGTGGTAATTACTTTGCAATGTATGCTTATATCAAAACATCACATTGTACACCTTAAATATATATAATTATTTGTCAAAAAAGAATAGAAAAATTAAATACTCCTAAACTATTAAGGAAATAAATCTACTATTTTTATAAAACAAAGAAAACCACATTCTCCAAAAACTCCACTAGTGAAAATTTCCAAACATCAAAATAACAAATAAGACCAATCCTAGATAAACTCTTTCAAAGAATAGAGGAAGAGGGGAAACCTCTTATTTCATTGTTTGTCAACATAGATTTCACAAGAAACAGAAATTACAAACCCCCTCTCTTGCAAATACAGATGCAAAATACCTTTTAAAATGATGTCAAGTCAAACATAGCCATATATAAAAAGGATAATGCATCAAAACTAACTGGGGTTTATCCCAGGAATGTAAGGATAGGTAAACATTCAAAAATTGACCTGTGTAAATTTTTACATTAACAGAATAAAGGAAAAAAAAATCACTTCAGTAAGTATAAAAATAGTATTTGATAAAATATAATACCTACTCATAATTTTAAAAAAATACCTCTTTGCATACAGAGATCAGAGGGAATATTCATATTCTTATCATAGTTGTCTATGAATAATCCATAGCTAACAATTATATTTAATGAAAGAGTAAATATTTTCACCCTGAAGGTAGGAGCAAGGCTTAAAGATCAACACTCACATTCCTATTCAACTTTGTACTTGAGGTCCTAGCCTGTGTTATAAGACAAGTAAGAGAAATAAAGGGTACAAAGATCAGAGAGAAGGAAGCAAAACTCTTTTTTTGCTTATGACACGTGTATATATATTTTTAAAGCCGGGAAAACTATTTGGAAGTAATAAATGAGTCTGGCAAAATTGCAGGGCTAACAAGATCAAACACAAGGTTATTAACAAGGTGAAAATAATTAATTAATTAATACAAAATTAATTTTTCTATATACTGGCAATGAATAGTGGAAAGAAAATTTTATTTTCTTTAATTTTTTGGAAGATTTTATTTCATTTTATTTTTGTAGGTAAGCCCCATGCCCAACCTGGGGATCGAGTTCACAGCCCTGAGACCAAGAGTCACATGCTCCACTGACTGAGCCTGCCAGGTGACCACCCTAAGGAAAGTAAAATTTTAAATCAATGTCATTTGCAATAGCATCAAGATCATCGAATACCTGAAACTAAATCTAACAAGAGATATGAAATGCCCTTACAATAACAATTTCAAAAACTTATTAAGAAAAATCGAGTAAAAAAAAAAAACCGCAATAAATAAATAAATAAATAAATAAATAAATAAGAAAAATTGAGTAAATAAAGTAGTATTCACCGTATTTTTGGCTTGGAGGCCTCAGTATTTTTAAAATATCAATTCTCCCTAAATTAACCTCTTCTTTCAATGTAATTCCAACCAAAAATTCAGAAAGATATGTGTTTGCGATTCTGTAAACTGACAAGATGTTTCTAAGAGTCACATAAAAATTCAAAGAAACTTGAAAAACCAAGACATTCTTAAATAGTAACAAACTTGGAGGACTTCTATCGTATTTCAAAACTTATTATGATGCCACAACCATTAAAACTACAGCAATCGGGGGATCCCTGGGTGGCTCAGGGGTTTAGTGCCGCCTTCAGCCCAGGGCGTGATCCTGGAGTCCCGGGATCGAGTCCCACGTTGGGCTCCCTGCATGGAGCCTGCTTCTCCCTCTGCCTGTGTCTCTGCCTCCCTCTTTCTCTGTCTTTCATGAATAAGTAAATAAATAAAATCTTAAAAACAAAAAACAAAAAACCTATAGCAATCGTGCAAGGATAGACAGATAAATGGGAAAATGGAACCAAGTGGCAAAAGCACCACAGCAATTCATGGAGAAATTAATTGCTTTTCAATAAATGGTTCTGCAATAATTGAATATCTATGAAAAATAAAAAGGAGCTTGACTCTTTACTTCATGCACTATACAAAAATTAAACTGAGGTGTATCAGAGGTAAATGTGAACAGTAAATAAATGAAGCTGGGGAAAAACCCAAGGGACAATATCTTTATTATTTTGGGATAGGCAAATATTTCTTACACAGGACAAAAAAGCAGTAGCAATAAAAAATGGATATGTTGGACTATTTTAAAATTAAAAACTTCTTTTCATTAAAAGACACCATTGTTGAGTCTGAAAAGGTTACCAGGAAATGATATTTGCAGTTTCTGTAACTGTCAAGGGCTTAGATAACAGTTTATACAAAAGTCCAGGATATTTAAGAACGCGCATGAATCCATTAAAAAAAGACAAACACAAGAGAAAATTGAGCCAAAAAAAAAAAATAGCATTACAAAGACAGGAAAAGTGAAGTGGCTGGTAAATGCACAAAACTTGTCCAAGTTTACTGCACAACCAAACTCCACAAAAATCTCAGAAAGGACGACAGGCACGTGGAACACACGACGGGGGACATTTACACCGATAGCCCCTCGTGTGGGACACGCACACACCGGACAAGTTTCTGTTCCTCTGGACTCACTTCAAAGAAATGCGTACAGTTGGTAATAAGGACGGACGTGCACAGGGATAGTCAGGGCGCTGTTGTCCGAATAAATCAACACGGGGTTAATGACAAGGTCTACCTGCAGTAAAAGTGATCAGTAAATTCCAGTATATTTTTAAAAACAAGATGCTACAGGGGCATCTGGGGGCCGCAGCAGGTCAAGTGTCCAATTCCTGGTTTCAGCTCAGGCCGTGACCTCAGGGTTGTGGGGCGGGGCCCGCGGGGGCTCTGAGCCCCACCAGGACTCTCTCCCTCTCCTCTGCCCCTCCCTCCGCTGTGCTCTCTCTCTCTCTCTAAAGTAAATGAGTCAATCTTTAAAAAAAAAAAAAAGGGATCCCTGGGTGGCGCAGCGGTTTGGCGCCTGCCTTTGGCCCAGGGCGTGATCCTGGAGACCCGGGATCGAATCCCACATCAGGCTCCCAGTGCATGGAGCCTGCTTCTCCCTCTGCCTGTGTCTCTGCCTCTCTCTCTCTCTCTCTCTCTCTCTGTGACTATCATAAATAAATAAAAAAAAAAATTAAAAAAAAAAAACAAGATGGAATATTCCTCAGCCCTTAGAAACGACAAATACCCACCATTTGCTTCGATGTGGATGGACCTGGAGGGTATGATGCTGAGTGAAGGAAGTCAATCGGAGAAGGACAAACATATGGTGTCATTCATTTGAGGAATATAAAGAATAGTGAAAGGGAATAAAGAGGAAAGGAGAAAAAATGAGTGGGAAATATCAGAAAGGGAGACAGAACATGAAAGACTCCTAACTCTGGGAAACGAACTAGGGGTGGTGGAAGGGGAGGAGGGCGGGGGGTGGGGGTGACTGGGTGGCGGGCACTGAGGGGGGCACTTGACGGGATGAGCACTGGGTGTTATTCTGTATGTTGGCAAATTGAACACCAATAAAAAATAAATTTATTAAAAAAAAACAAGATCTGAAAGAAAAACAGGATGCTATAACTTAGTGACAATGGTCAAACTACGATTTCATACAACAGCACAAATATACCATTGGAAAAAGGAAGCCATAACCAAAAAAGAATATATTCTAAGGTTCCATTCGCAGAAAGTTCAAAAAAATAAAAATTGGCAAAGCTAATTATTACATTAAATCAGGATGATGGTCACCCTTGAAATAAGAAGAGGGGACAGGATGGGGCACAAAGGGGCCTAGTGAGGCACTGCTAACGTGCCGGTGAACTGGGCATGTTAATTTTGTGAAAACACATTAAGCTGCTCTATGATTTGTGTACTTTTAAAATGTATGTTATAATCCAATAAAATTTACATTAGCAAACCCGAACGGAAAGATGAAGCCGCTAATTAGACACAGGTGAGAAATAATGTGGTGACGAGAAGATAGAGCTGAAGGAACCGGAAAATAGGGCACGGGGAGAGAATATGAAAAATAAAAGATGCAGGAAGTGGAACCGAATGAGGGTAAACGCAAAGGGACACACACTTAGACACCACGTAGTGAGACACAAAATGATGCAAATCCGTAACGGGGAGAATGACTACCGGGACACAGGAGGACGTCAGGAATCCGAGCTGTATCCTGTAATATCACGACAAGAGGATTTAATACCTCCGGACATCGGTTTCCTTGTTCAAACAATCTAGGAGGAGGATGGAGAGAGCGAATTAATCCAGACGAGCCCCTTAGAACCAAACCGTCTAGGCCTCTTGGCCTTTAATATTCCCGGTTAGACAAAGCCTCATTTTCCTTTTTTCCATTTAAGAAATGGTTACGTCTAACACCTCGTGCTCCTGGTTGCCCTTCTCACGCGCCTCGGCGGTGGGCTCGCGGCCTGTGCCGTGACAAGCACGTGGGGGGTCGCTTTCATGGAAGCACATACTCGTAGTTTGATGGCATTGGTTTTGGGCTCACCCACACGATCTGGATGTTTTTGCAGGACAAGGATGGTGCGTTGGGAGGGCATTAGGGCTCCCGACGAGCACGGGCTGCGGGAAGAGCAGGTAGGGCAGTGACATAGGGTCCGGGCGGGAAGGTGCCAGGCGAGTGGCGATTGCCACCTTCCCGGGCCCTGGGAAGAGCCGCCCTGACCCAGCGGCTGCCAGGGGCCCGGGGCGCGTCCTTACAAACCGCAGTGCGTGGCCACGGGATAGGATACGCGTGGGGAGCCGCCGAGGGCCTGGGGCTCAGGGCCCGGAACCGCGCCAGGCTCACGGATCTGCCCTCGACGACAACGGGCCGGGTCTCAGGCAGCTCGGGCTTGAGGCGACCCCCGTCCGCCCACCTCGGGACGAGCCCGTGTCATGATCCCCGACAGGAGAACGTCTCGCATTCCTGTCTCACGTCGGGAAAGTTGTTGCCTGTGAAACATCTCGGCACGTGGGAATCTGAGGCAAATCATACAGCAAATGGGGAGAAGTCTATAAAAATGCAGGAAATAATGTTGACAAGTTATGGATTTTATAAATTGTTACTTATTACCCAGTGAACGGTACAAATCTTGACATAACCAGGAGCACACCGGGGGCCCCTGGGCGGCCCACTCCCGACTTGAGCTCAGGTCACGACCTCAGGGTCCGCCTGTCCCTGTCCCTCTCTCGGCTTCCCTCCCAACGGTGCACAGGTGCACGTGCGTGCTCTCGCGCTCTCCTCAATAAATACATTTTTGTCAAGAGCAAGTTGGCTCTGATTTCTGCATCCCTGAGCGCAGTTGGTCGTGGCTGGCACGAGCAGCCCTACTGGAGTGTCCGGCAGAGTCACGTCGCTGGGCCTCTATGCAGGGCCTGGTGACGGGTGTGGCACTAGCTCCCCCTCGGTCTTGGTCTCCCGGGAGCACCTGCTTCCGGGGGAGGAAAGGCTCCCCACGCGAGAGGCGCCCTGGACGCCTCGGACGGTGACCGCGGTCACAGGCGGCCAGGCCACCTCCAATGGCAAGGGTCCCCGACGTGCTCGCTACTCGGCAGGGGTCGGGCGCCCAGGCGGTGACAGGTCGTGCTGGCCGGATGACACCTCCACAAGCTCCCAGCCCCCTCTTCCCGGTTCACCCCCACTGTCCTCCCCATCAGTCTCTTCTCTGTCCATAAACTCAGGGGGGTTGTGGGTTTTTTCTTTAATTTGGGGTTTTTGTGGTGGTTGTGGTTGTTTAGATCCCGCATATAGGTGAGATTCTATGGTATACATATATTTTTAAAAGTTAGGTAAGCCTTGGGGAGCCTGGGTGGCCCAGTGGTTGAGCCTCCACCTTTGGCTCAGGTCTGACCTTGGGGTCCTGGCGTAGAGCCCCCCGTGGGCCTCCTCCCCATCCCTCCTCCACTCATCTGCACACACACACTCTCTCTTTCTCTCTCTTTCCAATAAATAAATAAAATATTAAAAAAAGAAATGTTACGCAAGCCTCTTGCTAGCTCGAGGAGCCAGACTGTGCTTCTCAATGACCCAGGGATCATCTCTTTGGAAATGTAAAATCGACATAGATGACGCCTCGATTTCCTAGTTTCTGTGGGAGGTTGGTGGCCTCACTTCAGTGCGAGTCTCATTCCAAGTTGCAAAACGACTTCCTGTCATAAAATAAGCGATTTTTTTCTTCTTTTGGGTGAAGCCCATTAGCTAACACAGATGGTCATCCCAATTACCAAGTAACTATGACGACCTGTGCGTGACCAGTGGGGCTCTTCTCCCAAGGGCTAGTTGCTGCTCACCTTCGGAACATTTACCCAGTGGACCGTCTGCGGGGCCGCACGGAGTGACTTTCTGCTTCTGCAGTCCCGCTGTCGGACTGCCTGTGGTGTGCGTCACATTTGGGTTTACTGCTTATTCAACAATAAGCTTGCTCACCTTCTCTTCTATTTCTGCAGCAAGGTTTTCTGGGCTAGGAGAAGATTTGGTTTCTAATTATTTTTCTCCAACATAACTCGTTTTCCTCTGATTCCATGCTTATTCCAAACTCTTGATTTAAATGGCTTTCCCTAAAAAAAAATAAAAAAAATAAATAAAAAAATAAATGGCTTTCCCTTAAACAGTCTGCATCAAATGCATTATATAGGGGCAAGAATTTGTGACCTGCATTATTCTTCCTCTCCTTGTAAAACAATAAGCATTTGATCATACACATCGGATTCCATGAGTAGTTAGTGGTGTGGTTAGTGCACCTGTCAAGTTTTTAAACTTGTAAATCTGAGAACCAACTTCTAAGCCCTGATGAATCGCCACAATGAATGCTATTCCTCTTGGACTCTCAGCAAAGAGCCAGCAGGCTTACCCTAGCGAATTACCTTAGACATGGGCCTTTTCATGCTTCAGAAACTAGAAGATAACAGATTGAGAAAACTCGTCTCCCCAGCAAAAATTGCTAGATCTGTTCAGATCATGCGCTTAGCTTTGCCCTAAAAAGACATAAGTCTTGGGATGCCTTGAAATTTCGTTCTGGGATATCCAAGAGAATTTATCAAGGTGGAAAGAAACAGGTATTGTACTGAGGAATGAATGAAATAAAACAAAACATTGTGTTTCAGTATTTTCTATCCTAACATCTCTCAAGTATAGGGCTTGGTAGACAGCAGATAGAGAACACCATTCTCTGCCTAATTCCCATTAAAAATATATATGGAAGACTGAAGAAAGTCCACAGGCTGTTATTTGTGTTATCAAATGCTCATCCTATTCTGCATTTGTTGTAGATGCTCTTAAGTAGCATTAAAATAGAAAAAAATATCGATTTTTGGGGGAATTTCAAGATACCATTGAATATCTGGAGCTGACCTTTCAATCAGCAACATGCTTGGTCCCTGTTCCTTCGTGTGAGGTTCTAATAACAAGCTCTCATCTCTATTTATTCTTTCTATGCTCATTTTGTCTTTCAGCCCCTTAATATGCTGGCACACTTTTATCCAGAGCAGCTTGTATTTACTATATTAGTTTTTCTTTATACTACATAGAACCTAAAGCTACATGTATATACACCACACCTAGCTACACCCAGCCTGCACGTGTATGAATTGCTTAAGATATAAAATTACTGGGGGCACCTGGCTGGCTCAGTTGGTGGAGCACGCAAGTCTTGACCTTGGGGTTCTGGGTTCCAGCACCATGTTGAGTATACAGATTATTTTAAAAAATAAAAGTACTGAGATTTATGTTCATTTCTTCATTTGGGGTACTTAATTTTGGTTCTAGATTGTCTTATTTTTCAGTATTTTAGTTTTCATTTGTCTACTAACAGATCTTTTAGTTTGTGAGTTCATGGTTTGGGGATTCGCTTAAATTCTGCTTATGATATGCATTGGTGGTGTGTCCTGAACTAATTTCATTATCAAACTAATTATGCATCTGAAGTTTATCCAAAAATCTAAAATGTTTATGAATATAGTGGCTAGTTACATTTGAATCTCATTCCTCATATCCATGCTTTGTAAGAAAAAAGGTAACAGATGTATAGACTTAAATCTATAAGTAAATTAGATTAGATCTATAATCTAATCTCAAAGCTTTATTTCAACTTAACCCCAAAATGCATAAAATATTTAGTCCTTGTCATGCTCATCAAGGGTGAAAAACAACAAATATAGAAAAAATGGGCATTTAATAATAGAAACAATAACTAATCTGTAGACATTTTTTCAGTCTTCCATAAATATCTTTTCATGGGAATTAGCCAAAGAGAATGCAAGAGAATGGTAAATATTAACAACTCAACATGTATTTCAAGATAAAACTTAAACTGTACTTCTGAACCACAAACATCACGTACACATGTAAACATCCTATACGCACACATACATACATGTACACACACACACAGCTTCTCCTTTATTTTCTGAATTCCCCATATTTTGTACCTCTTTATAATTTTTTCTAATTTCTTACTAATAATTTTCACTTCTTAAAAAAATGTTCTATATCATTGTCTTTTATAAATGATTGGTTAAATTGAGGTGGCTTTTGCTTCATTGTAAGAGATCACAAATCTCATTTAAAATAAAGGGCATGCAGATCCCCATCTCCACTGCCAAATAAACCCAACTGATTTTTTGATTTTTAGTCACTCTTCAGATGTAAGAGCTTTTTTTTTTTTCAAAGTAAGCTCTGGGCCTAACATGGGGCCTGAATTCCTAATCCCAAGATCAAGAGCTGCACACTTTATCGACTGAGCCAGCCAGGCACCCCAAGAACTTTTAATAAAGGCCTTAAACATCTACCTTGTCTTACCCTCTTCAATGCTAATCAAGAAAATTACAAATGGAGAACGTGACTCTTCCAATTAAAATATGATGTTACCATTATATCACTAGGAATGTGATTTCTTTAAAAAGTATAGTAAAAATTTGCAATTTAGCAGTTATATTTAGCAGTTAAAATGTTATTTAATTGAATATTGTTCTAGAGAGTGGTTGAAATGCTACATCCCAAACCATCAAGACAGAAGGAGAAATTTGGGCTTAAATTAATAAATGGCAAGATTCCGATAAAGCTGATAAAACTATTCTGATAAATGGCAAGAATTTGATAAATAGTTAAGACTTTTTGGCACTCAATAAAACCTGAGATGCCAAGAAAACCAAAAGATCAAATTATTTTCTTATTTTATCTTAGCAATACCTGCTTGTCAGTTGCAAAGAGGCAAAGAATCAGGGTGATTCCTGTAGTATTTTTCTGTGCTGGCGGAGCAGTGTCAGAGGAAGTTCACTGGGACACGCGGGCGCGCTGCCACCGTCTTGGGGCCGGGCGTGCAGTCTGCCCTGCAGAGCTCGAGGGAGCGCCGCCGCCTGCACCCGTGTGTTAATGACCTTGGCTGTCTGTCGGGATGGATGCCCGTGTCCTGGGGAAGGGAAGGGTGTCTCCTAATACCAACGACAGCCGCACTCAGGCTGCAGCATCTAGACTCAGATTCCAGATCCACATTGAAAACAGTAATACAAGAAGCCCAAATCTCTGCCCGATTAGGTCACAGCTTCAACTAAACCTGCATCTTCCGTGAAAACATATGGAAATTCAAATGTAGTATTTCCCCACGATATTTAGCGACTTTACTGAGGATACCACATCATGAAGTAACATAATAAAAATGATTAGCTTTTATAGTATGAATAGAAATAGAAATCTACTGAGTTTCATTATTGGCTCCTCCCTGTTGCAGTTCTAGTTTATTTCAGTCAAGTACGGCTAAAAACTTTGAACATTGTGATATGAAATGCAGTATATTTAGACAAAATACAGCAAGGATTTTTTAATGAACAGTACATTCAAAAAGTAATATAAGAAACACAATGAAGTCACAGGTACAACCAGAAAAATAATGGCGCCTTAAATTATTTAAATTACTCAGATACGGGGAAAGAACACTTGTAATAAACCCCCCAAAATAAGACCGCAAAAATTTAACATTGAGGAACCGTTCTAGATGCCTGCAGTGGGCAGAAACAAAGAGGTGGGGGAAGAGATCTTGAATAACCAAGAGAAAGCTGTCCTGCGGTCAGGAGACGTCTGGGGAGCTCGTTGCAAGAGAAGGATAATAATGAAGACGTCAGAATAAACTCCAGAAGTAGGAGGAAGTAAAGGAGAAGGAAGAAAGGAAGAGTAGCCCTCGAAGGGAAGAAGCCCGTATCCCATAAGGTAGTGGGTATGATCCAGGATGAAAGCGCAGTGTCTCGCTGGCTTGGGTTTGAATCCTACATCCGCCGTTGAGCTGGCTGCGTGGACTCGGGCAAGGCATAACCATCTCGGGATCAGACCTTCTGTGAATGTGGGATTTGTCGTAACAAGATGCAGTGAGTACGTCCAGCCATCTAATCACGAATACGCATATTCCGTATCTTATATTATTACGGCAAAAACCACTGAAAGAGAAGAGAAATGCTGCCAGCAGGAAGCGTACTCCCAGGCGTTTTAATCTGAGCCTGGAAATCCCAAGACGTAGAGGAAGCGGGATGATAGATCCCTCTCACCATATAGTTGAGAATACCGCTAACTCTGCTTCCTTTCCGTCCTTAGCTTAAACACTGAGCCATTCGGAGTTTCTGTTGACTATACCTACATTTTGCCTTCTTGGGAGTTGGTTTTTCCACTGATTTCCTCAAAATGCTACTAAATACTTAGTTTATTATTGACAGTTTTGTAGCTGATGATGTTTCTTTGTCCTACCAATTTGGTTCTCTTTCTTCCTTCCTAGCAAAACGTTTTCTTGGATCAAATGCTTATCCCTCCCTCTGCGGGGCGTGGCCTGATCGGTCTGAAAGGAAGGTGAATTCCAGTGATTGCTTCAGGGGTCCAGGCCTCGGCCAATCAGCGCATGGCCTACCTTAGGGGCTACGAGATGCAGTCGCAAGCGAGTATGTGACCCAATTCTGGCTAAGTGGGAGAAATTTGCTGAATATTTCGGGAGGGGGGGAAGCATCTTTGTCATTATAAGATGATTCCCTGAGTCGTTTCTGTCTTTCTCTGGTGTAGTAACAGGTGATGTGCAATATGGTATTTTCCCTGGTACGTAGCGAGCAGCCTAAGGAACAGCCCAATATTCAGAGGAAGGCACAGGGAAACTGTGACAGAAGCAGAACCGGAATGACTGAATTAAGCAGACCCAGAGTCGGGCCTCTGGAGCCTCACTCATATAAGCCAATAAATTTTCTTACTGCTTGAGCCAGTTTGAATTGGATTTTGAGGCACTTGTGTGTGACTTGGCTTCTATATCAAAAGAGCTGTGGCTCATTCTCGGACCAGAGCGCCCTTTATCTGGTTCGCCTGACTTCATAAATTACCGTACTTTGCCCAGAAGGACTTTAGGTCATAAAATCTTGGGGGACCTCTTGATCAATTCTGGAATGAGCCAAAGAATTAAAGACTTTCTAGATATCTAGGAAAATCTTAGGAAAATCTTCCACTTGTTTGCACTAGTTTGTCCTTTTGTTCCAGGTTCACAAATAAAACAGATTTCGTTCTCATAATTTCTTTCGCTAATGTAAGAAAAGCTTGAATGCAGTACAAAGCCAAGAGAGGTACTCGGCGATTTCTCGTCCTTTTCCCTGTTAGATTTGGACAGGGTTACCGCGGGGCTTCTATTGAGAACTGTGCGTCACGGGAAGTAGGCTGCTAAGGAAGAAAAATGAGATGATTCTAACCTAAAACAGTTTTACCTAAATGAAAAAACCTAAGACAAATAGAAATTAAATGAAAACAAACGCATCATGAATTTTATACTATATTTTTAATGAAGAGACTACAATCTGCACATTATGTTAAATATTCTGAAATCATTGCCATTTCAATAATATAGAATAATATTGGAAATCGAGGAAATGTACACTGGAGGGAAAATAATTCAAAATTAAATGTGTCTATTTTCAAAAATCAAACAAACAATTCTTTTGCGACTTTCATCTTCAAATCACTATCATCTCAAAATTTGATTTCCAATCCGTGTAAGGAGTACCCCATTTCTTCTACTTTCAGGGGTTTTTCTCCTTATTTGTTCACCAACACTTGGTTGACTTACTTTCCAGAAATAAGCTTTGGGGGAAAACATATTAAACATCTTTTAACAAATTTCAAACCTCAGGCTACCTAGCATTTATTCAGTTGTGTCCTGGACCATGGGCTTGTACCCAAGCCAAGCTACAAGTGACCTTTCACGTCTACCATGTCTCTTGCCTCACAGGTGTTGGGCCACATGTTAGAAATCACTTGACCAGGAAACGATTCCCTGGGGAGTGGGCAGTTCAGCTATCACCCCCTTGGGGGAGGCTGCCTGGAACCTCCTCGAGCCGCTTGCCCAGCCTCCTCCGTTCCCTAGAACGTGCGGGACACGCCATCCTCACGTCTGTGGCATGTCACCTGCTTCATTCTCATCCACCGACCGTCTGAGGTACTGTCTCCTTGCTGGCCTACGACGTCTGCAGCCCCCAGCGTCGCTGGACTTTGAGCCCCGCTGCCCACCCTGAGCCCTGACGCGGTGCAACCTGTACCAGGTCCCTGTGCTCCGAGGCCATGGAAGGTCTCCCGGGGAGCGTGCCTCGTTCAGGCCGCCTGTGCCCAGAGGCTGGAGACGGCCCCTTCACCTCCGTCGTGTCTGCAGCGCGGCCTTTGCAGCTCCTCGAGGTCAGGAGGCCAGCTTCCAGGGTCAGCCCACCTGCGGCCAAGTCCAGCTCTTACTTCGTAGGTGAACCACCTTGCAGACGTCGCTTAGTAACGTCGAGTCTCAGTCTCTTCGGCCGGAACGTGGGCCTGATAACAGAGCCTACCCCTGGGGCTTTGTGACGATCGGGTGAGAGACGTTCGCTGAGGCTCCTCATGCGGCAGGGCCCTGCTGCCCATCTGCACCCCGGGGGCGTGATGCCTGGGTTGGCGGCGGCCGTTCCCATCACCGTTGCCCTTACTAGCTCCTTGAGTATCGAACTCTCAGCGCGATTAGACGTGACAGTTCAGAGTAACGAGACTTTGTTATGAGAAGGAAGGCTGTTGGGCAAAGGTGGCTTTGGAAGAGCGCCCGGGGATCCCACAGTTGAAGAATGAACAGTATGGACAAGAGCGTTGGGGCCGGAATTGCATGCGTATGGTTCATAGGCTATCGTCTACAGGAGGGCAAGGTTCATATTTCCCGTCAGCCTGTATTTCCAATCTCTGACCCACCATTTGAATTCAGTGGCTACTGTCATCAAGGTATGAGCATGTGAAGATCTAAGTACACGAACTCTGGAGTTCAAATCAGCACTTGATGGGGGGGGGGTTGCTGTATATTCAGAACGCTGTGAACTTCCTCCTATTGCCCTACATGACCCGTCATCGTGGAGAAGCAGGGGTTCGGAGAGATTCGGAAAATGGATGACAAACGCTGGTCATTTAGTATCCTCCTACTAGGTCTTTAATTTTTTCTTTCCGATTCCAGCTCTTGAAAATTTGTGGCTGGCGGAAACATGTGTTGGTATACGTTCGCCAGGGGAAAGTCTATTTGTTTGCAGCAGTGCTTCCAGGCGAAGAATCCCCCAACATATAGTCTCTTAGAATTTCAAAGACTCTCACGTGACTGTGGTTCTTTATTATTACCTCTTTGAAATATTCAAGTCGAAAAATTAGCTGGAACCAATAGAGACTTTTGGTTGGACAATAGAAAATTGGAAAGTTTTTTTGTTGTTGTGGTTTTGTTTTTTTTTGGGTTTTTTTTTTTTGGAAACTGACCCTGAAAACTCTACTGTGTGATTTGTAAACTTCATATGCAGGAAAGAAAAAACAAATGTAAGATCGACTTGCGTTCGGGTGGACCACGCGTAAGAGGGAATCAAGTAGGATCAGGGACAGGCTCCTCGAAGACGCACTAAAGCCGTCTGGGTTTTGTTAGCTTTTGTGAGCGCTTAGACACTACGGCGACCTCGGGGCACCCTCTCTGAATCTTGGAGACTGCGTATGAAATGTTTGATTCAGTTTTTTTGCCAGTACTTCTAATTCTTTTAGTGGAATTACCTGTACTGCCTCTAGTGTATGCAATTTTACACCTGAAAATTCCCTCCCAAATTTACAATGATCAACCTTTGGTGAACCCACCGTCGGCAACGTCATAGCCCTGACTAAACTACGACAGTTGTCCCCCGTTGTCTGCAGGGCATATGTGCCAGGACCCCCAGTGGCTGCTTCTGCATAAAACCAAACCTTATGCAGAGAGAGTTTTCCCCAAATCTACAAAGCTATGATAAAGTGTAGCTGCTAAACGAAGCCAGGAAGAGACGAATAACAATAACTGTTGACACAATAGGACGGCTGTAATAGTTCCTATAGTGACGCGACTGGTCCTTGGAGTCCCCCATGGGGCCGGCTGTCGGGCTCAGTGTCAGGAGGCCCGGCAGCCCAGAAGCAAGGGCCCTGCAGTTAGAAGGGGACACGCGGGGGACCTGGCCCTGTGCTCGGCCCCCAGGCCTGGGCAGCCGTCGGTCTTCACGACAGCGAGTCTGAGTTTGGAAAGAGCAGTGTTACCGTCGTCACCCTTCGTGTAGTGATGTGTGCAGGAGGAGATGAGGCGGGTGGGCCGGGTGGGCAGCTCGCCCCCCACCCAAGGCTGCCACCCACCTGCTACCCACCTGCCGCCAGCAGTGGGTGCGCCCGGGGACCCCCTGGGCCGGGCTGCCCACCTGCCCACGGGGGCCACGGGGGCCACCAGACCTCAGCCGGATCACGTCCTTTCTGCTCCACAATAAATACCACGGGCCCGTAAACCCCAGTCCTCTCCAGGCCACAATTCCACGCCTTTTAGATAGCTTCCCGTTGTGTTCACAACTTCCCTGAGCTGTGGCTGGCTGGGTTTTGGTAGACGTGCGCCTGAAGCTGCTGCCATGACCCGAGACCCAGAGGCTCTGCGTAGCCCCAGAGCAGGCCCCGTGGGGCCCAGGCAGCGCCCACCTGCCTCCAACCATCGCTTGTTAGCTTGCAATTTCCGTACTTTCACATAAGCAGAATGAGACATACGGACGGCTCGTATCTGGGTTTTCTCGCCCATCACGGTAGTTTCCAGATTCATCCACGTGGCCTCTATCATAGAGGCCACATGCATTGGCTACATTTTTTCCACTCACCTATTTATTTGGATGGTTTCTAGCTTTGGCGCTGATGAGTAATGCCGACCGGAGCATCCCTCGACGTGTCTCTGCATGGGCACGGGCCTCAGTTCTCCAGGGCAAAGACGTGCTTAGGAATGGAACTGCTGGCCCATGTGGTGATTTTATGTCTAAACGGAAAAGAAACCGCCAAACAGGTTTTCAAAGCGTTTGTACCATTGTACACTCTCACCTAATGAGGTACAAGTTCGGGTGCCCCACAGACGGACCAGCAACGGCTATTGCTGGTCTCCTTCGTTTTAATTCATATGAGAACGTAGTACGGTGTCACCGAGACCTTCATCGCTGCAGGGAACATCATGTAAACGTGGGGCGGAGGTGAAACCCCAGGGTCTCCCGCGAGGTCCCACTTCTGTCCTGACCCTATCTCTGCTCAGCAAGTTTCATGGATCGTCTACCTTGTGTCACGTGCTGTGTTAGGAAAGATGCAAGGATAAGACAGTTTCCTGGAAGATCATGCTTTGTGAGACACGAAAGAAAGAAAAAAGAAGTCACATAAAAGTCCCATAGGACCTAGTTGCTGCCATAGTAAAGGTTTAGAAGAAAATGCGGACGGTCATGGGGGAAGGAAGACAAGTTGGAGAAGGCTTCACGGGACGGTGTCACTGAGACTGAGTCATCTCCATGGCAATTCCTTCTGTCTTCTTTTGAAAAGGAGATTCGCTTATAACAGAAAATTTAGAGAAAAAAAAAACACATAAGGATATTTACCTCATTCTCCTGTATTTTGGGAGGTAGCGGTCTCATACGGACCGACAAGCTGAGCCAGCACATGGGCCTTAAATAAGAGAAGGAAGCCTGGTGGACTTGCTGATGGGCCTTCCCTACGGATGAGCCAGGCACTGCCGAGCTCACGAGAGCCAGCCCCGCTGGAGTGTAGACCTACCGTCCTGGGCCAGACCCAGGTGCCTCCCCGGACCCGGGCATGGCTGTGGGAGAGAACACGGGGGCGGAGAGGCGGCAGGTGGGCCGAGGCCGACAGAGCACGAGTGCTGACTGCTTACCCACGCGGGACAAGCGTCTTCAGTGCTGTGCTGAGTTCTCACAGCAACGTGAGGCCGGTTTTCCTAAGAAGCCCAGGTAAGAGATATTAGGGCTACGGCGGTAGATTAGATGATCGTTCAGAGAAATTCAGTCTCCCCCACCGCCCCGCTGCCCCCACCCTGACCTCCCCATCCTGTTGATACTTAGCTTGGTCACGTGACGGGCTCTGGCGTGGGGTGGACAGACTGTACCCCCCGTCTCCTCCCTTGGGAAGGCTCGGGTTGGGCCGGGTGATCTGCTTTGACCGGCGGGATGCTAACAGGCAAATACACGCAGAGGCTCAGAGCCCGCATGCAAGGATGGCTCGTCCTCTCACCCTCTGCCGTTGCAGTAAAATGGGCGCCCCTGGAGAGCGCATCGGCACTTGGAGGATGAAGGGCCGGTGGAGCCGACCCAAACCAACCTGCAGATGCGAGCACAGCCCGGGTCAGGGCAACCCACCGACAAGTGGGAAACAATCGTCGGCTATTGTTTACTCCACTGAATTGTAGGCGGTTTGTTATTCAACCACCCAAGTGTCAGGAAGGATTTGCACTCTTGACAATCCAGCTACAGAGCCTAGGCCACGCTGCCGCTCATTCAGTGATTCTCAAATATCTAGGGAAAGATAATCGGCTAGAGGATGAAAGGTAATCAAGAGGAACTGATGGGCCTGGAATTAGAAGAATGTTTTTATCAATTAAAGAAGTAAACCTTGGGGGAATTATTTAAACTCTCTGTGCCACCCGCCCCCCTCGCCCCTCGGACTATGGTGAAAAAGAAAATGCAGTGATAGCTACCAAATGTCTTCGAACACGGTAAAAGTGTTACAGAAATGCTAGTTGCTCTCTCTTTCTATGATTTTATCTGTTTATTCATGAGAGACACAGAGAGAGAGGCAGAGGCACACGCGGAGGGATGAGCAGGCTCCCAGCAGGGAGCCCGACGTGGGACTCGATCCCGGGACCCTAGGGTCACACCATGGGCCCAAGGCAGCTGCTCAGACACTGAGCCACCCGGAGCCCCTGAACCTCAGAACCTTGAGTTTCCTCTTTAAATCTATTTTCTTTCCCGCTGTTTCTCGGTGCCTGCAACAGTACCTGATGTGCAATAGGTGCTCATTAAATATTTGTTAAGAGAAATTAAAGTGAACTATTTTCAAGTAGTACTCCCAGGGTGTAAACGACAAAAATAACGAAGCGTGTTTGTCATCAGGGAAGTAAAGTCTAGGCAGTCACTTTGTCTTAGGGCAGATCCGTGTGGGAAACCCTGTACGGAGAGTGAGCCTCCGCCCCACCGCCCAGCCAAAGGCTCCCCCACTCGCGCTCTGTAAATGCTCGCGTCCAGCGACAGGGCTGTGGCCGTCGTATACGCCGATGCTTTCTGCCTCAGAGTGTTTTATTAATGGGAAAATATTTGAGTTTGCTCTTCGTTCTGCAGCTTGAAAAAGTGAGCCTTATTTAGAACACACAGGTAATCCAGGAAACAGCCGAAGGAGCCCGTGGGGTTGAAAGTTGGGTCACTACAACGACAGATGGAAAATGGCCATTTACACCTTTCCCTTCTCCGTTTGCCACGAACAAGGCAAGGTCTAGTCCAACGAGGTGCCTCGCTTTATGGACACTTGCACGCACATGCCTCGAGGGTTCAGACGCCGCAGGCCGTGCGTGCCGGGGCCGGGCTTCGGTGAGCAGCTTGTTCCCCTCATCGTCGCAGAGGTGGGACCAGAGGTGCGATTCCACGTGCTCCATTTTCCGACACACACACACGCTGCCTTTTTATCCCAAAACTTGTCCAGCGATTTCCCGAATTTTTGGCGGTGCAGGCAACGTGTGACATCAGCTCCAAAGTTTCCTGTTAAAATACTACACGGGCCACGGGAGCAGGACTGCCCCAGCGCCGTGGGCCGCCCGGCAGCCTGGAAGCACCGCAGTTCCCTGAAGTGTCCCTCCCGGGGGGTCAGCCCGTGACCGAGGCCCTCCGGCTCCCGCGGGGGGTGCGCGCGGAGCTCCGTCTGTCTCAGCCACGAATCTCTCCGCAGCCACCCCCGATCCTGGCCGTCAGGGGCCAGGTGGGCCAGGAACGTCCCTGGTCTCCCGGTGTCAGCCGCCCGTTGCCCGTTACAGACTGACCCGGTGTTGAGGGGCGGGAAGGAAAAGATCAGTGTTCTCTTTCCTCCTGCTGTCGACGTTCACGACCACTTCTTTGTTTCATTTCTTGGAAACCTACTGTATGTGCGCAGAGACCAGCCGTGTGCAGCTCTGGACTTGGACCCTGCAAGAGAAGGGACACAGACATCGGGAACAGGAATTTACCCGATACTCTGATCCTTTGGACAGGATCCAGGGTACGAACGCTGATTTTCGTCTACTCGACAAAGCTTACCTAATAAGCCCCAGACTCTGGATGAAACAGAAACCACGGGAGACGAATTTGGCCTTCCAGTCGGGACTTAAATCTTTTTTTTTTTTTTTAAGAGAAAAAAAGGGACTGAATTGCTCAAGATTCCATGGGATGAGAAAGACCAAGACCACAGGGTTATTTTTTTAAATGTGATAAAAACAATTTTCTTAATTAAAAGAATTTCCAAAGTCCACTGTTGTACCAACTCAGGAACGAGGGGGCCTTACTATCTTCCTCTCATTCTGGTGCACCACCCGCTTCTTCACCAAGTTCTCTCGGTTGCAGCTCCTGTAATTCCTTCCAGGTGTTCCCTCTCCTCTATTGTCACCGCCTTCCCTCCTGCCTGCCCTCGTGTCATGTCTGCAGTGCAACCTGAGTGGTTTTTATCATAAGAAATACAGCGTAAGAATATAACCCTGCTGCCCGACGCCCGTCGCTGCCCGCGGGGAAAGGCCGAGGCCTTGGTTGGCGAGGCCCCGGCCTGGAGATGCAGCCTCAGGCCAGCCTTCCGGCCCTCGGGCCTTCTCTCGGGGACACGGGGCAACCCGGGGTCCCCGCCTGGGCCCGGACGTCCCGTCGCTGCCCATGCACCTGTTGGCGGGTCGAGCACAGCCAGGCGAGCAGGACTGAGCCCACCGCCCCCAGTGCCCCCAGCGCCCCCAGGCCACCGCCAGGCTGGACGTGTGCTGACGGACACCTCATCACCTGCGCCTTGCCCCAGGGCCTCCGCCCGCCCCCTCGCCCCTCGGCCAGGTGCACCTGCCCGGCCCCAGCTGCTGCCGCTGACCGTCGGCCTTCGTGTCGCCAGCTCGTGTGTCACTGCACGGCCGCCGGGGGAGCGGGAGCCGCGTGCACAGCCACCTCCATCCCCCTGACTCTGCACTCACTTCCCGTGGCCCCACGTGGCTGCGGCTCATTTGGCCTAAGATTGTTGGTCTCGAAAGTAAAGGACCCTGAGGCCACATTCAAGTGCTCTGTTTATTAAATCTGCTTACGAGCGACGATCTGGTATCACTGCTCTGCTTCCCCGGAGGACCTCACCCCAGACCGGAAGGGCCAGGGGATTGTTAGCGCATCCTCAGTCGTCTCTCCCTTGCTGCGTCGGGCACCGACTAGAGGAAGTTGTGGAGTTGGTTCCTCCGGGGGTAGAAGTGTTCTTCTAGGAAGTGTTCTTCTCCAACACTGCGAAGAGGCGCTTGCATGTGGCATCATGTCTAATTGCCATCAGATGGGATGCTTCAAAGGATTTTTTTTAAGAATTTATTTATTTATTTATTTAATTTATTTATTTATTTATTTATTTATTTATTTATTTATTTATTTATTTATTTATGATAGACATAGAGAGAGAGAGAGAGAGAGAGAGAGAGAGAGGCAGAGACACAGGCAGGGGGAGAAGCAGGCTCCATGCAGGGAGCTCGACGTGGGACTCAATCCCGGGTCTCCAGGATCACGCCTGGGCTGAAGGCAGGCACCAAACCGCTGCACCACCTGGGCTGCCCGCTTCAAAGGATTTTTATTATTTTTAAATTTTTTTTCCAAAGGATTTTTAAACTCTATCGTTAACTTTGGTAGAAATGGATACTGGATGTCATTCAGCTACTTTATTCGCCTTATACGGGTGTGCAACGTGGCTACTCTCTAGAACGTGAAAGTTGAAATGAGAATTTCAATCACTTTTTTCACCTAGAGCTGGTGACTAAATCTGGGGGTAAAGACACTTTAGCAATTGTGTGATACGCGAAAAATAAGTGGGTAAAGATTCTGGTTATGCTTATGCTGACATCTCCACATCCTGAGACTTGTTAAAGGTGAGACTCTAACCTAGTGACTGTGCTTGTGAAGGACACGTTTAGCGCTCAGCGCGACCAGATTAAATAAGATACAGCACCATCTTATGGATATTTGTATGTTTGTGAAAATTGGAAATGCAAAAATCATTTTGGGTTTGTAAAGGGACATCTTTATCAAGAAAATTTGTAGGAGGACAGTATTTTAAGTTAACAGAGAAAAATGAGGGACGCCCAGGTGGTCGAGCAACTGCCTCCGGCCCAGGGTGTGACCCCCGGTCCCGGGATCGAGTCCCGCATCAGGCTCCCTGCATGGAGCCTGCTTCTCCCTCTGCCTGTCTCTGCGTGTCTCTCTCTCTCTCTGTGTCTCTCATGAATGAATAAATACAATCTTTAACAAAAAAGATGCAGTACTGAACAATCCGAGTACGCGTGTGCAGGTACGAACGAGTATGATCCCGGGGGCACGGCCACCAAAGGCACAAACTGAGATTTGTAGTCCTTTTTCCTGTCAAAATTAGAAATTCTAATAAAAAGAAAAATAAAAGATTGTCATCACAATGTAAGCCCCCGACTTTGTGAACTAAGACATGGCGCCCGGGACTTCTGAGCCCCTTATCACTGCAGCATCGCTGGGGGCCCCCGGCCCAGATGCTTCGCAGGCGCCGAGGCCCAGCAGCCCAGGTGTGCCCAGCCGCCAGCCCCACCTGCGACGTGCCCACGGCGTGGGGCGAGGAGCCCGGTGCCCTCCGCCGACACTGCGCAGCTGGTAGCAAGTCTCCTTACCGTCGTCCGGCCCGTAAAGTTTTCATAAGTGGTTTACGCACATCATTATGCTTAGATTTTAGGTGCCAATATCTTCCAACCGACACTTCTTAGGGTGACGTGGACGCAACGCCAGTTCAAGGAGTTTAGGGAAAAATTGAGGAACAGGCTCCCCACTTAGTTGTTTTGTTTTTAAAGATTTATTTATTTATGATAGACACAGAGAGAGAGAGAGAGAGGCAGAGGGAGAAGCAGGCTCCATGCCGGGAGCCCGACGCGGGACTTGATCCCGGGACTCCAGGATCACACCCTGGGCCAAAGGTAGGTGCCAAACCGCTGAGCCACCCAGGGATCCCATCCCCGCTTAGTTGTTAAGGGGCAGCGAGGTGGGTGCAGTTCATCCTCGACCTCTGGTCCCCCTTGATTGTCAAGCTGGGCCTGCGGCCCTATGTGATCCCCCGGGTCACAGTTCTCAGGCCACTGCACCCTGAAACCCAGGCTCGGGAATTCTTGGCTCTCTGGAGTCCTGGACTCCAGGGGAAAGGCCTTGGAACCTCTCAGTCCGCGGACACCATCCGTGCTCAGTGGGCCCGTGCTCCCGGGTCTGGGCGGCGCGGCCGGGGGTGTCTACCATCCAGGGTCCTGGGGCCGGTGACCCGCTCGGTGGGGACCTGCCTCTGCCTCTGCCCGGGCCTGTGGCCTTGCTCTCCCTCCCTCTTAAATCAAATCAATAAGATCTTTAAAAAAAATAAAATAAAAAAAAATCACAGTGTTCTCCTCACTTTAACATGTCTTTCTTTAGGTCCAAATTTGACAAACAAAAGCCAGGAACTTATTTGCAAAACTGTGAAGTCTTCTTGTGGTAGAGGATCCATGATTTTTATACACACACGCGTACAAATATACACACACTCCCATTTGATTTTAACTCATTTTCCCCAACCACTAAATCATATAAAAAAAATCGGTGTGTACAAAGGGGTTCTCACTGGTTTTCTTTTATGTAGATTTAATTTTCATGTTATTTACTTCAGAGCAAAATCTAAAAATATGGCATCGACTGCAAACAACATAGAATTTTTGGCTTTATCCAAAAGCACCATCTTATGGATATTTGCATATGTTGCCAGAACAGTATAGTTTCCAACAGTGTCTTACTAGGACAATCATTTTCTACATAATGGAGACTCTTGAATCTAAATTTCTAAATTTTGTTTGAAATGGAAACTTGTCACCGATTAATAAAATCAAGTTATTCGTTAATTAGAAAAAAATAATTAATAGAAAAAATATGACATAAAGCTGAAAAATTCTGAGCATACCATACACATATTTTTATGTTCATTTCTTAGATGTCGACAGATATTTTATGGCTTAATAAGAAACCCAGGGAAATTCAATAGACTTATAATAATGTTTATATTCAGATCCAAGACAGTATATTAGACGTTACATTAAATTTTTAATGTCATCAAATGCAGAATTGTCTCTATATAAAAATTACTTTGTTCATTAATATCCTAGAAATATCTTGATAATTGAATATGCTGCTTTAATTTTTGAGAGAGACTGCATAATATTCATGGAAAATTTAGATATCTGATCATTCAAAATTTTCACAAGCCATACCTTTACCTGTAATAACATCCATGGGACATGTTTGTTCAACATAGTGTAAGACTTACTTTATTCTGAAATCAGGCAGAGAAAAGATCTGCAAGTGAATAGCTGCTGAGTAACAACAGTGTGTTAGTCCTACAAAGAGTAAAATTAGAAACTTGAAGACTAAATTCTCAAAATATGGTCTTTAAACCCCCGGGCATCCCTAAGGCCCTATGGGAGAGGGTGAACGTATTTTCATGTAAATACTAGGACAAACATTATATGGTCTCATTCATTTGGGGAATATAAATAATAGTGAAAGGGAATAGAAGGGAAGGGAGAAGAAATAGGAAATATCAGAAAGGGAGACAGAACATGAGAGACTCCTAACTCTGGGAAATGAACTAGGGGTGGTGGAAGGGGAGGAGGGCGGGGGGTGGGGGTGACTGGGTGACGGGCACTGAGGGGGGCACTTGACGGGATGAGCACTGGGCGTTATTCTGTATGTTGGCAAATTGAACACCAATAAAAAATAAATTTATTATTAAAAAAAATATTAAGATGGTGTTTGTTTTCTTTGTAAAGGGTTTTGCGCGGGAGCCTCAGCGTGAACCAAGGCCACTGTCCCCAAATCCACCGGTAACCGTGGGGTCCAACCGCACAGAGTCACAGAAAGAGAACAAAAAGCCAATATCCCTCAAAATATTCCTGACTAAGCAGTAAAAAGTATTAATTGTGTTAAATCTCAACCCTCAGTAAAAGTATCGTGTAGGTGAAGGAGAGGCCGACGTCGGAGGCTCGCGTGGCCCCTGCAGGGGCAGGGCTGCTGGAGGTGAGCTGGGCCGGCGGCTTTCTCGCAGAGCACACTCTTCACTGGAGAGAACGACTCGACAAACAAATTACAATTATTCATAGTTGGGTGACTTGGCAGACATTTGCCCAAACGTGAGCGAAGTGAGCTTGTCACAACTGACGCTATTGTGGCCAGTGATAAAATTCAAGCTTTCGTGCAAAAATTAGAATTTGGAAAACTTCTGTCTGCAATTATGAGCTTGATAGCTTTCTGGTACTTCATGACTTTTCTGAAGAGATTGCTGGTCATCGGTGAATGTAATTTTGGGGGTACTATATAATTAAAGAAAATATGTGAATTTTTGGACAATACATTTCCCGATGAACCAACATAAGAAAGGTTTATTGACGTGGTTCTAGATTCCACATTGCTGCTAATCTTAAAGAAACCACCCCTTGTTGAGTTTGGGGGTAATATCAAAATAGAAGAGCCACAATTACATAAAAAGGCTATTAAAATACTCCTTCATTAATTGCGTATCTATGTGAGATTGGGTTGTCTTCATCTATCTCAAACAAAGTAATATATTTCAACAGATTGTAGAAGCAGACATGAAAATCTACATGATTTTTAATAAGTCAGACATTGAAAAGATTTGTGTAGTTGTAAAATGATGTCACTCAGAATAAAAATTAAAAAAATGAAATAATAAATAAAATCAAATAAAAATAATAAAATAAAATTAAATAAAAATAATAAAATAAAAAATAAAATAAAATGTCACTCTTTCCACCCATTTTTTTTACTTTGGAAATATAGTTTTTTTTTTCATACTAATATGTAACTAATGTCATATAACAGTTTTGTTATTTTATGTTTAAATGAATTAATAAAGAACTATTTCTAGATTTTCTTGGTTTTATTTTCCTAATATTAAAACTACTAATAAGTATAACCATAATCCACATAACCAAAAGATCTTGGGGTCCTTAGCGACTTTTAGGAGTGTAAATGGGTCCTGAGAATAAGTTTGTTAATCTCTGCTACAGACCGGAGTAACAGTAGTTAACAAAAATATATCTTTATTTTTCCCATGTAACGTGACGATCACTTATAATTGTCTCTGATAAACACTCCACCTCAATTTGGTCTAATTTTTTTTGACATTACTATTGAAATGGTTTCAGTTTTATTTTGCAGTAGTAGAATTCTCATCTCCTAGTGAGACATTGGTTGTATTACTAGTCAATCAGTGCAATGCTGTCTCTACTGCGTCCTAGTGCAGTGCTTAATATAGGATAGACACTCAATAAGTATTATTGATTGGCAGGAAATGTGTTTAGCAACAAAGTCAATATAAGTAAAAAAAAAAAAAACTATGAAAGTTAGAGGGAAAAAGGCTCTAGTCATTGCTTTATCCAATTGTGAGCACAATTTCTACATTTTATCCATTTCCACAAAAACTCATAGTTTGTGTCTCTATTGCCGTTTAAAGCACAAACCTCTCCTCCAGGCTAAATGCCCACTTCTCTAGGAGAACATCATCACCGCATACATTTTAGGTCCTGAATTAATGTAAGACTTTTCTCATGACATTTTGAGCACATAGGTCACAATATGCTTCTCCCTTTTTCCTCTCCCTGTATTTCACAACCAGTTCATTTCTGTTACTTCCTCCAAATTTCCCACAAGATGGAAAGTTAAAGAACAAAATTTTAATCAAATCATTAAAGAGTGCCCACAGATTGAATAGGAACAGAAGGAAAGTAGCTTCTTCTTGTGGGATTAGACCTTCTTATAAAAATCATGAAATCTTTTGAGATTTTTTTTTTAAACATTTTTATTTATTTATGACAGTCACAGAGAGAGAGAGAGAGAGAGAGGCAGAGACATAAGCAGAGGGAGAAGCAGGCTCCATGCACCGAGAGCCCGACGTGGGATTCGATCCCGGGTCTCCAGGACCGCGCCCTGGGCCAAAGGCAGGCGCCAAACCGCTGCGCCACCCAGGGATCCCTCTTTTGAGATTTTAATAAAAATACCTTAACACATATTTGGAAGTTTCTTTAGTCTGATTGTTTCAAGACAAATAATCTAGAAATACAAATTCTAAGTTATGTAAAGCTCAATAAAAATGCGTAGAATCATTTACTGTATTATCTACAGTTTGTTTCTATAGCCGTCTGGATAGCAGTGAGCTAAACAATGAGGCAGTTAAAATAACAGGAAAATACTTGGCATTTGCTGAGTATTTACTCTGTACCAGAGGTTGTTTTTTCTTTATTTTTAAGACCTTGCATGCATTATCTTATTAATCTTCACAAGCAATCCTTTGACTCTATCGCATGAGTACGTACGTGCGTGTGTCTGTGTATCAACACGGGCTACTCGTTCACTGGTCCATTTGTGCTAATCACTTGCATATATTTTTACCCATTTTCCGTAAAAAGTGGAGTCCTAAAACAATTCTCTGCTAGGACGCCAATTCTGACTGGGGAGGAGAGAAAGGGAAAGGTGAGCAAAGAGAAGAAAGGGATTTAAACGGGGTCGCCAGGAGGATTAAATGCCTCATCAGATATAAATACCTTAGAATTTGTTGTTCTTCTCCGGCTCCTGTAAATGCATAATCTTTTTCTTAGCTGGGTTTGTGAGTTGACGGTTTTCCCGGACATATTTGCAAAACTGGTCTTTCTATTTGACCTGAAAAAGATTCCTCTCTCTGTTGTAATGTAATTCTAGTGATAACTAGACTACAAGCAATAATAGACTGTCCAATTCCAAAACACTGAAGGGGCATTTTGTGATTTTTTTTTCCTCTATTACCACAAGAGCACCTATTACCATAATTTCTTATTTTGCTCATGTCTGTTTCATACGCATCACCTCGGGGACTTTTATTGCTCTTATCTACTCAGAATAGTGCCTAGCCCAGAGAGGGCGCTCCCCAAAATATGTCTACTCAATGCAAGAACAATTTCATCTGTGACTTGAAAGAGTTAATATCTTCCTTTCAGGTCAAATGCACAAATCAATTCTCAACCAGAAAACAGACCACCTATAGCTATTCAGGTCACACACCTGTTTCCTTAAATATCATCGCCAAAGCGCATTTGATAACTGTGCATCCATCTTCCGCTAGCGTTAGAGGTGTTTCATTAAAAAGCAATATAAGTCCAATTTGTTTTTATATTCACCTTGACAAAAGTAAAAATCACTGAGTAAGTTCATGTGTCTTTTGTGCATTTATGAAATCACACAAACCAATCACAGTCTTACGTTGGGCATCGTTCATTCAATTATCCAGGAGCATCAGTTGATGTTATGATGACCTGAAAAGGTAATATCCAAGGTAGAGATTTGGCCAGAGTATTCCTGTAAGCACAACGTTAAACATGTGAATCAAGAACAATTAATTTTTAACGATCAGGCTGTCTTTTCAGGTAGTCTTTTCTTTGGACCATCCCTTAACTGGAGGAGAGGCAGGGAGAGTTCCCCAGGGCCCACCGTTGGCCTGCGTCTCACTCTGAGCACGTGACTCTGGCCCTTACCGTCCAGAGCTGCAGCTTCCTCCGGCACCAACGTGCGGATGACCCCTCAGCCCGTAGTAGGTGTCAGCAAGGGCTTGGCCTCTCCAGCTGAGCCCAGGAGCTCTGTGACAGGCTCCTCAAAACTTTGTGTTTCTCCAAAACCTTTAGGACTTCTAGAAGTCTGTATTTCATCTACTATCAGTCAAATCACCCCATCCCAAGAGTCCCATTCTTTCCTTAGCCCCCTTCATTAGCTCCGCAGCCCTCTTCTGTTGAGTCCTTGGCCGCCTCTGAAGCCTCCCTCCTCCCCTTGTCTCCGCTTCCCTCCCAGATTAAGTTATTTCATTGTATTTGGTTTCTGCCGTCAGTGTCGGTCCCTTGCTCCAGAGTGACCCTCCAGAGTCACAGATCACCTCCTACCGTCTGACTTCCGAGGCTGGGCACGACCACAGGGCCTGCCCGCCGTCCTGCTCAGCGCCGACTGTCTCGGCCTCTCGCCCGCTCTCACCCTCCGTCTTCACACGTCCACGCTCACCTGGGCCAGGTGCACTGGCAACTCCCTGCAGGGGGTGCACAGCGGCCCGCCTTCGCCAACACGCTTCCTCCTGCCCCCGCCGCTCGGAGTCGTGCTCCTTGGACGTGTATCCGGTATCTCTCTCTTCCTCCGTCCTGCATGTGGTAGTTCTTCTCCATGTCACCATTACCTTCGGGTCGTTAGGACAATCATCAGATTGCAGTGTCAATGTTTATCTTCTGCTTTTTAAAGTACGTTAATTTTTCATTTGTCATTCTTTAATCTACACACTTTTCAGGGTCCAAGACTGTATCTTGTCCTTCTAAATACACGCAGCAGATTTTTAACATTTTTAAGCAATGTCACTTTTTTTTTTTAAGATGTTTATTTATTTATGTATTCATGAGAGACACAGAGAGAGAGGCAGAGACCCAGCAGAGGGAGAAGCAGGCTCCATGCAGGGAGCGGGACGTGGGACTCGATCCCAGGACCCCGGGGTCACGCCCTGGGCCAGAGGCGGACGCTCCACCACTGAGCCCCCCAGGCGTCCCTAGTTATCAGTTGAAGGGATCATACACTTAATGTACAGGACAACACAGAGTCGCTCTTTGGAACGAGAAAGGACTCACGTTGGCTCTAACAGCCCGTGGTAGGGAAGACGGTTCTCTAAGTCCCAGGTTCCTTATCTGTACAAAGGAACTTAAACCAAATGACAGAATGTATGTAAAAGGCTTAGCGCAGTTCTGGCTGTGAAGCCGGAGGAGGTGACAGTCGTCCTCCCATCGTCCGCACCTGTTGACCCGGGGTTACTCGATGACCTCGGATGAGCAGGCGGACAAAACCTGGCAAGCGGACCCCGGATTGTTGGCAAGCAGTAGACGGGAGGCCGCGGCTCAGGGGCTCGTCGTCTAGCTTCGCCTCGCCGAGCGCACCACGGCCCCGGACTCCCTGGGTCCCCGGGACCCCCCCCCCGGGCCCTGCAGCTGGAGCCCCGCGGCCCCACCGCGACGACAACCGCGGGCCCAGGGCGAGTCGGTCCCGGCACCTGGTCCCGCGGCGCCGCCCCTCGGCCGGGGGGAGGGGACGGGGGTCCCGCTGGGGGCGCAGCGCACGGACCGCGGCAGGTGCCGGCGGGCGGACCCGCGTCGGAGGCGGCGGCAGGCGCGTCTACACCGCACGCCCCGGCTCCGCGCGCGGGTCGGGTCTCGCCCGGGGTCCGCGGGTCCGCGGGGGGGGGGGGGGGGCGCCTGCGCTCGGGGCCGCCCGCTCCGGGCTCGTCCTTCCCGAGGCCGACTTAGTGGCCGGGCGGTCGGCGAGGGCGTCCGGCAGCCGCGGAGCTCGGTCTGCGCCCCCCGGGCCCCGGGTCGCCCCGGGTCGCCCCCTCCCCCCGGCCGGGGCTCAAGCCGCGGGGATGAACCACGCCCAGGCCGCCCCTCCGCGGCGCCGCGTCCACCTGCGGGGGCACCTGGAGGGGGAGGGGGCGGGGGAGGGGCGGGGAGGGGGCGGGGCTCAGGGCGGTCGGGCCGCCGCTCCCCGGGCCCCGCCCCCGCCCCGCCCCCCCAGGCCCCTGCACCCCCGGCCTCCCGTATCCCCCAGGCCCCCGCCCCCCTTTGCAGACCGCTCGGGGCCGGAGCAGGGGCAGGGGCAGGGGCCGGGGCCGGGGCCGGGCACGCGCACGCGCACTGGCCCCGGGCGTCCGCCCCCCGCGGGCCCCACGTGTCGCTTGTTGTGGCGCCGCAGGTCGGGGCGGGCGGGGCCGCGGGGTCGAGGTCCGGGGCGGGTCCGAGTCCGCCCGCCCCGCCCCGCCCCCCGCCGGCTCCGCCCCCCGCCCCCGCCCCCGCGGCTCCGCCTCGACGTGTCCGGGAAGCGGCGGCTCCTCGGCGGCGGCGGGCGGCGGCGGGCACCATGCTGGACCCGTCCTCCAGCGACGAGGACTCGGACGGGGCCCCGGAGGCCGAGCGGCGCGAGGGGCCGCGGGCGGCGGGGGCCGAGGGCGGGCGGGCGCGGGACGGGGGCGCGGGCGGGGGCGGCGGGGCCGGCGGGGCCGGGGGGGCCGGGAGCGGGAGCGGGAGCGGGAGCCCCCCCAGGCCCGGCGACGGCCGCCCGCAGCCCGACGCGCGGCGGGACGAGGAGCGGGAGCGGGAGCGGGAGCGGGAGCGGGAGCGCGGGGTCCGCCTGCAGCTCTACGTCCTGGTCGTGCGCTGCATCGCGCACCCCTTCAACGCCAAGCAGCCCACGGACATGGCCCGCAGGCAGCAGAAGGTGCGTGCGCGCGGCGACCCGGACCCGGACCCGGCCCCGGCCCCGCCCGCAGACCCCGGGACCCCGGAGACCCCAGCCCCGGGAGACACCCTCCACCCCGGAGACCGCCCGGGAGACCCCCCGGGGCACCCCCACCCCAGGGAGACCCCCCCGGGAGACCCTCCACCCCCCCGGGGCACCCCCACCCCAGGGAGGCGGCCCCTCCCCCTCCCCCTCCCGACCCCGGGCCGCCGGCGCCTGCCCACCTGCTCCGCGCGGACGCTCGAGGTCCCGGAGTCGGCGGGGAGCGCGGTGCAGGCGCGGGGCTCCCGTCCCCTCGGTGGGCGCCCCCCGGGCTCCCTTGTCCCCGCGGGCCCCCCTCCGCCCGCGCACCCCCCGTGGCTCCCCCCCGTGGCTCCCCCTCGCCCCGCAGGCTCCTCCCCCCTTCCCCTCCCTCCCCCCTCCCTCCCCCCCCCCCCACGGCCCCCCCCCCCTCGGGCCCCCCCCCCGCCGGGCTAGGACGCGGCCCGGTGGCCTCCAGCAGCGCCCCGCAGCCGGCCTAGCCCAGGGTCCACCGGCCGCGGACTTGGGCGGAACTGCTGGGACCTGCCGGCCCCGTGGCTAGGCCGGTCCTCGCTGGGGCGCAGGGGTCGGAATTCTCCTCCGTGAATTAAAAAAGAAAAAAAAAAAGTTCGCTTGGGTGCAGGGCGCGAGGCCGGGACTGCACCCGGAGCCCCAGAAGTTGCTGTGGGAGGCGGATCCCGCCCGATCCCGGCCCTGCAGGCCCAGCCCAGGCGCCTGGATGGAAAACAAAAGGGTGGTGGGAAGCCTTTAAGGATCGGGCTTTTGTTTGTGCTTGTTTGTGTCCCGCAGAGGCAGGGGCTTCAGGTGCAGGTCTTCCCACTGCAGTTTTAAAACAAGATCCCAGGGGGCCTAAGGTCCTGCAGAGATGAAGGCCATGACCCAGGCCGCCCCACTTGGGAAAATGTTCCAAATTAAACGTGTCCAGGGAATCCAAGAGAATGCAGAGCCTAAAGGTCCTAAAGGTGCCCCAGGAATCTAAGGGTGTCCTCAGTTGGCCCCCGTGTGGAGGCCCGGGGCAGGTGTGATTTGCTCCAGGCCTCTCTAGACGCGCAACTATTTATTTTCACAAGCAGGTGAGGCCTTCCTCAAACACTCAGGGGCCTCGGGATCCCCTCTGAAACGCCCCTGCGGCTTCTGGCAAAGGCAGTCTTCTTGCCACCCCCCCCCCCTCACTTATCGGGCTTTAGAAACACCCAAGCTAGGAAGCGGTGTGCAGCCTTCACTCGGGGTACAAGGGGAGGATCCTCTCCAGCTGTCCGTCCTTCCAGGCCCCAGCACTGTGGGTGATCCACGCACCCATTTCCTAGTCACAAACCGGTTGGCACAGTCGGGTCCCCGTTGCGCATGCCCCGTGGGGTTCTTGTGCGCCCACCACCCCGCTCCTGGGTGGGTACAGAGCCTCCTCCTCCTCCTCGCTTGCAGCGCCGTCACCTGTTGCTGCTCCACTCCCGAGGCCGAGCAGCTTTCAATAGTCGACCTTAAAGTAAGTGCAAGTTTTGACCTGTTCCACGTGGTGCTGTATAGAGCGTCTGACGGCCATCCCGGGCACCACGTTGATCATGCGTGGGCCATTTAGGCTTATTTTCAGTGTATTAAAGCATAAAAATGTACGGTGAAGCTAAGGCTGTTTCCCTCTGGACGATTTAGCTTTTGTCACTGGCAGCCGATCTATGCTGTGCTCACGTGTCGCATTCTGTCACGGAGACCTGTGCCTGTTCGTAGCTGCAGATCTGACTCCTATTTAAATGAAAAGTTTCTCCAGCTCCTGTTTAAACTTTCAAGCAGGTAATTCATAATACTAAGGAAGCTACTGCTGTGACGTTAGGTTATAACCGAAATCCAAACAAAACACCCTGCTTCTGGCCTCTGCAAAACGGTTGGGATGCTCGGCGACTTCCATTCTGTAAAGCTCGAGGGCACTGCGTATGGTCAGATTTAATTCTGTGGATTTTTATTGAGGAGGCGGCCACATAACAGCCTAAGTACGTATTTCCCTTATTCAGAGGGCTCCACGGTTTTTTTTTTTTTCTAAACATGCTGCTTTCTAAAGGGAGCTGGAGCATTTCTTGGCAGTAGGTTTTCTCCTAGGACAGAGAGAAGTGGGAATTTATATTCTTGTGAATCTGATGTACAAGTCAATTAATGCCAAAAGCCTTAAGTCTTGAATTACACAGTTGGGTTTTATAAAGATAACAGCATAATTGCAAAAATCACTAATCCACTGTGTATTTTTATTCTGTATCTTCAAGTAGTCAGACAGTGAGTAAAAGGATTTAATGGCGTAAGCATCTGAGATGCATATTGCTGCTTCCTCCTCGAAACGGAGCATTTAGAAACCCCCCCAGAATTGATCTCAAAGGGTCTTCGTCTTAGAAACGACACAGGGGCCCCACGGCGTCCGTCCAGCTCTCCGTTAGGTGTGGGTGAGCTTCAGGCAACTAGAGCCGAGCCACAGTGCGGGCGTTTTTGTTTTCTTTCTTGGCTGCAAAGCCGAGGAGACTAGTTTGGTTTTTTTTTTTTTTTTTTTTTCTTTTTATCAATGAGGTACCTGAGAAAGCTTAGTAGCATTCACTTCATTTGACTAAAACATACCTTTCTTTTGCTTTTGGCTGGAAAACTTCAATTCCAGGAATGGCAGTGGCCAGCGTGTGCCAGTGGGACCTGTGACTCCTGACGGCTTGGCAGGAAATCGGGAGGTGAGGGTGGACCTGGAGAAAAGCTGTGCACACGGTGGTCACAGCACCTGAGTGGCCACAGCCAGGGTTTCACAAGTGACACAAATACGGTGCAACGGCCGACGGCGAGGTACTTGCATGGTGCAGTGCCCCAGGCTGATGCTCCCGCACCGCGGTTGCGTGTGCGCCGTCAGGATGCCGCAGCAGCGAGCCCTGGCTCTGGTTGCGGCTGGGTCAGTGTGGCAACGACAAGGCGGTGACACATGAGCAAACCCATTTCATCGAAAGGCGATTTGCTGAGCCGTTGGAGAACCTGGAGACCCTGGAGGAAAAAATAGGTGGTGTGCAGGGTGCTCAGAGGGTAGGAAGAGCCTGACGGCCACGCCGATGCCGCCGCACAGGGCCCGTGCGTGCCCCTGTGGGCAGGGGTTAGGCCGCAGGCCTCCGCTTGGAGCCGCTTTCTAGACGTTTAGGACCTACAGCGCTGTAGTTCGGCGGGGTCTGTAGTGAGTGGTTGCACGGCTTTGGTTCTCGTTTAATTTAGTCAAGTCAGCTGTTGAAGGAGCCGACTCTTTAGAAATGAGCAGGAATTAAAGCTTGGTACCCAGTGGCTTTGAGCGTGAATCCTCCTGTTCTGTGCATGTTTACGTGCAGGGCCACTGTGATCACACCAAATGAGGACTTATTAAACCTTCATGTGGAATAATTATTCCCCCCACTTTGCATATTTTCCGTCTCTCGTAAGTTTGAGAAGTATAAGCAAATAATACCGTGAAATCGGTGGGAGGGGCAGAGGGAGAGCAGAACCCCGCGGACTTTGGCGCCTGACGTGGGGCTCCGTCTCACGACCCCGGAATGATGACCTGAGCCCAGAGCAAGTCCGGCGTTAGACCGACGGAGCCACCCAGGTGTGCCTTCTGAGACCTCCCGGATCCCCACCCCGCAGGGAAAGCCGTAAAAACGGTAAGGCCTGCTGGGGCAGAGCCCACGACTGCCGAGGGCAGCGTCGTCAGAGCCACCACCAAGCCCGGAGCCCAGCGGCACACCTTGCTTTCTTGTCCGCGGGTTTCAGCAGACGGGAGGGGCTTACTTTTTTTTTTTTTTTTAAGATTTATTTTTATTTATTTATGATAGAGAGAGAGAGGCAGAGACATAGGCAGAGGGAGAAGCAGGCCCCATGCCGGGAGCCCGACGCGGGACTCGATCCCGGGACTCCAGGATCACGCCCTGGGCCAAAGGCAGGCGCCAAACCGCTGAGCCCCCCGAAGACGTGAGAGTCTTACAAAAGCCAGACCTTTGGGAGTTATGAGGGGCCGCCCCGTGTGCTCCTCGGGCTTCGGTGCATGTGGTGCAGATGCGGAGGGATGGGTCCTGTCGGCCTCTACTAGCAGGGGTGCGGTGGGGTGGAAAGTGGGTGGAAGCGACCTCGGACCGGACCTTGGCGGTATCTCGGGGAGTCGGTGTTGCTTCGGCTCCTCCAACCCTCCGCTGGGTATCTGGGACCACAGCACGTAATTTAGGGAGATGAGTTGTGCTAATGAGAACTCAGACATGTTAAGTGATACCGGCGTTCGCCGCTCCCCAAAACGAAATCAGCTGTAATTGTGATACACGACGACTGCTTATCGAGTGCCATAAAATAACAGTATTATTTTCCCTCTTTAGTCTTTTTTTTTTTCTAAATAGAAATCACACTCTTTGTACACTCACAAGATAAATAGCACAGTTTATAAGGTTATTAAAGAACTTAAAAGGAAAGCCAAATGCCAGGTTGTGAAGGATGGGAATTCTGAGTGGAAAATCCCACAGTTATCATTTGGTAGTGAGGCCAGCCTCTTTTGAGTGATCGCGATTTTTATAATGCATTTCAAACTGATGTGGATCTTTGGGGAGTAAGTGGTGGGTCACACAGTCATGTGTCTCTGCTGTTTCGATTTTTAGGCTATGAAAGATTTAATGACTGTAAATAGCGGATGTATCATTGGAACAAAGGACACCGTCCCAGAGGTGAGAATATTTAGGAATCAAATTATGAAACTATTGTCCTAAATTGGTAACACCTCATCTTAGGACTGTTTTGTTCCCTTTGTTTCAAACTCAGCTAAGGGTTTTGGTGGGATTGCCTTTCTTTAAAAACAAAACAACCCAAAAAGACCAAAAACCGGTGCTTTGTATCTTTAGCTGAATATTAGAATTACCCGGAGAGCTCTTCGGAATCCCGTCATCCAGGTTGCACTCCTGACTAATGAAATCTCCGAGGCTGTGCTCTTGCAGCTTCCCGGGTGATGCCGGTGTGCAGCCCAGCTCGAGGGCTGCCGCTTGGTGTTTAAAGCTGCTGGCGACCGGGCTTATGCGAACCTGGGCAAGGTGGAAGTGTTCCTCGTAAGGAGTGAGATCACTGAGTAATTAAGTCAGTATATTTCATATTAAGGTGAAGGCGACCGGGATGCTCTGAGCGTGGAACAAACGCATCCAAATAATAACCTAGAGTTCATTGAATCAGTGCAACGGGAGGCCAGTACCTTGCAGAGGGTCTTTAATTAGGTAACGTGCTAGAGGCGACTGCCTTGCATTTGCGATTGCGTGATTCCCTCTAAAACCACAGATGACAGCATTAGGAACGGAAAATCTAGGAGGCTCAGGGTAAGCGTGAGTGTTGCCTTCCATCCCAAAATAAACTGGGAAGTATAGTGGAATCTAAGTAGGAGTTGACAGCGAGAAATGCCTGACTGAGGAGTAATTTCACCAAGGTCTTTCAAGATCCTTAGTGGGAGGACTGTTTCCTGTGTCTGTGCTGGGAGTGCGCACGGGTCCTTCAGAAAGTAAACCTTAGGAGGCATCCGTAACGGATTGTCTTCCAAGTGATGGACTTGGATTTCCTGTTTATTTTTTTTTTAAGATTTTATTTATTTATTCATGGAGACACACAGAGAGAGAGGCAGAGACACAGGCAGAGGGAGGAGCAGGCTCCATGCAGGGAGCCCGATGGGGGACTTGATTCCGGGTCTCCAGGATCACACCCTGGGCTAAAGGCAGGTGCTAAACCGCTGAGCCACCCGAGCTGCCCAGATTTCCTGTTTAAACAGCTTTAAATGTGTTATTTTTGCGTGCAGTCTTTTTTTTTTTTTTTTTTTTTTTGCAAAATTTTAGCATTAGTTAGTACGGAAAACCTATTCCAGATTGTGTCAGGTCAGTGCTGTACACCTGAAGCTAACACTGGGTATCAACTACACTTCAATAAATTAAAAAAAAAAATAGCATCAGTGGGTTGTTGGTTTGCATTTTGGAGTCTGTTTGTGGAGCGTCATGGATGGTCTGCTTTTTTGAAACTTTATCACGTCGCTTTGTAAGCACCATGGTTTGAATATTTTCATCTTCTAGTCTTCAAGTTAGTGATGAGTTTTTGCAATGAAAATGTTACTGGGGCAAAGGTATGAACAACTCGAAGGTGATCTTTCCAGTCCGGTAGATGGGACGATGGTCGACTTGCTCCTCGTGGGTAGTGAGGGTGGGTGTCTGTACGGTCTAACATCCTTTTCCCGTTTTTCTATTGACCTACGGGTTTCACCAAGGTGAACTCTTTATCAAGGTGTTGAGGAAAGCGTTCCTTTGTGGAGGGTTTCTTGAGTCTTACTGCCTTTAGATATACTTTGATTTTTTTGACATTTGTTCTCTCCCATGGAGAACTGTTTGAAGGACGGAGTTGACTTATTCCCCCGAACAGCTAAGTGATTCTTGCAGCCCCGATTCCTGATAATATTCTGCTTCCGTTACTGAGCTGTAAGGCAAGTTCATACCATTTCCTTCATTACCTCATTGGTCAAATATTTACTGAACCTCTACCTAACACCATCCGATGTTTTGGAAAGACAGTAAAAGATAAAACAAGGAGAAATACCCTCACAGGCTGGTGTTTAGTGACTTACGGATTGTGCATGTTTTCCTTTACATCTTTCTCTAGGTTGGCTCCTCTAATTGATCTAGTTTTTCCTGTTTTTTTTTTTTTTTGTTTGTTTGTTTGTATTATGCTGAGTGAAATAAGTCAATCGGAGAAGGACTTTATATGTTCTCATTCATTTGGGGTAGTTTTTCCTGTTGCTAGTACTACATACATTTGGTTCTGGATAATCCTTTATTTTAATAACCTGATGGGGTTAGTTCCCATCTGTCACATTCTTTCCATCCTGTTCCCCCTTCTTTTTTTTTTCTTTTTTTCTTTTTAAAGATTTATTTATTTATTTATGATAGACATGAGAGAGAGAGAGAGGCAAAGACACAGGAGGAGGGAGAAGCAGGCTCCATGCCTGGAGACCGACATGGGACTCGATCCCGGGACTCCAGGATCGTGCCCTGGGCCAAAGGCAGGCGCTAAACCGCTGAGCCACCCAGGGATCCCCTGTCCCCCCTTCTTTTAAATAAAATTGCATCAGTACAGCAGCAGCGAGGAAGTCCAGGTCTTCGGGGGTTGGGGGGGGCCTGGGCTCCATTCTTCAGTAGTATCCGTGCGTCGGATGAGTAAGGCATCTCCTTTCTCTGGGTCTCTCGGTCCTGGCTTTTTCATTTGTAAAATGGGGATAATGCCCGCGGAGATTTTTGTTGTAATTAAATGATATATATCAAGTGCTCAGTTCAGTGCCTATGATACATACGCTTTGGGTTGCGTGTTATCTTTTTTTTTTTTTTTTCGGTCAGTTAAGCCTGTTGGCAACTGTTTTACGAAATTCAGTCTTCTCGCAACATCAGCATCACTCATTGAAGCCTCTTATGTCTTTGTGATGTTTTATAGGTTTCATTTATGTAGGCTGAGGTTGATGACCAAGGTTATTTTTAAGAATTTTAACATTTTTTAAAAACTCTGGCTTCTCTTGTTCTGTTGGTCAATGCTCAGCTAACTTCGTGTTAACTGATGATGTTACTTTACTGATTATTTGGGTCATGATTACCCCAATCCTTCTAGGTCATCTGCGTGGGCGGGTGGATCCTCGGATAGTAGGGACTTGTCCTGACCGGAGCTCCACCCTTTCTGCTTGAGGTCACTGGTAAGAGTGCTCAGGAGCATGTATTTTTGGCCGTGCTTTTGTTGATCCAGGCTCTACCGAGGAATGCCTTTGGTATTGTGCTAGTGAAATATTAGTGTTTTAGGGTATTCTTTGTTACTCTGTTACATTAGGATAAAGACATCAGGAATGGACTTTGAACGTCACCAAATTCCTTGTCACGTCAATTGAGGTCGTTGCCCAACCTAATCTCACTGGTGCGACCTAGTTTCATATTGTTAAATCATATTTACATTTCTAGGGTGATTGCTCCCCCATCGTGGTTTTTAAAACACTTCTGATTTCTGGTTCCCTAGACTTTTATTGCTTTATTTTTTGCCTGTGTTCCGAAAGGTCCATCACATGCTTGATTTTAAGGAATAGTATTAAGTGAGGAATGTATAGACTTTGCTCAAGGATGTAAAATAGATACTTGTTTGACAGCAGACAATTCACTCGTGAAATTAACTATACCCAGAATCTATTTTAGATTTTTCTTCTTTGATCCTATTTGATGTTCTCCTTATTCCACATTCAAGTATGATAATCATGACTTCAGAGAATTGGCCATTTCTGGGTTTTCAGCTATATTAACATAGTTGGACATACCTCTTTTGTTTTCTCTATGGGTTTTCAGTCTTCAGGTTTTATCTGTCCCTTAAAAAACTGCATTCGAGAGGCGCCGTGGTGGCTCAGTAGGTTCAGTGTCTGCCTTCAGTTCAGGTCATGGTCCTGGGGCCCTGGGGTCGGCCTGCAGTTGGGCTCCCTGCTGGGGTGGGGGGGACTCTGCTTCTCCCCCTCATGTACTCTCGCTTGCTCTCCCGCTCATGCTCAAGCTCTCTCTCAAACGAATAAATAATCTTTAAAGAATTCATTAGACCACCCAGATACTCTTGCTTTTTAGATGTAACTTCATAAATCTTTTTATAGTTGCTGTTTCCCTAAGATTTTTATTTGAGGTGGGGGGAGCGGAGTTGGGAGAGATAAAGGTGGTTCTTTCATCTGGCAGCTTAATTAGGATTCTTTTATTTTCTGCTTCATAATAAAATGAAAGTATATGGAGCTATGAAGTTACCTCTAGATACAGTTTGGCATCAATTCTATAATAATATGAAACTTTTGCTGTTTTCCTTTTGAACCAGTATTAACACAACTAGAATACTTAGAAATTTCTAGTGTTGAAGTTTTGTTTTCTCTTTAATAATTTCTAATTTTACGTTGACACTGTGGTTCACTGAACTATTTCTTTGTAGTATGTGATTAATTTTTAAGAATTTTTATTTTTATTTATTTATTTATTTTAAAGATTTTATTTATTTATTTATTCATGATAGTCACACAGAGAGAGACAGAGAGGCAGAGACACAGGCAGAGGGAGAAGCAGGCTCCATGCAGGGAGCCCGACGTGGGATTCGATCCCGGGTCTCCAGGATCGCGCCCTGGGCCAAAGGCAGGCGCCAAACCGCTGCGCCACCCAGGGAATCCCAATTTTTAAGAATTTTTAAAGTATGAGTCAGGGGGGAGGAGCAGAGGGAAAGAATCTCAAGCAGAGATTCTCAAGAGAATCTCTGAGAGCTGCATGCGGGGCTTGATTCCATGACCCGAGATCATGACCTGGGCCACAAGGGAGTCTGACATGCAGCTAATGCAGCCACCCTAGTCCCTCAAGTAGTATTTCATATCACAAGTCCTGTGCAGATTTTCTGACTTTAGGATTTTTTTTTATGCATCTAATAAGTGTGAGTGATCATTCCTGTCTTGTCATCTTTATAGTGACTGTTACCCTACTATCATTCTACGATTATTTCTAGAAGTATTTAATTCATAAGTTTTGATACCAAATTCCTGAGTGTGAAGGTAAGTATATACTTAAAGGGAGTTCCTTTTCACTGATTTTGATTCATTTAGTGTGGTATTGGGCAAGGAGTTTTTGTTCAACTTTAAAGTTGAAATTGCTCTATCAGGTGCTGATATCTCCAACACACATGCTCTCGCTCACCTGTATGTGCCTCTAAACGTGCACGTGCGTGGATGCATGCACGCATTTTGAGGTTTTTGTGTATTGAGGAAAATCAATGCAACAATTTTGGCCTAGTCTTTGCTTTTATAAGAGCTTGAAACGGTCATTGCTAGTGTAACCATCTCCTTTTCCCTCTTGTTCTGTGTTTTCCGTTTCCTTTCCTTTTGTTTTATCTTTATTGTATGCATTTCACCTCTCTCCTATGCTGGAGTCAGGGACGGGGAGAGTGGCAGGACATAGATCTTAGGCCTTCCTTGTGGTTGTGCCTGTTACTTGGATTCACTGGGCAGAGCGTATGTGTGTGTTAAGCTAGGTCTCTAGCTTTCTTCATGGATTATGAAGTTAGTAGACGTTCATCTGAATGGATTTCAGTTTTATATTCAGTCTGCAGTGTTTCCTTTAAAGATACTCTTACGTATCTGCATGAATATTGGAAGATGGGAAAATTAAATTCTGCTGTGAAACCCGTATTTTTATTACTTTCACAAATTTAGGGAAATATATTCCAAATTTTATTTAAGGAGATGAGAATCTTATTTTAATTTAGTTCTCTAGAAAAATATTTAAAACTCAAAACACTGCTTTAGCCAAAAAGGCTTACAGAATGCTGCGTATCCTCAGGAGCCATTCTGAACTATAACAAGACAACTACTGATTACGTTTTTGAAGCTCTGGTCTTCCTGACCGGAAGGACTTCACGTATTCTTGAGCAGTGGGAAGTAGGGGGCTTGAATGCATGTCCTTGTTCTTTCATCCCTGCTTCAACTAGAGGGCCGTGTGCTTTCCATGATCAAACAATGCACCTGAAATGACCGAGGGAGGCCAAAATGTAATTTTTCATAATTGTGGTCCAAGCGCACAATATCATAAGAATTCCTGTAGTTTGCTCACTACGTCCTAGAATCCTAGCCTTTGGACTTTATTTCCTTTTTTTATCCTTACGAATACTTAAGAAGTGCTGTTGCGGATAAAATACAGTTGAACCCAGTACAAATCCTGCCATAAGGAAGCTGAGATCTAACACGTGAGATGTTGAATTTGTGGTCCTTCGGATGAGTCGAGATCAAAAGGACAACTGTTTGGAGCTCAGGAGCAATTTGGGTACAAGAGGTAGATTTGAGAATGGATTGTACTATCCATCGTCACATGGACTGTAATTGAAGGCATGGGCTTGGATGACGTGGTAGGAAAGCAAGTCCAGCAAAAACGGTTGTGATGCCTTGGTCTTCAAACTTGAGGATTTAAGCAGGAGACAAGGTTGAGCTGGTAAAGGAAATGGAGGAGGGGCAGTCACTGTAGAAGAGAGGATCTGTTTAATAGGATGACGTAGAAGACAAGGTCAAGTGCTATGGAAGGTCAAGTAACACGGGGATTGGAAAGGTTACCTGGATTCGGCGATACGGAGGTGACCCCGCCAACTTCTTTTAGGTTTAATGTCATGACGCAGTTTTCATGTTATTTCCAAGCTGTATTTTATATGCTGAATTCAGGCTTTCTTACGTTCTCTGACGAACAGCTTGGGTTCTACATGGTGGCTCTCCTACCCCGGACTAAGCCTCAGTGCTGCTCTTTGTAGACTGCCGTGTACAAGGACGATATAAATACAGCTCTATACGTGTGCATGCGTATGTATTGTGCTTTATGAAAGGGAGATAGAAGTTATTGATGAGCATAGCTTTCAAATGTGCAGTGGAGCCCTACGCGACGTATGCTACGGAGAGCAGATCTTTGATGTTGATTGGCATTTTTACTGAGTTTAGAAGTTAATTGTGTATAAAACAAAGATTTTGTGTGAGTGCTGGCATGCATACAAGGGGGAAGGAAGGCCGTTCTTGGTATTCTTAGCTTATTGGTAATCTGTCTCCCCTCCTGTGTCGTCCCCTCCCTTTTGGCCTTTCCAACTTCCACTCTTCTTTATGGAAAGCCCCCAGAGGAGCAGGGCTCTGCCTTTGTCTTCTCTAAACTGCTCTCTGACGTGTGAAAGGATGGATCCTCCAAGATGCTGTGAAGACCCTATAAAACTCCTGAAATGCACCTAGTGCGGTGCCTGGCGTGGAGTAGGTCATCAAAGGGTTTTTTTCTATGTTCTCATTTTCATTTAGAAAAATGTTCTATGGAGCCTGTTAACATTGATGTAGGCAGCGAACAGGGGCGGTGTTTCAACAGGTATTATATTCTAGGCTCTGCTTTAGGCACTGGGGGCGTAGGTGTGGACCTAACTGCCCTGGTGAAACTTGTAGTAGAGATGGCATATCAGCAAGTGTATGTGTAAGTGTCGAGGGGCCGTGGAAGGGGGTTGGCACGCATCGCTGATTCAGGTGGGAGGTCAGAGGAAGGCTCCCTGAGGAGCAGGGACTGGTTGACTTAAGCAGAAGTCTTTGAACCACTTGAAAATGGGGTTGAACAGTGAGGAGAAAGAACACGCAGAGGGCACGGACAGCAAGGCGGAGGGCTGTGAGGGGCAGTAAAACCGTCTGAGGACAGCAGAGGGGTAGGGGGCTAGAGTGGGACGAGAAAGGGAAAGTAGAGAAGGGACGACTCTGAGATGGTAGACGGCAGGCTCACGTACGTTCTGTAGGTCATGTTAGGATGTTCAGAACTGAAGTTTGGGAGCCGTTGAGTTTTGGGCAGGTACAGGAAGTGACCGGATTAAAAATCTAAAAGGATCTTTGACCTGAGAATCCTGCACTGCCTAACCCAAGGGGCCACCATTTATGTGCAATTTAATGTACACGGCGAAAGTTCTCTGGCCTCGAGAACAGGCCGTGGGGCAAGAGTCAAAGTGGGAAGACCAGGTAGGAGGACTGTGGCGTATGGCGATGGTTCTGGGTTTGAATAGGGTGGTCGCCTAAGAGCTGGTGTGCGGTATGGGAGGTATTTACTCCACGTCATGATGTGTTTGTGAACTTAAATGATCAGCACGGTAAAGTAGTGCTGCTTGGAGAGTCTAATGTGCTCAAACCAAGCCATTCAGGTTTACGTACGTAGTTCAGTAGAAACCTTGCAGAACTTAGGGTTAGTCTGTCCATGCTTCCCACTTGCAGCCAGCTTCCCGGAAGGAGCCCTTTGAACTCTTCATTTTTTAGTTCTTTTGGAAAAAACTTCATAAATTGAAATACCCGCAGCACTTTCTCTCATTGATTCTTTCTAGGCTTTACCCTTCCCTCCTGTAGAGCACATGGCAGGGAGAGTCAGCTCCTACCAGCATCTGGCTCTTTTTCTTCTACTTGGAATATGGTTCTTTACCATTGCTGGTTTCTGCTAGTTGCCTCCGATATGTTATTACCGTCTTGCAGGCGGTAGAATTTTTTAGGCACGTGGCTGTCTGGGTGAAGACGCTTCTTGCCGCCCCCCTTTTGCTATCCACAGGACTGCGCATGGTCGTCCAGAGAATGTGGGTCGAGACGATAGCCCTGGAGGACACCAACTTCATTTCTCCCCCGTGAGAGCAGGAGCACGTCCATGGCACCATCAGTCCTCATGGGGATGACACAGGCAGTGTCTTTGTTTTTCACACAACCCTGGAAGACCAGCTCCAGACTTGAGGTTCCACGGACGAAGGCAGGAAGGGAGTCTTGCCACTATAAGAGCAAGGGTGTGGCGTGCAGACGGTGGCCCCGAGTCGTTTTGATGGCTGGGGAACAGTCGGAATCGGATATGTGTTCCAGCTCCTCATGCGGTGACCTGGAGCCAAGACGGATTTCCGACTAGTGGGGTGTGGATGGAAGCGATGATGCGTGCAAACATATGGGCCACTCTCTGTGAAGGGGAAGAGAAAGTCTTCTCTACCTTTGACGTCTTCTAGCTGGACTGAGAGTTAAATTTACATGAGGCAGACCAACAAGAGGAAGAAAGCTTTATTGGCTGCACACATAGGCCCAATGATAGGGACATAAATAGGGCAGGTTTTCTATTTTTAGGCAAAGACCATAAATCTGAGGAACTGACAGGACAAAGAACTGAGCCTGGGGAGCTTCCATTATTATGGAATTCTAGACAGGATTTGGGCCGGGCAGGGTAGTAACGTAGTAAAGGGTTTTCTTGTGTAGGCTCCCGGACTCCACGTTTCCCCCCTCCTGTGATGGGGACATCTGTGTACCTCTGGGATAGGAGGATCCTTTCACGTGGGGGCACGTGCAGAGCTGGGTGTTGTCCTTGCAGAGGCGTCTCCAGTAACTTAGAGTACCACGCCAGGGCCCCGGGGTGGCCCATGAGGCGTCTGACTCCTGGTCTCGGCCCAGGCCGCGACGTCCCGTGGGAGCCCTCGCTCGTGGGGGGTCAGCTTGCCATCCTCTCCCGCCCCCTCTCCCTTGGCCCACCGGAGTCTCTTCCTCCCTCCCGCGGCCGGCACACCTGCCGGGCTGCACCTGCGCAGCCACCTGGCCGGGGCTGATGCCGCTGGCTGAGGGTCGCGGAGTGGCGCCGTGCAGAGGGACGGCCACCCCACTTCTCGGATCTCGAGACCGAGCAGTGACCTCGTCCTGTTGGTGCTGATTTTCCAAGTCGCTTGGGTTTCCCCTGTCAGGGCAGGTCTGTGCTGTCGTGGTCTAGCTGCGTCAGTCCCATAGCAGAAGCCACCTGTGTTCCTGTCCTGCCGTGGGAGGCAGGAGGCCTCTTGTGGCCACGAGGGAAACCCCGCAGGGATCTCAGGAACCGGGATGCACATCCGTTGCCGCAGCCCCTGCCTCTGGCCCGTTCCGTGAGGACGGTGCCCCGCCAAGGCTCCCTGTATCTTCGAGCATCCGGAGACCCTCGTGCTCGGAGCGGTTGACTCTGGAAACCGAGAGCTACCGAGTGAGGCGAGCTGCTGTCGCGACCGTCTCACGCCGCAAAGCCAGCTAGTGGCCGTTGGTTGCGGGTCTTAGAAACTTTCCTTGGAGTTCTTGGTTCTCTTCTCTGTCCCCCTTCATTGCCGCCTTAAGTTGGCGCACACTATAAACCAGCGGTTCTCCGCGGGGATGATAAAACCCCAGCACACGTTTTTAAATATCTGTGAGATACGTTGATTTTCTCCACGATTGGGGATCACTATTGGTGTTAGTGGGTAGGGCCCGAGGATTCTAGAAAACCTGAGATGCACGATGCTCTGTAGGGTGAAAGACACAGCATGGGGGTGTCCTATTGAATATTATGCAGGAAAAGCCCGTCTAGTTATTTGAGCCTCGAGGAGAGCTCTTTATATAATACAGAGTGTCTCGTGTGTGGGTTTAATATGGACGATCTTCCCAGAAATACAACCTCTGGGTAAATTTGGGGAAAGATTCCACTTTATTTCTTTTTTAGGAGCTTTCCTGAGAATTGCTCACCGTGTTGCAGTGTCACCAACAGCAGTGGTGCTCGTGATACTTGTGTTACGGACACAGGATGCTCGTGTCCACTTTTATTTTGAATTGTCCCGTTCTCCTGGATTGTATGATAAGTGAACTACCAAGCCCTTCAAAACCCCAAAAAGAAATAGCGCTGGCCTTTGGGTCACGTGCTGCTCCACTCAGCTTACTCAGACTTGCACCCTGCGTATGTGGGTGCGTGCGTCTCTAGTCTCTTTCCCCGTGGACCAGCCGTGCCCAAGCGCTTACATCTGAAATACATGTTATTTCCCTTCATCTTATTATTCCAGTTAGGATGTTAGGTTTTTGAAAATATGAGCAAATTATCTAACCTGGTGATAGATTTCACTTCTGTGTAGCAAAAGGGGGATGTTTTTCTAAAGAGGGGGCGGCTCATGTGTTAGGGCCCGTCAGAAAGCGCTGTCGCACGGAGGGGCAGCTCACGATGAGGCCCCGGCAGCTTTAAGGGCACCGGTGAGGGACGGGAAGGCTTCAGGGTTGGGGGGAGACCGTAGTGTCTTTGGCCTCTGTGGGCAAAGGCGGGAACTCCGGCCTGAGTTGACCAGGAGCCAGTGGCGTTGGGTCGCAGTCGGACGGGGTGGTCTGCAGGAGGAGCAGGCAGCGAGCCTGGGGGCCGTCTCCCGCCGGCTTCTATGCCCCCCTGACTGTGCAGGTCCCTCACCAAAGGGAAACCCGAAGAGGAGCCGAAGAACAGCCGGCCTGGCTGTTGGGGCCTGTTAGTCCCGAGCCACGGAGCGAGGGAGCCTGTGGGGCCGTGGATCCGGGGAGCATTGGTGTCCTGGCCTCCTCCCCGGCCACCCCACTGCTGTGCTCTCCCGGGAACTTGGCGTCGGGGCCACAGGCTGAGTCGTGCTCCTCCCGTCACAGTTCTTGTGAGTTGAAGATCTCGTGCTCCGGTTTCCTAATTTCATTTGAACCTTTTTTTACATGTACCTTTGAAGAGCGTGACAAATTTTCTGAATTTATGTGGGTTTGAAATTCTGTTTTGATAGAGAAATTGGGCATCACACTCTGCGTTGAAATCCTCTTCCCTCAACTTTGAAGATACTAATGCCCACCCTTCCGGCTTCCAGAGTTGCTAAAGAGAAGTTCAAAGTCTGGTTTCTTTTTTTTTTTTTTTTTCATTCTGGATCCATTTTTTTTTTTCTCGTGCTGTTAATGTTGGGTTTAGAGGGTTCTTTTTTTTTTTAATAAATTTATTTTGTATTGGTGTTCAATTTGCCAACATGTAGGATATTGACTTGCAACAAATTATTTTAAGATTTGTGTGGAATCAGAAAAGACCCCGAATAGCCAGGGGAATTATTTTATTTTATTTTATTTTATTTTATTTTATTTTATTTTATTTTATTTTAATCTTATTTTTTTATTATTTTATTATTTTATTTTATTTTATTTTTTATTTTTTAAGTATTTTTTTTTAAAATTTATTTATTCAGAGAGAGAGAGAGACTGAGAGGCAGAGACACAGGCAGAGGGAGAAGCAGGCTCCATGCAGGGAGCCCGACGTGGGACTCGATCCCGGGTCTCCCGGATCAGACCCCGGGCTGCAGGTGGCACTAAACTGCTGTGTCATCGGGGGTGCCCAGCCAGGAGAATTTTAAAAAAGAAAACCTATCTGGGGGCATCACAAAGCCAGATTTCAGGTTGTACTACAAAGCTGTGGTCATCAAGACAGTGTGGTACTGGCACAAAAACAGACACATAGATCAATGGAACAGAATAGAGAACCCAGAAGTGGACCCTGAACTTTATGGTCAACTAATATTCGATAAAGGAGGAAAGACTATCCACTGGAAGAAAGACAGTCTCTTCAATAAATGGTGCTGGGAACATTGGACAGCCACGTGCAGAAGAATGAAACTAGACCACTCTCTCGCACCAGACACAAAGATAAGCTCAAAATGGATGAAAGATCTAAATGTGAGACAAGAATCCATCAAAATCCTAGAGGAGAACAGAGGCAACACCCTTTTTGTACTTGGTTTAGAGGGTTCAAAAATGTTACGATCTCTTTAAGTGTCTTGTGCTACGTGCTTGTTAATTCAGTGTGGCTCTCGGCACGTGTCCCCTTCATCCAAGGAAATTCTAACTTTTTGTGCGCTTGTGATGCACAGAGGCTGGGTTCTAAAGGGCGGTGGTTGCTTTTGTTCCGGGTGAGACAGCTCCTGGAGTCGCTCCACTGTCTGAGCGCACTCAAAATTTCTCAAGGTTCTATCTGGATGAATTTTCTAATCCTGCTTTTGAGATTATTGTAAAGGGTTTCCTCCTGCCTCTTGGCTTTAGGTGTCAGAGAAATGTAAAATTAGCTTAGGAAAATCCAAGAACAGAACAGAGCGTATTTATGTTATATGTGTAAAATAATGCCCTATTTTTCTTTTAATTTTCTATATGACTCACGAGTCTCCTCGTTGGCTTCCATGGGGGCTGATGCAGCTGTTAACTGGAGCGAGGCCCATCGTCTCCGATGTCCCTGATGAAGACAGAGAAAGTTTGTCCGAGGAAGGGAATTTCAACAGAAACGTGGTTGTTGAGCGTGGTTTTTGCCTGTGGGCATGAACCGGTTGCCACAGGTGTCATGAAGAAGCCAGACCTAACCAACCTCCTGCGTCATGTGTAGGACCTTCCATGTCTAGTCACTGTGAGATGGATCGTGGGGAATTTTAACGTAAAATGTCGCAAACTTATAATTAACCAAAACCCCGTTAATTTGAGTATTTTAAGCAGTCTTAGGAGCACCCTGCGAAGGGAGCAGTGAGGGGAATCGAGTATCTTCTGAAATAGCGTGTGTAGGAGCTGGGGTCCGGGAGGAGACGGTTTGCAGTAGGACGTCGGAGGCTACTTTTCACGGTGTGAGGCCCTCGGGCCGCGCTCCCCGACTCGCCAGTCTGCTGGTTCCACTGGGTTGTAACGTCTGTATTTTCTCTCAGGAGCCAAGCGTGTGACCGTAAGAACACTTGAACTCTTCATTAAAAGAGTATTTGCTCAAAATCCTGCCTTCTTCACTGGTGAGGCCACTGATGAGCGGAGACGCGAGCCCGCGGTGTGTCACTCACGTCGGCCTCCTGCGCAGCGGGGGAGAGGCCCTCCAGCGGGCGGTCCCCACGTCTTCGTGTCGCGGTTTAGCGTCCGCGCGTAGAGGGGCCCGCAGCTTCGCTGGCCAGGCGTGCTAGACGTGTGAGCTCATCTCGTTTCCCTTTCCGTGTTTGCTCAGAAAATGTAAGCAGCCTGCCTTGGGGCGGCTGGTAGGCCGTGGTGTCGGAGTTCTGATCTCGGGGCCCCCGTGGCCCTCCACGTTGACCTCGTGGGCTCCCCTAGATGGCGTCGCCCCCCACCCCCCCTTGCAAAGGAAGATTTGTAGTTTTTCCCCCGATACAAGAGCTCTGCCCTAAAACCGGTCGGACTGCCCTGACGTCGGGAGCACGAGGTCCACCGCAGGATGCGTGGCCCGGCCTGGCTCATGCTAGCGAGCGTCACGGCCTGGCCTGAAGGGACGAGAGGGTTCGCTGACCTCGTGCAGCGGCGGTAGCAGGGAGGTGCTCGGGCCCACGGGGGCCGGTTCCAGTCGCAGACCTTAGTGTCGGCCCCTGGCCTTGGACTTGTGAGTGGTCACGAAGTGCAGTGGCGTCCGTCCAACGGCTGAGATGGTGGTCGGCCTTGATGCCCGGCGCCTGCTGTTCGGGGGAGGCCCGAGGGCTTCTGACCCCGACACCCGGGCAGCCCTGGACCTGGCTGTGGGATGCGGAGAGTGCGCGTGTCGCCGCGCCTCCTCTCCCACGGACCGTGCTACAAACTGTCCTGTAGCTTGGCTTTTCCCCGCCCCGGCACCATATCCTGAATGTTTTCCCTTGCAAATGACTTACTAGTCGCGTACTCTTTCCTCTGTGGACCCTATAACCTCATTAGCGTTTCGGCCGTGGTGGCCCGTTTAGCGTCCCGTAGAGGGACGAGGCGTGGATTTCGCGGTGTTTGTAGCCTGGGCGTAACGAGTGTGCACGTTCTGAGGCTTACGTACTTGGCCCCAGTACAGGGCACCAAGCACACCCCCGCCCTTCAAAGTCAAATCTCTGGATAACTTTGATTTCCTGAAAACCTAATCCCTTAAAAACGTACCTCCGGTTTTCACGCTGACGGCTTGCTGCGGCCCGGAGGCCTTCCCGGCGACCTGCACCTCGTGGATGGGCTGCGTTACGGGCCCGCGCTCTGGTCCACCAGGGAAGCCAGAGGAGACGTTGAAGGAAAGTAACGTCTGTCCCAACACCCGCACGGAGCGGCCCACGTAGTTAGACTCCCGTTCCGGGGGTGGAGTCCCAAGTGACGTGTCACACACTGTGGGGTCTGTGCAAGCACCATCTCCCCGTGTCCTCGCCAGCCCCGAATTCGCCCGGAACAACGCCTTTGGGGGCCGCCTTTGGTGCTCAGAAGACGTCCCACTGGGCCGCGCCAAGGTCCGACGTCTCTGCATATTGGTCGTGAAGGGATCTCGCTCAAGGATGTGGGAGTGTTGGCTTTTCAGGTGTTCTCGTAGCCGTTGTCGGGCCGTTCTGTGAAGCAGGTGGTGAGGCCGGGTGGCATCCACGACCCACGGTGGTGTCTGGAAAGCCTGTCAGGAGAGGGGTGTGTGAGGAGGAGTGTCCTGGGGGCGGAGGAGGTGAAGGCAATGGAGGGGCTCGGAAGGCCGTGCGATCTGAAGGCACGAGCGGGGAGCACACTGGCCCAGGTCTGAGGGGAGACTTGAAGGTGACGCTGCGGGTCGGGGCATCGCCTCCCGTGAGGGGTCAGGTTGGGGCACCGCCTCCCGCAATGTGACCTAGACGGTGGCGCCCGGAGGGGACAGGAACGACTGCTGGGCCCCCAGGCTGGGAGGCAGCCTCCGCGGCTCCTGGGGTGCTCCTGGGGTGCAAGCGCAGGCACCTGCCCTGCAAGGCCGTCTCCCCAGCCGTGGAGCGGCCATCGGAAGCTGTGCCCTGGGGGGCCGTTGCCGACGAGATGAACGGTCTGCTCGGAGACGTGGGGTGCTCCCGGTTCAAACAAGTGAAACGTAAGAACAGATGCAGCAACGTGGGGAAGGGCGAGCCGCGCAGCTAGGGGGGAAAGCCGGCCATCCGTCCGGTGGTCACCGACCTCTCCTGGTCACGAGGGGACTCCGGAGCCACAGAGGATGAACGAGGGTGGGGCGCGGGGCGGTTCGGTGGCTGGAGTGTCCCACTCGAGCATTCAGCTTGGGTCACGTCTCAGGGTCGAGGGATCGAGCCCGGCCTCTGGCTTGGGGGCTGCTAGAGATTCCCTCCCTCCGCCTCCATCCCCAGCTTGCATGTGCACACACGCTCTTAAAAAAAAAAAAAGGAAGACTAGAGACTTAAATTCAGGTTTTACTTTTTATTAAAAATCTAGGTTTTTGAAGGCCTGGCTCTGAAACTGCAGCATGTGGTAGGCGGCTAACAGGAGGCCTCTAACTGCACATCCCCGAGCCTCCCGCCAGGCGTCCCGCATCCGCAGGTACGGGTAGGGCGAAGGAGTTCACACTTTAACAGGCACCACGGTCACGGCCACCAGCGGTCCCTGGCCGAGGGGCGTCGCGAGGTCCTAGGCAACAACGCGTCGCGGGAAGGCGGACGGTGCCAGGTTGCGGGCTGTCTCACGACGATGACTCTGTCCTTTAATCAGCTCTCCTAGGATCATCCAGACAGAACCATCTGTCGTGCGGGTGTGGGGATGCCCAGGAGAGCCTGTTGATGGGGGACTTGGCTCAGGTGATCGCGGAGGCCAGGAGACTCCAGAGTCCACTCGGCAAGCGGCAGAACCGGGAAGAGCGCTGACCTCACCTGAGATGAAGGCCTGGGAGTCGAAGGACGGAGCGCCAAGTCCGCGGACGGCCGCAGATCCAGGAACCAGGGGCTGGCGTCCGGAGCAAGAGAGGATGGACGTTCTACGCAGCCTCGTCCACCGTTTCCGCTCTCCTCGGATCCTCAGTGGCCTCGTGACATCCAGCAGCCTCGGGGAGCGCAGTCTTGCCCCGTGTCCCGATCCGCGTGCCGGTCTCTGGGGAGGTGCTCTCACGCCCAGGGATGGTCACCAGCCCTCCGCGCGCCCTGCCGCTCCGTGCCGATGCCGCACGACGCCGTCCTCTCTGCTGTGCTTCCTGGAGCGTCGGTTTTGACCATGTTTGGGCCTATTGGCTGCTCTTCCCAAATGGGGTTAACCGGTTCGGGTCTTCGTGTTTCCGGCTGTTAGGAGACTCAGCAACACAGATTTCTGTTGTATCGCTTACGTCACAACCCCTTTTATTTCTGATTCTCATGCTGGATCTCTGAATACATCTTTCATTTGAAAATTGAAACAAACAAACAAAAAAAAATTGAGGCGGCCCTTCAGATCCCCCGTCCTTGGCCTTAGATTTCCTGTATTCGGTGACTTTTGCATCCAACTAAACTCAACCCAGAGTTTACTTTTGAGACTTCAAAAAGTGCATCCGTAAGGATTCTCCACCCTGGTTAAAAATTACCGTGATTTTCTTGGTATTTGAGAGGATTTGTACCTTTTGCTTCAGGCTGCAATTTAGTATACAATCTTCCCAGCATATGAAGCAGTTTTTCTTGCACAGGCTTGTTAAATCAGTTTTTCATCTTTTTATTCCTTAGAGTAGAGAGGAATAAACCGTCATGACTAGGCTTTATAGTACCTTTATCACTTAATACTTGAACATGCTCAGCACTTTAATTTTAATAGGACTAAATGGAATATGTAAGATGCAATGCTCACCATTTAGCACCTCGCATCACAGTAGACGTCTCAAACCTAATCGTGAAATCCCTGCACATAAACGGCTAGAACGCAGCGTATTTCCTTACTTCTGAATTTTTAGGATAGAGGTACGTGCCCCAGTTTTCTCTTCATATATTTTAACCATCGTGTTGCACAAAAACCAGTACAACCTTGTGTTTTGTTCCTTCACTACCCCCCCCCGCCCCCCCGCCCCGCCATCCTTGGATGGAATCTCCAATAGGTATTCCTGGAACACAACAATCTGCTGCCTGTAGTGCCGGGCATCTCATTTCGGTAATTAGTGTTCAATTCTGAGTTGTAGTCGAACCCTCCGACTTCGAGGTCTGAAGATCGTCTTCCTCCGAGGGCCTGCTTCGGGCTGAAGCTTGCGGTGGGAGCGACTGATAAATGAAGCTTCATGGTTTTTTTTTTTTTTTTTTTTTTTTTTAACAAAAAGAAAAAAACATGGGACAATCTGAAACATACGGGACATTAATGCGAGAGGGCTGATTTTAATTGGGGTGATTGGAAAAGGCACCAAGGAAGATGGCCTTTGAATGAGGTCTTACGGCTGAAAGGAGGTGGTTTCAGAGGAGCCAGTGCGGCAGGGATGCTGAGAGCCTTTGGTGTAATCTGGTGAGATTTGCACGTGAACGGGCACGGGGGTGGTAAGGTTGGGCAGGCCAAACCCGGGATGTCCGAGTACCGTGAAAAGAAACTGGGATGCAAAGAAGGGAGCGCCCCTTAGTTGTCACACAGTACACGCCAAGCCCAGCCTCAGGTCTGCGCTGGAGGAGGCGATCTTCAGAGATGTGATAAGGCTTCACAGTGATGTCACGCAGCGACCCATCCAAGGACTTTGGGAAAGATCCTTACCACCTGCAGTCCTGGGTGGCCATTATCCTGCTTCTGATGGACGGTGATAACCTGCCTTCTCCCTCATTCCTAGCAGAGAATTGAGGGTCTCCGTCCGTTTGGCTCTGCCCATCAGTGGGGAAATGGTGATTGAAAAGCCCAATTTGAAGTTTTAAATCTCCCAGAAGCCCCTTGACCTTGCCCTGCTAGGAGTTTATGGGGTAAGAATGACCTACGACATATGTACGTACACACGTGCCTATGCAGGGACTTGGCAACAAAAAAGCCTCAGAATAAAATATCGGTACATCTTTTCATTTAAATATGGCTTTAGGCCTCATGTCTATCTTTATAGCTGAGTTTTGCTCAATCCCCTCAAATCGCCTCCTGTAAATCTCTTGTTTCTCAGACACCGATAGCTGACTGACTGACCACGTCGAGCTCCTGATTTCCGATCCCTTATTCGATGTGACTTTGGATAGCGTCCCAGGATGGCATACATGACACCTGAGTCCCTGCCCCCAAACTAATTTGGGATGCATCCCCGTAGGGGTATTTGAGGAGGTGTTTTCTACTTAATCTGTTCACCTGTATCTTCGATCCGAGTGCCAGTGTCCTGCGGGATGTGCATCGTAGGGCATGTTCCTCGAGAGGGGAGCTCCTGGGAACGGTGACAGGTACGTGTCCGTGAGGTGAGCAGCCTAGACCCCCAGGATGACCAGGATTTACTAAGTATCCCTCTTGGAGGCAAGGCCAGCGGGTAATTGTCTGAGGCTCCAAGCCATGAAGACCGTTTGTCACTAATCTGGGACGAATTTCTGTATGACCGGAGATGCACCGCAAGTCCCAACCCGGACCCCGCCCTTGGGTTCAGCCTCTGCCCCAGGCAGGGCGAGCTTCGTCCTGGGGGGCCGCTGCGAGGGGTCCGGAACAGGAGGCCGTGACAGCAGCCCTGCTCCCGCCTGGGTGCCCGCCTCGCTGCTCCGTGGCCACTGCCTGCCGGCCGCCCCGTGCCCCTTCGGGTGCCATGTCCTCCCGTGGGATCCCTCGTGCACCTTTCAGCAGCCCCTGCGCTCGTCCTGCTCAATGTGGCCTCCACCTGGACCCGGTTTCCCTTGCGCCCTTGTGCTGAGTCCTCCGCCCCCCAGCCCTGCCATCCTGTGGGCCCCTCTTGGGTGGCATCTTTTACGCCCAGGCCCTCTCTACCATCTCTTCGTTGGTGGACTCTTTTTTTTTCTTGCTCTTGTGCTCTGGTCAGTGTGGAATTTCAAGTCCATCCTTCCGTAGTCTGTCGTGTCAGATGGCTTAATGCATAGGCCTGATGGACAGCTGAAGAACGTAAAGCTCTGACATCCGTATCGTAGAGTTTACGCGGGGACACACGGGAAGGCCCGGGACGAGCCAAGCCTGGGACGCTCCCCTTGCTGATCTTCGGTTCCCGTAGCTCTAAGAATGTGGGTGCAGAGCCGAGGATTGCGGGTGGCGGCTAAGCTGATCGTCGTGTCTCCCCGTCTTCTGCCTCGGGACGAGGCCTCTGTGGCCGCACACCTGGACGCGGCCCTCGCAGCAGCTTTCCTCTGGGGCTGAGAGCTGACTTCGTCTGCCACAGGCTGATGGAGCTGCTGTTGGGGCTCCGGGAAGCTGGGTTCTAGGGAAATGAGCATCCTCCGGCCAGGAGGGTAGGAGATAAATCTCAAATATGTGAATGATGAAAAACCTAGATTTGCAAGAAGACTGCCTAAAAATAGAGGAGGATATAAACTCATTTTAAACATGTGTGTTTTAGAGTCAGGTGGTGAGGACACCAAATCACTTAATTCAGTGCTTTTTTATGACCGGTAACGTATAATGCTGCTTGTCGCGTCGTCAAATAGGACTCACTGACCACACAGCTGTACTCCAGTGTTTATAACAAATGGGTGGCATGAGGAGGCCTTGTACGATCTGTAGCGTGGCGCCGAAATGCCTCTAGTAAACCAGCTGGTAAATCAACGTGAACATACTGGAGTCCAGCTGTGGAGAAGCTGCGCTTTGACCCACACGTAGTCCTATTTATATAAAACCACGGGAGGGACCAGTCGGCAGCGCGGGCTGTCCTGAGTGTTTTCGGTTGTTCGTTCAGGTAACGTGGACCCCAATATGATTTTCCGAACTAGCAAATAAGTGTTCAGGTTTCTAGTAAAATACGGTCTTATGTGCATTTGCATAGTAGTAGTTTTTGAAAAATTGAGTATATTAAAGTACACAAAAATTCTTCTACATGAACGTAGCATTAGGCTCAGGTCCCTGTGGGTGTCCCGGAGGGTGTTTGAAGCCCCAGGACCGCCCTTCGTGTAGATTTTTTAGCACGACTAGCTCCTGCTCATGTAATGCCAGCTCCGTGCCTTCACCCCCGTGTCACAGGACAACACAGATAAACCTGCAGAAATTGCAGATGCCCGTGCACGAGGGTGGTGGGCGCCTGCGTCGTTCGGCGGGCCGTGCACCCCTGGGGGTGAGCTTCCAGCCTGCCTGTTAGAGCTGAGCAACTGGGTGGGGTGGGGGTGGATTTCCTTCTCAGGGTGGCGTCTTTGAGGTGACTGATGGGGCACCTTGATGGGAGCCTGGCTCCCCAGGTCTGGGCTGAATGGGACCGAGTCCTCAAGGGGGTTCAGGGGCTGATAGCACCGTCAACAGGCTTCTGATAAGGGTTGCAAAGGCAACTGAGGATAGACTCTGTTTCCTCTGAAACAGGATCGTGCCGGTCAGAGGGGGCCGCTGGCGGCTGTGAGTCAGCTGGTCCAGAGGCCCCCAGACGCGGCCCTTGATAGTCCATCTCAGGTTGGTCACGTGCCGGCGTCACGTAGCCCTTCATCGTGAAGCCTGGTTGAAGTCCCCTTGCCGGCTCCCAGTAGTGGTCAGAGCCCGCCAGCTACCTGCCTTCTAGGTTCACCGTCCTGACGCCTCGGTGGCTTTGTCCCTCGTGGCGGATGGGCCTGCAGCTCTGTGCCCCGCTCTTCTCCATCCTTCTGTATCGTTGAGGGAGAATTTCTTCCTGCTTTTTGTAGGAAACGAAAATACCCCTTTTAGTTAAGTGACTACAGGCTCTTGCTGGTGTCCCTTTGGCAACGGGGGTGACCTGGTAGTCAGAGAAAGCGTCGGTAAGGCCTTCGCTTTTCCATCGCGGTGCCCTCGGCTAGTTGTGAAAAGCAGCGTAGCCTCTTGAGTGCCTCAACCCTATCCCATTAAAGCGTTGCTTTCCGTCGTGCCTGCTTCCGCACGCAGATAGTTGTTTTTGATGTCTACCCTGGTTGGACAGGGTTTTTTTTATTTTTATTTTTAATTGAGGTGTTAAACAAAAGCAAACCCAAAAAGTGTCCTGTGGGGATGTGGCTCCTGAAACGCTTAAGTTCTCTAATTATCTGTAGAGCAAAATCGTGATTGTTTACACGTTAAGCACTGGTGGCCCTCCCTGGATCGTGTCGGACACCTGCTTTCCTCGTATTCTTCCTAAACTTTCCTGCCTCTACTCGTATCTTGTGGTCTTTGAATTCCCAGAATGTGCGCACGCGTGGGGGTTGACATGTGTGTTCGCGTGCTGATGACCGCGTGAGCCGTCAGCCGCCGCGTGCTTATCCTACGTGGTTCTGTGAGCGGGTGTCGGGCTTCAGGCAGCCAGCTTAGTGACCCCCCCCATATTGTCACTTCCTGGTATTTAGGGCCATTGCGATTATTTGTAGGAAGTGTCAGTTTGTGAGATGGTTAAGGCGGAGTGGAGCAGGGGTGCCCACTAGGCCTCCGGCCGGGGCCTCCCTAGGCGTTAGGGCTCCAGCCGAACCGGGCGAGGACGGGCTGCAGGTGGGAACTGGAGCAGAAGAGCGGCCTCGAGGCGGCCCACCCCATCCTGCCAGAGTGACTGTTTGCTCCTCTAGGCCCACCTTCCGCCCCTTCTCACCCCGATCTCTGCCCCGGAGGCTCAGGCCTCCGTCAGGTGTGGCCCTGGGGCCCTGGCTGAAGCTGGAGGTGTTGGGGGAGGAGGTCTAAGTGTTCACCGCCCCCGCCCCCCGCTCCCCGGGGTCACCCGAGGGGGCTGTTGAGCCGGAGCGCACTGCTCTCCGCAGAGCAACCAACTGTACGGCTGTTTCTGGGGGGCCAGGAGCCGCCCCTTCACCTCTTTTGGGTTGTCCTGGGTGGTTGACTTGGAGTAGAAAATTCCGAGTGCCACACTTGGTAGGAATCAGGCCCGTGAAATCTGGATTTAGTTGACTCAGCCTTGAGGCTCTTCAGTTCTTCTAAGCATCGTTTTAGAAAGAAAATGCTGCCTTGGATTCCCAACTATTTTTTGAGTGTCTTATGGTGGGCAGAGAGGTGGTGTTTTTTCTTTCCATAATCAGATCCTTGGATTTTTTTTTTCTTTCTGATGTTTCTTCCTACTCTTGTAGCAAACCTTGAGAGAAATTAATATCCCTATGGAAACCTCAATTTTGATCCTCACCTCTACTTTCATAAATGGCTTTAAATTCATGGTGGTTGTGCCACGCTTCATGCTGCACGGTAGATTTAAGTGGGAGGTTTTCTGTGGTGCTGTGTTATCTGGTTATTTTTCCTAATCCTTGAGCTTCGTATTGAATTTATCGTACATTGAATTCCATATAATTAGATCTCAGACTTGATTTTTTTTTTTTTTTTTTTTTTTTTACTCCATCTGCTCTAATTTTGCTTGTTTTAGAGGTGGCGTAGTGTACAAGGTGGGGCTAAACTGCCTTGTCCCTTTCCTGTTTCTCCGAGTGTTTGAACTTCTTTCAAAGTAAGGTTTATCATGTCAACGAATTTCTGATAGTTTGACTCCCTTGTGTATATGTGTACCCGTGTGTGTGTCATTTGTGTGGTACGTTTACTTTAGAACCGTAGATCTGCTTTCCATTTGTCACGTTGACCATTACCCCATAAAATCTCCACCCTACACAAACAGTGTAAAGAGTTTTAAACAGTTCAAACTCCAGTAGTACAGACACTAAAAGGGATTTTTTTATCCTGGGTAGAAGACTGCCCAACGGTGCCCTTAGACCACTGCATGTCGCCTCCAGCGTGGCAGTGTGTGACCAGCAGTGATCGTTTGATAGACCTGTATTTTCTGGAATATTAGTAAAAACTATTTTTTTGGTAATACTTAGCTTCGTCATAAAGGAATGTTAATGTTACAGTTTATATTCACATAAACTTTCTACCTGTTGGTGTATGAGCATGCAAGTTTCATTATATACTTGGCTTTAGTGAAGAATCCTTCCTGCAGATAATGTATCTGCAAATAATATAGCAATTTATACGATTTTACTGTGCTCTCCATTTCCTGTCACATTAAGAATTTCCCAAGGGATATTAATGATGGTAATAGAATTTTTTTTGGATCTTATAGATTTGAAGAGAAGTTCTCTACTTTGCCTTGAAGCATGTTTTGGCTTTTGGTTTAGTGCGATATATTCTATCACGTTTATCGACTTCCTACTATTTCTAAAACGTTTTAACTCAAAAATGGAAAAATTGTTTTGTGATTTTTTTTTTTCCAGATACTCCATATAGTAACGAAACCCCTTAAAAGTTGGAGGGGGCCACGGTTAGGCTTTCTCCATTTGTGGCATGTGGCTATTTTTGGCCATGAAACCTTTTTTCTTTTTTCTTTTTTCTTTTTTTTTTTTTTTTAATTTTTATTTATTTATGATAGTCACACAGAGAGAGAGAGAGAGAGGCAGAGACACAGGCAGAGGGAGAAGCAGGCTCCATGCACCGGGAGCCCGACGTGGGATTCGATCCCGGGTCTCCAGGATCGTGGCCTGGGCCAAAGGCAGGCGCTAAACCGCTGCGCCACCCAGGGATCCCAAACCTTTTTTCTTTAGTAGGCTCCGTGCCCAGTGTGCCCAGCTCCAAGCAAGTCTTGAACTCACGACCTTGAGACGAACCTGAGCTGAGATCAAGAGTTGGATGCTTTACTGACAGAGCCACCCAGGTGCCCCGTGAAACATTTTTGATTTAAAGATTAAGGCTTCAGGGGCATCTGAGTGGCTCAGGCGGTTGGGCACGTCTGCCTTCGGCTCAGGTCATGATCCCAGAGTCCTGGGATCGAGCCCCACATCGGGCTCCCTGCTCAGTGGGGAGTCTGTCTCTCCCTCCACTTGTGTGCGCTCTTGCGCGTGCGCTCACTCTCTCTGATATCAGTCTTAATTTTTTTAAAGATTTTATTTTTCTTCAATTTTAGGCTCACAAAACTGAGAGAAGCTACAGAGGCTGCCCCCCGGCACAGCGCTTCCCCATTATCGGCATCCTCACCAGATCAGCACTTCTGCACCGGCACGTCTACTCTCGCAAAGCCCATAGTTAATTTTGGGGCTCGCTCTCCGTGTTGTACATTCTACAGTTTTGGACAAATGCACAATACGTACCCCCCGTCGTTACTGTACTTAGTAGCGTGGCTGCCCAAATCCTTTTAATCATCTAGTGGTCTCTCGCTCTCCCTATTGGAATGGCTGGGTTCCACAACCAGGGGAGATTTGGGTCGTGCGCGTGTGGAGGGCACTATGCTGTGGCCGTTTCCGTGTCGCGCTGTGATTCTTCGGCTCCTGCGGCATAGCCAGCTGTAGTTTTGAATTACTGATTTGTATGGCAGCATGTTTACATATTTACCTTAGTTTCCTTTCAGTGGTAGGTAGAGCCAGGCTACCGTAGTGCCATCTAGTCCCATGGGTACACGGGTGGATTTTGGGAAATACCGGCAGAAGAGATCTGCTTACGCTCCATTCCTCCTTGATGCAGATGGGAGATTAGACCCAGGAGAAGAAGCCCTTTTATTTATAAATGACTTGTGATCAGGAGTGCTAGGGTAAGATTAACTTGAGGGTAAATAGACTGGAAATCTGGAAGATTTAAATCTGTAAGACTGAAAACTTGTTTTGCTTTGGTAGGAATCACATTGGGCTGCCTTCCTGTTTTATTGGGAAACCCCAAATAATACCAATTAGGGCATAATATTATTGCTTGACGTGATGAGGTAATATAGGTCTGAGTCCCTTATATGTTGACAGTGTAATGTTGGACTGGGGCCTCCTTTTGTCCAAGGAGAACATCAAAGAATAGCCCAATTGATCATGTTCAAAGGGGAGAAAGCAGAGGAGGTGGCCTACTTCCTAGTGTGTCGCTGAATTTTGCATGGGGTACTACTTGGCTCCGACGTAGGTTCTGAATTTCTCCTAGAAAAGCCTAATAATATGGCTCTCAAATGTTTTTTATCATTTAAAAGATTCTGGGAACGCCTGGCTGATTTGGTGGGTATGATGCGAGACCTTGGTCTGTAGGACATGTTGGGTGTGGAGCCTACTAAAAACAAGTGTTGGGTTTTTCCTATTACCACTTAAATCTCCTGGTTCGGTGTCTTTTTATCATAAGCCCCGTTTACTGAAAGTCCTGATTGTGTTCTTTTAGTCATACTTTGTAAGTACCTCCTTTTGAATTTCATAGTGTTATAGTTGGAATTTATAAATGGAAAACATGACATTTTTTTTTCTTAAATAGAATGAGGTTATTTTATAGCTGAAGGAGACATTTAATTATTGGACTTGGAACTATCTTTAACTTTTACAGTCTGCAAATCGTTCACTTTATGATTAATCTTTTTGCATGTTTTCTGAATAACCTACTAAACTGAAGATCTAATATCTAGATGCAAATCTTTTTTTTTTTTTTTTTTTGCAGTTACTACAAATTGAAAAATGCAAATTACGGAAAAATCTACTAAGCCTGTTTATCCTCTTCTAATGCACAGTATATGGGAGCAGTTAAATTTCCTTTTTTGATACTTCTTGCTTAATTTTAATTTGCTGCACGTTCTGAATAGTTTTTCTCTGTGTACCTTTTGAGACCCTTTTGAGACCCTTTTGAGACCAGTGGGATTCTCATCCTTTGATTTTTAGCAGCATTCTGACTCTAATGAGGCTTAGTTGATTTCACGCTATTTCTGTAGCACTGTCAATGAGTGGAATGACATCTTTTTGTCCTCGTTTAAAATAGAATCCTTATTCCATATATTTTACACTTACTTTTTGCCTTTTAATCTTGCAGGAGACACACTTTTGCTGATTTCCCAGGACTGCAATCTCTGAATGTAATATTGGGTTAATGGCAGGGACAAGAGAGGCAAACTGTCTGCATTTTAAAGGATGGTTCTGCCTCCCGTTGGTTGGTTGACCTTGGGCAGGCCAGGTTTAACCTTTTGTGTCTACAGTATTCTCACCTTGAAATGGGGAGACCAGTTTCTTCTTTATACTGTGGTCACTGCTGGGAAGTATAGTGGATCGTTGCAGGCCTCATTCTGTGAATCCAGAAGTATTTTTGTGTTACTGCACGTCACAACACTTGAAAACGTAGCTGCCCTTCTGTTTTGAATGCGCTTCGCCTAAATGAATTATAATCTTACTGCCAACCTCTGAGATTAAAGCCATCTTTGATAAGATTTTTTAGATTTTTAAACGATTTTTAAAAATTGCATATTTTCTGCCAGGTAAAGATGCCAAGTTGTAGAACTGCTTAAGAATATATTTAATACATGAAATGATAGACGCGAAAGGCTTAAGGTCACGTAAGTGAAGCTCAGCTGGTACATAAATGGTATCTATATTGTAAGCTTTTCCTACAAAACTCCTCTAATGCCTTCTTCACGGGATACAAAAGAAAGATAGCTGAATCCATCTACCAGTTGAACATAAATCTTCTTTCATAGGGTAATTGAAAAACAGGAGTGTGGCTCTCGCACGCTTCAAGGGTAGGAATGTGGGAGGTTGACCTTGCATGCCGTTCACAGAGGTTGCTTCTTGTAAAACATTTACCAAAATCGGTTTATTTCGTCAGTGTGGAGGGAAGAAAATTTCTAAGTTTTGCTTTTAGATCTTCTGCTTCCCCCCCTCCCCTGCTGTGTTGAAGGAAATTGAACACGTTAGAATTAGTGCAAGTGGTAGGAACTTTATACCTAATCTTAAAACGTGGGTAGAATTGGTTGGATTGGAGAGTGGACAACAGTGCTCTTCGACCACAGAAGAATACTCAGGTGCTGGCCTGCAGACCTCGGTCCGTGCGCTTCCCGTCATCGTGGCCCTGTTCCTTCCTGAAGGACAGGATAGGGCCATCGTGGTTTTGTTCGTCTCCACATCACCATCTTGAAAAGTCAGACTTTTTACAAAAAGGATTTAAAAATTTACACATCTAAATGCCAAGAAAAGATGACATCAGGGACAACCAAAGGAGAACTGTAAAATGTGATGGGAAGATGAGCGGGGTGGGAACAGCACCGTGTCTCGGGGTGTTTTCACATTCCTGCCACACAAGCCCAGCCACACCTGGCATTTCTTGCGGCCTGGGATATTTTCAAGTGCTAAACTTGAACTGTCAGCGTCAAATTTTATATCCAGTGGAGGTATCCCTAAAGTAAAAAGGGGGAAATAAAAACATTTTCCTTAAGGAAAACAAAGAACTTGGTGCCAAATAGGTTGGCTAAATGTCTTCAAACAGAAAAACAAGAAGAAAACGTGGTGCATCATAAAGGAAAACGCAATGAAATCTAAATTCAAGTATATACGAGAGACTAAGCTTTGCCCAGGACTTTCATAAACAGTACTTGATGGGCACAGATTTTAATACCATATAATCATCAAAACAGGGGGTCCCTGGGGGGCTCAGTGGTTTAGCACCACCTTTGGCCCAGGGTGTGATCCTGGGGTCCCGGGATCGAGTCCTGCGTCAGCTTCCTGTATGGAGCCTGCTTCTCCCTCTGCCTGTGTCTCTGCCTCTCTCTCTCTCTCTCTCTCTCTCTCTGATGAATAAATAAATGAAAAAAAATTTTAAAAACCCTAAAAAAAAAAGAAAACAAAAACAGTACTTAAGTGGGGGTTGTAAAAGGATCTAAGTGCAAGTGAGATTTCCGTATTTCCCTGGAGGTGATAAAATGCTGATATCCCAGAGTTGCTTTAAGTTGTTTTAATATTCAGAGCACCCCCTTAAAGAACTATATGGAGAGACACATCAAAGAAATCAAGGTGGAGTTCTAAAAATATTGAAGTAACCTGAAGTTAAACAGGATAAAAGCCAGAGAAATACCATGACTTAAGCACTAACCTGTCAATTACCTTAAATGTTTGTTTTTAGGGAGGGAGCCAGATGAGGGCTCTGTGGCTGGCCTGGCCTCACCACCCTGAGGCCCTGACCTGAGCCAAAACAGTCTGAGGCTTAATTACCCAACTAAGCCAGCCAGGCGTTCCTTTCCTGTAAATAAAAAATTAAGTATGTCAACCGACAGACATTGGCGTATTAGATAAAAGTTCCTCAGTTGTTTTCTGTTTACAAGAAACGTGAAATTCAGTGCCATCGCAAGGTGAAATAAACCCCACGTGGTCAGGGTATAGAATTCTTTGTATTGCTGGGTTATATTCCTTTAACACTGAGGATTTCTGCATCCGGTAATTTTTTTGCATGGTCTTTGTCTCATCCTGGTATCAGGGTGGTGCCAGGTTTATAAAGAGGAAAGTATTCCCTCTAGCTTCTGGAAGAGATTGTATAGAACTGTGGCAATTCTAAAGCCCTGGCTGGAATTCTCTAGTGAAACCATCTAGGCTGGGACATGTCTCTATGTGATTTTAAATTCGAAATTACACATTATTCAGATTATCCATTTCTTCCTAGATGACTTGTAGGTGGTGGTTTTTGAGGAATTGATGGCGTTGTTTTGGTGAGCTGTCCAACTGTTGAGCATGAAGTTCATAGTGTTCCATCATTTTTAATGGTTACAGGATCTGTAGTGTCATATTTCATTCCTGATAATGGTGATGTGTCTTTTTCTCGATGGTTATTTCTAGGAGTTTTATATACTTTTCCTCTAAGAACCAGTTTTTTGCTCCGTTGATCTGTCCTCCCCCCCCCCCCCCATTGATTGCCTGTTTTCAGTTTCTTTCAGCTTAAATTGGGTTTATTTCGTTCTTTCTCTAGGTTCTTGATCAGAGAGCTTAGATTGTATCCCACAAACCTAAATACATCATATATTCAGTTTAACGTTTCTAAAAAAATTCTCTTGAGACCCTCTTTGACCCATTGATTATTTAGAAGTACACTGCTTATTTTTCAGGTGTTTGGAAATTTTCCTGTTGTCTTTACTGATTTCTATTTTTTTTAAAGATTTTATTTATTCATGAGAGACACAGAGAGAGAGAGAGGCAGAGACACAGGCAGAGGGAGAAGCAGGCTCCATGCAGGGAGCCCGACTTGGGACTCGATCCTAGGACCCCAGGATCACGCCCTGGGCCGAAGGCAGGTACTCAACCACTGAGCCACCCAGGGATCCCCTCTTTACTGATTTTTAGTTTGGCCCCATTGTGGCCAAGTAACACACTCTATCAGTTATAAATTCTTTGAAGTTTGTGAACTAGAATATGGTCTATCTGATATGTGCTCAGGCTTTTGGATGTGTGTTCTGGGCAGAGTGCCGACATTAGATTCTGCTGGTTGGAGGTGTTGAACTCTGTGTCACTGCTGGTTGTCTCCCCTCGTAGCTTGAAGCCTCCAACTGCATTTGTAGGCTTGTATATTTTCAGTTTTATGACTTTCACTTTACACATTTTGCAACTCTTTTTTTTTTTCTTTTTAGCACACACATTTAGGTTAGCTATGTCATCTTGGTGGATTGACTTATGTAATATTCTTGTGATTTTCTTTGCTCTGAAGTCTGTATCTGAGTCCTAATTTCCCCTCATCAATGTTTGCATGATATCCTTTTGCTTAGATGTACTTTCAGTTGCCGGTATCCTATTTGAAGTGGGTTTATTGTAAATAGTATACCGTTGGGTCATGGTTCTTAATCTGTCCATCTGTCTTTAATTGATGTATTTGAGCCGTTTATATTTAATATAACCATTTTTAGGTTAGGGCATAAGTCTGCCATTTCATTTTGTTTCCTCATTTTCACTTCTTGGTCCTGCTTTCCTATGGATTATATATATATGTGTATACATGTGTAAATATATATATATATATATATTTCAAAGACTTTATTTATTCATGAGAAACAGAGAGAGAGAGGAAGAGACACAGGCAGAGGAAGAAGTAGGCTCCATGCAGGGAGCCCGACGTGGGACTCGATCCCGGGACCCCAGGATCACACCCTGGGCTGAAGGCGGTGCTAAACCACTGAGCCACCCGGGCTGCCCAACTTCAGTATATTTTAAAGTCATATCTGCAATAAGTAAATCCTGATAGCTTTCTAAGAGGTAGCTGTGTAGGTATGACCTACGTAGACATAAGTTGTGACAATCTACTGGTATCACCTATTTGCCAGTCCTATCGAAGTATAGACTCTCATTTTTGTTTTAGATAATTTCCTATATTCCTGTGTGTGTCTGTGTGTACCCCCCTTCTCCCCATCTTCATCCATTCATCTGTCAGTGGATACTTAGATTGCTTCTCTATGTTGACTATTGGAGATAATGGTGCAATAAGCATAGGGGTTGCACATATCTTTTTGAATCAGTGTTTTTGTGTTCTTTGGATAAACACCCAATAATGGAATTATTGGCTCACAGGGTATTCCTCTTAATTTTGCGAGGAACCTCCATATTGTTTTCCACAGTGGCTGCACAGGTTTGCATTTCCACCAGCAGTGCACAAGTGTTCCTCCCCTCTCCCCACGTCCTTGTGAACACTTGCTGTTCCTTTCATTTTAGCCATTCAGACAGGTTTGAGATCTCATTGTGGTTTCGATTTGCATTTCCCTGATGATGAGTGATGAACATCTTTCCCTATGTCTGTTGGCCATCTGTTTGTTGTCTTTGGAAAAATGTCTATTCAGATTCTCTTCCTGTTTAATTGGATTCTTTTTTTTTTTGGTATTATGTAAGTTCTAAATATATTCTGGATATTATCTCCTTATCAGACATATCCTGAACAAATATCTTCTCCCATTCATTGCGCAATGTTGATGGTTTCCTTTGTTGTACAAAAGCTTTTTATTTGGATGTAGTCTCGATAGTTCATTTTTTTGACTTTTGTTTCCCTCACCTTAGGAGACCTATGTAGGAGAATGTTGCTATAGCTGATATCAGAAGTTAGTGCTTGTGTTTTGTGGTTTTGTGGTTATGTATCTGACATTTAGGTCTTTAATCCATTTTGAGTTTATTTTTGTGTAGGGTATTAGAAGGTAGCCCAGTTTCATTTCTTACGTGGGGCCATCCATTTCCCAACACCATTTATTGAAGAGCGTATCTTTTCCCTGTTGTATAGTCTTGTTTCCTTTGTCATAGATTGACCATAGAAACATGGATTTATTTTGGGGGCTCCATATTCTTCTGTTCCATTGATCAATGTGTCTGTTTGTGCTAGATCCAGAATGTTTTGAGTACTACAGCTTTGTGGTAGGTTATGAAATCTGGAATTGATATTTTGAGCTTAATTCTTTCTCAGAATTGCTTTGGCTATTTGTGGTCTCGTGTGATTCATACGAACTTTAGTATTCTAGTTCTGTGAAAAATGCTGTGATGCTTTGAGCAGGATTACATTAGATCTATAGGTTGCTTTGAACAACTTGGACATTTGAACAATATTCTTCCAATCCACGAGTAGGGAACATATTTGTGTAGTCTTCAGATTCTTTCATCAGTGTTTTTTATGATTTTCAGGGTACAGGTCTTTCAACTCCCTGGTTACATTAAGTCCTGGGTATCTTATTCTTTTTTGGTCCCATTGTAAATGGAATTAGTTTCTTTTACTTTGTTGCTAGTGTATAGAAATACCGATTGCTGGGTATTTTGTATCTGCAACTTTACTGAATCCCTTTCTTTTCTAAGGGTTTTTGGTGGAGTCTTTGGGTTTCCTATATAGAGCGTCTTACCCAGCCATAAAAAGGATGAGATCTTGTCATTTGCTACAACACGGATGGACTTAGAGGGCATTTTGTTCAGTCAGACTGAGAAAGACAAACACCCTAAAATTTCACGCATGTGGAATCAACAAGAAAGCAACAACAAAAGAAAAAACAAAAAGCAGAATCAGGCCTATTTTAAACAAAGAACAAACTGATGGTTGCCAGAAGGAAGGGGTGAGGGCGTGGGGTGATAGGTGAAGGGGAGCGGGAAAGGGTCTTCCAGTTTGGGAAGGAATGAGTCATGGGAATAAAAGGTGCGCAGAATAGGGACTGTAGCCAATGGTACGTGACGGCGATGTATGGTGGGGCTGGGAGCTCCACTTGTGGCCGACACAGCGCACGTAGGGAAGTGGAGTCGCTGTGTACCTGGGACAAAGACAGCACTGTCAACTATCCTGGAAAACGAAGTGGATGAAATAATTGTTTTTATACCTACTCTCGGAAATAAGTTTTGCTTCAACCACCAGCGTGGTTTAGAACTCTGAAAGGAGGAAAGGCTGTTATGTTTACCTGCGTTTCGGTTTATTCTGTTGTTCTCCCTTTGTGATGGTCCAGGGTATTTGCTTTTGGTCTCTCTTCTGGTTAGAAAACACTTCAGCCGTAGCTTTAAAGTGGGTTTGATTGTGACGAGTTCTAGTTTGACTTTATCTGAGAAATTCTGGATTTCCCTTCTATTTCTTGAGGATATTTTGTTGAGTTACAGGAGTGGAGGCTGACGGTTTATTTCAACTCTTGCGTGACATTGTCACTTCTGGTCTCCAGGATTTCCAGCGAAAAATATATTTTCTATAAAGTATATCATTTTTCTCAGCTGCTCTAATGATAGGTCTTTGGGGTTACTGTATTCGGGGTTTTCTGAGCTGCTCGAATCTGTCGGGTTGTCTCCTGGAAAACTTGGAGAGTTTTCAGCCACCGTTCAGTACTTTTTCAGGCTCAGTCTTGTTGACTGATTCTGTTTCTTCTCTCCTGTGATTACAGTGACAAAGTTAATAATCCCATAGTTTGCCAAGGCGCTGCGCTGTTCATTGTCTTCAGTTTATTTTCTTTGTTGTTCACATAGGCCATTTCCTATTCTGCTTTCTAGTTAATGGGGTTTTTTTTTCCTGCTCCCTCCATTCTGTCGTTAAATGAATTCACTGAATCTTAAATTTTGGTTGTTTCATTTATAAAAATGTCAATTTGTTTTTTTCCTTATTTCCTTGTTGAGACTTTTGATTTCTCTGAGGCTATTTTTCTTCCCATGGGTTTTAAATAATTTTAATTGTTCTTTTGAAGTATATTTATGGTGGCTGCTTTAAAATCTTTGCAGAAACCCAATATCTGTCATTTCACTATTGGCGTGTGATCCTCTCTTCATTCAGCTTGAGATAATCCTGGCTCTTGGTTATGATTTTTCTATTGAAATCTGGATATTTTTGTACCCTGAGAAACTCTGGGTGTTATTTAAACGTTGTGTTTCAGCCGGTTGTGTTGACTGCTGGCAGGGGCAAGGAGGTATAGCCTAGGTTCTTTATTCAGCCTGTGGACGTGCATATGAAGGCTCTTAAGTATTGCTGGTTGGGGAGTCCTTTCTCTCTCCACGGACCCCATGGCGTTCCCATTGGGTGATGGTGAAAGTCTTTAGTTTCCACTCGGCCTCCTTTGTCCCCACTCAAGGGGGAGAGATGCCACCTTGAGTGGAGGCTGCAGTCCAGGCTCACCGTATTTGCCTCCAGTGACCTGGAAGGAGAGTGCTCGCTGTTGCCCAGAGGACTGTAAACCCGCTTCCTCTCCTACTTGGAGGTATTTGGCACAGCCAAGGTGGGAGCGTTCAAAGCGTGAAAGTCCCCAAAGAAGGTAAATTATAGGCTTCTGCTTGACCTCTGCTGGCAAGGGTGAGGAGAAGGGGGTAGGTTTGGCAAGTGGTGTGTGTGTGTTTGGAATAGAGTGGCTGCGGCCTAAATGTTTTCTGTCTTTTCAAGTTGCACGTTAGTTCTTTGGCTAGAAGTTCTTTGGGGAAGCCTTTGGGTGGGGCTTTGTTTGGTTTTGGCCCATCGGTGTTTCTAGGTGCCCTACATCTTCAGCTCCAAATCTCAATATATGAGACGGAACCAACCAGTGTCGCTTCTTGGTTTCTAGCCTGTCTTTTTCTCCTTAATACTCATGTCCTTATTTTCTGTATGATAAACGAGATTTTTAGTTGTGCTTAATGGGAGGAATGGGGAAAAATACATCTACTCAGTCTTCCCAGAAGCAAAAGTTAACTATACAGCACTTTCTAAAGGTTAAAATTCTAGAAATCAAAGACCTTAGTTTTCACCAGGGGTTAGGGACCAGGTGGGGTGATGATGTTCTTAATGGGCCTTGGGGTTTTGTATCGATGGCGTTGAATTAGAGGAACCATCACGGGTGATGAAATCACAACCTAATGTGCATATACAGGGAATACAAATTAAGCTGGGGAGATTTAAGATAGATGGATGGTGTCAATGTCTATATGGTGGTTTCAATATTATTCTCTACTTCTGCAATTATTACCCTGGAGCAAACTAGACAGTGGACCTTTCTCTTTCAGCTGTGTGCGACCTGCAATTATCTCAGTAAAAATTTTAATTAAGAATAAGTTAATGAATTCAAAAACGCAAAAACTTTGTTTCCAAGACTAAAACTATAAGGTGTAGTCACAGAAGTCTTGTTTTCGGTTATATCCCCTCTTTCCCACGGGAACCATATCAGTGTTTTTTTTATCCTCTTGTTGTGAAAATACATTTTATATCTATTTTAATTTTGCTCCCTTGCCTGCCCGCTCATCAAGGAAGAATCCTATTGGAACATCATTGTGTATCATCCTTTTTCATTGGGTAGTTTTCCTTGATCGCTCCGTGTAGACTGGTCTCCATAGTGCGCTTAGAGCTCTTTATCCTTGCGTTGGTAAACCAGAGTTTGTTCTTAGAAATAATGACACTATATTTGTGCTGCGGTGGTTATTTTGTAATTTTGTATTCATGAGCATGTCTTGGAATACACTAGAAATGGGGTGTCTGGATTAAGTGTAAATATTTGCCATTTGGTGAGAATTTTTAATTCTGGAGAATTTATAGTACTAGGGTGGGTTAATCCTCCTTGTCACCCAATTACTGTACTTTTTCTGGCTGCTATTGCTATTTTTCCCCCTTGAACTCCTCAGTCAACAAATGAAGGGCATCTGCATTGTTTCTTTGCCATTGGATTATGTCTTCATTGTTTCATTGATTATAAAACTTAGTATATGAAAAGGAGGGTGTACCAATTGAGGAAAAAATGGACTTCCTAATAAATAGTGTTGAAACAACTATAAACTTAGAATAGTTCCTCACGTAATGCACAAGAATAAGGTCCAAACTGAGAATAAATTACAAATACAGAAAATGAAATAGGACGAGCACTTAAGAGTGGAGGAGACATTCCTATACAAGGTTCAAAACAAGAGGCAATTAAGACATTTGTACATTTGCCAAAGTTCAGAAGCAAGGTCGAAAAATCAAACAGAAGATCTGCAGTACGTGTCACATAGAAGGAGGACTAATCGTGATTTATAAGGAGCTACTGAAACTGAAATAAGAACCTAAAAGAAAAAAGGGTGGAAGAGAAAATAGATGCCGGTGGGCCTCGAACGTAGGGAAGGATGAAAGCGATGGTCGTGGAGGAAGCCGTCCTTGGCCCAGGCGTCAGCGCCCCGAGTCCCGCAGGGCCCGAGGAGGCACCCGGACCCAGGAGCCCGGCGTCGGGGCTCGTGCCCAGTGTGCCTTCCGCGGGGAGCGGCTCAGGGCTCGAACTCTGTACCTAGCAGGTGCGGTTCCTCCCGCTGCCCACGTGCCCTTGCACACACTTCTGGACTTACCTCAACTTGGCGTCTCGTCAGTGACCTGGGGATGGTACAAAAGCTTTATCCCGGGTGATTTCTGTGACAATTAAATGACACATTAAGTGAAAATCCGCTTTTCCATGACTTGTATCCTCACCGGTTGCTGATTTTTGTTGGACGGCGGTGGGAGTCGCTCATTAGGGGGAAGATGTAGGGGCGCGGGCGGGTCCTGGGGTCGGGGTCAGGCCGGGGGCTGCAGGCCGTGGTGGGGAGGACGAGATGGGGAGCGGGGCTCAGCGCCCAGTGGCGCGGACGTGAGGGCCTGGGCCACGGAGGACAGAGCCGGGTGCAGGGCGGGCGGGCCTCTGCCCAGGGAGGTCTGGTTGCAGTTCCTGCGTGGATGCGCCCAGCACGGCCGTGCCCTGCGGTGACAACGGCCTTCTGAGTTGCAGCTGATCTCACCCGTGCATCCGTGGTGGAGCCCTGCTAGCCTGGCCTGGGCAGGTGGGACGGTCCCCTTTAGGAGGGAAGAGCAGCCCCCCCGGGCCTAAGGACTAAGGCTGCGTGTCATCACTGTCTGCAGGGGATGTGAATGCGTATCTCAAAGCAGAAGCATGTTTACTTGAGACTCCTGGAGGAGAACTATCTAGAAGAGGGAGAAAGAGCCCATTTTCATAACTTGGACTTTTATTACCTCATCAGTGTCCTTTTTCATTCCCAGCATCGAGATGTTATGACCGTATCCTAATCTATTAGCCATTTACATGCTAAGGTGGTGTTTGAACAAGGGATAGCATTGCCATTTAGTGCCCGAAGCTTGGGACGGAGGTTCTGGGGTCCCATTACGGTGGGCGGACAGACAAGGGAGGCTTTTTTTTTTTTTTTTTCTTTTTTCCCCCTTCTTCCCTGAAATACCGCAGCACTGTGCGAGTAAGACAGGACTTCGAGATGAGCCTCAGGTATCTCTCTACTGAATAAAGGACTGAAAAGTTTGAAGCGCACTCCTTGATATAAAATGATTTCTTTAAACGCTAAATTTGAGAAATTTAGCAAGTGGAACTTCATCTTGAGACCGTGGAATCTTTTGTTCTGACGAGAACCTGGTTGTTGCCTAAGCAGAATGATCGCAATTAGAGCTGCTGTCTGCGGGTTGAAAGGAAACTTTGCCGCCAGTGGCTGGTAGGTCAGAGGTGGTAAATGATGCAGTTTGATGGCCCTGCAGGAACTGGCGAGCCTATTCCGTATTTGTCTTGTCAAGGCTTAACGATTCTCTGGAATATGAATTTTTGTTTTCCGTTATTAGCCACGGCAGGGTTGCTTTTTTTCCCCTCCTTTGAGGCCTGCTTCTGTTGTGTCTCTCCGCGGTCTGACCTGCCGAGAGCATTCCTTGCTTGTCTGCAGCCAGGGAGCAACTTGGACAATGACGTATTTTACCTGACTTCTAAATGACGGTTAGGGTTTTGATCTTTTGTTAAAAACTGTAGAGGAAGTTGCTGGGGTATGGCTTTTGTGAAATCAGCGGTTTTTCCAGATGTGAGGTCAAAGCATAATCATTCGAACTGTGTTCTTGAGCATCACATGCAGTCGTGAGCACAATTCTTTCCAGAAGCAAATTAGCTAGCATTTTGGGTCAGGTTAGGAGTCTGTCTCCAGTAGGTGAGCTTTGCAGATACTGTTAAGGCTTCCGACGAAGGAAAGCATACGGGACGTGTGGAATGGTGATGAGCTGCAGGAATATGTATTTACATGTTCAGACCACTTCATTGTGGCTGTGCTGCAAAGTCTATGCAGGAATCTTTTTTTTTATTTTCTATTTTTTAAAGCCTGCCTCACATCTTACACACATCTTGACTTTTGCCTGTAAAACCGCCTGCTTCAGTTTTACTTTCCTTCATGCTTTCTAATTTGGGTTGTTATTTATTTATTTGTTTGTTTGTTTGTTTATTTATTTATTTTTGAAGATTTTACTTACTCATGAGAGACAGAGACAGAGCGAGAGGCAGAGACCCAGGCAGAGGGAGAAGCAGGCTCCATGCTGGGAGCCCGACGCAGGACTCGATCCCGGGACTCTAGGGTCACGGCCTGGGCCAAAGGTGGCGCTAAACCGCCGAGCCACCCGGCCTGCCCTCTAATTTGGGTTTTAAGCTTTGTGTGAAAGCTCCATGGGACTGACCTAGGAATAATTCCCGCTCAGCCTGGGACGGTACACAGACCCTGCATCAGGTGTCTAAAGGAGGCATCCATGAACCAAAATACAGCCAATTCAGTAAAATGACAACTGTGTGAACATCTTGAGTCACAGGAACTTATAAAAAATAATGAAATGCTGGCTATCTTTAAAGCCATAGAATCAAATGACTCCATTTGTATTTATTGGTGTAAATACAACCTAAGTATTTTGGGCTTTGCGGGCCATAGCGTGTCTGTGGACTCTTGCAGCGCAGAAGCCGCGCCAGCGCCCAAGCAGATGGACATGGTCGTGTCGCGGCAAAACCGGACACAAGGTTTAACCTCACAGAATTTTTGGTATATTGTGAATAATATACTTGGTTTGAAAAAACAAGCCGTGTAAACACAAGAATACCATTCTTGTAGGACGTACGTTTCCTAAGCCCCACGACACAGATTTTCTAGTTCTTACTGGTACTGTTACGGTTACGTGGCGCAGCTCCAGGCTTCTCGGAGTATTTCATGTGATGTTTCCGAGCTCTGCGTTTGTTTCAGGCTTCACTAAATTGAGAAGATTTCATGTCATTTTGGTTATGTGATCTGCTTTGCATCTCTCCTTCTTCCCCCATAGGATTTTGCTGATATTCCCACCCAGAATGTTCTCTGCTTGACCTGTTTTTCAAAGTGCTTTCCAGGAGATCGCTTGCAAGGCAGACAATCTGATGCAGTTAGACTTTGTCATCAGGTTCCACATGCGAGCTGTGGGCGATTTGGGCCCACTTTTCCTTAGCCTCATCTTATTCTGCTTTAAAATGGGAATACTGGGGATCCCTGGGTGGCTCAGTGGTTTGGCGCCTGCCTTTGGCCCAGGGCGTGATCCTGGAGTCCCGGAATCGAGTCCCACGTCGGGCTCCCTGCATGGAGCCTGCTTCTCCCTCCTCCTGTGTCTCTGCCTCTCTCTCTCTCTCTCTGTGTGTGTGTCTATCATGAATAAATAAATAAATAAATCTTAAAAAAAGTAAAATAAAATGAGAATACTAGGACTAGCTCTGCACCCCGCCCCCATCCCTATACACCGCACGCGAATGAAGTAATTTTAAAGCCGAAGCTGGGAGAAATGCAAAGTACAGCCGTGAGCTCCCACTACATACCTGTTAGATTGGCCAAAACTTGGGACATGGACACCACCAGATGCTGACGGGGAGCAATAAGAACTCACGTTGCTGGTGAGAATACAAAATGGAACAGCTGTTTTTGGAAGATGGTTTGATGCCTTCTTAACCTCTCTCCGTACAGTTTAGCAACTGTGGTCATTAGTATTTGCCCAAAGTACCTGAAAACTCATGTTCACGGGGAAATCAGCACATGGATGTTTATAGCGGCTTTATTTATAGTTTCCAACAAGTGGGCGCAACCATGATGTTCAGTAGGTAAGCGGGTAAATAGCTGGTATGTTAAGACGGTGAAATATTCAGGACTTAAAAGAAATACCAAGCCATAATAAATGCAGAGGAATCTTAAAATGCATATTGCTAAGTCAAGAAACCAATTTGGAAGGCTTCTTTTTTTTTTTTTAATAAAATTTTATTTATTTATGATAGTCACACACACAGAGAGAGAGAGAGGCAGAGACACAGGCAGAGGGAGAAGCAGGCTCCATGCACTGGGAGCCCGACGTGGGATTCGATCCTGGGTCTCCAGGATCGTGCCCTGGGCCAAAGGCAGGCACCAAACCGCTGCACCACCCAGGGATCCCTGGAAGGCTTCTGTATGATTCCAGTCATCTGTAAAAGGCAAACTATAGAGAAAGTAAAATAGCTGAATGGTGGTTGAGGGATAGGAAAGGGATGGATGGCTACAGAGCACAGGGCTTTTAGGGCAGTGAAAATACGGGGACATACTCATGGGTACATGTCGTTAGTATACATTTGTCCAAAACCATAGAGTAAGCCCTCAGGTAAACCTAGGCCTTTGGATGATTATGATGTCAATGTAGGTTTATTAACCGTAGCAAATACACGTCTCTGGAGGATTTTGATAATGGGGCAGGCTGTGCATTTATTGGGGTAAGGGGTCTTCTGTGGGGACGCTGCTGTAAAAATAGTTTTAATTAAAAGCTGGCATGGATGAACATGACTTCTAAAACTTTAAGTCAGACCTCCCTTCCCCTTGGTTAAATTTTCTTTTCTTTAGGATTTAATACTAGTTAAAGCATAATGGATAATTGGTTTCAGGAGTAGAATTCAGTGATTGCTCACTTACTTATAATACCTAGTGCTCATCCTAACAAGTACATTCCCTAATACCTGGTTAACATTTTTATGGGACGTACTCCTTTTTCAGGGTTTCAGCCTTTGAGGAAGGAAAATAGGGGAAGTTAGTACATTTGTAACTTAAAAAGAATCCTTGATTAGTTAAATATTTCCCATTATTACCCTTTTTTTTGGTGCAGTACTAAAAATGCCCTTACTAAATAAAGCCCTGAAAAAGTAATTGAGACCAAGCTATTCTTTAGAACTGTGCAGTTTTATTGCGGTGGTATTATCAGAATATTCCTGAACAGCCTACATGCATTTCCAGGCATTTACTTAAGTCAAACTTTATGATATTAAAGTTGAGTTCTTAAGAGAATTTCTGAACCTCCAAGATTCTTAACATAAATACGCAAGGTAATTTACCAGTGATGGCGGTTTGGCTTGCTTTTGGACTAGAAAACTATAAACACTCCATTTGTGGTCAATAAACAGCTAGAAATGATGAGTTATATAACATCACAATAACATTTTAGCAAAAAGACTTAAATGTAATTATCACAAATTAGCATAATTAAGCAATATAATTATTGTAGGCTGTTGATATAATTTGGAGCTTGGACTTGAATAGAAAACGAAAGTGTTCTTATGCATGATTATACTTTGTTTTTTTTAATTGGGAGTAGGAAGAGAAGAAAAACCCCATAAATGCAGGTATTGATTTACATCTTGCAGGGAGGGTCAAAAGGGACTTAGTACAGATAAAGATGTAATTAGCTTGTACTTTTCTCTAAGATAATGTTGACTTTGAAAAATCTTTCCTTCTACCTATTGCTGGTTTAAAATGTGAATGGAGGAAGAATGGGAAGTGGTGGGTCCTTGGTTTCCTTTTTCACAGCTTTTCCAGCTGTGTTCCGTATTGGATGTAAGACCGGAAAATTCCTAGCTTTATGAGGCTCAAGGAGCAGTTAACAAACAATATGTTGAGAGCCCAAAATAACTACTAGGTTTTCACTGTAATAACAGTAGTGTTGGTTCTACAATAAGTTCGTAGGAGGATATACCATACTTAAAATGACCATAAATTTAAATAAACCATACTAGCAGTAATGGAACTAGATATTTTTAGCATCTAACCTGTAATAACTGGAAGACAGTAATGATTGAAATACTGAAAGAATGAATGCTTGTGCTAGATCATGCAGAGAGATCCCTGAATATGATAAGGGTTGGACCTAGCATAATGGAGGATGCCCTCCACACCCGTTCCTATAGACGACTAATACTTGCAATTCCCATATTATAGTTATTTTACACCGTATTTTTTCCCATAACATTGACCATCTAAGAGACTTTTTTTAAGCTTTCAGCATTTGCTCAGAGTTTTAGATCTGTAACTAGAAGTAAATGCTGCTTTCATTTTTTGAAGTTCTGTTTTGTCAGTATATCATGAAAATCCTTTAGAATAACTCAACATTTATAACTTTCATGGGCTTATGGCATCATACAGTTGGGGAATTGATGTGTTACCAGAAATCACTGAATAAGGTACTGGTACAAGTAGGTTGTTTTAGTTCTTGGGGACTTGAGTCTTCAAATTCCATGAAAGGAAGTGGACAGGTAGGAGAGAAATGAGTAAAATTCCCAACTAGCTGAGGACCTAGAATACTAGAATCTTTAAAAGATTGAAAAAGCAACAGCAAGTGATCTAAATGATTGAAATAGAGTTTGCTCAGTTTACCAAATAATTTCCCTAATTAGTAGTCTTGCTTAGTAGTGGGTAATACAGAGTGGTTTCCGAGGACTTTTTTTATGTCCATATGTAAAAACACCACTTAGTAATATGCATTTAAGATTCCTCAAGGTCTTTTCATGGCTTGATAGTTGATATTTGTGGGTATTTTAAAATACATTACAAAGCTGTTTTGTACTAAGATGTGCGGAAGCATTTCTTAGACACTTGTTATCACAAAACTTTAACTGAAAATTTAAAAGATATGAAATAGACAACATATATGCAGAAAATGATGTGAAACCATGAGTCACTAAAGGGACACAGCCTTGTTTCCGTGGCAAGGTGGTGTCTTGCCAAGTACTTCAGAAGCCCACCAGTGTCCTAAGAATCCAAGCGACTTGAAGTCCTAAGTTGGAGTTATCCATATATAGACCTCCACACGCAGGTGTGCGTACCTGTACATCAAAATCCTATCTCTCTATAAAGGTAAAGGTGACTTTCGTAGCTCTTTCCTTTCTCCTGAAAATACACAGAAACAATCCAGTAATAATGAACATCCCTGGTGCCAAGACTGAGTTTTGAAATACTGCTTTCCATAAATTTATCCAGTATCTTAGTTTTACTGAAATAGAACATTATTGTGGCAAATTCTGGGCCTTCAGAAAATGTCAGGTGGATGCTATGCCTGTGTTCAGAGCTATGTGAATTCAGTTTGCTTTATGTACATTGATAATGAAAACTTCAGTCTCAGTCTGAGGAATCAACCTTGAGCTCCTTGAGCTCCACCTTCAAGACAACACTCAGGTGTCTGCATCCTTCTTGTCCACTCTGGAGGAGCAGTTAGGTTTTGTCACTTCACTGCAGCAACCTGCAGCTGCTGCTACCCAGGTTTCTAATGTCCTACTGCAGGACCTGGGTCAGTAACATCCTGACGGTTAAGAATGGTGGCAAAACATTCAACAGAACTATACCAGAATTCAGTAAAACTACACTTAATTCTAAATCACAAAGGTCTGTAAGCATAGGAATGGAGTCATAAAAACACGAGCATAAAAATGTAAGGATTCCAGTCTAAACACCACTGCACCATCAAAGTATCAAAGGGTTCGACCTGGAAGCAGAAACTTTTGCAAAACTTGAACAAGAAAACCTTAATGAGATTAATGATTTACCACAAAAGGAGCAAAGAGAACTTTAAATGATGTCTTCATGAGATATACGGGAGCGTCCAAGTGTTATGGGCTGAACGGTGCCCTCAAAATTCATATGTTGAAATCCTGATCCCCCATTATGCCAGAATGTCATCTGATTTGGAGAGCAGATCTCTAAAGATGTCACCAAGTTAAAATGAGGCTGTTACGGTAGACCCTCATCCAGTCTGGCAGAGGGGACGAGGACATGCAGAGCGAGACAGGGATGCATGCGCACGGGGAAAGACCGGGTGAGGATCCAGCAAGAGGGCGACCATCTATAAGGCAAACAGAGGGCAGAAAGAAACTGAACTTGCTGACGCCTTGGTCCTGGACGTGAAGCTCCAGAATTATGAGGAAGCAAATTCCTGTTGTTTGAGGCACCTGCTCTGTGATACTGTTGTGGCAGCCTCAGCAAACTAATCAACGAAGGGAGCAACACACTTGGGAAGAGACCCCCTTCTCCAAGGCTGGAATTTGAGATCTCACTGTAGAGAGTATGGCTACAGCCCACATGTATCAGAAGTCGACTGGGGAAAAAAAAAAAAAAAAAAAAAAGAAGTCGACTGGGTTGTCCAGGCCAGAGCTGTGGAGAAAAAACCTATGTAAGTGGTAATTTTGGCAAAAATTCCCGGTGCTAGCCTCGGGAACTCATGGTTTTGATCTGTACTGTTCACTGAGATAGCTGTAGGTTTCTCGGGCTAGAATAAGCTGCAAGAGAAAGAAAAGAATCATTAGAGTTGCTGTTAATAGATGACAGGAATCTGGGTGAACAACTTTTTTGTCTAGAAACATGCAGTTATTTAAGTCAGTGTTAATGGATTTATAACATAAATGCTAGTTTAACTGTCGTTGCCAATATAGTGAAGTTACTGGGGGGAATTAATCGATTAATCGGGCAATACATTGTAGATTCTGGCCTCTATTTCCTCATCACTTTGTGTTTTCTTTTTTTTCTTTTTTTACTTTTTTTTTTACTTTGTGTTTTCTTTTCGCTTGGGTCCGTCGTAGGATAAGAAACAGCAGGTCAAATTTTTATTCCCAGCTCGAGGCCAGTTCATTTTAGCGTCGAACTGAGATAGTTATAGAAGTGATTTATTCACTCAAAAGGGCACACTCCTCTTCGTCGTCCTCAGAAAGATTTATGTAGGAAAAGATGTTTGTAGCTTTGACTTGAAATCGCTTAAATGACCAGCGTTATGAATAGTTTCTGACGACACAGGTCTCCTCCCATCAGCGCCTCCGCCACACAGAGTATCTGAGAACCTGAAGTCACTGGGGCTCCTCGCTCTTCATCGGACTTTCGGAGAGGATGGTGCGGCCCACGTGCGCACGTCCCGTGCTCCGCCCGAAGGACCACTACGATGAGGGGCCGTGACTTCTACTGGAGCAAGTAGAGAGCTTGGCCGGAGGGTTCGCAGGGAAGCACCGAACAAGCACCCATGAGGAGCCAGGGGTCCAGGTCGGTGTGGCTGCGTCCTCATACACAGCTGTTTGGGTTTAGGCCTGGGCAGGGCGGGAGCACATTGGTAGTACCACGCACAGTGGTTTTCCTTTTTCCCCTTTTCCCCTTGTTTGGGGAAGGACCGTGGAGTGTGTAGTGTTGCCCCCGGTTAGCGTTGGCTTTCTCCAGCCCTCGATAGTTCTGAGACCCTCCCCCTTGGCTTCTCCCAGTACCTGTCCTGGTTCTCTGATGGCTTGGATCACAACCAGGGAGGGAGGTTATGACGTGTTAGGGTAGAGAAATATGGGAGGAAGAGGTAGTTGACTTCAAGTCCAGACCTGGAAAGGTCCTATCAGGTGTGTAAGCATGTAAGGTCTGTCAGTGCAGTCATTACATACGGGGAAGCTGACCCCCACGGTGCGCGGCGTCCTGAGGACGCCCTGTTACAGCCTCGGGTAGGAATCTCCAGTCACAATAATTCAGAGGTTTCAGAAAAGCTTAGGTATTCTCTTTCCCGTTGACTCACTGCCACACATACTCAAGTTGAACCAGAAATGCTTGGCGTTTCCTTAAAAATGCCATTGAAGAAATAACCTGTGAAAATGGTCATTTTGCTCCAAGCCAGGAGATCATTGATTATCAATGATTCCAAAACTGTCACCCATTCATTTGCACAGGATTTCAGAGCAGATGTTTTATTACATTAAAAATATTTTCAGAAAAGAGAATGTATATCTCTGGTAGTCAAAAAAAAATTGCTAGTCTTCAGTGGTTGTGAATGTTTATATTCCAGCTGATGGTAGATGCTTATAAGTAGGCCTTGTTCTGGCTTAGAAGATGTAAAAAAAGTCACTTACTTGTAGAGAGCACGATCGGGGGAGGGACTGAGGGGGAGAGAAAATCTTAGGCAGGCTTCGCACAAAGGAGAGCCTGACGCGGGGCTCGATCTCAGGACCCTGAGACCATGACCTGAGCTGAAATCAGGTTGGATGCTTGATTAGGCCTCCCCGATGCCCACATAGGAAGCCATTTGAGAGGACGTTTCGCCGACCTACAGTACATCATGGGCCTCGAGGTGGTGGTCAGTAACGCATTAGCTGCACGTGACACCCGGTGCTCGTCACATCACGTGCCCTCCTGAACCGATGGCGAATTTAATTTAAATGCAAAAAAAAAAAAGTGGTGTGTGTATACACGGCTCGGAATATTAATCAGCAACGAAAGTGAATGGGATCTTTCCATTTGCAATGGCGTGGATGGATCTGGAGAGCGAGCAGAGTGCTAAGTGAATAACCAAGTCGGAGAGACAAGTACCATGGGATCTCCCTCCTGAAGACTCCAAGAAACAAACCCCAGACGAAGGAAAGAGGGCAACAAGGAAAGACTGTTGTAGAGAACAGACGGATGGTTACCGGGGGGACGTGGGTGGGGTGGGTGACGTAGGCGAAGGGCAGTAAGAGCACATTACCTCGGTCACTGAGCAACACATAAAACTGCGGGATCACTGTTCTCCGCCTGAATCTAACAGAAGAATAGACGTAACGTAAAGCATAGAGATGTTCGCTATGGGTAGGGAAGGCCGCCTCTTTATAGACATCAAGATAGAAGCCCTGACACCTGAGTGTTAACCACGCTGGCGTGAAAATAAGATCTAAAGTAATTAAAAAGAAAAATTGGGAAATGTTTGAGAATAAGGCATTAGCCAGTAGTGGGCCTGTGGTGTAAAAACACAGAACTTTTTCTTTTCTTCTTCTCCTTCCGTCCTTCCTTTCTCCCTCCCTCCCTCCCTCCCTCCCTTTCTTCTTCTTCTTCTTCTTCTTCTTCTTCTTCTTCTTCTTCTTCTTCTTCTACTTCTACTTCTACTTCTACTTCTACTTCTACTTCTACTTCTACTTTCTTTTTTTTTATATTTATTTATTCCTGAGATACACAGGCAGAGGGAGAAGCAGGAGAAGCAGGACTCAATCTCAGGGTCCCGGGGTCACGGCCTGGGCCAAAGGCAGGTGCCCCACTGCTGAGCCACATGGGCGACCCCCCCTCCAAGAAAAACTTTTTATAGGTGGGAGAGATGGTAACTACAACTTAGCATAGTGAGCGTTTCGTGATGGATATAAATGTCCAATCACCGTCACACACCTGAGATTAATATATTGTATGTCAACTACAATTAAAAATAAAATGCAAATATGGGGAAAAAATGAAGTTTAAGGCAAGTTCACTGGTTTTTTCTTCTATAGAAACACCGGTTATCCCAATGCCCTGCTGTGATGTTTGCAGCTCAAGATTAAAGCTTTGCCCTTGGACCTTTCCAAGCAAACTTGGAGTTTGGGTCTCGTCCCACCGTCTGAGACCAGAGGATCGTGGTGGCTGGGAACGTGGGGCCACCGTGGATTGATGGCTGGGGTGTCCCTGTTAGTCACTCGAAGCAAAAGACTCCCTGTGAGCCTGGTACTGACCGTCCCCATTCAAGACATAAAATGATAAAAAATGAAAAAAAAAAACCAACAGTGGGAGCTCAGAAGCTGGAAGCTTGGGGTCAGGAATTCCCGTAGTGATCCGTCCCCTCAGCTGGTAGGTTGGGCTGGGACTGTGCCGGAGGAGTCAGGCTTCCGGATTCCTTGTGGTCCGTGAGAACCGCCCTGCGGGCTCGGAAGGGCCCAGGGCTCGGCTGATACTGTCTTGTCTCTTGAGGGGCACATTCGTGAGGATGAACGGGGGGGGGGGGCAGCTTGGTTCTCGAACTTCTCTTTGTTGAGGGGCCAGTGGGGTCAGGCCGGATCCGTGAAGCCCCCACATCACCGTCTAGAGCTTCAGGGTTCCTGTGCGGAGGCCGTGCGCCCCCTTGTCCTCCGCTCGTCATCGTCCGTGGCGCGTGGCAGTGGACCCGTGTCCGGGACCCCGGGCGGAGGCTCCCCGATGAGGTGTTTGCTCCCTGACTCTTCCTCTTGCGTGACCAGAGCCGGACTGTGGGACGCCGGTGATGGCCCCTACCTTGCGAGGAGGAAATGGGTCTCCCCAGATCGTGACTTCTCTGCGGCATCCTGGCGGTGCGTGTCCCCACCCGGGACGCGCGGCTGTCTAGGGCCGGAGGGGCCGGATCGGGGGCTGCGCGCAGGGAGGCCCGGGGTGTGTTCGTGGCTGGCCGCTGAGGCCCGGGACTCGGGGCGGGGCGGGGGGTGGGTGGCGTGTCCTTAAACACCTGCCGTAGCGACTTACCCACGGGGCTTTCTTCCCAAGTCCCGCTGCTTCAGAGAGATGAGCAAGAAAAGGACGTGAAGGTGAAGGTGCGAGGCCACTTGCCACGTGCAGAGCCGTGGGCTTCCGTGTACGTGAACTTGTCCCCGGGGATCGTGGCCCCGCGCGGTCTCCTGCAGGGGCACCGGCTTTCACTGTTTTTAGCGATGTCATTTGTCGACCCAGTGGTTTGTTCCACTGCAGTCCATGCGTGTGTCAGTGTCTAACGGCGCGGACCGTTGCGGTTAGTAGTGGGCCTCGAGGGTCTGCTTGAGGAACCTGTTCTCTCTCCTGAAGAACAAGCCCGCGTGCTGGGCCGCTGCCAGCCCCAGAGGGGAGGCGTGTGGCCCGTCCGGGGCGGACGCGGTGGCTGCGAGGGCGCGGGGTGCGCCGGGTGGCGGCGGAGTCCGGCCGCTGCTGCGGGGCGGGGGGTGACAGGCGCTAGGCCCCGGGCGGCAGTGGCCCCACTGGTTGTGAAAAGGAGCAAATCTTGGAGCAACTATTTTTCCCTCTTAGAAACGGAATTACAGGTTCGGTGTCTTAAAAGCTGGACTTTCCCTTTTCCATGTGGGGTGGTTTCGGGGGGTCTTCGGCGTCCGGAGCGCAGATGCTTCCGTAGTAGGGCTGTAAGCTCCATCCAGGTTATTCTTGGTACGTCCGGGAGCTTCTGACATTTGACCCGCACCGACCCCGCTCGCGCATTCCGAGTTTTCTCTCTTAAGAGCCCTTTGCATCTTGTCGCCTGTCCTTATAGTTAAACCCTTACTGAAGTCTCATGGTTCAGTTGTCTTGGCTTTTCCATACGGATCTGTAATTTCTAGTAAAGGCGTATCTTCCTTTTTTCAAAATGCTTATTTTTGATTAGTACGGTTGCACCAGAAACCCCAGTGTGTTGGTAGCAGCGGCGGGACGAGGTCCCCTCGCCGTCCCTGGTGTAAATGGGAGCGTGCCGGTAGCTCGCAGTGACCCGTCATCCGGGGCCTCCAGCCACATGTGCTTCCCTAAGGGGCAGACTTCAGTGTCGCTCCTCGCCTGCTAAGTACTTCTTATTTGCAAAAGGGTGACGGAGTCCTTAGCCCCTTCCAAGCACTAGTATGATCACAGGGCTTTTGCTCTTTAATCCGTTAACGTGACAGATCGCACGGGGCCACGTCTTTCTCGCTGGACCTGTGCCCTCCCGGCGTGACCGTCAGCGGGTTTGGGGACTTTGTTGTCTGGGGACTTAGACGTGCAGGGTCGCAGGCCTTTTCCAGCTACCGAACCAGGATCTGGAGTTCCGCGAGGCTCTCAGGTGGGCTCCCGGGGGCGCAGGAAGGTGCGCGTGTGCACCCAGGTCGGGTCGGGGCACCCGTGTGGGGCTGCTTGTGTGGGTGCGCGGTGGCCCCGAGCATGGGCTGCCGTACGCGTCCAGCACAAGGCTGTGCAGGTATTGGGTATTTTCTGCGGAGGCAGAAATTGGGTGCAGGTATTGGGTATTTTCTGCCAGAGGCAGCCTCTTTAAAGTTCACTATTTGCTTGTAGGTGGCGGGGCCAGGACGTGTCGATTTATCTCCCCTAATCTTTTAGGTCTCAGTGATTTTTTTCCTACAGCAATCTATTAACCGGGGAAAAAGTGTGAATATACGGCATCAAACCAAATCCCCTAGAAGAGAAAGTGAATAATAGAATATTTTTAAAGAGTCGTAATTGTGAGGTGCAAACTAAGTGCCACCAAGTTCAAGGTTTTCAGTGAAAAGATTTTTTGTTCAATTTGGTTCCATTTTAATTCTTCAGGTTACTTATGCGTCGTGTACTTAATGAGCTACACTCGCTAAAGATATGCTTGCAGCTTCTATTAAAAAACACTTGTTTCTTGGATTATTTGGTTACTCTATTTCATAGTTAATATTTTCAGATAAATTGGCAATATTTCAGGGTTGGTATTTAAAGTGCTGTATTGTTGAGTGCTGGGGATCTGACTGCCTGGAAGCTGACTTTGTTCACAAAACCGCTAGATGTATCACGGGACTGAAAGCGTCACCAGGATTTTCACAATGGAAGACCATTTTTCTAAATGTGGGTTGTGCATGAACAGACCGTTGCTCGAGTGCTCCTTGGCATTGATAGAGGACTTTTCTGGGGATCAAAGTGCAAAGTAAGGGCTAAGTACTTTCTGCAAAGGGGAGACTTCTCTTCCCCCTCTTGTCTTAGAAGAATCTGGCAGCAGGTAAGACAAACTTCTATAAGTATCTTCTACGAGCTTAGGAAACTTCAAACATTTCTCCTGTAACAAAACTCTTTTGTTTTCCTCCTGGAACAAGAGTTCCACGAAGTAGTTTAAAATAAAATGGAAATCTCTAAGGTTCCAGTACAGTTGGGTCTACAAAAACATTGTGATGGAGAATTCAAGATTTTAATAAGAATTCAAGATTTCTAATAAGAATCCAAGGTTTTAATAAGAGCTCCGCATCGAGTCTTTGGTTTGAAAGGCTATTTTTAAATATTTTGTGTTGACTAAACCTTTGTGAAGACTAACCTTTTGGTGGGCTTTGTAGTATTTGGGAGAATAAAAGGCATGAGTATAGGTTGATATAGAGACAGGCTATAAATGCCATCCAGGTAACTGTGATCCCCCTTTAAGGGGTTTATCATTGTTTCAGCTAATTCGTATCTTAGATAACTTAGTCTGCGGGGAAGTTTATATGCTTCTTTGGCTTTTCATCAAGGAAAGTAGCGTTTGACCTTGCTTCGGGGGCTGAGCGAGCTCCGTCTTGAGCAAGCAGTCACGGTTGACTTGAGATTGGTGTGTTCCGGGAGGTGCATAGAGTGAGGAGTTAGGGAAGGAAGGACCCCCTTGGTTAGAGCGCTTGATAGGTGTTCTTGAAGGTACTGTCAAGGTGGAATCCCTCTCTGAACTTAAGTCAAAGAATAATGTTTCGGGGTTAAGGGTTGGAGGGATGGACCGAGGAGTTTTAAACAGTGGAAGTGGAAAGATACGGGGGAAACTTGTGAAGTCCTACGTACTTGACACCGTGAATCTGTACTGCTTTTAGGGAAGCTTTTAGTGTATATATGGTACAGCTGAAGTGTAGGACTTTTGTTTTCTCATTTGCACTCAGCGCTCTTTGCATGAAGTGAAGTGTTCGTGTTGGATTGTTCGGACATGCAGTCGGGGGTCACAGGAGGACTGTGCAAATCCTGCCCAAGGTATATGGACTGGAAGTCAACGTAAGACAAACGCGGTGCTATAGGGTGAGCAGTTGATCTTAAGAGACCAGATGCTGTCCTGTTAGTTTCTTGGCTTGGGGTAAGTGATGTACCTTTATTCGTTCACTCCATTTATGTTTAAATGCATCATCTTGTAATTCGGTTTCTTTGTTTTGCTTTATAAAATACGTTGTTTAAAAGACATCAGATCTACTTTACTTGAAATCCATGGTTTCATGCTACTCAAAACCTTTGATAATCTTAGAGGTGCTTCTTTAAAGGCTGTTGAATTTTTAGTAAAAAGTAGTTTAAAACGATAGGTTTTCTGGACTTTTTTTTTTTTTTTTTCAGGTTGTTACCAGAAAGGTAGTGATCTCTGTTCACCAAAGGGTATTCTTGGAGATACATTTTGCTTTGGTATAAGATTGTGATTTGATTGATAGACAATGAGTCTGCCTTTTGTTTATAGGCTTGTTGATTTTTAATATTCAGTATGAGAAAGCAAATGGGATATGTAGGATTTGGTCTGTTTACAGCCTGACTTAGCCACTTGACTTAGTTCCCTTAATCAAACACTTAATACAGAATGTAGTTTTTTCACCAGAGATTTTGAGAAATGATTAGATGCATATAAATCATCTAATTTAATGACAACATTGAGATAAAGATGCATTTATTTGTGGTTTAGTCAACCCGTTTGATAATTTCTAAAACTTAACGGGCTTCAATTCTGAACAAACATTCTAGATTGTGGTTTATAATTAGATTGAGTCCCTTTTTTTTTTTTAACATTTAAAAATTCACTCTGAAATTGAAAAACTTCCAAGGAATGCTGTCTTAATAAAATTTTATGTCTTGCTATGCCGAGAATAATTAAAAAGCAATAAAATATGTTGGTAAAGTCAGCAAATCACAATGTACTTGGTAATGGCATTCTGTGTAATCTTTCTCCAGATTGTTTGAAAAGCTGTTGTTAATCTGGCAGATGCTATTAATTCCTCTGCTGGTAAATCTCACTGTTTCAGTCTTACCCTTTGCCCAATTCAGAACATACTCAGGATTTAGTTCACATTGAGTATCAAATAACCCAAGGAAGACTAGAATATTCAAAAGAATGAACCAAGAATCATAAGGTTTAAGAACTTGTGTTTGTGTCTGTGAAAAGGACACTCATCTCATCCATCTCTAGTTTCCCCAGTGTATAATTTAAAGTTTAAAACTTAATATTTTATCCTAAAGTGGAAAAACATTTTCTTACATAAGATGTGATGTAAAAGTAGGAATCTCAGCGTCTGAAACTCCTACGTTACAAACTGGTCATCTGCACTTGATCGCACGAGGACAGTCTCACGCAGCAGATTTAATTCTTCCCTGGCCAGTGTGGTCTACACTGTTCACGAACAGTAGTGTAGACGACTAGTAGAATTGAGGCACCTTTGCATTCACTGTGGGCACGCCGCATACGGAGCTCTGAATTTTAAGTGATTAGTACCTTTACCCCTTTGTTTTATTTTAAGGGCTACCATTTACTTTTGTACTTGCTCATAGTTGATATTCCTAAATCCTTCAGTGCTAAGACGTGATAGCCCGGAAAAGTTGCAAAGATGGGCCCTTAGGAGACTGTGGTTCTATGGAAAGCTTAGATTTTTTTGTGCCAGTGAATTTTCAAGTAGCAGCTCAATTAGGCAGAACTGGTCATGCATTGGGGTATCTTTTAAGAGTGATCTTGAAAGAAATTTCAGACCTAGATGGTGTTCATGAACAATAATGCCAAGAATGAAGGACCGAGTACTAAATGTAGATGCTTGGAGAAAAATCAATTTCGTGTGGATTAAGGTGGATGTTTCATAAGAGCTCATTTGATCTTTATATGCCTTGATATTTGAAAGTCCCGTCTTTCTTGCATTTTGAGTTCATTTCTACAGCCTTTATTTTAAAAAGCTAAATTGGGTGGGGGAGGATTAGGAGCATTTTCTAAAGTTATACAAGAACTTTAATAAAATTGCATTTAAGGAAAGCTCATCTGCTCTTGGCTGTTCTTCTGGCTTTAATCGACAGCCTCATTGCAAACTTGGATACAGGGACCTGTGTTTCTCAGAAAAACAAAAACAAAACCACCCAAAACCTGTCTGGTAGGATTTTGATTCTTTATTCTTACATGAAAATGTAGTATTATTTCCTTCAGCACTCCACCTTTTCTTGTTTTTAAAGATTCTAGAGGGGGAGAGAGCACGCACCGTGCCTGAGCGCAAGCCGGGAGCGGGGAGAATCTCACACAGACTCTGCTGAGAGCGGAGCCTGACTGTTGGCTTCAGTGTCACCGCCCTGCGTTCACGGCCTGGGCGGAAACCAAGAGCCGCGCACCTGGCCTGCAGCGCCACCCAGGCGCCCCTTCAGCACCCTTCCTCTAACTAGAGTTCATTTTTCTAAGAACAAGGGTTAAGGCCATTTTTATTTTTTATGAATCCCGTATGCAGGTCCATGCTCCGTCAGCTAGCTGTGTATGTGTCTGCATCGCGGATGTTTCCCCACACCGAGTTTGGCCTTTCAGGATGGTGTTTTATCTTTTGCTTTGTGTTTCCATGCGCAAGTTTTAACTTTAGTCAAATCATCAATATTTTCCTTTTGGCCTCTGGGTTTAATGTACAAATAATTTTTGAGAAGCATTTATTGAATATACACATTTATCTAATGGATATTCTTAGTTAAAGCATCTCTTCTCTGAAAGTGGGGATTTGTACGATGTCCTTTGGGTTTGGGGATTTAAGATGTTTTGAGGTCAGACGGTGATGCTTCTCTAGTGAGCGCTCGAACGCTGTCTGCTCTTGGCCGTCATCCCCGGAAGGCCTTTTCCTGGACGCTTTCCAAAGCAAGATAACGTGGTTGCGGCAGTTAAGTAGGAGCTCTCACCACTCATCACTGGGCCTGTGGGGTGACTGAGCCAGTTAGAGGCCAAGCCTTCCTCGAGATGACGGGCTAGTAGAGCATAAAGGGCCTTTCTGAGGGTGGAGAAGGGGCTGTGGGGCCGTGGGGTCCTGCGTGCACCGGAAGCTGCGGCGGGCACCCTGGCCCCTCGCCCTGACGCCGCCATCCTTCCCGTCGGGGCATCCCCTTCACCCGCATTCTTCTGTGTCACACGCGGGGCCCGTGCAGCCGAGCTGAGGGCCCAGAAATACCGTTTTCCTCGCCTCTGCCATCTGACACTTCCCGTCTCTGAGGACGTGTGGCCTTGCGAGTGTCTCAAAGCCTGGGACCAGGAGTTGAAGGTGGGGTAGCTGGTGCCGCTTCCTCCTCTGTGGTCGACGTGGGTGACAGCCAGGGAGCCGCAGGCTCCGGGGCGGGGCCTCAGGGAGCGGGGCCGTCGTCGGGGTGACCGCGGAGGCCTGCAGCCCCGGGGCCGCCCACCGAGGCCGGGGCGAGCACAAGTGACGGAAGCGGAGACCCCGACCCAGGGAGACCAGACTTCAGGCCGGAACTTTGCTGGAATCTAAAGTCGCGCACGGAGAGGCTGGTCACCCGAAGACGTCCCGAGGGTGTCGCCCCGGCCCGGTCGGCCGAGGACGTCAGCGACCAAGCTGCTGTCACCGTCAGGTTTATTCTTGGCCGCGAGGGAGACGACACAGCCGACGAACCACTCAGCTGCTCACCGCTACAGGGAAAATACCGAGTTCTTGTAGGATTTTGGAGAAGAGTGAAGAGTAGGGGAATGTGAGGGAACTTTTGGGTGGCCTTAGAGCAGGGCCGCCCGGAGAGGTCGCCGTCGCTGCTCGGGGGGCACAGCGCCGCCTCTCCGGGGGCTACGAAGCCGAGCGCTGTGGAACGCGGCGTCCGTGACCGTCCCGAGGCTCTGTGCCTGGGGTGCGACGCAGGCTCACTTCTTGGCCCAAGTGACTTGGATCCTCCAGGCGAAATGAAGTGCTTCCTTCCTACCGTCAGGGTTCCCAACAGCGGAGTTGCTGAGTCTGATTTTAGAGAACTGAGTTTCTTCACGACTGAGAAAACGGACCCCCGGAGGGGGTATGACTATGGCACGTTCCGGGAGCAGGAGCCCTGAGGGGAGCCCTGCTTCCTGTTGCCAGCGAGGGGGTGTTCCTCCAGCCTGACGAGCGGCTGGGCAGAGTTTTACTTGAAGTCAGTTTGTACTTTCCTCATTTTCCAGCAGCGTGTGCTCAGCCTCAAAGGACATTTATGTCATCTGGTCTGCGCCCTGCTGGTCGGGGACTCCTTGTCCTCTCTGTGGACCACACATGCACAAATACCTTTCCGGGTTTTTTTTAGGATGGTCGTTGGACCCTGAGAGGTGTCTGGTGAGGATTGAAGGTCACAAATTCAGTACCGATTTGCCTCGTCCCCTACCGTGAATTCTTGTGAGCAGTGAAAGATATCTCTGAAGGAGTCTCTGCTAATCTGAGCTTCTGGAATGAGTTGCCTTGTCAGGTTTGAATCTACCCCCTTTTCCCTGCCTTTCCTCCCCCCCCCCCCCCCCCCCACCTAACACATACAGTTGGAAGCCTGTGGAATGCACTAGGCCCTTAATGTTAATACACTGTGGTTTTTGTCTTTCGGGAGCTCTGTTGGAGGAGATGGATATGAAAGCAGGTGGTCGCAGTAATCCGATAGTGGTAGACGGGAGGTGGATTGTGGGAGACACAAAATTGGTGTTGATGAAGTGCCCGTTTCCAACTTCCTTTTGAACTCAAATGACTCTTGAGTTACCTAGAATTTGGGCCTTGCAACGGGATGTATCTGGGCTTAGAGTCTAACAGTTAGAGAAGAGCACATCCTCCAGAGGTTTTATGATAGCTGGTAGGCCTGTGGCTTTTCATAGACCCCTCTGCGATGGCCCAAGAAAGGGTATGTGTAGGTTCATGAAGCTTGACACTGCTGTCAAATGGTGAGGAAATGAGGGATTCAACCTTTATCTTTTTGTTCTGAGTGGGGAGACACCTTGTGAAACCCTTATGAGATGCAGGGAGAGTAAATATCTTGTCTCAAATCACTCAGCTGGTAAGAGCGTGAGCTGCTCCTGGTGCTGAGTTGGACTGTTTTTGGAATGACGTGATAGAATGACTTAACCAGAGGATATTTAGACTGAAGGAATTAGGAATTGTTTCCAAATAGTTCTATGTATTCCTGGGGGATTCACTTCTTACATGCTAGGTTAGGCTGCCAAATGCCTGGCATTTTCTAGCACTGAGGACGTGGCTGTGAGAAACATCAACACTTCATTCTGCCGTAACCTGGTTTCCAGCAGAGAGCGTGCTTTGGGCTGGGAAGGTGGAGTCATAAGTAGTCCTGATAATTCTGCTTTCGTCTGTTTTGCGGTGTGAGCTTTTATTTCAAATTTCAAATTCCTTTTGAATAGAAGGTGGCCAAAATCAGTTTGAAAACAAAACCACTTTTATAGAGAGAAGTGGAATCTGGTGATGCTTTATTGCTCTTCACTTCTCCTGGAATAGAGTTCTGAAAATACGAGTTGCAATCCTGTCTCAAACCTGAGACTCAAAACATGAGTAAAAACGTTTATATCTGAAGATTAGAAGGCAAAATTGTTCACAGAAGTTGTGCTGTATATATATCTCACTACTGAGCACCACACACTGCTGAATCCATAAATATCAAAATTCTTAAAAGCAAAATTCCCCAGTGTTGACAAATACTACAAGACATACAAGGATATCCACTCCCTGTTCACCCACTTCTCGCTAAATATCCTTGTTGTATAGATCTGATCTATAAACGTGTTGCTTTTCTATTTGTAAATCATTTTGGTGTTGCTTCAGGCATTCTGATTAGTCCTCTTTCTCCTGGTTTCTTGACCGCTTAATCATCCTCCCTCCCCTTTGAAATTTGCTGTTGGCATTCTCATGCTCATTATTAGCTGACCTAGCGTTCTCCGGCCTCTCACCCTTATTTCTCCAGCACTGCTAATTTGCTACCTAAATGAACAAAAACTAAATTTAGATGTTGACTCTAACATGGGAGTGTAAAAGATGGAAGTCCATGTGATCCCTCCTAAGAGGATAAAGTTTGAAAGCAAGGGTATGTGTAGGTGTGTTCTGTGTCCCTTAGAACCTTGTTACCTGGCTCTTCGGAGCTACCAGGACCAATAGGCAGCAAGGTTTAGGGATGGGGCTCCAGGGAAAGGAAATGGAGGCTTTCTCTCAATGGCGTGAGCCTTGCTGAATGAGTTCTGTTAGGTCCCACAGGATGAAGAGCTTCCAGGAGATCCTGGATAAAGCCTGGCCTTCAGAGGTTTGAAGGTTTCTAGGAGTCAGACTATGAAAATGTGCTGGATGTCTCTGACCTCAAAAGCCCAAGAGGAAGTTGAATGACTAGAGTGGGTCACCCTTGCTTTTGCACCTGAGCACAAAAAGGCGTCCCTCTGCTCTCTGCGGGGGAGTGCACATGGTGCACGTGGTGTGATTTAGAACCAAGTTTCTGGTTCTCACACTTACCTGAGGAATTTGCCTAAGTACTGACGCCTGAGTACAGACTCCAGGGATCCTTATATAATAGGGCCTAAGAATTTTAAATTCCCTGACCGCCCAAGTGAATCTAACGTGCAGCCAGACCGGAGAACCACCAGACTGGAACCAGCAAAGATAATCTATGTAGGACAACCTGCAGCCGGGAAAAGGAAAATCAAAACAAATTTGGAGTGACGTATTCTACTGGAGGAGGAGACGCATTAAATACTTGAAAAAATAGAACAAAACCACCTATGGAGATTCATTTGCAGCACCTAAAAAAATCTTAAGCATGATTCCCAATTAACCTAGTTCATGAATAAGAGGGAGGTTGGTCACTGCTTAGACCTGAGTTCATGTTCTGAAAGATCAAGTAGAAAAATGTTTCAAATTATGGAAGTACAAAAAAATAATAAAAGATAAAATCACGAGAGGAAAATATGAGAATGGGAGAGTAGATTCCAGAGGTCTGAAAATAACGAAATTCAGTGACGTGAAAAAAGAAAAATAGGAAAGACGATAATTATGTAAACAGTCTTCCTGACCTGAGCACAGGAACGATCTGGGCCAGCAAATTGAAATGGCTCACCAAGGTCTAGGCTCACCTGATGAGAAAGTCCTATGGTCTAGACCTATTCTGGTAAAATTATGTTCTCTAGGCTATAGATGGTTCCAGGGAGGAAAAAAAAAAAAACCCACAACTTACTTTAGAAAACAGTGGGAAGTGGGAACCAGCCTGGCATTGGCTTTCTCATCTGCAAGTCAGGAAGAGAAGAGCTGGGGATATCCACACATTACTGAGAGAAATGGGCCATAATCCAAGAATCCTATTTCCAACTTATATAACTTACCTGCTTACATGAAAGATGCTTGAGGAGATGCACAAATTCAGAGAATCACCCGTATATAACCTGTTTTAAGGATAGGTTGCTGACCTATCTTGCTATGCTACGCTGACCACATGCTAAATGAACCTAAATAGGGGCTTCAAGATGGGAAAAGATAGAGCAGATATTCACCTTAGCCCTTAACATATATGTGTGTTGAAGATTAGAAACTAAACCTAAATGGATGGAGATGGCTGTCCAGGGAATTTGTAACTTAAGTGCAAAATAAGGACACGTTACTTTTAGGCTTTCTAGGAAAGACTTGAACTACATCAGACAACTTGAGAATGGTGGCCAGAGAAGTGGAAGGAAGCGTCCTAAGAAGACTATAGGAATGTTGAGGAGAAATTAAAAACAACACACACACACTGAGATTACCAGGGGAATAAAAGGTCATGGTGGGAAAATCCAGTGTATCTTACTGGAACTAGTTGTAATATTTGTTTTCAAAGAATGAAGCCCTATCATCTTGTGAGAACAGGGGAAGGAAGGTGGACTCATAGAATGGAAAAATGTAGAAGAATGTCCAATTAATAATGGGGAAGGGGGGCAAATAAGAAATTGATCAGTCATTTAAGTAAAAAACTGCATCATAAAATCACTAAAAGAAGGAACAAAAGGACGAAAATCGTATTAGTCCTTGTGTTAAACGTGAACAGAATAATTACAAAACTCAAAGCCAGATAGGAGACTAATGAGAAGAGTAAACCAAGCTAGATCCTGTTTATGGCTTACTGCCATTTATTGTCCATTGTTAATGTTTATAAGAACATTTGAAAGACATGCATTAAGGTTAAGTATCATTTTTATCATTTTAGAAAGTCCAAAATAAGTCAGAGCTGTATTAAAAGAATAGGATTGAGAATCGTTAGGAAAGAATAGATATTGAATAAAGACGAGACAAATTTGACAAGTTAAAAACACACCAAACGTCAGTTAAACTATAAAGGAAAAAAGTGAATAAAAGAGAAAATCAATACACATAACCCATTATGTAATCACATTTGGCGTAGACGACCAAATACTTCTTGGCATGTGCTAGAGCTTCATAAGTCCTTTCCAATGAAAACTAATAGGCATAAGAAGGAACTTAAAGGCAATCTGTAAAATTTTAGAAAAAATGATTCCTAGTACAGTTTCAGTTACAACCAAGTTATCTAGTTGTGCTATATATAGTATTTCTTGAAGATTTTAGTAAGCGTAATAGCAAAATAGGAAAGATGTTGAGGAGAGGTTATTTCTGTAACTGAGAGGTGTAATTTTATACCTAGAAAACAGTCTAGTAAGAAATAGAATTTGATAAGGTCGCTAGATACATGGCAACAACAAAAATATCCGTGGTCTGCCCTCTAAGCATCTAGAAGTAAAAATGAAAATAATTGACAAAACCATGTATTTAGTGACAGATTCAAGATAAGCCTAAGACCTACGTGAAAAAAACCAAAGTTCTCCTAACATAAAATCAAATCTGAACAAATGAACTCATCCTAAGATGGAAGATTCAATAGCGATAAATATCAAGTCACTCAATATACTGCTTTAAAGCCTTGTCATTTCAGATCCAAACATGGGTATTTTTTAAATTGGAAGAAATAAATTAATGGAGAATAAGTGCTTGGATAGAAAATTTACTGAAGGGGAAATAGTCTCATTCTCCAAATAGAGTATAATTCCGTACCCCATATAGTTAATGTAGTATTATGCTTAGGACAGTTTACATAGGGGAGTAGAACAATTTAAAAATTTGAATACTTGAATAGAAAGGAATTTCACACATGGTGATAATTTTTTATGGAAAGGTTAGATTAAGAAAAGGGTATTCACTGAATGGTACTGACACAATGGAAGGAAATATGAGTTCTTCTATATTGGAAAAAATAAGACATAAAAAGTCCATAGTAGTAGAGAACTTCATAATCAAGACAAGAAGCACAAACTATCAAGAAATACTGACTTTAAAAAATAACTCTTCAAGGGGCCCCTGGGTGGCTCAGCGGTGGAGCGTGACCCCGGGGTCCTGGGATCGAGTCCCGAGTTGGGCTCCCTGCATGGAGCCTGCTTCTCCCTCTGCCTGTGTCTCTGCCTCTCTCTCTCTGTGTGTCTCATGAATAAGTAAATAAAAAATCATTAAAAAAAATAGAACTCTACAGGATTAGCACAAGAGACCATAGAGTCAAAGGCGCCCCCGGCCCCTGCCTTGAGACTAGTAGGAAGTCTGTGGAGAGACCTGGTGATGAGGAACAGGGTAATGAGTTAGGACCCAGGCTGTTCAGAAAAGAGCAAACCCAAATGATCAACAAATGAAAGATGCAAATTAAAATGAAGCTTTCCACTTAACAGACTAGTAATTTTATTTTTATTTTTGATAGCACGTCAGAGTGAGTGGAGTTGGGGTTTCGGGGGGGGGGGGGACGCTCAAGCAGGCTCCGCGCCAAGCAGCCCGACACAGGGCTCGATCTCACAACCCCGAGATCCTGAGCCGGAGTCAAGAATCGGGCACTTAACTGACCAAGCTGCTCACAAGCCCGTCAGGCTAATAATTTCAAAATCCCACTCGATCGTGGACATGATAGCTAAGGTACTCCTGTAACCTCCTGCAGTGTTCGACTGATTTAAAACATCCTGTACTTCCACTCGCGGGACTGCCCTCTAGAGTGAAGGCACCCCGAGGTGGTGTGGGTGTGAGGATGGGTACTGGGACATCGCTCATAGGGGCACGGCAGTGAGAGCCCGAGTGCCGTCAGGAGGGGACGGCCCCCGGCTGGTGGCACAGCTAAGTCGCGAATGGTGCCGCGTGGGCCCGAAGAGGACGGCCCTGCGAGGGGGGGGTCTCTAGAGCCGCTGGCGGAGGGACAGATGTGCCCAGAGCTCCAACTGCCCATTGTCCCCAAACAGTGCACGTGGAGTGCCTGCGTCTACGCGGCCATGCGCATGGGGCGGGGGAGCCCCCTTTGCTGCCTGTGGGCCAGGGCTTCTGACTTTCCCACAGGACACACAGCGCGGAGGCTGAGGAAGCCGTGGACTCGGGCCGGGGGGAGAACGTGACCTAATGACCGCGAGATGTGAGGGTTTATGAGCGACTGTGGACGTAGGCAGGTTTCAAACCAGTCGTCTCTCGGTGTCTGACTTGAAGAAAAGTTGGGCCTGCCTATTTACCTGTTTTCTCCTAAAAATGTTAACAAGAAGCCTGGAGGATGCCACGGAGTAGCCTGAGCCTCTGGGGGCTTTCTCGCCGTCCTGCAGCGGGCGCGGCGAGGTGACAACAGTCCAGGGGTGCTGGCGGCCCTCGACTCCTCGCCTGGAACAGTGGGACTCCCGGGAGGGGACTGGTTCCCGGGCGGCCTTTCACCCCGAAGGCTCCAGTCGGTCGGTGGCTGCAGAGCAGCGGGGGGAGCGAGGGCGGGCTGCAGCGGTGCTCGGCGGCGGGCGAGGGCCCGCGCACATGCGTCGGTCCGCGTCGGCACCCCGACCTCCCCAAAGACTGTTGTGCAAACCAGCGGGCTCTTGGCTGCAGCGGGCTGTGTGAGGACACGCGGCTCTCCAAGACCTGGGGGTCGCTGATGGGGTGTGAAGCGGGCGTCCTGCTCCATCGCGTGTTGTGGACCAAGTCCGGGCGCAGGTTGTCCGGCAGATATCTGCTCCCCCTTGTGCCTCCATCTGGGCACGCTTTACCGTCCTGCCCTTTCACCTTGAGTCTGGCCTTTGGGCTTGAGCCGGAGCAGCGTCTGCGGGTGTTCCTCGCCGAGTGCTGCTGGCCGGGGTCGGGCCTGCTAGCGGCAGCCTCCACCAGGAGGACGTCTCCGTGTGCTCCCCGGGCCCGGGCTGGCCCGGGGTGAGGCCAGTGCCAGGGTCACCCGGCTGACCGGGGTGCTGGGGGTGGAGCTCTCTCTGCCCAGGGCTGGGCCTGCCAGCTTCCGTGGTTGGTCCCTGTACAGCAAGAGACTAAGGAGCCGGTTTGTGGATGGGAAAAACCTGTTTTACAGGTTTAGGAACCCTGAGCTCCTCTAACCTACTAGAAGGATTTCTCTGCGGTTGAGGAAAAGTGCTTTAGGCAAATGCAGCGGGAACCCTAATAAGGAACTTGGAGGTGGAGCGGAGCGGGACACCGGAATCAGTAAAATTCATGATTAAGTCTAAACGACAGTTCCTAACGAGGCTGTGAGCCTTAACACAGTGGGGTTTTCAACCTTCAGGAGCTGTTCTGCTGCAGCAAGGACCTGGAGTCCAAGCTCGGTAAATTCCAAGAGGCTGCCGGGCAAGGAAACCAAAACCTTGTGTAGTCCTGCTCTACTAGGGAGAAAACCCTCTATAGAGAGTTCATTCTTCATGGTGATGAAATATAGGTGGGAATAGGCTAAATTAAAGGTAAAAAAAAAAATTGCAGTATTAAAAATCTGCCCCCTGCCCTCTGTGACAGAGGGAGTGTCTCCTAACCAGGGCAGGACATAGAGCGCCTTTCCTTCGTCGGGGAGGAGGTGTGGAGAGCTGTGCAAGCAGCTTCTTTAAAAAAAAAAAAAATAGGGGGCAGCCCGGGGGGCTCAGCAGTTAGCACCGCCTTTGGCCCAGGGTGTGACCCCGGGGTCCTGGGATCGAGTCCCGCGTCAGCTCCCTGCATGGAGCCTGCTTCTCCCTCTGCCTGTGTCTCTGCCTCTCTCTCTGTCTCTCTCTCTCTCTCTCTGGGTCTCTATGAATTAATAAATAAAATCTTAAAAAAAAATCAAAAATAAAAAAAAGCACATTTCCCAAACCGGGGGATACTTTAGCCCCCACAAGCCCACGGTGCACGCAGCACCTTGCTGGAAGCCCCCGTGCGTGCACGGCCTCTGGGACTGAGCTGGGAGAACCCGTGAACGGGGGAGCTGATGCTGCCCTCTGTGTTGGGAACAATCAGATCCTTTCATCTCTGACCCAGGAGCCTCCTCTCCTGTGACAGCATCTGCAACACGCTGGCAGCCCCATTTGTTGCCGGGCGAACACTAAAATCTCACACTTTTCAGGCACTTTGCACTGTTGTGAAGATATTTTTCACATCACCCCTGGAAAAGAGCTGCGGCCTACTGGACGTATAATCGTCATCAAACTTTTATGACACAATCCACATAGCGACTGAATCTATTAAGAACCCAAACTCCTGGAATTAGGTTATTCTGTACCTTAAAAGTCCTGTTTTGGAGGCTTTAACCTGGTGTTTACAATTTAACAGTTGGTCAAACCTCCCCAAATTTTTGTCTGTTGTCCTCAAACAGCTTGATTATATAAGATTTTGATGGATACACATACATATGCCATTAAACAATGTAAGCATCAAAAAAAAAAAATAACGTCCATGAAACAGTTAAATATAGTGGAGCCTTCCGAATGGAAGTTCAATTAATATTAAAAAGAAACACCTCAGTCTTTATTTGCTTTCCTAAATCCATTTAAACTGAAAGTTTGAAACGGCCAAATTTTTTTTTTTTTCCGGCCAAAAATTCTAACCTAAGAGAAATGAAACCATCTTCTAAATAATCTTGGAATCAAGGAGGATATCGAACGGGAAATTGCACTGCAGGATTGGGAGGAGACCTGTTCGGTAGCAAAGGTCGTGCGTGGTCTGTGCTTGAACCGCAGCTGGTGGGAAATTCACGACCTTACGCTTTGATTAAACAAAGGGAAATGAAAAAAAGAAAAAAAGGAAAAATTCAGACCTTAGAAACTAGGGAGTCTTAACCAACTTTTCCTTGGAGATGGTTCTGGTTCTTACTGCTAAATATAAGCTTGTGCTAACACATTGTTCCATTTTTAGAAAAGAAAATAGCTTTTTAGCTTTGAGAGAAATTGGCTCGAGAAGGCTTTTTTGTCAGTTAGTATGTTTCCAGAGTGTGTATTTTTATTTTTATCAGAGACTTGAATCCATTTCAGTGTATTTTTTTTTTTATATTCAAAAACTGCTTTCAATAATCTATACCTAGAGATTAATACGTAAGGCTGTGGTAGTGCTTGGGATTCAGAAGAGATTTTAAAGAATTCAAAGAAGAGTTATTTCCTTTTAAAATCTAAAATGCTTAAAAGACTTTAATTCAGCATCTGAACTACATTGATTTTTTTTTTCTGGCTATTTGGTATTTTTCCTTCTTTTTTACAGCCTGTTAATAGAACATTTGAGCTGTAAGGCGCAGGGCCCGCGGGCGGAGCTGAGCCCGGGGTCGGACCCCGACGGCTGCGGTCGCCCTCGCTCCGCTAAGACGGGGCAGGAGCCTCGAGGGAAGCTTCGCGAGGGGCCTGGGTCTCGAGCGCTGTCGCGGAGGGGCCGGCGCGCGGTAAAGATGAGCAGGCGTTTGCATGCCGGCTGCCTTTTTTCCCTGATATTGAAGCAACGTCAGAAAGTACTCGCTCCCTCTTGGCCGTCGGGCGCATGGACTGGGGTGTCGCGGGGATCTGGGGGCTCGTGAGCGGCTCCCTGACCGTCGGGCACGTGGGCCCCAAGAGCCGGGGCCCGGCTTCCCTGCAGACCCGCGTGGCAGGTTCCTGCGTTACTCGCAGTTTCCGTGTCTCAGGACCCGTCTTCCTCGCACACGCACACTGCATCTCACAGACCCTTTTCTGCATTTTCCTCTGGGCTCGTGGTCCTGCCCTGGGTTCTCCCGTGACATCCAGTGACCTCCCCGCTCAGAAGCGTGTTGCTCGGCAGGTGAGCTGTGCCTGTCGGGGCTGCGCAACGGCCTTTAACACGAGCTGCCGACCGCAGGCCTTCCAGGTGGGAAGCTGCCCCAAAGGCTGGGGCGACCCCTTGCCCGGGACGGTCCTCGGTCCTCCACCCACCAGGCGGCTCTTGTCTCGAGACGCAGGTCGTGACGTTCCCGCCAACATTCACTGAAGTCTTGGGATCAGGAATCCCCCGCAGAACGCGACAGGTTCTTCCTAACGTGCATCGAGATCACTAAAAGGCGTTGGGGACGTCGGCCTGCCGAAGGGGCCTGCTACTCAAATTTGTATTTTAAGCCATTTTTGAAGGAATCTGACCTACTCCAGATGGACGGTTATTTTAACATTAGAATGAAATTGATCCGCTTGTATTTCCCCAAATACTTTTAAGTCGCGTGTTCAGGACTTTTACGTACTCTCTCCATACTCCGGCCGCTTGTGTTGCTCTGTTCTCCTTTTAGTGACTTCAGATGATTACCCTGACTTTTTTTTTTTTTTTTTTAAGATTTTATATATTCATGAGAGACCCAGAGAGAGGCGGAAACCCAGGCAGAGGGAGAGGCAGGGGGGACTCGATGGGGGACTCGCACCCAGGCCCCTGGGGTCACGCCCTGGGCCCACGGCCAGTGCTCCACTGCGGAGCCACCAGGTGTCCCGTTACTATGTCCATTTTGAAGGATGAAAAGCCAGCTTTCGAGGTGGTGCATGGACAGCCGAGGACCTGGGATTCAGCAGCGGGCAGGTGGCAATCGTGTGCATCCCTGAGCCTCTACTTTGCGTCTCGCCTGCTGCTCCTGGGTGAACAGGAGGGTGCCCGCACCGCCAGTGGGTACACTGAAGCCTCTTGTCGGGGGGCGCGCGCATTCCCCTGACCTGGGCTCACCCACGAGCCTGAGCTTCGCCGGCCGCGCGCTGGGGCCTCCGGGAGGAGAGCCGCCAGGGCCCTTCTGGGGTGACGGGGACGGGGGTCTTAGGGCCGCGTTGGCAGCAGAACGAGGGCTGTTGCACCCGTGATCCGACCTCTGGCCGGGCCGCGCGCTCTTGGGGGCGGAAAGTGCCGGTAGCTGCTCATCCGTCCGTGGCTGCCCCCGTCCCGCGGTGGTGCAGCGGGCCCGGGGCGGGGGCAGGGGTGCACCCAGCTGTCGCCGCCCGGCACCACCCGCGTTCTCTGTCGTGGCTCCTCACTCGGGTCTTCCTTTTAGAGTAGAGCGTCTTCTGCGCGCTCGTGACTGAGCTGCGAGATCGTGGGCCTGCTCTGTCCTGCAGGCAGAGGCGTAAAGGGAAAGTACACGAGGCTCAGCACTGGCGCCCGAGGGAGCTGCCCTTACCTGCGTAATCCCCCACGGTGTGATGCTCCTCACCTCTCCGCAGGAGCTTTAACAATAGCGCATTTTTCTGCAAAACTGAAGACGTGGCTTTGTGTCCTTTGTTTTCAATCTGGGAAAAACAAATCCGTCTTCTGTGTTGTGACGACCCCTCGCGAAGGACGGGTGGCGAGGCAGGGGGACCGCTCTCAGACAGAAGCGCAAAACCAACCCCTTGGAGGTGGAGCCCGCCCTGGACCGTAAGATTCACAGTCCTCCCTGGCCGCCTGTTCGCCCCAAAGTCTCCCAGCGAGAGGTGGCCGTCGGTTCGTCGGACGTCACGGATCTCCCGTAGGAGTAGGTCAGTGTCCATGTCGCCTTCCCACCCGCTGCCCAAGGCCTGGAGCGGAGGCTCGCACACAGGGCCGGGCCTGGGGCTGCTGGCGGCGGGTGTTCCCAGGGCCGTGGGGCACTGTCCCGCGCGTCGGGGAGCCTTCACGGTAGCCCCCGTGCTGGGCTCCCCGGCCTCTCACCCGGACGTGCCCTGCCAGCCCCGCGTCCTGGGGCTTAGCGACGTCGCTTCTCTCCGGATCATCCTGGTATCGAAGTCTTCCCTGAGCCAAACCTGTACTGGGAGGGAAGGGCCGGGCCTCCTCCGGGCCCTGGTCCGCCGGCGTGGGCCTCGGGCGCTGTGTGCCGGTGACCCTGGGTGCGCCGAGGCCCGGGAGCGAGGGGCGGGGACCCGCGGGTGCACAACACTGTCCGTAAGTCATCGAGACCCGGAGACGACAGCCGGTAGCGTCCGTCCGCGTGTACGATCCTCACGGGACGGGCTCCGGTCAGGAACGGCCGCTCACCTGCACCGGAGCATTGAGGCTGAAGTCGAGCGCGCGGTGTCGTAGCTCCGAGGACAGCGGCTCCCGGGGACCTTGGCAGCACGACCTGCCCGGGCTGTGACTCCGCGTCAGCAGAAGTGGCAGCTCGGGGTTGTTCACGTGGTGAAGCGGGTTGACGTCTCAGCCGGTGTCGCGGTGGAGGCTTCCGGGCACTGAGCTCTGCGACCCGGACGGACTGTGACGTTCTCCGGGCAGGACGCACCGTCCCTCACTAGCCTGTGCTCCAGCTCTGGACACGCCCGCGACAGCGTGCTCTCGGGGGGACGGGGTGACAGTGTTCACGAAGAGGGCGCCGCAGGAAGCCCCGAGGCCGAGACGGAGCTGGTGAGGACCGTCCTCGGGGGAGACAGCCTGGGGACCCGAGACCCACGGTCCTGAGGCTTCTGCTGTCTCCCAGGGACTGACTGCTCAGTCGTTGGTCTGCGTGTGTCTTTTTTTTTTTTTTTTAATATTTTTAAGATTTATTTATTCCGGAGAGAGAGAGAGGCAGAGACCCAGGCAGAGGGAGAAGCAGGCTCCATGCGGGGAGCCCAGCGCGGGACTCGATCTCAGGACCCCAGGGTCACGGCCTGGGCCGAAGGCGGTGCTAACCCGCTGAGCCCCCCGGGCTGCCCGGTCCGCACGTCTCTCTGATGACCGCCCCTCATCACGCCGGGTGCCGTCTGGGCTGGCCGTGCGGCGTAGCCTCGGGGTTGAGCTCCTCCTCTTCTGTCCCGTGGGTCACCACGAAGTCCTGCGTCGCCGGGCCTGGGGCCGTGTGCATCAGTGGCCTGCCCAGAGGGAGGAGTCGATACCGGGCTCGGCCTGCACATACCCGGCTCCGGGGGAGGCCCACCGCTCGGCGCCCTGTCTGCGTCCTCGTGACTTGGGCCCTACTTGGGGCTGCAGCCCTCCAGGCTCTGGCCGGCGGGGCCGTCGTCCGGGGCTCCTGAACCCTCTCCCGCAGTGGGAGCTCCGGGGGGACGTGCCGGGGAACGGGTCGCGGAGCATTTCAGGACTGGGGCGGCCTGGGTGAGGCGATCGGAGACGGTCTGGCCCGGGGGCACCGTGGCCTCGCACGTGTCCTGGTGCAGCGGTGGGATGTGCGCTCGGGTCACACTGGTCCGCGAGGCCCTGCTCCCCACAAAAATGAGCGTGCTGCTTTTGTCCATTTAGTGACTTGGGACGTCTCGGGCGTCGCCGTGCGTGTCCCCAGCTGGCGGGGTCGCTGGCCCGGTGGCCGTCGGGGAGGAGCAGCACAGAGCAGCCCCGTGTGCCGGCCCCCGCCGGTGAGCGCACAAGCCCCGGCCCTCGGGGACACGGGCCACCTGGGCGTCTGTGGCGGTGCTCCCCGGAGGGCGATTTGGTGGCCAACACTGGCAACAAAGCCACCCTCTGCCCACCCGCCTGCGGGCGTGACCTGCCGTGGCCGTGGCCTGCTGCCCCTCGGCACCTCGCCCTGTGGCCCCGGCCCCAGCCCCCCCCCCCCCCCGGCTCCGGGCTTGGGCTCCGCTGCCTCTCGCTCGGCGGCCGCTGGCTCTTCGCCCGTGCGAGTGTCCAGGACTGGGAATCGCTGGACTCCTCCGGGGTGAGCAGGGACTTCCTCCTTCGCTGTGTCGCCCGTTACAAGTCACCTCACCACCTAACGGCCTCAGCACAGCTCTGCAGAAATTAGTCACCTTTTTTTTTTGTTTGTTAAAGATTTTATGCATTCATTCATGGGAGACCCAGGGAAGGGCAGAGGCGCAGGCGGAGGGGGAGGCGGGCCGCGTGCGGGGTTGGACCTGGGCCGGGCACCTGGAGCAAGGAGGACCTGCTCTCCGATCGGGGCTCCCACCCGAGAGCACCCACCCGGCCGCTGCGTCCCTGCCCCGAGGCCCTGGCGTCCCGGGCCCCTCGCCTTGCTGCCTGCTCGCAGCCGCTCCTGGGCGCATGTCCCCTGTGTCGGGGGAGCATCGTTCCGATGAAGTACGTCCTCCAGGGACGTCCTGAGAGCCGGGGCCGGGGCCTGGGACTGCTGAAATGGTTGAGATTTGAAGAAGGCTTTTCACTCAGCCCCTCACGGATCGTGGGACCCGGTAAACAGTTTTACGTAGAAATCCATTCTGTCCAATTTTTTTTAAAGACTCGGCCCCATCGTCCTAGTTCCTGGTGAGCCCGGGAACCGGGGCTGCCCCGACTCCTCCTCTTCCCACCTCCTGGACTCCTCCCCAGGATTCAGGAACGCTCTCTCCACCACCTTGTCCTAGGTCAAGGCGATTTGCGTGAGGAAATGTACCAAGGTGGTAGCTTTTTTCTTTGTACTTCTGAAAAATCAGAAATGTATTTTTATGAAAAATTTCTTCTCTCGCCTTGCATTTCAGTCCACCCTTTGTCACGTGTCTGTAGTCCTATTGCCTATCGACATCCGTTTCATTACTCTTCAGAGTATAAGCTTTCTCCGTGGAACAAAGGTTACTCAGAACCATAATGACCTTGATGGCTTTGGTCATATCTCGTAAGACGGCGGTTATCCATTTAGTGGGAAAAGTGGTTTTTTTTTTTTTTGTCCTGTTCAGCTCCATAAAAATATGGTTTACTGCTCTGGAATCTACATGGATTCTTTGGCCTCTTCTTTTTCCTTCAAGTACTTTGTCTTTTTTTCTCCTCCTGAAATAAGATAGCCTTTGGACGCTGGCTTGTTCCAAGTGAGATTTTCCTTTCTGAACAAATGCACTCTTTGCATGTGTGCACCTTAAACTGCTTTTTTTTCCCCTGGTCCTTTTCCCCTTGAACTTTGATAAAGATTGGTTTAAGAAACATTGATGGTTTGCAGCTATCACTGTATTTTTTGTTGTTTTTTTAAATCCCAAAGGCTTTCAGGGGAGACATAATTGAATGAACTCAGTTGTTTTTAATTCTGAAAAGGTGGCTTAGCAGGAGCTCTGAGGACTGCTTAGGGAAAGGTCAATACATATGTGCAAATCACATCGTCCTTTGAATTTAAGTAGCCTTTGCCCCGGTGTCCCCCACAAGTCTGATTTTATATCATTTTAAGAGCAATACAGATAATTTGACATATTCCTGTTTAAAAAGTGGCCACAATTTAGTATATTTTGAGTAGGGGGTCTTTTAAGAAGCATAGATGCTGAAATTCATGTTGTTTATCCTAAGTCAGGCTCTTAATTTCAGTCTCAAAATAGTTACTTTATACCTTCATTGTGCTTTATGTCCAGTAGAGACCTTCAAAAATAAGGTGCGAGATTGCATTTGCTTCACCTCCGTGGTCATTACAGTAGGTGTGAAAACGTTTATGAGAGTCTTCGTGTGCGTGATCAAAGATTTGAGAGATTGAAGTCCAGTACCAGCGAGAAGTTTTATTTGTAGCCTGACCGTTTTCCTGCTGTGCCGAGGTTGAGTGCCCAACACCAAAAGGAAGAACCTAGAGGGACTATAAAAATAAGATGTCACCATTTTCTTTCCTCCTTTTGAATTACAACTGACACACGGGAACACTGGTTTCAGGTGTGCAAGCGAGCGGTTCACTATTTCTACGTGTGCCGAGACGGTCGTCGCGGTAGGTGCAGTTAGTATCCGTTACTGTCCAAAGTCATCCCAGCGTCATGGACTGTGTTCCCGTGCTGGGCGTCTCGTCCCTGGGGTTATTTTATGACTGGAAGTTGGGCCCCTTAATCGCCTTCCCTTCGCCTCTCGCCTCCCTACCCAGCGCACCTGCTGGTTCTGTGTATCTGAGCCTGTTGGTGGTGGTTTGAGGTTCCACCTGCAAGCGAAGGCATGACGCTTGCTTTCCTTTGCCTGACTTATTGCACTTAGCCCCATACCCTTAGGTCTGTCCACGTTAACACAAAGCTCTGGATGTCATTCCTCTTCGTGACTAATGCCGTAGTGTGTATAGATACCACGTTCTTTATCCATCTCCCGAAGGACAGTGAGGTTGCTTCCATATCTTGGCTGCTGGAAACAAGGCGGCGGCGAACCTAGGGGCAATCGTAGCTTCTTGAATTCGTATTTCCTTTTATGTCAGATGAATATCCGGTCGTTCTGTTTTTAATGTTTTGAGACACTTCTGTACAGTCTTCGTCAGTGGCTGTACCAACTTACATTTTCACCAGTAGTGTTAAGGGTTCCCTTTTCTCCACATCCTCATCAACACTTGTTATTTCTCATACTTTTGATCCTAGTCGTTCTGACAGGTGCGAAGGGATAGCTTATGGTGGTTTGGATTTGCATTTCCCTGATGATGAGTGGTGTCGAGCATCTCTTCGTGTGCCGGTGGGCCATCTGGATGCCTTCGGGAAAAGTCTGTACAGGTCCTCTGCTCATTTTTAGTGGTTTTTTTTTGTTTTTTTGTGTTTTTTTTTGTTACTGAGTTTTGTGCGTTTTTTATATGTTTTGAGATTCAACCCCTGATACGTTGTTTACAGGTATCTTTCCCCTATTAAGCAGGTTGCTCTTTCATTTTACTGGTTTCCTTTGCCGTGTAAAGGTTTTTCAGCTTAATACTGTCTTATTTTTTGTCACCTTTGCCTGAAGAGAGTAAAAAAAAATGCTAAGAGCAGTGTCAAAGAGTTACTGCTTATGTTTTCTTGGGAGTTTTATGATTTCAGGTCTTAAATGTAAGTTCTTAATGCCTTTTGAGTTTATTTTCTCCATGGTGTAATAAAATGGCCCGGTTTCATTCTTTTTGTGTATAGCTAAAGTTTTTCAATGCCATTTATTGAAGATTGTCTTTTTTCCTCATTGGGTTCTTGCCTCCTTTGTCATTGTTAAATTAACCATATGAGCTTGGATTTATTTCTGGGTTCTCTGTTCTGTTCCATTAATCTATGTGTCTGGTTTTCTGCCAATACCATACTGTATTGATAACTATAGCTTTGTAATATAGTTTGAAATCAGGGAGTATGATACCTCCAGCTTTAGGATTCCTTTCACTGTTTGCAGTCTTTTGTGGTTCCATACAAAGCTTTGAATTTTTCTAGTTTTGCATAAGATGCCGTTGGTGGTTTTTTTGATGGGGATTATATTGAATTTGTACATTGCTTTCAGGAGGGTGAACATTTTAACAATATTCCATTCTCTTGGCACAGTAATCCTTTCCATTTATGTTATCTTCAGTTTATTTCAACAGTGTCTTAGAGTTTTCAGAATACAAATCTTTTACCTCCTTGGATATATTTCTGGTGTTGTTATCGATGCAATTACAAAAGGGATTTTTAAAAACTTTACTTCAGTTATTAATGTTTAGAAATAGATTCTGCATATAAATTTTGTATCCTGCAACTTTATGAATTCTTTTTGTTGGTGTCTTTAGAGTTTCTGTATGTACTATCGTGTCATCTGCAAATAGCTGACTGTTTACTATCCAATTTGTGTCTTTTTTTTTTCTTGCCTAGTTGCTGTGGCTACGATTTCCAGTCCTGTGTTGATTAAAAATGGTGCGAGTGAGCATCTTGGTTCCTGCTTTTAAGGGGAAAGTTCTCAGTTTCTCACCATTGCGTGTGATAGCTGTGGGCTTGCCAGGTGGCTTTTGTTATGTTGAGGTGTATTGTGTCCACTTTGAGCTTTTACTAAAAATGCATATTATATTGTCAAATGCTTTCTCTGCGTATATTGAGATAATCATGACTTTTGACATTCATTTAGTGAGTGTAGTATATCTTGTTTTGTAGATGTTAAACCATCCTTACATCTTGGAATGAATCCTACTTGGTTATTTTGCATGATCCTTTTAATGTATTGTTGAATTCAGTTCACTGACAGGGTTACTAGCCTGAAATTTTTTTGTAATGTTTTGTATGGTTATCAGCATAATGCTGGACTCATAAAATGAGTTTGGAAATGTTTTTTCCTCTCCTGTTTTTTGGACTACTTTTTGGATAATAGGATTCACTCTTTAAATGTTTGCAATTATTTGCGAAACCATCCAGACCTGGTATTTTGTTGATTGCTGATTCAGTTTTGTTACTGGTAATCTGTCTTCAGATTTCCTATTTTTCATGATTCAGTTTTGGAATATTGTTTCTAGGAATTTATCCATTTCTTCTAGGTTGTCTAATTTGTTGGCAGTTTTCAACCAAAAAAGGAACTCATAATAACAAAAATATAATTTAATCCAAGATCTAAAAACAAAGAAGTTTTTAACAAAGCATAAAGGGAAGCAAGTTTTTCTTTGCTTCTAATAGATTTGATTCCTGTTTTAAGAAAATAATATTAATATTTTAATATTATTAAAATTATGAATGTTACTGTCAAATGATAGTTTTTTTAAACTTTAGCATTTTATGTAGGAAGAATAGAATTATTTTAGGAAATTATAACTCTATTTGCATGGTTATCTTATGCTTCTGATGTTAATTTTTTTTGAACTATGTGGATAGACTCATGAAGACCCCCCAGGGGTTTGATGTAGATAAGCTTTTTATGACTTTAAAATGATCTCAGCATAAGTAGTATCATGTGGGTAATGACCACCTCCTTTTTTTAGGGTCTAAAATGTAACTTCACGTATGTAATTGTTGCTAGTCAGCTTTTTTAGTTCAACTAGAGATTGAATGTCCAAGCAAGAGGTTATGTCAGAGGACCATTCAGTTTTTCAGTTTTCAGCCAATATTCAGGACTTGAATGTTAGGACTGTCTGCATTTGCAACATAAATTACTACAGAGCCATCTTGACCAGGAACCTAGGAGTCTGAGTTGGGCCAAATGAGCCTCAACCAAAGGTATTTCCATCCCCTCAGTTGCTCTGTATTTATAGTAAGAAGCATTTCGAAAAAATGTGCCCAACTTAAGTTAACAAACTGATGAGCAGTATTTCAAAACATTGCCTTTTGGCCATATTTTAGAGATTTCTCACTTATGTGCTGGAACACACTAACATGGTCATTATGCATATGACCAAGGGCTGCCTGTTAGCAGAATCTTAGGAAGTACCATTCGCATTTATTCATCAGAAAAGATAGCCCTGGAGTTCTGCAAGATAGCAGTCCTGTATGCTGCCGCGAGGGCCGCAAGCCGGAGGGTATAGGAACATCTGTAAGGGATTGAAACAGTGCAGGACATTTTTTAAAAAATTTTTTTTTATGATGAATGACTATGACATGGGAAAACATCAAAGTATTTGGAAATTCAGTTGTTAAGGGTATAGATACTCTAAACGTAGCATCTCTTCATGTGGTAGCTGTACTTTTATACTATAAACGAATTTCAAATTGAGCTTTATACAGAGAATTTCAAAATGACTCTTCTTTATGCGTAATTAGATGACATTCCGCAGTGTTAGGATACAAATAACACCAAGTAAACAGTGTGAGTGACTCGTTTTCGCCTTGCTTTTCTGAAGTTGCGTTATTAATCTTTCAGCTTTGTCAGGACATGTTAATATGTGTCCATCCAGTGTGTGTAATTTCCGACAAGTTCATTCTGGTGCTCCAGTGTCAGCCACCCTTTGAAGCCAGTAACTGTCCCAACAACAAATCTGAAAGGTGAGACCAAAGCATTGACCGTTTTCTTTAAAAAAGAAAAAAGAAATCACCATTTAGTTCCCACTGTAGACAAACTTTCCCGTGCCCTTAGTGTGCCGTGGCGGGAAGAACAAGGGATGGTCTGATCCTGTTGCTTCACGTAAAAGCTGGAAACAGATGGAGCGGTAGCCGCGTGGGTCACAGTCACCATTGTGAGCATCATTTAACGTGGGATCCAGGCAAACTTCTATAGGAAGGGTCTTTTGGAAGAAAATGATGTGTTAATCAAATTGCAATGTTTTCAGGATAAGCTCTTGCTGCCGAAGCCTCTGCATATTCCCGTCAGTGCGGAGCATACACACAGGCCTTGTTCGTGTAACGTCTTACTTGTTTCTCGGCTTTCTTCTGCCGTGGAGGGTATGTCATCCTTAGTAGTTTGGGGATTTCTCTGCAGAACGAATCGTATTCTTCGAAGCATGACTGTTCTGGAATTTTAGGTAAAAGAGGAGACGCTGTAAACAGCTGCAGATGCATTAATATGTAATATTCTTTTTGATTTAATAATCTTGGGAATTGTCTGCTCTCTGACATCGTCATTACTAAGAATTTTGACCAATGAATCCCTTTCAGTGTCCTCTGCCTCACTTGTCCCATATGCAATCTAATGTTGATATGTAACTGATAAGTGATTTTGCAATTTATGTGACAGATCTTGGCTTTAGCTTTTACTTGCATGACCTTGAGCTCAGAATGATGCATTTGTCACCTCGCTCATAAAATTTCAAAGATTGTGAAATTTTTCCACTTTTCTGATGAAGTATAACATGGATGTGTTATGAGAAGGCTTCAGAGTGGTCTGTGTAGTGCCTTTGCTTAACCTGATAATGCACACGATGAAATAAGACCTTTAGAACACAGGAAAGAGTTAGTGGGAGGCACAAATCCGGACATGGTATATTCCTCATACTGCCTGTTAGTGTGCAGCCTTTTTACTTGTCACTATTACCTGAAGGTATTCTAAATTAAAAAGGAGAAAAAAAGTTGCTCCTTTTAGTGGAAAGAGATCTGTAAAAAATTTTATTTCAATCTGCAGGAGAGTGAGCTATTGTGAAGTTAGAGACTTGATCCAGAAAACATCTAAGGTTGCCTTTTGTAAAAATGTTTAATAGACTATATTCAAAAATTTAAAAATATGTTTAGGAACTACTGAGATACAAATGCCATTTAATTGAAATTTAGGGATTTACACAAATATAGAAATGTAGGGATTTACACAAATGTAGATGTTCATAAAATTAAAAATTAGGAAAAAAGAAACAGTTTGAAGTTATGCATGCCCTTGATCCTTTCAATCAAATTTTGCGAATTGGGGAGCAAACATTTCTTCCTCATCAAATTCCTTCAAGAGCCAGACTTTGGTTAACTAATAACAGCCATATTAGATAAATTTATAGAGAGTTGATCAAGTTCACACACAAAAAATAGTAGTGGCACTAGTAATGGTCACCAGTGCTACACTTCCCACGTTAGTAGGAAAAATCATGAAATACAAAAATAATCTAAATGCAATGAAAACTCAATATTTTACAAGTATGCTAAATAAAACTCTGGCTATCAACGAGGACAGCAGCCCCACTGACAGTGAGTGAGCTGGAGGTCAGGTGGATGCAGCTGGTGAGGGGCCCGCACTGCCTTTTCTTGGGGGGCGTGCTCTGCGCCAAGTCTGGTCCGAGTGACGACGACCTCTCCAAGAGGGTTTACGGAAGGAGCGCGTCGATAATGTTCAAATGTGACTCAGTAGTTTGACGCTTCTACAGAGTAGTTTGAGAAGGTTGATTCTGGCGCCCTGCAGCCCTGGTTGGGAAGCTCGGCAAGCCTGCCAGCCAGCCCCCTGCCGTGGGACGGGGGCGTCCCTTCTGCAAGTGCCCGTGTGCCTCTGCATGTCCCCCCAGTGGGGGCTCTTGAACGCGGCCCGCTGTTGGCAGCCCTGGCTGCGAGCTGTGTCCTGTCGCACAAGCCAACGTCGCGGGGGGACAAAATTCCTTTCTTAAATTGCAACTGTATTTCCAAGTGCCCGTTTATTTTATAAAATATTGGAAAATGAGGCATTTTCCCCAAGGTACCAGTGAACTCTTTGAGGGTAGGCGTATTCCTTTAGTCCCCCTGCTCGTCCCAGGACGTTGGTCTGCGGCAGGTTTACGAATATTTGTGGAATCGCGGTCCTGAGTATTTGAAGAAACCTGAAATGCTAACAGTGTTTGTAAATGAAAGTTGAGGCAGTTACGGCTCTCGTGTCCTGTGTGCGTGCGCTGGAGACCGAGGGCGGCGCAGTGATCGAGAGGCGATGCGACGGCCTTCGCTTCCACGGGGAATGACCTGCGAGTGTGACTTTTGTGCTTCGTACGGGTGCAGCGTCGCTTTTCCCTAAAAAGTCATGTCTGACTTATCAAACCCTACGAGATCGTACTTCAAAACTGTGCTTTTAAGATGTATATTCAGCGGCTGATTCTCGGGCCCGTTGATCACAGCGACAAGCAGTGTTTTCCCCGAGGGCTGCTGACAGGCTGGGCCCCCGGAACCTCCACGGGGCGCTCCGTGGGGCACACCTCAGTCCTCCCGTGCCTCCCGGCACCCCTTGCCGCGTCCTGCCCACGGCCTCCTGCGGCCTCGCCCTTCTCGCCCCTTCCTCTGCCGGCCCAAGTCCTGCTCGGGCGGGGCGGGAGTGCCCTGGGCCCCGGAGCGGCTGCGGCCCAGGGAGCCGATCGGAAGCTGCCGCCGTCGTAAAGAGCTCGTGGGTTTAAATCCTAACCTACTGCAGGAACTTTTAACAAGGCCACGGTTCTAGGCAAAGCAACACTCCCCCCCAAAGACCTGGTCGTGATAGAGTGCCAGGCATTTTAGTAGGCAACGGTAGGATATTTGAATGATGTTTAGGAAGAGGCGACAAATCACAGAACTGTCAGCTGAAGCCATTTGAATTGTATAAAATCTACCCAGTGTCGTTGGGTTTTTTTTTTTTTTAGCTACTTTGTGTAATTCCTTGCAATATACTAAATTCTATATTAAATTGTTAATGTATTTTAATTTCCACATTGAAGTCTATAATTCTGTCTTGTAGCCGAATTTCACAGTGATATCCAGGAACATTGCAAGAGTTTAAAATACTCAGGACTGCAGAGAGCTACTTCAGAAAGCATGAGAACGTGCCATTCTTTGCTACGAAGGAAATTGGGTGGTATTGTAATTTAGCAGTGTCAATAGATATTTTATAAGAGAAGTAGGTTTTGTTCATAGAATTTTTTTTTTCTGAGAAACATTAAACAGAAACTAACACCGGAATGTCTTCCAATATGGAGAAAAGAATCAGATGTGCCTTAGCAGAAAATATTTAAGTTTTCTGTTCTATATATTCACATCCTAGATTATCTTTCAGTTTTTAGCATCTTGAATCTCTTTTGAGTTATCTTAAGTTTTCTTGGACATCTGTTTTGTGAATCTAAATTTTCTCCTGTAAAAGGGAACCGATAAAAGTCCTAAACATTAACAAAGAGTAAATAAGGACTCCTTTTGTTGGCTTGGCTCTGGGTCTTTAGGTGGGCAGCAGGTGGAGGAGCGCCAGAGGCAGTCCTTAATAGACAGCGTTGGGGCCAGAATGCTAATGCTGGGGCCTGAGTCACATGGCACTTCACTGTTCACCCTTTGTTTTTATGCGTTCAGTATAGCATAGGTTTTCTCTTGAGACAGACGTATTATGAGACAACATATAGGGCATCTGGTCACCCGCAAATGGTGCTGAGCCCAACCTCTTCTCTGTCCCTGAGGTGTTTGTGGTATTCAGAAGGTTATGTCTGTGTGGCCAAAGTCTTTCCATGTTTATTTGAGCTAATTTCTTTACAATATATCTGGCACTCTGTGTTTTGTTTTTTTGACTTGTGGCTTTGGTATATGGATTCAGCCATGTTAGGGTTCTGTTATGGGAGCACTGACGTTGCTGGGCATGCTTCTGATTTCTACCACGGTATGTGTGCTCAGACTTGTGCCTCAGTGCAATAGGTGGGTGAAGCTCAGGGGTTCTGTGTTTTAATTCCCCATGCCCTGGTCATTATTTCCAATGAGAAATTTCCTTTATGTATATAAGCTTTTTTATATTCTGTGCTTTCCGAGCAGACAAGACTTCAGACTTAAGAAATTCCTATGTCTTAAAACTATGACTCACATGGACCGGAAGACAAATCTTTTTTTTTTTTTTTTTTTTTTTGAGATTTTATTTATTCATGAGAGAACAGCTGAGCCACCCAGGGATCCCCCAGAAGACAAATCTTCTGTTTCTCATGAGTAAATATCTAAAAGCTGATCTTAGTCCTGTTTATCATGCTTCTGTTTCTCCATTTTATGTTGGTCAAAAATACAAATTGTGGAGTTGAGGGATGCCTGGGTGGCTCAGTGTTGGAGCATCTGCCTTCAGCTCAGGGCGTGATCCTGGAGTCCCAGGATCGAGTCCCATGTTGGGCTCCCTGCATGGAGCCTGCTTCTCCCTCTACCTGTGTCTCTGCCTCTCTCTCTCTCTCTCTCTGTCTCTGTCTCTCATGAATAAATAAATAAAATCTTTTTAAAAAATTATGGAGTTGAAGCTAAGTAGTGGAATGCTGTGTAGATAAACCTAAATTCACTGCTGCCTCTCTGCATTTGGTTTAGTTGGGTAGATGTCGTAACTCATGGACACCGATCCTGCAATCCTGTAACCTAGCTGCATACCAAACCCTCCGGAATTTAATTGAATAGCCTTCCAGGTCACTGTATTCAGAACTCTGAAAATGGCAGGTCTTCAGTATCTGCGTTTCTGGAAAAGGTCTCAAAGACCGTCATGAGCCAGGCTTGAGAAACTCACTGGTTTTTCGTTCTTTTGAAAGCGATCACACTTGCCTCTTACTGGTATCTCGTCTATTTGTCCAGTTCTCGTCTTGCACAGCCTACTGAGTTGTGTTGTGAAAATTTCCTCTTGAGCTTCCTTTTCCGAGAACACTAAAAAGATAAAGGAGTTGGAGGTGACTGTCGCTGTGACACATCGTCAGGCCCTAAGAGGTAGAGAATCACAAGGCAACGTGGAGAGCAGAGGGAAGATGTTATCAAAGCCTAAGTGAGTCAGAGGTAGAACAGGAATGCAAAGGGAGGATCCCAGTTACATTGGGGTTTTAGGTAAACACTAGGGAATATTCAGCGTAAGTGTAACCCAAGTATTTCATGGGACGTCCTTGTCCTAAACACTACCCCAGATACGCACTTAGCACATGTACGCGTCATTATCCATGGCTTGTCTGAAACCCAGATGCACTGGGGGAAGCCTGCCCTGGAAGCCCCCGGCGGGAAAGGAGGCCGTGGGGTACCGCTTGGACGCAGCCGTGTGGCAAAAAGTGGGCTTCCAGAAGTTGCCTCTAGAAGCAGGCTGTATTTCAAAATACCTTATGTTGTCATTTTCAGTTACTTGAAAGCTAGCCTTGTCGTTGACAGAATAAACTCGTGTTTGCTTTTCCTGAGCAGGGAAATGCGCGTGTAGTCTCTCTTGACCTCCCTTGTGTGCAGCTGTCCCACGCGCTGGCCTTCACGCACCGGCAGCATGCTGTACGCGAACTGAGAGTCGCCGCTCGAATCTAAAAATCTAAAGCAAATACTTACGCCATCCTAGTCTAGGTACTCACTTCTTTTCATGTGAATCTCGAAGGAGGATTTTTATCCATTTAATCTACACAAATCCAGGAATTTGCCGATACAAGTGTTGCGCCATCACGTCGTGGCGTAGCGTTTTTTGCTGGCTAAAAATTTTGTTAGGTTAAAGAAGGAAATAATTCTCTGTAAAGGGGTAAAGTGATCTCTGCAGTAGTCAACCTGAGTCTCCCCGTTTTAGGTGCAGACAAGAATTGTCTTTGTTAGGGAAATACTGTTAGGCCTTAGGAGACGTCAGTCTGTCTTCTTTCTCGATGCCGTTTTCTCGTTCCAGCCTTCTTCCTGGAAATGTCAGGACGGGATGGCCGTGCTGCTCTGCCTACGTGATAGCCCTTCCCTAGTTACAGTCCTTCCTTAACCAGACCTTTGAATTTGTTCAGATATCAGACCACCATCGTGCAGGAGTGGCTGGATTCCTCTTCAATCCCCAGGATGACTTTTTTTTTTTAGATTTTATTAATGTATTTGAGAGAAAGAATATGAGTGGGGAGGGAGACTCCCTGCTGAGCCAGCTGCAGGTGTAGGGCTCAGTCCCAGGATCCAGAGGTCACGACCTGTGCCAAAGGCCCAGGTGCTCTTCCAGGGGGGCTCTTGATTGGTCAGTCAAGACATTCTTTTCTTTATTTTAAGGATTTCTTTAGGAAGGGGCCCAGGAATCCCTTCTGGATGCTAATGTGCAGGGAGAGATCCTACAGGAGGGGTGTGCTGATTCTGGGAACGTTTTCTCACTCTGTGCCCTTCAGAGTAAACCCGCTTTATTCAATCTTCGGTTTTTGTGATGAGAGAACTTCAATAGAGTTAGTATGGATTTCTTTGGAGGCAGGGAAACTGAGGACAGACCAGCACATGGAAGGATATATCTGTATAGTTGGAAAAGGCCTGGATCCTTGAAGACTTCATTGAGCTACTGCATTAACAGATCAGGAGCCCTCTTTTCTTGAGATACGTCCTAATAAACCCCTTTATCGTTTACTAGGCCCTTTTGAGTTGGAGCTTCATAACTTTCAACCCAGTGGACTCTAACCAGATTAAAGGAGTAAGTTAGATGGGCTCTCACTAGAATCTGCCACTCTCTGTGTCACGGGCATAGGTCCACAAAGATGGCAAGCTGAAATTTCCTTTCCTTCCGCCTCGTACACTTCGCTATTTCTCACGCATCCTTAGGAGGAAGCAAGACCTTCAGACATTCCTGGGGAAAGCAGATGCAGATCATAGTTGCTCGCAAAAGCAGCTATCCCAGAGCACCTGGTAGCTACTGGAAAAGGCCACTGTGTGACTTGGAGCTGGTCAGCATGTTTAAGGTTTCAGACAAGTACACAGTTGTCTGCTGCTAAGTCTGTCCAAATTCTTTGTGACGAATATAAAATCACTGTTTCTTCAGCATACGGAACTTTGCCATGAAATACCAGATGGTACCAAGGCACAAAGTTCTTCCTGCCTGAGAACAATATCATCTGCAAAACAGAACTACTCACACTCCGGCTCAGCAAAGAAATCCTTTGCTGGTCCTTAGGCCTCACGGAGGGTGGCCATGAACTTACTCAACAGCACGTGATCTGTGTTGGAATCCTAGGACTGTTCCCGACTCCTCACTCAGGTATGTCACCGCTAGTGTCTTTCGTCAGTGGTTAGGACGGGATGCCCACAAAAAGCGGTCGTGTGCGGTGATAGGCTCTGCCACTCTAGATTCTCTTCTACTGTAGATGAACTCACATCAGCAAATATTCTACTGAGTGGGAGTGCGGATATTTGGATGACTGGCGTTTCTGAGCAAAGAGCATGTGCTTTGCTAAGGAGAAAGTCCTATTTTGCAAATGGTAGGGTACATGGGAGGTGCACGAGTGAGAGAGGACGTGATGACTCCATTGGGGGAGGAGGAAGGAGATTTTTGGAGGTTTCATTTGGGTTACTTAGGAAGAAAGGAACTGTAGGCAGAGGGAACTGGCATGTTGAACAAGCACGATGGGGTAATGATCGCAGGGGAAGAGCTTTGACCCAGTAGTCAGGCCAGTCGGATCATGTAACAGCTTTGCTGTGTGCTGAGGGGCCTGTGTCTTGAGCTGGGTCTAGAGCATGACATGCCCAAGAAGAAACCCCGAGGTACCAGTGGTCACGAGCGTGCTAGTCAGATGTACCTGGGTCTGCCTCCGAATGACATGAACTGGACCCCTTTCTTCTCCGGGTCTTAGCTTCGTGTTTCACACAAGGAACCCACCTCATGGGGGCTTCAGAGGATCCTGGTAAAGAGGTTAGAGATGTGCTTACTACGTGGCAAGTGGTCCATTAGTATTAGCTGTCACTGCGTGTGATGTTTATTAAGGGTGGTCAAGGGGAAGCCCTGCTGTCTCAAAAGGGCGATGATCTTACCTCCCTTGACGCGGGCTACCAGATTGTAGGAAGATGGGACTAGAACCTTTGTCTTATGACAGATGCTGCATCTGACTTCGCGAGGTGGCAGGACATGTGCGGACTGCTTCCTGTTGCCTTTTTGACATAGATCATCTCCCATGTGACTTTCTTGGGAAGCCTTACTGATGTTTCTCAGATCTTAATGGAGGAGAGGGTGAATTTTGGTTGCGGTAAAACCATCTCAGAATGTCTCAAGATTTGTACGGCCATGGTCATCTCTGACCTGATTGCTTGCTGCAGACCTCTAAGGTGGTTATTTATGATAATTGTTGTATTTGTCAGGATTCTCTAGAGAAATAGAACCCATAGGATATAGATACAGAGCCGTGATATTTATTCCAATAATTGGCTCACATATTTATAGAAGCTGAGACGTCCCACCATCTTCCCTCTGCAAGTTGGAGAACTGGAAAGCTGGTATAATTCAGTCTGAGTCCAAAGGCCCAAGAACCAGGAGCTCTGATGTCCAAGGGCAAGAAAAGGTGAATGTCATAGCTCAAGAAGGAGAATTAACCTTTTATCAGATTTTTTTCTGTTTGGACTGTCAATGACTTGGATGATGCCTGCCCCTAATGGTGAGGGTGGATCTCTTTATTCAGTCTACTAAATCCAGTGCTAATCTCTTCCAGAAACACTTCCGCGGATTTACTGAGAAACAATGTTTTACCAGCTATATGGGATTTCTTAGTTCAATCCAGTGGACAGATAAAAAAAAATTATTACAATTGGTTTGCTTTTGATGAGCTTATTATTTGGGACCATTAAAGGCGTTCGTAGGCCCATCCCATCCTGAGTAGTGAGCGAAACCGATGCTGGAATGAATAAGAAGAGCTTAATGCAGATTGTTGGAGGACAATGACAAGATTTGCCAGTTTGCTCTCACCCTGTGTTCATGCTCAGAAACACGAAGCAATCCTATTGATTAGGACTTCCTCCGCCCTTGACTTGCTAGTCTTCATTCAGTTTAATATCGGACAATCAAATAAGAACATACAAGTGGGACAAGCAGCATGTAGCGGCAGGGTGGAAACCGTGGCCGTGGATTCAGGATGCCCAAGTTGGGGTCTTGGTCCTGTGACCTAACTGGTTTGGTACCTTGACCTCTAAGCCTGTTTTCTCACCCATCACATGGGACTAATAATAATACCTACTTCATTCTCTGGCAGTGAAAAACAGTAGGCAAAGACTTAAGTATTGCCTTTGGGTTCTGGTTCAGCTTCTCCTCAGTCATTCATACCACAGAACTTTGCTACGAGCTGTAGGCTGGGGTCCTGTCGTGAGTGAAGCCACACGTGTTTGGCGGGACATAGCCTGGCCCTGTCCGTCTGCCTTCAGTGGACATTGGACCATCACACACACATTTCTCAATCCCACTGCTGTCCAACTGAAATAAACTGTGAGTCATGTAAGTAATTGAAAACTTTCTAGTGGCTCTTGAAAAATAGATGAAAGTCATCTTAAACATTTACCCTATAAATGCAAAATGTTTGCAACGTATAACCAGCATCTAAGTATTACATACTGTCAGTATGTGAGTATGCTTTTTTTTTTTTTTTTTTTAATTTATTGTGCTGCGTATCTGAAATCTGGCGTGTTAGACTTGGAGCATGTGTCAACTTGGACGAGCCACATTTCTAGTGCTTGGTGGCCGGGCATGGTCACGTACGAGACAGCATACGAGTCTATTGTTAATTATCCATCTGCATCCTTCTTCAGATTGGTTTTTGTCTCTGGCTTCTACAATTGCAGAAATAGAGCCAACACGTATATCTTTTGTTTCATCGTGTATTTCTAAAACAATAGCAGTGATAACGCATTTACTGTGTGTTAAGCAGCTTTCTTCCTGTTTTACTGACAACAGCCTTATTATGTATTACTACTGTCCTTATTGTTCAGATAAGGAATAGAGATCACAAGGTTATGTTGACCGGAAGACCCTGTAAATTGTGGGGGATCCTGGAAAGTGACAACGGTGGTCTGACCCCGGAGCCTGTGCTCCTCATCACTGCTCCATTCGTTACCTATAACCTTCTCCGGGAAACAGGTGAACCTATTTTCGGATCCGTTGTGGTCGATTGAGGTCATCTTGAGGTCTTATAATCGCATGCTAGACCAGCTTTTTTGCATAGGGGCAGGTGATCATGAGAGTGGAAGATGTGGCTACACTCGTAAGGAATAGTTTCATAGCAACTGGTGTTCGTTTTTTCCTTCACTTAAAAAAAAATCGAGCCCTTTCTATGAGCTAAAAATCATGTTCTTATCCAGGTACAGATTTTATTCTAGTGGGGGGACTTAAGTAAAACACACACACCATGTGTGACATGTCAGATGGTGATAAACACCTGTTACTGAGGTGGGGCGGGGGGAGGAGTGACATAGGGAAACAGTGGTGTGGTGATTAGAAAGAGCATAGGCTTCAGATCCGGATACTGGTTTAGATGGGTCACCTGACGCCCAGCAGGTGGGAGGTCGGGCAAGGTGCTTAACTTCTTTGAGCTTCATTTCGTCAATTATAAAGTGGGGGTCACACTGATCTCTAGCAGACTAAGGAAAGAGTCGGCGGACGTGTATGGAAGGTGCTAAGGATGGGGCCGCGAGGAAATGGCTAGAATGGGAGGACTGAGCATTCCTGGTTCGGGGGTTCCGCAGCAGGTGCGCCCCCGCCCCTCCCATAAGGCAGGTCATTCTGCTGCGGCCGGAACGTGAGTGGGAGGCCGTGGGGCGCACACGAGTGGTGGCTCGGTGGCCCAGGGGGCCTCGCCTGGCGCCCCATGTGGGGCGGGACCGTGCCCCCCGGGCCTCAGCGGCACGCGTGGACTGCAGAAGGGCCTCGTCGTAGGAGTCACATCCGAGCGTTGGCCTTCAGCCGCAGGGTGACCTGGCAGGGGGTGGGCGTAGCGCGGGCGCCGAGTCTCGGGGATTTGGATCTGTTAGGATGTGGTTTGGTCCCAGACACTAACGAGCTCCCTTACGATGATCTCTCCACACAGGCTTATTTCTGTTTTCAGGTGAAGGAAGTTGAGGGGTGGGCGCTCCAGGGTTGGAGGGGCTGCTCCGCCTTGAAAAGCGCATCAGGCTCCGTCTTCACCCGTCGTCGCGGGCCCACCTGCCAGGTGCGGCCAACCCTCAAATTCCAGCTGCTAGAAGAGGGAGGAGGTCAGTCGGGGCAGGCAGCTGCCTTGCAGGGTCTCCCGCCAGTCACGGACCCTGTTGCTCACAAGCCCTAGGCCTTCCCTTGGAAGTGCCACGTCGCTGTCGCTCGTGGTCGTACACATTCATGCGTGGGTGGCAGCTGCCGATGGCAGCGCTCGGGGGGTTCCCGCGAGTGCGACCTGGTCACGGCCCCGTTGTTAGGCCCTGGTGGGCAACCCGGAGGGTCTGTTCGCACAGAGACCTGGAAGGCGCCGGGTAATCTGCTCCGGTGGTTGCGGGGGGACCTTTCCAGTGGTGCCCAGGAGGGAACATGGAAGGAGCACCTGTCCTTCGCCTTTCCTTAGGAGTGTCTCTCCCTGCGCGTCGTTAACACGCACAAGAGCCGTGCCTGTGCACGTCGGAGGCCACCTGTGCCTTCTGCTCCCTGGAAAGACGTTTGTGAGAATCGCTTTGAGGTCCAGGCCGTCCTCCACCCCGTCCTGGGGGGCCTGAACCTGCCGGCCCCTCTGCGTAGGGCACGTCACGCAGCGCCTGCCCGAGGGCTGGGACTCTGGATGCAGGGCACAGCCGTGCTCGCCGGCTCCCGGGCTCCCGACTGTCCTCGGGCTGGTCTCCTGCTGTAGTCGAGGTACGGCTGGGAGTCTTCAGTTGGTCATGACTTAGAAGAAAAAGGCTAGACTCTAATTTGAACATGGGAGAAAAAAAAAAACACCTAAGAAACATAAAACATCCCTGGACTTGGGGAATTGTCTTTCCTGCGGCAGTTATCACGGATAAATCACCGCTGGCAGCCAGGATTCATAGGCCCGAGCTTTCACTGTCGGTGTTGGAGCTGTGGTGTTTATGAGGCTGATCACTTGGCTGTATTTAGATATTTGCAAAGATATTTATGTTCTAGTTTCTGCAATTTAGTTTCATATAAAAAGCTCTCTAAAAATTCCCATTGGGTAATTTTCGCATTAGAATTTTCTCTGTATTAGAGAAATGGTGTGCATTCACCCATAAACACGCTAGCGCGGAGGCGACGTGTGGGCAAAGCTGGGACAGGGGATGAATCTTAACAAAGCTGCCCCAGAGAGCATTGAGTGGTAAACCGTGTCACACTGGACGTGCCCACGTCTAGAGTCGCCACAGCTCCCGTTTCTCTCCTTCATCCTGAACTGAGGGCTTCCTGTAATGGCCCAGGTGAAGACCGCGGGCACCACGCGATGGCAGCGCATGAAGCTAGGAGAGTTCCTTGGCCATTGGGTGAAGGGACCAGTGTCCTAAAACATACTGAGCAACTGGAACAGTCGGCCAAGTGTAGCAGGATGGAATGTGGCTTCATGGGACACGTGCAGGGGTATTTTGGAAATTTCTGTTGAGCACGATGGGAGTCCATTGACACGACTGCCGAGAAGAGTCGATTTGTCTCTGGTTGGGGTCAGTAGTGCCTGGGAAGTGGGACGTGGCCCACCGTTGGGAGAATCGGGACCCGTCCACACAGCACGCTTGCCGGAGGGACGCCACTGTCAGGCCATCGTGACCTACGACGTCCACACGGTGTGAGCTCAGCTGTCAGCGCGCGTCTGTGTACTTACGCGGAGCTGAGTCTTACCAACAATGGAGTGTTTGGTCCACGAACATGGGAGCGTGTGCCCCTGGGGTTGTCGGGGGACTGCGGCTCGCGGTGGGAGGGAGACGGCTCGCGGCCAGGCCTGCGCCTGCCCTCCGGCTCCTGGAAGTAAGGAGTGTTCTGTCTTAGCGGTAGGACCAGGACGGTGCGAAAGTCGCAGGGGAGACGCATTTCCATTCTGGACGATGAGGACAGGCTTCGCGGCAAGGTGATGGAGGCGTGTGCAGGCCTGAGAGATGCCCTCCCTGGGATTTCGTGAAGATTTTTATTTTTTTTAAAGATTTTATTTATTTATTCATGAGAGACACAGAGAGAGAGGCAGAGACACAGGCAGAGGGAGAAGCAGCCTCCATGCAGGGAGCCCGACGTGGGACTCGATCCGGGGTCTCCAGGATGACGCCCCGGGCTGCAGGCGGCGCTAAACCACTGAGCCACCCGGGCTGCCCGGGATTTCGTGAAGATTAATGCCTTGATCAGAAAATCGAACGCGATCACTACTCTGGTTCTGTTCTGTTGTCGAAGTTTTTCTGAATCTCTCAACAATGAAATGTCAGAAAACAAAACAAAACAAAAAAAAAACAAACACAGTGGAGGACGGTCACGATCAGATCCTCCACATGGAAGAGGGATGGAAAGGCCCGTTGGTCTGTTCGGTCTCCCGGCAGGATGATCGGATCTGAGGTCTGTGCAACGGATCATGACCGTTCCGAGTCAAACACGTGCAACGTCGCCACCATGACTTAGATCTAAATTAGAATTTTGGTGAAGAGTCCTGGGATTTGAGATCTCAGATGAATATAGCAGGATACGGTGAAAAATCTCTTCCACTTATTTTCCATCTGCCCATTGCCCGCAGCCATCCTCCCCCCAGTCTCCATCTGCGTAGGGAAGCAGATTCACATCCATGTTCTAATTTTGCCCTTTTTCAACGGGAGTGGTGGCTTATTTTTACATACTGTTCTACAACTAGCTTCCTTCCCCCCAGAGATCTTAAAGATCTTTTCACATCGTACCTAAGAGAACGTCTCCGTTCTCTTTATGGAGCTAATAGTGCTGCCGCTGTGTGGGCGTGGTCCTCGTTGGCCCCTATTTACGGAAACCGAGGCTGTTGGCTTCTCTTTTTCCTCTTTGCCCCCTGCCCTCGGCCGAGGCGTGGGGGACGACTAGCTGCCCCTGGAGCGGCGCCGAGATCGGCCAGGATGGACTGCGGTGTAGACTCCAGCCTTGCCCTGTGACTTGCAAGCCGTCCGGAGACTCCAGAATTCCCCGGCTGCCGGTGCGGGCGTCGGGGCGGGACGGGACCCCTGGTGCCTCCTGCTGCGCCGTCCTCCCGGCACCCTTGCTCCGTCACGTGGCCTCGGTCTGCATTTTGCTTATTATGAACGAAGTCAGGCTGCTCGCCCCGCGGAAGGCTCCTTCTCTGCGTCTGAGCTGTGCCTTCGCCCACGGACTTCCTCTCTGGTTCTTACCCGCGTCTGGGGGCCGTGTGCGCACCCGGGCTCTTTCCCGCGGGAGTCACGCGCGTGCTTCTTCCTCGCTAGTCTTTGTCTGATGGTCTTGCATGTGCGGTTTCTGCTGCGCGGAATTTAATGTTTGAATCTATGAGCTGAGGCTTGGGGTTCATGGTTCCAAGGGTCTCTGACGTGCCCACGTCTAGAGGAATTGAGGCTTCGTGCACCTGGACGGCTTCATCGTCTTACAGTCGACGTGACTTAGACCCTCTCCTATGACAGCCTATGTGATGCTGCAGGTTGTTTTCCGCTTGGCAACCCGGTGGCTTCAGCACCATTGACGAGACCTCCTTTCCCAGCGGCGTGAGGTGCTGTGAAGGTCTTTCCTGGTGCGTCTCTGAGCACATCTGGATCTGGTTCTAGCCTCTCTGCTGGTGGACGATGTGGTTTATTTTGATGATGCAAATAGACTCTAGGGAGCTCTGGGTTCTAACAGCTCTCCCCACTGCTGGGTGTTAGATCTAGTTTTTTCTCTCTCTGTTTTGTGGACACGTGACCTCTCTGTACTTATAAAACAAAGTTGACTTTGACGTATCACTGTGGTGTTGGCCGTCGTTTTAGATCGCGGAGGTAACCACCGTCACCGTCGCTCACAGGAGCGTTGAAGCCTGGTACTCAGCCGGGCGCCTCTGGCACCGTCGTGAACTGTTCTGACGTTGTTGGGGCTTCCGAGAAAACCGCTCAGCTCTCCTTTCCTGGGTTTGGTATCCGTGAAATTTCCAGGCCAGAACCCCCAGAAAGTCACTCCTTGGCACACTGTAAAGGATAAGATGCATCTGGTAAGGGAAGATGGAAGTTTCTAGTTTTTGAGGCTTATTTCCTCTTTCTTAAATCCAAAGAGGGAGCTGGGGCCAAAGCTCGTGAGGGCCTGGGCAGTCGGGCGAGGCCTTGCTGCAGCCCCTGCAGCTCGGGGCCCGGCGGCCGGCGTGTCCCCCGCGAGGGCTGCCCGGTGCCAGCTGGGCCTGGAGCCGTGCGGCCCGAGGTCGCCCTCCAAGGCGGGGGAAGGAGCCGGCTGGTGCTCGGGCAGGGGCCCCGCGTCCCGGGTGGGCCTGCCCCCGCGGACGGCCTGCCGCTGCGCCCTGCACCAGCCACCCCTCCTCTGTTGGACGCGCTGGTCTCTCCTGCTGGAGGGACGCTGCGACAAGCCTGTCCCACCGACGAACCCGGGGGCCCGAGCTGGCCGCGGCCCACCTGCCAGCACGGAAAGCACGCCTGGGCCGCGTTGTCCCCTGGCCGGGGAGGTCCCGGCTGCTGTGCCCGCCGCGGTGGGCCCAGGCCCGCGCTGGCCTCCGCCTCCACCGTCCTGAGCTCCCCGATCTCCCGCAGGGGCTCTCGTGGCCCCGGGCCCGAGGCGGCCGCCAGCGAGCAGGTGGTGCTGGGTGGCCGGCGCCCCGGGAGGCGGGGGTGGTGGCCCGGCCGCTGCCTTGGCTCTGGGCTCCCCGACCGTTGTCCCCCGCAAGCACGGAGGAGGGTGCCGGGGAGCAGGACGCCCGTGTCTCCCGGCTGCTCCGTCCTGGCGCCCTGCCTCCTGTGCCCCCTCGGCTGCGGCAGCCGTGGATCACCCACCAGCACACCCGCCCCTGCTCTCTCGGGGACGGCGGGCCGTGTCCACAACGGTCCGCTTCTCACCGCAGTTCTGGGCTTGACCCGTTTCTGCGGAGACCAGGCCGTGAAGTGTGTGTTGGGTCGCGACATCGGGATCCCAGAGTGTCAGGAAGAGCCGGAGACACTTGGGCGTTGAGCCGCAGCATGAGTAGTGGGGCTTTCAGCGTTTTTTTTTCTCTACCATAAAGCTAACTGTAGGCGTGAAATGGACTTGGGGCCATCAGGATGCTTTAGAACCGATGCTTTTCTCCGCGCGCAGTGTTGCAGCTCACGCCCTCTCTGTCTTACAGCTCAACAAGCAACAGCTGCAGCTGCTGAAAGACCGCTTCCAGGCCTTCCTCCACGGAGAGACCCAGATTGTGGCCGACGAGGCATTCTGCAACGCCGTGCGCAGTTACTACGAGGTAGGGCCGAGGAGCTCCGGTGCCCAGGGCTCCATCCTCCCCTAACAAGTCCCTGACCCTTCCCGTCCCCGGGAACTCCCCGGGAAGGCCGCGCGTTCGCAGCCTTTGCAGTTTGAAACTCTAATTCCACAGCCCGGTTTCCAGAGATAAACAGAACTGGAGATCAGTCACTTTTGAGGAGAAGCAAAATGTCGGGGAGACTCTCCTGGGGATGGCTGGTTGAGCTGAGAGGCGCCGGCTTTGGGTCCGCGCGTCTACGTGACCGTTTTTAACCAGGACGTCAGCAGTTGTGCCCTCGGGTTCCCCACGCTCTGTCCCGAGGGCTGGTCCCGGCTCCTCGCGGGATGAGTTGAATTCTGTTTCCGTCCTGGAGGAAGCATCCTGCCAGCTCCTTGCTGTGTTCTGGTTTCCTGGTGGTTCGTCAGGAGTTCGGATCACCCCCGAGCCCCGCGTCCCAAACTTGGTCGTTCACGGCCTCGGCGAGTTGCCCAGACTTCCCTTTTCATTCTGGGCGTTTCAGAGGCGCTGGGGCAACGCATTCCTTTGTGTCGGGCCGATGGTCGAGGTCTTTACCCGCAGGAGCGGGACGTGCCAACTCGTTAGACGCGTAGAAGGGCGATGTGGATGCAGAAGGTCAGAACCTGCCGACACGGGGGATCTCTTTGCGTGAATTACCAATTGCGTGATTGACGTGAGTCTCATGACAACAGGGACCTTGTCGGCCTGGATCTTGACTCAAAGTACCTTCGGCAGGAGACCTCACCAGGCTTGAGGATAGTATTTTTAGTATTTTATTGCCCCTAAAGTCAGTCTTGCAAGGTGAATTCTTGCCCCGGATCTTACCAGATGAAATACAAGGGCCTGTGCTAGTGTCAGATAATGTAAGAGGGGCCAGAAACCTGTGTTCAGGGTGAAGGAAATGTGGTTCAGGAAAGTAATTTGTGTAAAAAGATGTCATTTTATTTATTTTATTTTTTTAAAGATTTTATTTATTTATTCATAGAAAGAGAGAGAGAGAGAGAGAGAGGCAGAGGGAGAAGCAGGCTCCATGCAGGGAGCCCGAAGCGGGACTCGATCTCAGGTCTCCAAGATCACACCCCAGGCTGCAGGTGATGCCAAACCGCTGTGCCACCAGGGCTGCCCGAAAGATGTCATTTTAAAAATAGCCCATTTTTGGTTCGGGTGGATGTACCGCGGCCCCTGGGCACACTCACATTAGGGAATTGAAACCGTGTAAGGGGAATGTGTGGGGGCTTGCAGTACTCTGTCTTCCATTTGTGTGTGAGCCTAAAATTATCCAAAATAAGTATATTCTAAAATAATAAGCATATTAAAACCCACAACGTGGGGCGACTCAGTCCGTTAAACGTTGGACTCTGGATGTTTGGCTCAGCTCGTGATCTCCAGGTCCTGAGATCAAGCTCCGCGCTGGGCATGGAGCCTGCTTTAAGACTCTCTCCCTCTCCCCATCCTCCTCGTCCGCGTGTGCTCGTGCTTCCTCTAAAACCACACGTAAAACGTAAAACCCAACGTGACACGGCCACGCTTTCACAGAAGGCACACGTAAGCCGTGCCGGGGTGAAAACGCTGTGACCGTAACGAGCGTCCCCTTGGCATCGCACGTGGGGATCGCGTCCTCCTCTGCGTGCCGGACGGGGAAAGGTGGATAAACTGAGGCTCTCTGGTCTGGAACATAATGCGTGTAGGTCATTAGAAGGAGCAGGGGAGGCCGAACCTGGAGACGGGTTGGGTGGTGTTGCGTCCGGGAGGTGATCCCGGTGCAGCGGCAGGGCAGGGCGGGCTGGCGAGGACAGGTCCTGGAGCTCTGCCCTGGACGGTGACTGAGCATTTCAGGATCTGCGTCACCAGGACTCAGACTGTGTCCGCCCCGTAGGTGGCCAAGCGATGAGATGATGGTTTGCTGGGAGGACTAGGGAGAGTGGTGAGAAGTGGAGCGGCGGGCGGGCTGCCGGCCGAGGGTTTTCCAGTCTTCCCAGCGACTGTGTCCACCCTGTCGCTGCGCAGCCCCCGGCACCGTGTTACGGTCGGTGACCGTTAGTAACGTGTTCGTGGAGACCACGCTCCTGATTTACATTTGGGAGTCACTGCCCTCGGTTGGTGCTTGAGCTCTTGAATAAGGACATTTTGTGGATGGATGTGGGGGGAAACATTTGCTTCTCCATTTTTTTTTTCCTCCCGAGTCTTTTCCATTTATGGATCATAGTTTTCTATGCTTTGCGATGACCGTGCAGCGCAGGTGGTCCGTCTTGACTTTACGTGGTGTGTTTTATGGCTTAGTAAATACCTGAGTTTTTTCTTCCAGCGTCTCTGGTAGAGAGTTCAGATTTTACCCCCAACTTGCAGAGGCAGGAACTAATGCTCACAGGTGTGGAATGACTCGCCTGGTGCTATGTATTTGGTAAGCGTCTGAATTAAATTTGAATCTAGATTTTTTCAGACTCATCCTGATAAAGTGGTTTCACGGCTGCCTTCTTGAACGCACCAGTGTCAGGTGGTGTGCCCGGAGCACGCCGAAAAATATTTTCATTCCGTAGAATCAGCCTTTTAAACAGACTCCTCAATTTCATTCCTAAAATAAGAATTAGAATCTACACGGCTGATTAATAGCAGAGCTGAAAAAAATCTCTTTCCGCTAAAGCTTTTTGAAAAGTAGATTCTTGGGTTCCACTCAAGCCTGAGTCAGAATTCCTGAGGATGGAGCATCCGAATTTTGAACTTTTAGTCTCGGTGACTTCAAATCACCCTGTTTTGCAAAACATGTGGAACTAGATGTTATAATTACTGGAAAAGGTTTCCCCGAAGGAGCTACTGCGTGCCCCACCGCGTAGCAAAACATGCGTTCAGCAAATACTGGCTAAGTGAATGAGGATCGAAGCGCTCGTTTCTCTATGTAGAAATGGTGTATTTTGTTCATTCCTCTCCCCCCCACACACATCTTTTTTCTAAAAGTATTTTTCTGAAAGTATGGGATCTGTTTTGCTGTAACTGTTCTCATTCATGGTTTGCTTCTTCAGGGATTCCCAGCACGGTTGAGCTTCTGTGTTCTTGCTGGTTTAGAATCTGTGGTCCTGTGGTCTATCTTCTTACGTCCTTTGTTGGATATTTTGCTGGTAGCTAAATACGACTGTTTTCAACTGTTAATCATCTTATCAGTGGCAGCATTCTCATGCATTAAGTTTTGTAGCTTTTAGCTGTGGTGTCTGTCATTACCGTTAGAAATGGCCACAAAGAAACCTAGTAAGTGTGTATTACCAATAAAACAGTGTATCTTCGTGCTCTAGGAACACAAGTTCTCCCAAAGTCTGTAGGCTACTGATTTTTTTTAGCTTTTTAAGATTTTTTTTAGCTTTTTTAGCATTTAGCTAATATCATAAATGCTATTTTAATGATTTTATGACGTCTTTTCCAGCTCGATTGTATGTCTATTTTCTAAAGACAATTAAGAGTTACCTGGGTGTTCTTAATGGGTTTAACTTCAGATATTTGTTTTATGTCACTTTATCACTTGGGATCTCCATTATAGGACTTTAAAATTTTTTTTTTATTTATTCATTCATGAGAAACACAGAGAGAGGCAGAGACACAGGCAGAGGGAGAAGCAGGCTCCATGCCACGAGCCTGATGTGGGACTCGATCCCAGGACCCCAAGGTCACAGCCTGGGCCAAAGGCAAGCACCCAACCGCTGAGCCACCTGGGGATCCCCCTCCATTATAGGACTTAAAATACACTTTTCCTCTACGTTATTTGACTTAAAACATCTCTTCAAGGTACATTCGCTACCCTAAAAGGTAATTTCTTTCAACCAGATCAGGACAGGATTGGATTCTGGTAGTATGTGATGCCCTGTCCGGGGTGCGTTCACGTGCCTTTGTTTTAATAAGTACTTAGTGAGCACTATTCAGTATGATGTGTGTATTGTGACGGTAACAGTTTTTATTTGACAACGTAATCTTTATCGCATGCATTTTTTTAAGATATCATAAATTTGGCTTTAATGTCGGCCTGTAACGTACTAAGAATAAGAAGTCTGTTTTTGGTGAAATTTTACCAATCTTCGTCCCCATAAAGTCCAGCATAATCAGAAAAAAGGTGGACCCGAAGTCTAAACCGCCTAAGAAGGCAGCCACCATGGTACAGAGGGACCCGAATAGGGAAGGAAGTGGTAGGTAACATAGGTAGCTACCCAGTAAAAGTCAGCACCTGGAACCCTGACGGTGTTACGGCTGCTAAGTGGTTGTTAGATTCTGCTGTACTTTATTTGTATTGAAAATTTTTTCCTCCAGGAAAAAAATGTGTGTGTGTGTGTGTGTGTTAACAACCCCATAAGTAACTTCCTATCTGGAGGAAGACATGAAGTGGGCATGAATTCTACAAGTATTTGGCTTTTTCCTGGCTCTCTAGATGCATCACACACACGTTTTAGTTGAGGCAACTTCAGCTGATTCTGGGAATGGGGGAAACATCGGTCTTATTGCAACGTGATACTTTCCAACGTGTTCTTCCCCTCGGGTATCTGCTTGTTTCACAGAAATGAAGTGGACTTTTAAAAATGTAAACAAAGACAGTGTGATTCATAACAGATACCTGGGAAAGTAAATGTCCTTTCTCAGATTTCCAAAAGAATATGCAGATGTTTACTAGTTGCTTTTCAGCATAACAAACATTCAAGTTCTGTTAGCATGCAAAAAAAAAGTTGGAGTTTTTTCTTTTTTCTGGCTTTTGTTTTGTTTTGGTGGGTTGGCTTTGTTCACAGCTTTTCAGAGAAGGTGTGATTTTCTTATTTCAATTGTTTATGTTCTCTTCTGGTTTTGACAGATGGATGAGGGCTGCAGGGGTGTTTGGTGTTTAAGAAATTGCCAAAAATGTATTGACATTAGTCTCTCTCCACCATCACCACCACCATTTGCTTTTCAGATTTTCTACTTGTTAATAAGACAGAATGAGGGACGCCTGGGTGGCTCAGCGATTGAGCCTCTGCCTTCGGCCCAGGGCGTGACCCCGGGGTCCTGGGATCGAGTCCCGCATCGGGGTCCCCGCAGGGAGCCTCCTCTTCCCTCTGCCTGTGTCTCTGCCTCTCTCTCTCTGTGTCTCATGGATAAATAAATAAAGTTCTTTTTTTTAAAAGGCATAATAAGAATTATTTCACTAAACTGAGCTTTTTTCAGTGTTTCTCAAATTTCATATAAATTGAAAAATTTCATCTCAAAATACATTGAACTCTAATTTTGACCCTTTCATTGCATACTGTAATTTAAAAAAAACATTTTTGAATTCTGGGACTCAGGAAATTTCTACTTTATTAAAGAACACTTTTAAGTAGAATATTGTTAGGGAATTAAATAACGAAGGAAATTTGCTATCCTAAAACTGTTAGAGAAAATACAATATTTTAAAAAGAGGAAAACAAATATCACCTTTGATTCCACAACCTGTAACTCCTTTTAACAGTTTAGTATTGCTCTTTAGCACATGTGAAATTGAAATTATTTGAATTTTTAAAAATACTGTGTCATGAACATTCTGTAACAGCAAATGTCCTCCATAATCATGGCTTTGAATAGCTGCACGATAGACTATTAATTTAAAAAAAAAAAAAACCGACTCTAATTCTGTTTAATTTCCTTCTTGTTAGACATTTAAACTTTTCCATTTTTAGCTACAAAAATGCTGACATGGTCATTCATGCTCCTTTACTTCTGCATGTGCATTACCAGCTGACCTGAAATGAGCACTATTTACTTTTTTTTTTTTTCTTTTTTTCTTTTTCTTTTTTTTTTTACTGTTTACTCTTTATACGGGTCACTAAACCGCCCTCAGCAAAGGCACTAATGTTTATGGTACTAAAACTCGGAGAGTGCCATTTTTTCCCTCCACACTGGTGTTAATGTAAAATAAATGCCAACTCTTAGGGTCACTGGCTTCTAGTTGTAGGGAAGCTTAACACTCCGTACTGGTCATTCCTGGTTCTTTGTGAGTTACCTGTTCATATGCTTTGCCCATGTCTCCATCTGAAAGTTCCTTGAAACTATGGTTTATAGGCCTACCTGGGTGGCTCAGGTGGTTAAGCATCAGGTCACGGGTTCCTCCTCTGCACGCGGCCTCTTGCTCAGCAAGGAGTCTACTTGGGATTCCTTCCCTCCCCGGCTCCATCTCATGCACGCTCACGTGCGCACGCTCTCAAAGATCCTAAAAAATATATATATACTGATTTATACGTGTTCTTTATACACCAAGACGACTACTAACCCTTTTCTGTGCGGTGGTTCCTCCACTTCCTGGTCTGGTGGATTGAAAGACATGTTCACACCCCAGATAGGGGCTGCACCCCGTTCTGTGTGCTTTGAATTCTCTGGTTCAGAAACCATGGGTGGCGGCGCTTCCCCCTGGCGCTTCCACTCGCCTCCACCTTCCAGCGCCCACCCGTCTTGCGTTGGTGGCCCTGTGAGTAGAGAGCCGATGGTTGGTGCAAGTCCTGTCCTAGCTGTGGACCTGCTGCTTCATCCGCTGGAGGCGGGAGAGAATCTCAGACTCCTTGTAATTGCACGAGTCTCTGAACGGTAGTTCGTGTCTTGCGACTCCTCCTTCCTTTGTCCTGTATGGTCTCGCGTCTCACCCAAGATGGAAGGAACAAAGGAGCATGGCTTGATGCTGTAGTAATAGGAGGAATTTCTGGGCTGCGGTTTTGGATGTTTATACACACCTATTAAAACTGTGTCGGACCCCAGGGAGCTTCATTCAGCCTCTTCTCCCACGGGAATTAGGGAGGGATCTGTTCCAGCTTCCTGGGACCGGCAGTCAGTGCTGCATCCTTCCTTTTACCTTTTGCTTTCCTGGATATTTTACCCCAAATCAAAGTATGTGCTTAAAAATTAAGTGCAGGGGCGTCCGGCCGGCTCAGTCAGCAGCAGAGCACGTGACCCGTAATCTCGGGGTTGTGAGTTCAAGCCCCACGCTGGGTGCAGAGCTTCCTTCTAGAGGGTTCACCTCAAGGGTCGACCTACTGTGATGGTCCAGGCAGGGGTGACAGTGACATCAGGCCTGGAACGAGAGCCCTGGAGATAAAGACCCGCGGAACGATGGGGATATATTTGGTGGTTAGAGATGAGCCTCTGGCCTTGATTGTGTTGACCTCAGTGATAAAATTCGACCTTGTGTTGACCTCAGTGATAAAATTCAGTTACTCATAATCAAAGAAAAGCAGTCGCTTAATATTTGATTTTTCAAATCTGAGAACCTTTTCATGGACTTTTAATTACTCTTTTTTAGAATTGACATGCACAACCCGAGTGTTACTTTCTCTTGCGTGTGCCAACTCCACGGAGAGAGGCTGAGAGGTCCACATTCACATATTTTGATGAAAATTTCTTTATCCTTTTACTTTGGGATAGAAAGATTTACTTTTCCTATTCCGAGGGATGTTTGACCCATCAAAATTTTTCAAGGTTTGAAATACCGCCCTGGAAAGGGCCTAGTTTTTCACAGTGCATTGGTGATTGCTGAGTAAGCCAAGACCGGCAGCCTGGGGCGGGAGGGTCTGAAACGAGGTCAGCACACCCGGAGATGAAATCGTAGCCGGGAATGCGGGCCGAGGTTTTGAATTTGCATCGAGCTCTGCAGATCACATCGGGTCTGTCATTTTCGGTGTCTGTGGTCTCATTTCACATCACGTTTTCTTGGGTCGGAAGGCTGGCACTTGCAGGTGGGCGTCTGCAGGAGTGTAGCAGACGTGTGGTCGCGGCCGGGGCTCCCGTTGCTGTTTGGGGCAGAGGCGGCGCTGCCCGTCGCTGTGTTTGCGGGGTTGGCCTCCTGCCTGACGGCGTCCCTTTGGGGTGAGGGAGGCTCCGGACTTTCTTGCTGGCCGGCAGCTGAGGGAGTCACCTGGAGTGTTTTCCTCCTCTTCACCTGATCTGGGAAGGACCTGGTGGGTTTTCCGGACCCCCACGCGGCGGCCGAGGCGGGGGTGCGCCCTGCGTCTGCGCTCTCCTCTCCTCCTGCCCCCGACGGCCTTGGGCGGGGCGGGCTGGGCCGTGTCCCACGGCCGCGGCCTCCCTCGGGGCTCCCGGGGCCGGGTCAGCGCCGCCTCAGCCCCTCGGCCCGGGCGCCCGGGGTCCCCTGCCAGCGGCACCGGTGGGCCTGTCCCGGGCTCGGGCTCCCGCGTGGCAGGGTCGTCTCCGGGGTGATGGGCCCGCGAGCCCGAGTCCTTGGCTCCTCAGGGCCGTGCTGGCGGCTGGGTGTTGGGCGGCAGCCCCGCGGTACGGGTCCGTGGCCCTCCCGGGCGTGGGTGACCCCTGGACGTGCTTGGGTGACCGGTTCCCCGAGGCCGGTGGTGCACGGGCCACGTGAGGGTGCCCCGAGGTCGGCGCGCTCCCCGCTGCCAGGCCAGCCTTGCGCCATCGGGCTGCTGGTGGGAGGCGGCCGTCCCGTCGCCGGTGCCCCGGGGCTCAGGCATCCCCCGTCCCGGGGCCACGCCCGTCCTCGCCGGTGTCCCGAGAAGCGGATGGCGGAGCCCTTGCCCCGCACAGGGCGTGACACCGGGGAGCGCTGGCCGCAGCCCTCCCCCGCCTTCCCGTGCCACCTCGGCCGCCCGGCCCGTCGCCCGCAGAGCCCGCGGCGCCACGGCCCCCACCGTCGGGCGCTCGAGGCCGAGGCCGAGGTGCGCCGCGCGGCCGCCTGTGGGGTGGGCGAGGGGAGCTTCGTCTCAGCGGCTCACCTGCCTTCAAAGCAGCTTCATTCTCCGGCGGAGGACAGCGGCCTGGACGCCCTGCCGGCCGCTCACGAGGGCCTGCCGTGCGCCGGAGGCCGGGACAGAGTCGCTGTGCGCGCGTCGGCTGTCACCAGCACCGCGAGGTGCCGCCCGCTGTGCGCTCGGGCCGGGGTACGGGCGCTGCCCCGCGAGCGCAGCCGTCCCGGCGGGAGGCCCCTGGAGCGCACAGGCCGAGGAGCTGCGGTGAGTCTGGGCGCTCGGCCCCGTGAGCTCAGGCGAGCGTCAGGCCTTCCGTTCACCGGCCTCCGGCCCAAACGTGGCATCTGCCTCCGCGGCGAAGGCGGCCGCAGGGCGCAGGAGCGCTGGTCACCCAGCCCGGCGCGGCTTTGCTTCGCTTTTGCTCCTGACTCCAGCTCTGGTTGCCTAAGCCCCGCGCTTGGCTCCGGGAGTAGGACTCAGGGCCTCGAGAACACACGCGGCTTCGTGGCACATAGTTGACTGCAGCGCACTCGAAATGCCGCGCGGGTTCGTGAGCTGCGCAGACACGCCAGACCTCGTGTTAATGAGTCGCCAGGTGCACGTGAATCCCTACAGCACACATTTGGTTTTTTTGTTTTTTTTTTTTTTAAGATTTTCTCTATTTATTCAAGAGACATAGAGGCAGAGACACAGGCAGAGGGAGAAGCAGGCTCCACGCAGGGAGCCCAAGGCGGGACTCGATCCCGGGACCCTGGGGTTACGCCCTAAGCCAGGGGCAGACACCCAGCCTCTGACCCACCCAGGCGTCCCCACACATTTGTTTGTAAAAATATTTTTGTAATTCTTTCAGCAAAACTGCTTTCCTTCATAATCTTATGAATCTGTGTCTCAAAACACGACCCTGGGAAGGGATTCAGAGGCTTTGCCCACAGCCCGAAAGGCTCCTGTCCCCGGAATGGTTGGAATCTGACTCGCAGGACGTGCGAAGGCCTCGTCACAGGGAAAACAGAGTTGAAAGCTCAAGGGGGAAAGGCAGGCAGAGACAACGGTGCTTCGTTTCCGTGGTGGAGACGCGGGTTTCACGCCCTTTATCCTCGTGACTCCTCCCCACTGCGTTTTCTTCATCTGTAAAACGGTGACGAGGCACCTACCTCCCAGGATCATTGACGATTAAACCAATTAATGATTTTTAATTGCTAAGCACGGCGCGAAACGTGCACGGCTCTTACTACCTGGAGCGTCGCTTTCCCAGAAGTACCTGCCATGTGTTTTGCCCAGTTCAGCACTTAATCCGTGTGACCGTGTGGCTGCCGCCTAATGGGAAGCTCGCCGGGAGCAGGACCCCGAGGCCTCGTGCTGCTGAACATTTAGACGCCACGTAATCGGTTTGGAATTGAGTAGCTCACCCGATAAGCACTTACTGAAGCGCTGATCGGGATCTGTCTTAAGTCCTGGCAAGAGAAGGGCGAGAACGGCGGGGTCCCTGGACCCCGGAGTCCGGGTGGTGGGCAGGGGATGCGCGGGCCTGCGGGAGACACGGACACGCGGTGCCAAGGACTAGGGCGGCTCCTCGACGGCCCTCGAGCCTCCCACACAGGCCCAAGCCGACCCGGGCGGCTGGCGGCGCCCTCGACGTGAGAACATCGCGCCCGTGAGGTTGACGTCCCGTGAGCATCTCCCGACCGGGAGGAGCTGGGGCAGGCTGGGCCGTCACGGCGCGTGGCACGGAGGGCAGTGCAAAGGGTGCCTTGCCCATGGGCCCCGAAGCGCCGATGGCTTGACAGAGCGTGTCCTCCGGAGGCGCCGCTGACTAGTCAGACCGGGCGTCCCTGCCGCGTGTTTCAGGCCCGCGAGTCGCAGGACGGTCCAGCCGTCGGGCCAGAGTCACACGTGCTCCACTGTGTAGCGTGTGGACCGAGGCACACGGTTTACAGGGGGTGAGGTAGAGGATCCGGAAGGTTCCTCGTGCGATGGGGACACACGCTTGTCCCATGCCTTACGCTCTCTCCGTGTCCGGGTCCGTTTAGGCGTGTGCGGTTTGATAGCATTGATGCTGCGTGTCCGCGTCCCCACCTGCGTCCCCAGGTGTTGGCGCGTCTGCCTGAATCACGTTCAGCAGGGGACGCACTCCCGATTCTTCGGTGACTTGGTGTCCTCCTGGCGGCGCGCATTTATTATCTCCCGAGCGGCTGACACTGGCTCGCTGGGCGGGACGCCCTCGGAGCCACACTCGGATTCGCCTCGACTCCCTCCAGCCGCCCCCGCTGACCACGTGCCGTCGGAGCGGCCCTCTGCTAAGGTAGGGGACTGAGTGCGGGTGCCAGCCTGACGTCTGGGCAGCATCTTGGTGGTCGTAGTTGTCGGGTGCAAGAGCTCCTTTTTGTCCCGAGACGGGAGGTACAGGTTTTCACTTTTTATTTATTTTTTACTTGTTTTATTTATTTTATTTTTACGTTTTTATCTTTTAAATCACAACAAATATTTGCGGAGAGAATCTTTCTTTCCCTGATGGCCTTTAATCTTTACATGATTTTTTGATAAAACGGTAAGCGATGATTTTCTACCTTTGTGATATTTTTTTTCCGTCACCTTGGACTATATTTTATCCTTCGTATGCTGCCGGGTTTTTAGCTCGACTAGTTTTTTTTTTTTTTTTTTTTCTGTTCTGAAAACGTCTATGTCACATAGGCCAGGATGGGAGGGAAACCCCCCTGTGCTGTACTTCCCTCATGAAACCGCACGCACCTCTAGCGGAGCCGGGGTCGGCGTTCGAGCGTGAGCGCTGTAGATGCACGATGAAGGGTCCTTCCAGAGCCCGCGCGCCGTGGAGACTTCACCTCTGCGCCCTGCATGTTGGGAAGAACAAGTGGGACCAGCTTCTCCTCCTCTTTCTGTGCCCGGTAGCCTTGGTGTTGAAGACTGGCAGGGCTGGGGGCGGCGTGAACTTGGTCGCCCTTGGGTCCTCGCCTCATGGAGACAGTAGATGGCTTGCACGAGCTGGGGAGCCGAGGGGACACGGCCCGCCGGCCCCACCTCCGTCGGGCTGCCCTTCCCCCCCGGCCCCCTCGGCTGCCTTCCTCCCTGCCTGGCCCTCCTCCTCCCACGCTCGGAGGCCTTGGCTCCACGACCTTGGTTCTTCCCACGGATGCAAATGGGGCAGAGTCCTTAGAACAGAGGAATTGGTACGCTGGCTTCTCTTTTTGTTTTTTTGTTTTTTCCTCCACCTCTTCAAAATCCATACGCTTGGGCCAGCGTCGGGGAGCCGTCCCTGAAGGTTGTACTGTTGAAACAGGACGTGGCAGGTGATTATTGTAGATGCAGCAGGTTGGAGGTGGAAGCGAGAGCGAATGCGCCCTGACCGTAGGTTCTCCGTCAAGTTCTGTGTGAGAAATGAGTTTGTTTGCTTCTGCTCCCTGCCGTGTCGCGGGTGTGGTCAACTCCTTGGCTCCCCACGCTGTCCTGACGGGGTAGAGTCCTTGGCTCTCGGCTCCTTTCTCTGATCCACGGTGTTTCCTCTCTTCTCCTAAGTGCTGTGGTGCTTGGGTCACACGGGGACCTGCTTGGGTTCCCTGCTGGCTGATAGCGTTGCCGTAGTCCATTCAGGCTGCTAGACTAGAACAGAACACGCAGGGGCAACCCGTAAACAGCAGAAACGTGTTTCTCGATGTTGCAGAGCCTGGGATGCCCCGAGGTCGTAGTTCTGGCAGAGTCAGTGCGTGGCTGGCAAGGAGCTACTTCTGGCTCGTCCACCGTGCTTTCTTCCCGTGTTTCTGTAGGTGCAAGGGGCTAGGGGGATCCACGGAGTCTTTTTCACAAGAGCCCTGATCTCATTCGTGAGGGCTCACCCCTCAGGACTTAAGCGTCTTCCAGAGGCCCCACCTCCTAATACCTAGGATTTCAGCCTAGGAATCTGGGGGGACACAAGCCCTCAAAGCACAGCACCTCGTTTCACTAAACTTCCTCATCTGTACTTGACTCATCAGCGAAGGGGGGAGAAGCTGGAGTTGCCCGAAGATCACACGTGCATCTTGCTTTCCATTGTCCTGCATCCTGTTGGCTCTTTCCACCCTCCTGGATCTGGAGAACGCTACTGTCCTGCAGGACTGAGCTCCCCATACCGTATCTTGTAGGTGACCCTCCCTCCTCTCCCCCTCCTCCTCTTCCTCCTCCTCCTCCTCCTCCTCCTCTCCGTCCTTTGTCCCCCTTATCCTCTCACATGACTTTTCCACGTGAGAAGATCTATAGATGCGTAGGGATATGATGGGCAGCGTGGACATGATGGTCCTGGTGGTCAGACTAAGGTGCAAGGACTGAATTGCGTAATGACGGTCACGTAAGCTACACAAAGTTTCTACCTTAGTAAACCCTAAATGTGCACTGAAAAAGAATGTGGCACATACTACAGATAGATAGTATTCCGGTACTTTCTGCCCAGCAATTTTACTGCATGAGGAAAATGATCATCCTCTGCACAGTGCAGTCTTGAATTCAAGGCCCTTGAGCGAGAAGATGGTGAGATTTCAGTTGCTGAGTGTTGTATGAGATTTTCTGTAGTATGAGATTTTCTGTAGTGGAGTGTTTTTATTCTTTATTATCTTAATGCTACTTCATTATTGTTAACTTTAGGGTATAAAAATTAATTACTTTTTCATTCATAAGATAACCTCCATATGGAAAAATCTAAGTATTATCTGGAAGCCAATTTATAGTCTCATTGGGAGAAAAAGTTTTTGCCACTTTTTGTCATGTTCTTTACAATCTTTGTAGAAAGTTTTTACGTGGTCGTACCCATTTAGTATTTTCAATTAAAAATTTAAAAACTTAATCCACAAAAACTACTTATGGTCTGTTTTTTTTTTTTTTAAATTTAATTTATTTATGGTAGTCACACAGAGAGAGAGAGAGAGAGAGAGAGAGAGAGAGGCAGAGACACAGGCAGAGGGAGAAGCAGGCTCCATGCACCGGGAGCCCGACGTGGGATTCGATCCCGGGTCTCCAGGATCGCGCCCTGGACCAAAGGCAGGCGCTAAACCGCTGTGCCACCCAGGGATCCTGGTCTGTTGTTTTAAAAAAAAGTCTTTGTGCCTTTGGGACACCTGGTTGGCTCAGTCTGTGATGCGTCCAACTCAGGGTTTTGGCTCAGGTCATGATCTTGAGGTCATGAGATCGAGCCCCGTGTCGGGCTCCATGCTGGTCATAGACCCTGCCTGACAGTTTCTGTCTCTTCCTCGGCCCCTGGCCCCCTGCTTGTGCATGCGCTCTCCAAAAGAGAAAAATAAACTGTCTTTGTACCTTCAACTTACACATTTTTGAAGTTGCCAGACTATTGAGGCATTGCTACTAAATATGTCCATTTTTGTTTGTTTGTGGGACCAGACAGAGGAGAGGAGAACATTTCCTAATTAGGTTCTTGACAGGCTATTTGGGAAGTTAATGCAAGTGGTAAAAAGTGATAGGTGATGCCAGATACGAAAATAAACTGGGAATGTGTCGTATCCTCAGTTGAGAAGCATTGACTGTACGGAAGAGTTAAAAGGAGAGAGGATTTGCACCACAAGACGATCTTTGTTTTGTCCTTTAGCTCATTATGAATTTCCCTTCAGTGGCAAATGTTGTTGGTGATGAAAAGTCAGACACAACACGTGTGTGTTACAACGTCCACATTGAGCTTTCTTGCCGTCGTAGTGAGACGCCTGTTGACATTTCACAGAAACTGAACCTTCTGCGTGGTGTCGAGTGGCTGTAAATAGACACATGCTACTTCAGGCTTGTCTCATGTGAGTGTGTTGCAAACGTTGTGGGACCCAGGAAATTTAACAAAACTCCCCTACCCCTGGACAAGCAGAGCAGGACTGAATCCATTGTGTGCTGCACCCGCCACCTCCCGTATGACCCCCACAGGACCTGCTTATTGCTTAAGGCGCTGCCTCACCCTAGTCAAGCCGCTGGGCACACTCTAATGGGAAATCGGCTCATAACAATGTAACCCCGCCTTGTGCCCGCCAAAACTGTGACCTGATTCTGACCAAAATAATAGGCCAGCTCAAGTGGATACTATAGGGTAAAATGTAATTCAATCGGGCACCTGCGTGTGGACCTACATGACTGCAACTTTCTGCGTATGTTACAATCTCATGGGCCACTGGCCCTATAAAGCTGCTACGCCTCTTAGTCTCAGGGTCCAAGTCCCTGCTCCGCTGTGTCGGGTGCACTTGGACCCAAGCTCGAGCTTGTAATAAACCCTCGTGTGTTTGCATCGGTGTCGGCTCCTTGGTGGAAGGCCCGCCCCTGCCCCCCGGCCTCGCCTGCAGAAGGTCGCGCCACATCCCTGGAGCAGCGCCTGGCCGTCGAGCACTGCGGGTCGGGTGTAGACAGGTTAAAGGGAACCGCTGGGAGTCGTCATCGCCACCCAGGAGGCGAGCCTCCGCTGCCCTGCCAAGGGGCGGCAGGATCTTCAGCAGCCCCCTGACGTCCCGGCGTGGATGCCCGAGTGGCAGGCCCCCGGGTCACATCAGCGCTGCTGCTGTGGGCGGGAGAGCATCTAGGAAGCACTGCAGCCAAGGCCTGTTTTTCCCCTAAACCTTTAGCCTTTGCTTTTCTGTCTTTGCTGTGGTTTTTGCAGAATGTACCACTGCCTCAGTGACTGCCGTGTCGCGGAGTCCGGGTGTTGAATTCTGTAGACAACAGCCTCAAAGAGTAAACTTGAACGTAGTAAACCTACAACCAAACCAGCAAAGAAGCCAGCACTAAAGTCTGGTTGTAGGAGACTTGGGCACGGCCACCAAGATCAGTGAGGAGGCGCCCGTAGCACGGTCGTAGTTCAGTTGGGTTTTGGCTGCTTTGGACAGGCCGGGCCGATGAATCTGGAGACTTCTATGAAGCGATATTTCTGTTGGAGAAGTTGAAGAAATAGAAAGCCCGGATGAACTGCTGTTTGTTCATGAAGATAGTGAAGTGATGAGTCTGTTCGACCAAGACCCTGGGCTCAAATACTTTTACCACCCCTTCAAGGAAAAATAATTTCTCAATAAGAACTGTTCTGGAAATTAGAAGGAGTGCTTGGTTCTCTTTGTACAGTATCTTTGTACAAACCAATCTTGGAAAAAGATAAGAACAGAAAACCAAAGAGCAGTGTTTTTACATGGATACAAAGATCCTTGATCGAATATCAGGAAATACATTTCAGTGCTCTGTGTGTCCTGCAGCACGTGATGCCCTGAGCGGATGAATCAGGATTAAAACTGTTAATACCATACTGAGAAAAGAGATCATGATTATGTTAATGTAACAGAAATGGCATTATTACAATTCAACATGGGTTCAAGATAAAAAATGGGCACTAAAAAAGCTCTTGAATTTCAGATTATTCACAGAAAGTATTCCTCAGCCATTAGAAACGACAAATACCCACCATTTGCTTCGACGTGGATGGACCTGGAGGGTATGATGCTGAGTGAAGTGAGTCAGTCGGAGAAGGACAAACATTATATGGTCTCATTCATTTGGGGAATATTAAAAATAGTGAAAGGAAATGAAGGGGAAAGGAGGGAAAATGAGTGGGAAATGTCAGAAAGGGAGACAGATCATGAGAGACTCCTAACTCTGGGAAACGAACTAGGGGCAGTGGGTGGGGGTTGGGGTGACTGGGTGACGGGCACTGAGGTGGGCATTTGACAGGATGACCACTGGGTGTGATGCTATATGTTGGCAAATTGAACACCAATAAAAAATAAGTTAAAAAAATAAACTCAAATTATAATACCATAAAAAAAAAAGAAAGTCTCCTAGTTAACCAAGACTTTGAAGTTTTCCAAAGAAAATCAGGAGTAAGACAAGGAAGGATGTCACCCTGACTATCCAATGTGAAGTCCTGGCCACTGAAAGTGAGAAAAGAGTCCTTAAACTTGTAAACTGTCCCCAGTTGCAGGTGCTGTTTCCTGCCTAGACCATTTCAGGAGGAGCCGTAGGGAACCTGCTGGAACAGAGGACTTCGGGGTTGCCGGAGGAAAACTAGGCAGACCTACAGAAAACAGTCTTTTACTTCTTAACCGGGAAGATGGCAGGAGAAGAAAATCCTTCTCAAACATAAAGTACTCGTGAGACACAGATCCAGCCAAATGCTGTACGGCTCCAGGGGAGGAGAAATAGTAGAAAATCTCACTGAACGTAGAGAACACGTTTCTGGTTGGGGAGATCGGCCGCCAGCTCGTCCGTGAGTCGGGCAGGCAGTGCAGTCACACCCCCAGCAGGCCTCCTGCTGTGTCTGCTGTTCCTTGATACGGATCGTGAAACTACACGGAGAAGCAGGGGATCCGGAGTAGCCAAGGTTTTGTAGGAGAAGAGGCGTGGCGCAGGGGTCGTGCCCTGCCAGGGGCAGGGGGTGGAAGCGGGAGGGCCTGTTTGCTCCCCCGCTGTCAGTGCTGCCGTAACGGGTCCTACGTAAACCTGCGCGTGGATGTACGCTCGCTGGGCTCCCAAGGGGCGTTACAGACTTTTAATGAAATGATGGACTGATGAATAAACATCGCCAGGATAATCGGCCTCCCATAGGGAGCTAACTACTGGCATCTGTCCTCACACTCTGCACAAATACATTCTAGACATTAAATACATGTGCAAAAAGCAAGAACTTTGAGGAAAATGTAGGCAAAAGTAGAAAGGATGGCAGGTTTTTTAAGCCAAAGAAGGCACAAGCCATAAATGATTAGAAAAAAAAATTTTTTTTTTTCTAAAAGCAGAAATATTTCACAGGACAAGACAAAGTGGCAGGGAAGGGGGGTGGTTATAAAACAGATGGTATTACAGCCAACAAGCCTATAATGCACGTAGCCTTAATACCTGAAATACATATATAACTGCCCTATGTCTGTATGGAAAAGCAAACAGTCTCTGAGCAGAATGAGTAAAGAATATGAATAACAGGGGCGCCCAGGGGGCTCCGTGGTTCAGCGTCTGCCTTCAGCCGAAGCCATGACCCAGGGTCCTGGGATCGAGTCCCACATCGGGCTCGCAGGGAGCCTGCTTCTCCCTCTGCCTGTGTGTCTGCCTCTCTCTTTCTGTGTGTGTCTCCCGTGAATAAAAAAATAAAATCTTAAAATATGAATAACAATTCAAAATATAGGAGATCCTACTGGTTAATAAACTGGAATACTTTCATGTGGCTGCTGTAATAGTTGCTACAAAATGACTTCTATTCATTCTCCTAGTTTGGGAGGTTAGACATCTGAAATCAAGATGTGAGCGAGGTCCATTCTCTCGGGTCTAGGGGAGACTCCTCCAAAGCTGCTCCCCGCTGCTGGTGTCTTTGGGCGTTGTCTTCCCGACCCCTTGGATCCCGTTATTCCAGAGTCGACCTCCATCTGAACGTGGGCGCCTTCGATCCTTCCTGCCACACCTTCTTGTGTCCCATAAGGACACTTATCCTTGGATTTGGACCCACCTGAAAATTGAAGATGATTTCAAGATCCTTAATTTTATTTATTTTTATTTATTTATTTATTTTTAAAGATTTATTTATTTATTTATGATAGACATAGAGAAAGAGAGAGAGGCAGAGACACAGGAGGAGGGAGAAGCAGGCTCCATGCAGGGAGCCCGATGTGGGACTCAATCCCGGGACTCCAGGACCATGCCCTGGGCCAAAGGCAGGCGTGAAACCGCTGAGCCACCCAGGGATCCCCGAAGATCCTTAATTTTATCTGCAAAGACTGTCTTCAAGAAAACTAACATTCATAAGCTCCAGGGACTTGACATGGATATCAAATATATCCTGGAGCAGTTGGACCCACTACAAAATCAAGAGATGATTAACATCCTACTAATCAAGGATATTCAGATTAAAATGAGATACTGTTTGTCTTTTAGTTTTACAAACTTGGAAAAATGAAATTTTAATAAGGATATAGGGGAATGAGTATATACATGCTTCTGGCTGAAGCTGTGAATCTTCGTAAGCACTCCGTAGTGCCTGTATCTTTTGACCTGGAAATTGAACTTCCAGGATATACTTTAGAGAAAGCTGAGCACAAGGAAGCTCATAAAGGAAGGTCCGTTGTGACATTATTTGAGATATTAAGAAGTGAAAACAGCTCAAATACCAATAAACGAGTGAGTAAGTACAAAGCATGACATCCATACAGTAGAATGCAATAAAATTGGTAAATCTTGAAGACAATGATCGAAAAAGTTGCAAAAACAGTTTGTATAGTTCTATTTATATAATCTTATTATATGTAGTGTGATTTTTTTTCTATTTCTATAAATAGATGCACATAAAGCTTCCTGAAATTAATACCACATTTCAGAATAAGGTTTATCTGGATGGCATATAAAGGGCTTCTAATTCATTTTTCTTAGGAACAAACACTGTAGTGGGGTGCATGGTGTTCTTCCAAATTCAGATCCTTTAGAACCTTAGAATGTGACTTTGTTTGGAAACACTATTTTGCAGAAGGTGAGGCATACAGGAGTAGAGTGTGCTCTACTTAGAGCATCCTTGTGTCCTCATAAGAGGAGAAAAAGGAGCTACGGCAGAGAGAACACCCACGAAGATAAACAGGGCAGACCTGGGAGTGGCCGGTTCGTACCAAGGCACTGAGGGTTGTGGGGAACCCCCAGAATGTGGAAGAAAGCGTGGACCAGGTTCCCTTTGAGCTTGCAGGAGGAGCCAGTCCTGCCAATCCCTTGATTCTCTACGTCTAGCTTCCAGAACTATGAGGAAGAAGAAAATCCTATTGCAAGCCTTGCAGTCTGTGGCATTGTGTTACGTAGTTCAAGGAACTGAATGTGTCTCGGGTGTTAAGATTCGTTGAAGTTGCGTGACGAGTGCACGAGCGTTCTAAAATTCTAGCTCTTTAAAATCTTGCATCTTAAGATACTCAAAAGCAAACAACCCCCCACTAATTTGAAGTTCCTATGATTAACCTTTTTGATGTTGTTGAAGCACAAAATACATGAGTCCATAATTGTCGAAATGAGCGGTGCTCCAAATACGACAGATGGAATCATGGCTGATACTCCTGGTAAAACCCCTGCAGTATGTTTCCTATGGTCCATTAAGATTTTTAATATATATTTTTTAGATTTTATTTATTTACTCATGAGAGACACAGAGAGAGAGCGAGCGAGCAAGCAGAGACACAGGCAGAGGGAGAAGCAGGCTCCATGCAGGGAGCCCGACGTGGGACCCGATCCCGGGACTCCAGGATCACACCCTGGGCCGAAGGCAGGGGCTAAACCACTGAACTGCCCAGGGATCCCCAAGATTTTTTTCCCAAGATTTTTAATATTAAAGTGGGGGACAAACTCAACATCAGAAGAAGATGCTTGGCCGGTATCCACTATGGGAAACAATGATGCATCTCAACCTAGTTATTAAAAAAAGTAATTGGGCTCTGAGACATTCAGATGGACTTTGGGGTCAAATCCTGATGCATCTACTTAACTAATTCTATGGTATTTAAGAGATTGTGGCTTGGTTTCGGTTTTCTCCTTCATAGCATGGAGATTCTGAATAATATGAACTGCATTGTGAATAGTCAAATATATAAAGTGCTAACCACCAACATTCGGTAAAAACTCAGATTGAAGTTTGTGTTACTGCTCACAGCAAGAACATGATAAATCACTATAATTCAACAAGTTATAGAAGTACGATGGTTGAAATACTAGCTAGAACGGTTGGTATCGATACTACAGTAATAACCTTGAGGGTCCTTTTTTATTCCTGTATGTGGCAGTAGGTTTTGTCTAACTTGCTCTCAATCTGTCTCACACTCGGCCCATCTTGCATGTTTTTGAGACACAAATGTAAAAAACCCACAAGTTTTGTGACTGTCTTCCCAGTTTTTCAGGGATTCTTTCCATAATTGTTTAACCTAAGGCTCTACTTCTGGTTTCATTTTATTCCATGATTGATGAAAGCGTTAAATTTACCAAAGAATTTAAAAGGAAAAAGTGAGATGCAGAAAACTGAGTTAAAAATAAAACAAGTAGAAATAATTCAAAAAGTTGTAGAGGATAGAAACTGTGAACCTAATAGAGTTGGAAATAAAGACACTGTCACGTATTATTTTCAGGTTAACTGTCATTTTTCCTCCTTTTTGAAGTTTTACCCCCCATTTCATATTACCCCCAACCTCTCCTGTGCTAACCATCTATTTGTTCTCATGTAGTTAAGTCTGTGTCTTGGTTTCTTTTTTTTTTTTTTTTTTTGGCCCTCTTTGCTCAATTTGTTTCTTATATTCCACATCAGTGAAATCAGATGGTATTTCTCACTTATTTCTCCATCCGTGTCATTTTATTTTTATGAAATTTTATGATTAAAGGTTTTAATTTATTTGACAGAAGAGTGTGTGCGAGCATGTGTGCAGAAGCAGGAGGAGCAGGGGGAGAAACAGGTTTCCCGCTGAGCAGGGAGCCCAACACAGGGCTGGATCCCAGCACCCTGGGACCATGACCTGAGCCAGAGGCAGATGCCTCACGGACTGGACCACCCAGGGGCCCTCCTCTGTGTCTTTTTAAATGGCCAGATTTTATTCTTTTTTTTTTTTTTTTATGACTGAGTACTATCCCATTGTGCGTGTGCATACATGTACGCATGCCACATCTTTATCAATTGATGGGACACTTGTGCTGCTTCTGTATCTTGGCTGGTATAAAAAAAAATGCTGCTATGAATACCAGGGTGCCTGTACCCCCTTTGATTAGTGTTCTTGTAGCTTTGGTAAATATCCAGTAGCGTGATTGCTGGATAGTGGGGTAGTTCTGTTCTGAAGTTTTTGAGGAACCTCCATATTTTTTTGTAGAGTGGCTGTGCCGGTTGGCATTCCCACCAACTGTGTTAGGATTGTTTTTTCTGCACATCCTCACTGACACCTGTTTCTTGTGTTGTTGATTTTCACCATTCTGACAAGTTGTGAAGTGATCTCTCTTTGTAGTTTCAATTTGCATTTCCTTGGTAAGTGACTATGAGCATCTCTTCACATGTCCCTTGGCTATCTATATGTTGTCTTTGGAGAAATGCCTGTTCGTGTCTTTTGCCCATTTTTTAATTGGACTTTTTTTTTTTTTTAGTTGTATACTTTCTTTATATATTTTGGATAATAACCCTTTACTGTATGTCATTCGGAAATACCTTCTCCCATTCTATAGGTTGCATTTCGGTTGTATTGATTATTTCCTTCACTGTGATGCCTGCAGCTTTGCTTTTCTTAAGATTGCTTCAGCTATTCAGGGTCTTTTGTGGTTTAGTACAAATTTTAGGATTTTTTATTCTACTTCTGTGGAAAAAAAACGCTCTTGGTAATGTGATAGGGATTACATTAAATATGGAAATTGCTTCAGGTGATATACCCATTGTAGCAATATTTGTTCTTCCGATTCATAAGCCTGGAATGTCTCCATTTCTTTGTTTTCTGGTTCCTTCATCAATGTTTGATAGTTTTCAGTACACAGGTCTTTGCTGTTAGTTAGGCTTATTCCTAGGCGTCGTATCTTCATGCAGTTGTTAAGTGGGATTGTTTCCTTAATTTCTCTTTCTGCTGCTTCCTTATTGCTGTAGAGAAGTGCAGCAGATTTCTGTAGATTGATTTGGTATTGTGTATGCAACTTTACTGAATTCGTTTATCTGTTTAAGGGTTTTTCTTGGTGGAGCCCTCTGGATTTTCTGTAGATAGTATCGTCATCTGCAAATAGTGAAAGTTTGACTTCTTCCTTGCTGGTTTGGATGCCTTTTGCCTCTTGTCTGATTGCTGTGGCTAAGACGTCCAGTCCTATGTTGAGTAAAAGTGGTGAGAGGGAGGGGTACCTGGGTAGCTCAGTCATTAGAGCATGTGACTCTTGATCTCAGGATTGTAAGTTTGAGCCCCACACTGGGAGTGAAGATTACTTAAGAAAAAAAAAACAAAAAACAAAAGGAAAACCAAAAAAAAACCAAAATAAAGGTAGTGAGAGTTTACATGCTTGCCTTGTTCCTGACCTTAGGGAAAGGCTGTTTTCCCATTGAGGATGACAGACACCTCTGGGCTGGTGCTTGTCCCCCCTAAACCTGCTTGCTAAGGGTTTTTATTGTGAATAGACGTTGTACTTTGTCAGATGCTTTTTCTGTGTCTGTTGAAATGATGATACAGTTTTTGTCCTTTTTCTTATTGATGTGATGTGTTGCACTGATTTATGAATATTGAGCCGCCCTTATAATCCCGGACTAAATCCCACTTGATCATGGTGAATATTTTTTAATGTATTGTGGGATTAAGTTTGCTAGTATTTCACTGAGGGTTTCTGCATGTGAATTCATCAGACATACTAGTCTTTAGTTCTCTTTTTTCATGGTGTTTTTATATGGTTTTGGTATCTTGGTAATTCTGGCCTCAGAGTGAACTTGGAAGTTTCTCTTCTATTTTTTGGAGTAGTTTGAGAAGAACAAGTATTAGTCATTCTTTAAATGCTTAGTAGAATTTGCCTATGAGCTGTTGTGTCCTGGGCTTTTGTTGGGAATTTTTTGATTACTTATTCAATTTCTTTGTAATTGGTCTATTCAAATATTCTATTTCTTCTTTCAGTATTGGTAGGTTATGTTTCTAAGTTTCTGGGAATTGATCTTTTTTTTTTAGATTGTTTAATTTGTTGACATAGAGTTTTTCATAATACTATGATTGTATTTCTGTGGTGTTATTTCTCCTCCCTTATTTGTGGTTTTGAGTCTTCTTCTTTTTTCTTGATGAGTCTGGCTAGAGATTCATCAGTTTTGTTGATTCACACCCCCCTACCCCCCTACCCTGCCCCGAAGAACCAGCTCCTTGTTTCATTGATCTCTGTTGTTTTGTTGGTTGGTTGGTTCCAAACTTTCCTTCCTTCTGCTGGTTTTAAATGTTATTTTTCTTTTCTATCTCCTTAGGTGTAAGGTTAGGTTTTTGGACATTTTTCTTTGTGACATAAGCCTGTATTGCTGTAAACTTCCCTTTGAGAACTGCTTTTGATACATCCCAAAGGATTTTTAAATTTTATTTAATATTTTAAAGATCTTCTTAATTCATGAGTGACAGAGAGAGAGAGAGAGAGGCAGAGACACAGGCAGAGAGAGAAGCAGGCTTCCTGCGGGGAGTTCAGTGTGGGACTCGATCCCAGGACCCTGGAATCACAGCCTGAGCCAAAGGCCCCTAATTAGGTGCCCCTAATTTTATTTACATTTCAAGTTAGTTAACATATAGTGTAGTGTTGGTTTCAGGAGTAGAATTTAGAGATTCATCACTTATATGTATACAGCCCTCCCATCCCAACAAGTGCCCTCCTTGATGCCCATCATCCAATAAGCCCATCCCCTACTCACCTCCCCTCCAGAACACTCAGTTCTCTTTTTTCAAAAAAAGATTTTATTTATTTATTCATGAGAGAGAGAGAGAGAGAGAGGCAGAGACACAGGCAGAGGGAGAAGCAGGCTCCATGCAGGGAGCCTGATGTGGGACTCGATCCCAGGTCTCCAGGACCAGGCCCTGGGCCAAAGGCAGGCACTAAACCACTGAGCCAACCAGGGATCCCCAAACCCTCAGTTCTCTAGTTAAGGGTCTCTTATGGTTTGCCTTCCTCTCTGTTTTTATCTTATTTTTCTTCCCTTCCCTTGTTCATCTGTTTTTTTTTCTTATATTCCACATGAGTGAAATCATATGGTATTTGTTTTTCTTTGACTTAATTTCCTTTAGCATAGCATAATACACTCTAGTTCCCTCCACATTGTTGCAGGTGGTAAGATGTGATTTTTTTGAATGCTAAGTAATATTCCTGTGTGTGTCTGTGTGTGTGTGTGTAGTATGTGTGTATACACACACCTTCTTCATGGATTCATAAATCAATGGACACTTGGGCTCTCTCCATAATTTATTGTTGATAGTGCTACTATAAGCATTGAGTACATATTTGAATCACTATTTTTGTATCCTTTGGATAAATACTGAGTAGTGCAATTGCTAGGTCATAGGGTAGTTCAATTTTTAACTTTCTGAGGAAGCTCCACACCTTTTCCCACAGTGGCTGCACTAGTTTCCATTCCCACCAACAGTGCAAAAAAGGTTCCCCTTTCTTTGCATCCTCACAAAAATCTGTTTTGTCCTGAGTTTGTTAATATTAGTCATTCTGACAGGTGTAAGGTGGGATCTCATTGTGGTTTTGATTTGTATTTCCCTGATGATGAGTGATGTTGACCATCATTAATGTGTCTGTTAGCCATGTAGGTGTCTTCTTTGGAAGTGCCTATTTATGTTTTCTGTCCATTTTTTTAACTGATTGTTTTGTGGGTGTTGAGTTTGGTAAGTTCTGTGTAGATTTTGGGTATAACCCTTTATCCAATATATCATTTGCAAATATCTTCTCCTATTCTGTCAATTGCCTTTAAATTTTGTTGATTCTTTTCCTTTGCTGTTAAGATGCTTTTTATCTTCCTCTATCGATATTCTCCAATCCATGAGCATGAAAGTATTTCCATTTCTTTGTGTCGTCTTTCATAGTGTTCTGTAGTGTTCAACATACAGACCTTTTACCTCTTTGGTTAGGTTTATTCCTAGGTATTTTATGGTTTTTTGGTGCAATTGTAAATGGGATCAGTTCCTTGATTGCTCTTTCTGCTGCTTCATTATTGGTGTAGAGAAATGCAACTGACTTCTGTATGTTGATTTTATATCCTTTTGACTTTTGTTAAATTCATGTGCTAGCTCTGGCAATTTTTTTTTCAGGTTTTATACGTAGAAGAGGATCGTGTCATTTATGAGGAATGAAAGCTTGATTTCTTCTTTGCTGAATTGAATGCTTTTAATTTCTTTTTGTTGTCTGCTGAGGCTTGGACTTCCGGTACTCTGTTGAACAACAGTGGTGAGAGAGGGCATCCCTGCTGTGTTCCTGACCTTAGGGGAAAAGTTCTGTTTTCCCTATTAGAATGATATTAGCTGTGAGTCCTTTGTATATAGCTTTTATGATGTTGAGGTATGTTCCCTCTATGCATTGTAGAGGGTTTTTATCAAGAAACGATACAGTTTTGACAAATGCTTTTTCTGCATCTATTGAGAGGATCATATGGTTCTTATCTTTTCTTATATTAATGTGGTGCATCACATGGGTTTGTGGATGTTGAACCACCCCTGCAGCTCAGGAATCAATCCCACTTGATCATGGTGAATAAACCTTTAAATGTATTGTTCAATTCTATTAACTAGAATCTTGGTGAGAATTTTTGCATTCATGTTCATCAGGGATATTGGTCTGTAATTCTTTTAGTGCAGACATTGATTTTGGAGTCAAGGCAATGGTGGCCTCATAGAATGAGTTTGGAAGTTTTCCTTCCCTTTCTATTTTTTGGAACAGCTTCAGAAGAATAGGCATTAATTCTTTTTTAAATGTTTGGTAGGATTCCCATGGAGACCCATCAGCCCTGGGCTCTTGTTTGTTGGGAGATTGTTGATTGCTGATTAATTTCTTTGCTGGTTGTGGGTCTGTTCAAATTTTCTGTTTCTTTCCATTTCACTTTTGGTAATTTATGTTTCTAGGAATTCTTCCAGATTGCCTAATTTATTGGCATATAATTGCCCATAATCTTCTTATAATTGTTTGTATTTCTACAGCCTTGATTGTGATACCATCTTATTCACTCGTGATTTTATTTATTTGGGTCCTTTCTCTATTCTTTTTGATAAGTCTGGCTAGGGCTTTATCAATCTTATTCCAAAGAACCAGCTATTAGTTTTATTCTGGAATTTTTAAAATTTCTGTATCATTTATTTCTGCTCTAATCTTAATTATTTCCCTTCTGCCGGTTTTAGGCTTGATTTGCTGTTTTTCTAGCTACTTTAGGTCTAAGGTTAGGTTGTTTATTTTAGACTTTTCTTCTTGAGGAAGGCCAGTTTTGCTATAAGGCCTCCTTTGCTATGTCCCAAGGGTTTTGGACCATTGTGCTTTCATTTTCTTTTGTTTCCATGTATTTTCAAAATTTCTTCAATTTCCTGGTTTACCCATTCATTCTTTATTAGGATGTTCTTTAATCTCCTTGTATTTGTGGTCTTTCCAAATTTTTCTTGTGGTTGACTTCAAGTTTCATAGTATTGTGGTTGGAAAACATGTATTGTATGATTTCAGTCTTTTTGTCCTCCTGATTGAACGCTGATTTTGTGACCCCAGTATGTGATCTGTTCTGGAGAATGTTCCGTGTGCACTCAAAAAGAATGTGTATTCTGCTGCTTAACGATGAAGTCGTCTTCTGAATATATCTGTTTATCTGGCCTAGCATGTCATTCAAAGCTGGTATTTGATGTTGACCTTCTGCTTAGATCATCTGTCCCTGGCTGTGAGTGGGGCATTAATGTCCCCTTACTATTACTATATGATTACCAAATTTATTAAGTTTGTTATTAATTGATTGATATATTTGGCTGCTCCCAAATTGGGGGCATAAATGTTTACAATTGTTAGATCTTCTTGTTGGATAGACCCTTTTATTATGATATAATTCCCTTCTTTATCTCTTATTAAAGTCTTGGGTTTAATCTCTAGTTTGTTTGTTGTAAGGATGGTGACTCTAGCTTTCTTTTGATGTCCATTAGCATAATAAGATGGTTCACTCACTTTCAATCTGGAGAGGTGTCTTGGGTCTAAAATGAGTTGCTTGTAAACAGCACATGATGATTCTTGTTTTCTTTCTTTTTTTTTTTTATCCATTCTGATATCCTATGTCTTTTGATTGGAGCATTGAGTCCATTTACATTCAGAGTGATTATTTGACAGATTTGAATTTAGTGCCATTGTATTACTTGTAAAGTTGCTGTTCCTGTAGATTGTCCTTGTTGCTTTTTCCAGTTCAAAGAGTCCCCTTTAATTTTTCTTGCAGAGCTGTTTCAGTGTGTTCAAACTTTTTTAGGTTTTGTTTAGGAAACTCTTAATTTCTCCTATACTGCATGACAGCCTTCCTGGATAAATGACTGCATACTTTTCTCATTTTGCACATTGAATATGTTATGTCACTTGTCTCTGGCCTGAGAAGTCTCTGTGACAGGTCTGTCCTATGAAATGTCCTAACTTTATGAGTCTACCATTGTAGCTTAAAGACCGATTGTCCCTACCTGCTTTCAGAATTCTTTCTTTGTATTTTGCAAGTTTGACTGTGATATGTGTTCACATTGACCTGTTTCTGTTGATTTTGAGGGGAGTTCTCTGTGCCTCTTGGGCTTGAATGCCTGTCTCCTTCCCCAGCTTAAGGAAGTTCTTGGCTATAATTTGTTCAAATAAACCTTCTGACCCTTTCTCCATCCCCCCACTCCCTACTCTCTGCTCCTCTTCTTCTGGGACTCCTACATTAGGGATACTGTTGTATTTTGTGGGATTGCTGAGTTCCCTAAGTCTGTATTTGTGATCTAATAGTTTTCTTTCCCTGTTCTTTTCAGCTTCATTTTCTATAGTTTTGTCTTGTACATCACCTATTTGATCATCCTCTACTTCTTCCATCCTCACTGTGATTTATATCCAGTCGGTTTTCCATCTCAGTTACAGCATTTTAAAAATTTTTGCTTGACTAGATTTTAGGTCTTTTATCTCTGCAGCCAGGATTTCTTTGATGTCTTCCATGCTGCTTTCAAGCCCAGCTACTATTCTTATGCTTGTTGTTCTAGTCTTGTTCAGATATACTGCTTGTATTTCTTTTGAGAAAAGTCCCTGGTTCTGATTTCTTCTTGATCTTGCTTTTGTGGAGAGTTCCTCTGGCTTGTCACTGTCTAGGTTTCTGTATTTTGCATATTATGAAAACTTATGTTTCCTGCTTCTGAGATTTATACCATTTATACCAAGAAGGGATTGTACACTGTCCAGGGCCTGGTTCTTCAGGAAGTGTTTCTAGATACGTGGGATGCACTCTGCTGCTGTTTTGGCTGCTCTTTCCTGCATGTCAGTCCTCTACAGAGTTCCTCCTTACTGGCAGTGGGGAGTGTTTGGACTTTTAAGTAGGTGTGCCTTGATTTAAGATGAGCCTGATTTTAAAAAAAATGGCGAGGGTAGAGGGGATGGGGGACCTGGGTGGCTCAGTGGGTTGTTTGTCTTTGGTTCAGTCATGATTTCAGGGTCCTGGGATTGAGTGAGGAGCTTGTTTCTCCCTCTCCCTCTGCTGTTCTGCCTGCTTGTTCTTTCTCTTGAATGAATGAATGAATGAGTGAATGAATGAATGAATGAATAAAAATCTTTTAAAAAATTAAAAAATTAACCTGATTGAAAGAAAAAGAAGGAAAAAGGGGGGGAAAAAGCGTGATCCAAAAAAACAGAGAAGGGGAAACAAGCCAACAAATGAACAGAAACTGTTAAGTCTGATTCCAAAGAAAAAGATAAAAGAAATTGAACGTATATAAAACCTAAAAAAAAAAGAGGAAAGCCGGGCCTTGTTTCCACCAGAACTGAAGCTGATGCTTTGGAGCACCAAGGGATCAGTAGACTTGGTACATGTGGGGGCCGGGGTGGGACCTTTGGGAAGAGGCCTGCTGCGCTGGCTCCCAGTCAGACCTGCCCTTGCAGAGGTGCCCCTGCTGGGAGGTGGGATGAGGGCATGAGGGTGGGCTCAAGGGTTGGTGTGAGCGACCCCAGGACCACTGAAGGCTCTGTGTTTGTCTTTGAATATGACCACGCTGGTGGGCTCCGGGGTGGAAGGTGGTGTCCCTCTGCCCCTCATCCCTGGGGAGGGGAGCTCCTGGCCGTTGCCATTCAGGAAGCCTTCCCAGAAAAGCAAGCAGTCTCCCCTCCTGTGCTGCAGGCTTTCGTCAGATCCCCACCTCCTGCCAGTGTCCAGCCATCGGCTCACTCAGTGCCAAGGCCACAATTCTCCTGTATTTTATCTCTAGCCAGTGGCTGGGATTCAAAACTCCATTCTTTTATTTTTTTTTTATTTTTTTGGAGAGGGAATGTGCATGGGAGTGAGGGAGGGCAGCAGGAGGGGGAGAACCCTAGGCAGGCTCCCTGCCCGGTGCAGATCCTGATCCCCGGCTCCATCGCACCACCCTGAGACCATGACCTGAGGGCAAAAGAAGAATGGGACACTTACCAGACCAAGCCACCCAGGCTCTCCTCGGAGCTCCAGATCTCAGCGGCACCCAGCCGGGTGTGGGTCTCTCCCTCTACCCAGAGGGGAGCCTCGCAGCTGTGTGCCCGGTGCCCGTGGGGTTGCCTGATGTGCCAGGGGAAGCAAAGTGACCAGCTGCGACCAGGTTACCTGCCCTGTGCACCTGTCTCTGGCCCCTGCTGCTGCGGGGCAGGCCTGTCGTCCTTGGAGAGCAGGGAGCGATCTCTCCCAGTGCTCCCAGGGGATCCCAGCGAGGCACTGGGCGAGCTGTCCGCACCGCGCTCCCTCTCTCCCTTACCTCTCTCCACAGAAGGGCTCCCTCCCCTCACAGCACCCTGGCTTTTCTCTCCCCCCAGGTCAAGTCTCTGAACCTCCCATCTGCCACCTTCTCTCCCTCCAGGTGTGCACATTGTTTTCCTAATCCTCAGATTGGTCTCCTAGTAGATGAAAGTGATGGGAGGCTGGCCTCGCCCTGTTCAGGGTTGGGGCACGTTTAGGGTCCCCTAACTACTCCATCATCTTCTCATCTCTTTCAATAAATGTTTGCATCCCAAAGGTTTTGAGCCATTGTTTTCATTTTCAAAGCATTGTTTCCATGTACTTTTTTATCTTACTTCCTGGTTGCCCCCTTCATTGTGTAGTAGTAAGTTATTGAACTCTTACTTTCTGTGATCTTTCTGGATTTTTTCCTGCAAATGACTTCCAGTTTCATAGCCATTGTGGTCAGAAAAGATGCCTGGTATGACCTGCGTATTTTTGAATTTGTTGAGGCTTGTTTTGTGACTTAATATGTGATCTGTTCTGGAGAGTGTTCCGTGCACTTGAAAGAAATGTGTATTCTGTTGTTTTAGGATGGAATGTTCTGAATATATCTGTTAGATCCATCTGGTCCAGAGAATCATTCAAAGTCAATTTTTCCTGGTTGATTTTCTGTCTTCATGATCTGTCCATTGTGTGTTAAAGTCCCCTACTATTACTATATTATTATTGATTAGTTCTTTTATGTTTCTCCTTAACTGTTTACATTATTTTGGGGCTCTCCTTTTGGATGCGTAAGTGTTTATAATGGTTAATCTTCTCATTGGATTGTCCTTTTTTTATGTAGAGCCCTCCTTTGTCTCTTGTTACAGTCTTAAAGTCTATTTTGTCTGGTATAAGTATTGCTACTCCACCTTTCTTTCAACATCTATTAGCGTGATAAATATTTCTCTATCCCATCACTTTTTTTTTAAAAGACTTTGAGAGTGAGCACAAGTACGGGGAGGGGCAGGGAGGAAGGAGAAGCAGACTTCCTGCTGCCCAGGGAGCCAGGTGCAGGGCTCCATCCCAGGGCCCTGGGATCATAACCTGAGCCAAAGGCAGGTGGTTAACAAACTCGGCTACCCAGGCGCCCCTCGATCTCTTCACTGTCAATCTGCAGGTGTCTTTAAGTCTGAAATGAGTCTTGTAGGCAGTGTAGGGATGAGTCTTGGTTTTTATTTATTCCATCGCCCTATGTCGTCTTGATTGGAGCGGTTAGCCCATTTATATTCAAGGTAATTATTGTGTATTTATTGCCATTTTATTACTTGTTTGGTGGTTGTTGAAGATTTTCCCTCTTTACTGATATATTTGGATTTCTTTCTTTTTATTCTTTGCATATTAGTGATTTTTTATTTATGGTTGTCATTAGGTTTATGTAACAATTATGTAACATTTGCATATAGCAGTCTGTATTAAATTTATGATTAAATTTGAATCTCTTCTTTATGTTTTAGGGGTGTGGTGTCATATATTTTATGAGATCCTTAACTGATTTTTTTTTTATGGAAATACTCATTTTTTACTGCGTCTGTGTTTCCTACCTTTATACTATCACTTGGTTTCCCTTTCCATTTAGAGTCCCTTTTAATATTTCTGGTAGAGCTGGTTTAGTGGTCATGAACTCTTTTAGCTTTTTTTGTCTAGAAAACTCTCTCGTGTTCTGAAGGATAACCTTGCTGAATAGGGTACTCTTGGCTTCAGGTTTTTTCCCATTTAGCACTTTGAATATATCATTCCACTCCTGTCTGGCTTAGAATCTTTCTACTGAAAAATCTGATAGCCTTCTCATGGGGTTTCCTTTTTATATATCAAGTCATCTTTTGTATTGCTGCTTTTAGTGTTTTTTTGGTATCAGCATATTTTGTGATATCTGATTACAGTATATCTTTGGATCTGCTTTTGTTAATTTTGTCAGGGGTTCCCTGTGCCTCCTGGATCTGGATATGTTTCCTTCCCCAGGTTAGGGAACTTTGTAGCTATTATTTCTTCAAAGGGATTCTCTGTCCCCTTTTCTTTGTCCTTTTCTCTGGGAACTCTTATACTGTGAACGTTAGTTGATGGAATCAGAGTTCCTTAAATCTATTCTCATTTTGCATATTCCGTTTCTCTTTTGTTCAGCCACATTTCTTTCCATTACTCTGTCTTGTAGGTCATTAATCTGTTCCTCTGTTTCTTCCGGCCTGACGTCCATTCCTTCAAGTATGTTTCCCCTTTCATCTATTGAGCCCTTTATCTCTGCTACTCCTCAGCTCTGCTAAGGTCTGTCTCACCCTTCTGAAGTTCAGTAGGATCGTTGCTTTAAATTCTCCATCAGGCCTGTTACTTACGCCTGTTTCACTTAGTCTCCCGCTGAGGCTTGTCCTGTTCTTCCATTTGGGACGTTTCTCGGTCTTATTTTGTCTGGGTCTCTGGGCCTGTTTCCCCGTATTAGGAAAGTCAGTTACTGCTTTCGTTCTTGAGAGGAGCGGCCTGGTGAAGGGTCCTGTGGCGCCTGCACGTCCCGGCGCCCTCTCCCAGGCCTGGCGCGTCCCTGGTCTTCGGCGTGAGCCGCGCGCCTCTCCTGTCGCGTGCTGGCCGCTTTTGCCCCAGGCCAGCCTTCTGTCGAGGCTCTTTGTGCGTCGTGGGCGGTGTGTGGTCCCCGGCGTGAATGTGGCGAGTGTTGGGTGTGTGCTCTGGTCCGCTGGAGAGGAGGCCCGCCCGTCTCCTGTGCCGCCGGAACAGAGGACTCTGAAAACTCCGGGTCGGGAGTCGCGGTGCGGGCGGGGGCTCGGGCCGGTCTTCTGAGACAGGGGACTTGCTGGGGCCAAGACTGAGGCACGTGTGACGGCGAGGGTGGCTCCCCCGGCGTGGGGGGCAGAGCGTGGAGTAAGCGGCTCGGTCGTGAGCCTGGGTACAGGCTGGGTCTGGCGGGCGGCCCCGCGCTTCGGGAGGGTTCTGTCCCTCACAGCCGCCTCTCTGGGACGCGCCGCAGATGGGCAGCCCGTCCCCACGGTGCTCCGCGGGCTCCCTGGCTTGCCGCTTCCACGCTGCTCACCCCAGCCTCAGCGGCCCCAGGCTCCCCCGGGCGCCCCAGAGCCGCGCCTGCTGCCCCCCGCGCTGCCGACGGCAGGGCTCGGGCACTTGGGGTCCTGCCGTCCCCGCAGCACTTGGCGCCGAGGTTCGCTGGCCCCGTGGGTGGCCCGCTGGCTGCTCTGCCCGCCGGTGCCCGGTCTCGCCTCTCCCCGCCCACACCTGCTCGGCCGCACCTGCACGTGGCTCCCGCTGTCCTCCGGCGCGACGTGGCCCGCGGCCGTCAGTCTGTCTGGGCGCGCAGTCCCCGGCCAGGCCCGCACCTGCCAGCGGCTCCCCTCCCCGATGCACGCGGGATGCACCCAGCGAGCTTAGCCACCCGGGTGACCTTAGTGCGTCTCAGTAAAACAGCGTAACAGCCACAACGCGGCTCCGTCTTGCATAGAACCAGTTCTTTATGTGGATTCTACAAGCACTTTGCTTCCTCACGTGATAACATCTTTTCCTTAAAAAGTGGGGTTTTGAGTCATTGGTGACCCGAATCTTGTTCTTGGAGTTTGATGCGGGTTAGTAATGTGACAAGTAATTGGTGAAACAAGACTCCTTTTCAGCGTAGCAAACAATATTGTGGCGGGAGAGTGGAACAAAAGGTTTAATACTTTGTCTTGTTTGTTTTTATGGGAGGTCTCTGGATATAAAGGGAAAAAAGGACCTTTTGTTTGAAGTTGGTCATACATGCTAGGATAATAATCAGATATTTTCTTGCCCCCTTTGTGAATCCCAAAATACTTTCTCTAATGGAAAATCATAATAGCTATTCAGTTGGTGACAGTAAGAGGCATTTATGTAATAGATTTCTAGTCTTTAGGAGTGAATGTTATATGTAGGAAAGTGATACCAGATGTTCTGTGTCAGTTTAGAGACTTTCTTAGAATTCTAGGATTTTAATCAGGTTTCTGGGGATTGCAGAATTTGATTGCATTTTGGCTCGGGATAGTAGAAGGCCTTCTGGGTTGCTGAAAAAGTTGATTTCATTTAGAGCTTTGTGTTTTCAGCATTCCTGCTGATCTGAGTTAGGGCTTTGGGGTGCTAAAATGTACAAAATTGATCTGATATAGTTTTCTTATAATGACCATTTGATGTATGACTTGAGATACAGATATGTTGATATACAGATGAGTAAAGGATTTTTAATTCAGTAGACTCTACTTCTACGTTAGAAATAGTTGTTAGTTTATGGCTGTATATTATTCCATTTTAAGATACAGAGATGTGGATGGAATTAATTCTCTTGGAGAGAAAATGTAAGACAGATGGCCCCTGATCTTGTGATATTAAATAAACCTTTTCTGGACAACTGCTGTCAAATCATTCTTAGCCGAGGGAAGACTTGTCAAATCATCGCCTGTTTGTATTTTTTTTTAATGGTGGCTTTACGGAGCAGAGGTTGCCAAAGCTGCTGGCATGTCTTCATATTTTGAAGAATAAATGCTTGGAAAGTTAAACATTTGACAGGGACCTGACCCTGAGCACTAGTCCCTGTGCTAGTATAGCAGCAAGGGGAGAAGAAACAGGCTTTATGAAAATAAGTTAACACTACTCCTCACAAGACATTTTAAATCAAGCAAAACTATGATCAGACACAAGCATGTGGCTGCATGTGATGTATGGCAAGATTGACTGTAAAGAGGTGCAAAAACAGAGTGTTACAGGAGCAGGTGCTTTTGTCTGGGGAGACTGCAAAGGGGAGACTGAGATGGGTTTTGAAAGTACAGAAAAATCAGGTGGAAAATGGAGAGAAATTGGCTGTGTAGAACTGGGAAGGTGAAGAAAGGCCCATCTCGCGAGCCCCTGCTGTGCCAGCAGTGTGCTTGGTGATTTGCCCATACGTGTGACAGCGGCCATCTGATCCTCCGCCGTGGTGCCGGGAGGCTGACGCCGCTTCCCCATCTCACACAGGAAACCTGAGGCTCAGTGTGGCTCACGTCACTCAGCTAGGCCGGGGGTCACGGCAGGTCCGTCCCACAGCTAGAGGCTTCCGCTCAGTTGCAGTTGCGTTGGCTGTGATGACTCGCTCTCCTGCTCTTCATTGCTGCCGCCCGGGAGGGATTCAGGTACCTCATAAATGAGGAAGGGTTTTGTGACCTGTGAATTGGAAAAATAGAACTGATCTAAGTGGGAAAATCTCCTTAATCACTTCTACCCTGCTGTTTCTGGCCGCTAAGAGCTTACTCAGTTAACTGCTCAGCGGGACTGGTCTCGGGAAGGCAACACACAGAAACCTTCGACGACTGACTTGGGCTTAGGAAGGCCTAGAATCGACCTCAAGGTCCAGAACCACTCTAAAGCAGCGAAGCCCCAAAAGCAACCTTCATAACTCGTTTGGGCCCCATCATTGGCTCTCGTTAACTCCAGGAGCAGACTAGTCTACTAAGAGAACAGGACAAGTTTTGGTGCTTACTCAAAAGATTCTGCTTTGGTATTTTTTCCCCTTTTATTAAGTATGTTACTTATTCTCCAGTCTTTCAAACAAAACTCTAGTCTAAATGAAGGGTCAATATTAAGATGTCTTTTGTCCTTGGATCAAAGAAAGATGAGCATACCATCAAATACTGTCTTTAATCTTGTGTTTCCCTGAAGACCTTCAGCTCCTTCCTCTGTCCTTCCTAATGCAAAGGGTACGGTGTGAAGGTTCTCCCGAAGTACTTCTCAGGCTGGTTAGTAATGGGTTCTTGCTCTGTCGACTACCTTTCCGTGTTAGTTATGTGAACCTTGACTTGAATTCTGAATGCAGAACAGGACAAACCCAGAAATGGGTTTGGTTTATACCCATTACAATGTAAAGAGATTTGGTCATATTTTTTTTTAAAGATTTTATTTATCTATTCATGAGAGATACACAGAGAGAGATCGAGAGAGAGAGAGAGAGAGAGAGAGAGAGAGAGAGGCAGAGACACAGGCAGAGGGAGAAGCAGGCTCCATGCAGGGAGCCCGATGTGGGACTCAATCCCGGGTCTCCAGGATCATGCCCTGGGCCGAAGGCAGGGGCTAAACCACTGGGCCACCCAGGCTGCCCTTTTTTTTTTATTTTTATTTTTTTTTTTGAGATTTGGTCATATTCTAAATGCTTGTTTGTCTTTGTATTAAACTATGGCTATAGGAAATCCAGTTTGGAGGATTAAGTCTACCGAACAATTAAAAACTGAACTCATTATACATATTCTAACTATGTTGTACTCTAAGATTATCAGCCTTAAAAAGATAAAACTAAAGAGATATGGTATTGCATGAGGAACAGTGTAGGTTAGAATATGGAGGATCATGACACTATCAATTTATTCAGCTTTCACTGAGAATTTATGATGTGCTAGATACAGTGGTAGAGGATGAATACTGAAAAGATGAGAGATTGAGACTCACCCCGCAAGGAAATTAATAGATAATTTTGTGGAGAGAACTGTATCAGCTGCTACATAATAAACCACCCCACAAAACCCTGTATATTGGGGACATTTTTTTCATAAACTACAAAATAAGAGTCAGTATCTGTTACTGCTCGGAAGTCTAGGGTTGACTAGGTGAGTCTTCAGGTCTTGGCTAGACTCTGTCTTTATGATCACAGAGACATCCCCACTCATCTTGTGCTCTCGCGTGTGTTGGCCTATCTGTAGGTTGATCGAGGGTAGGCTCAGCTAGGTTACTTACCTAGGGTCTCCTCCAAGTCGCTTCTTGCGTCTGCTAGGCTGGTCTTCTTTACTTGAGCGTGGTGGAGTTCCAAGAGAGGAGGAACCAGGGAAGAGCATAAGGCCTCCTAGGCTCTGAACTGGCACATCAGTACTTCTGCTCTAATCTGTTCTCCTACATAAGTCGCCGGTCCCTCCAGATTCAAGGGGTGTAGAAAAAATCCCACGTCCTGATGGAGGGAGCTGCTAAGTCACATGGCAAGGGGTTTCACTTGAGGGAAGAAAGTCATTGGTGTCATTTGCAATCGGTGTCCCTGTCATAGGGGCGGTTTTGTAGAAGGGATGAAGCCTGTGTAAGGTCTCCTATAGTGACTGGTGCAGTAAGAGTTCGGGGAAACTGTCAGCTGTTTGAACTAAGGAAGCATAAAATTCAGGATTGCTAATGGTAGAAAATGAGGCTGGATCAAAGGAAAGAGGACTAGGCTGGAGAGGCTTATATTCCATTCTTAATGCTTGGGTATTATTCTTCGGATAGAGCAGGCCACCTAAGCAAACAGGAATGCCATTGTAAACTTCATTACTTTTTGTCTAAAGGTTGCTCTGGCAACAGAATGATTCCAAGGTGAGCAAAACAATGATGAGAGATAAGATAAGATGTATTGCAAAACCGTACACAGGGAGAATGATTTTGAAGGCCAAACAAAAGCAGTGCAGAGTATTCATTCAAGTGTGGTTAAACGGGCCATGTTATTCATTCAAGCAAGCTCTTTTGAGCCAGCGCTCTAAAGGGTTTGAGAAATGCGAGTATTCCCCGTCCTCAGTGTCGTGCTGGCTCCTTGGAGCTATGGAGCTCTTACACAAGCTAAACTTTCTCCCTGCCTCTGACTCTTAGTGTTAGGCCTGCAGGTAAACAGAGGGGAATAGTAATACTGGCTCACATTAGTGAAGAAACCGTGGTTAGTGATGTGGTGATTTAAAATGTGTTTGCTTTGGCTGTTTGTTTTCTCTAATATACCTAATTACTAGAGCCTTTAATGATATTGAAAGTCATTAAATTGGTTAATACAAAGGATAATGAAGAGCCTGAGTAAATTTTGTGGTTTTCATGCATCTGGGCCTGAGCTAGTACATAGTATGTGACTTTCATGGTAATTCAGAAGCTCATGTTATTTTAAAACTCTACTGTATTTCACTTTAGCATATTCAGAACTTTTTTCTGGGTTCAGAAATATTAAGAGGAGAAAGTCCATTGTTATGTCAAAGAATGTTTTATTGCATATATCTGAGAATATGTGCAAGTAGTCATAAACTTACGGGAGAAATTGAGAAAATCCATTGTTTATGAGAACTTTCGAGCTTACAGTCAAACATAAAATTTTAAGCTAAGATTTCGTTTTACAAGATAACTGCTTTCAGAAAATACCAGCATTATTTGCTTTTTGGTGGTTCTCCGTGAACTACTTTGAGTCCGTATTCTATTCCTGCCGGTTCCCAATATGATGCATTTAATTACTCGCAGAAAACCTACGTAGTTTTCAAACTTATGAAATGCAAATCCAGTGTGTTTTGTGGGTTCCTGGATACTACGACTTGTGAAATTTATTGAAGTTTCTCCAGTATTCCCAGTATCTTAGAGCTAGTGCCTTGGCAATGCTGTATGCATATATTGGACTGTTTCTCGCTCATCAGAGGAGAGATTCCTGGAAGTTTGAGGATTCCTAACAGAGGGTGACCAACAGCAGAGGGGCAGAGATCACCTGCTTTACACACCCCCAACTTCATGAAAATTATAACCTTTCTTGAAATGTTAGTTGGAACCTGGAAGTTAAGATGTATACGCGCACATTCCTAATCTGTGTATGACCCCTTTCTCCTGCCTGGGTGATGCCCTCCGTCGCATTGGAGCCGCGTTGTGGTCCTTGTAACGCAGGCTGTGGCTCCCATCAGTACAGAGCGTATGGTGTGTACTACACGGTTGTTGTGGCTAATGGTTATTTAAGTAAAACTCGGGAATTTAGAGCCTTGCAGCTGCTCTGTTTACCTGCGCACGTTCCGGGCTACCCCTTCCTCTCGGTGGCAGAGCACCAGCTCCCTTTACAGCCCCTCTCGCCCCGTGCTCTGCGGGGGGACGGGCTCTCCTCAGCAGATCATAGCTAAGGTTAACCTAACCCTTATCATCAGGATTCTACTCTGATTCCTGGGGGTTCCGTTAGGCATGGCTTTGTGAAGCTCTGCTAGCCAGAGTGACATCGAGGCAAGTTAGGTAGGTTTCTGTTAAACCTTGTTCCTCTGTAGACACACAGTGGCAGAAAGTCTCTGTGCATCTGGATGTGGTCCGTCATGCTGCCTGCTGCCAGGTGGAGTGACCGCCCCCGGGGAGGATCGTGATGTGAGCCTGAGTAAGGGGAAGACCAGCGTACAGAGGCAGAAGGGCAAGATGGAAGGAGTGGGGGCTTTTGAACCACCGGATCAACCAACCACAGGAGTCCGTTTCAGTTCCCCTCAGTCCTCCTGCAGAGGGCAGAGTGAAAACTTTAATTCTTGGCTCTTAAAAAGAAGTCTGCGTATTGAATACATGGTCTGAAAGGAACAGGTTAGAATAGCTCCAGTCACCCAGCCCATGTACCCTCCCCCTTGCTTTCTCTTCAGCTCTCCTGGACCCAGGAGAAAAGACTCGGGATCTGGTCCTGATGAATGGATGCAGTTTGTAATCAGGCTACACGGACTAATAGGTTCTTGTGCAGGTCTCCACTGTTTCTATTCCAAGGAAGATGGGAAATGGAGATGGGGTGAGGGCATCGTTCTTGATAGATTTTTTTTTTTTTTGTCAATTATAAAAACTTAGTCCATGATACGAGCTTAGATATGATTGTTTATCATGGAGAAATTACTTTTGGGGTAGTTTCTTCCTCCCAGGCCTGTTCCATTAGTTTCTTAGCCTTACTGTTGACATTTTGGGACCAGCTAATTAATTCACAGGCTGTCATGCACATGATATGGGATGTTTAAAGGTATCCCTGGCCTCTACTCAGTAGATACCAGTAGCACACTCCCATTGTGACAATCAAAAATGTCTCCAGAAATAGCCCAAGTATCCCTTTGGAAAGGAAGGGTGTTCCCTGTTTGGAAACCACTGTGTTGGAAGCAAAGGATCATTTATTGCGGTTGAATTTGTCTTTAGAGTCACTGCCTTAACTACTTCACCTTATGGTGAGAAAAACACAATGAGGTAGTGAACTTTTCAAATCTGTCTTTTCAGACAAAGAACCTTGAGCTTTGAGATGTGTTTTAAGGCAAAATATAGTTACCGTGTAAACTCTATGCCCTTAAAAATTAGCAAACTAAAAGAATTATTTTTACCAGCTTTACTGAGGCATAATTGAAAATTGTGTAAATTCAAGGTATACAATGTGATGTTTTGATACATGTATTTGTCTTGAAATCATAGCAGCGAAGCCAGATCACCATCCCCTCACATGGTTATCATCTGTGTGTGTGTGAGAGAGGGAGAGACTTGAGATCTACTTTCTTGGTAAATCTTGAGTATACTTTATTAATTTACTATAGTCACCATGCTGTGTACATCTCCACAACTTTGTGATTTTTTTAATAAACTCATTTGAAGAAGGTAATTCCAGTGTTTTAAAATCTGTTTCAGTTGTGTTTTTCAAGTGCGACGAACACACGGTGTCACGTTACTTTCGGGTGTACACGTAACGTTTGGACAAGCTCATCCTGGATGCTTTGCTCACGCGTGTAGTTAGCATCTGTCACCGCCTGAGGCTCTTACGATACCATTGCCTGTACTCCTTATGCTGCACCACTTACTCCCATGACTTGCAGAATTAGTTCTTAAAATCCTACCTCCAAATGTTAATAATCACAGATTGAACAAACAGCCTCTGATGTGATGATGTAAACAGTCTTCTTAGTAAGGCTTCGCTTCATCACTGTGAATGGAATAGGCCAGGAATTCACTCGGTCTGCAACTGGGGAAAGTCTGCATTTTCGATGTCTTTACAACCGTTCAGCTGTGAACTGAATGACACTTGAAGAAAATGGTATGAGTGATGAAAATTTGTTTCCAAATTCATTTTTAAAAATGAATATTAAATAATATGGGCAAGGGGGTACAATTAAATGCTTTTGTCAAAATGAGAAATATTCTCTCTACATGCCTCTGATTCCTTTTTTTCTTGCCTTTTTTTTTCTTTGTTTTTGTTTTTTTTTGTATCCTCGGGGTGTTTTAGCATGCCCAGGACATAGAGTATATCCCATATAAAGCATATAATGAATGTTTGAGTGTTGCCAAGTTATTGAAGCCTTGAAACAGACTTCAGGTGAATATTTAAAATAGAAGCAAATCAACAATCATCACATGGTGTCACTCATACGGAGAATATAAGAAATAGTGAAAGGGATTATAGGGGAAAGGAGGGGAACTGAGTGGGAAAAATCAGAGAGGGAGACAAACCATGAAAGACTCCTAACTCTGGGAAACACACAAAGGGTTGTGGAAGGGGAGGTGGGCGGGGGCATGGGGTGACTGGGTGACGGGCACTGAGGGGGGCCACTTGGGATGAGCACTGGGTGTTATACTATATGTTGGCAAATGGAATTTAGATAAAAAATTTTTATTAAATAGAAGCAAATCAGCATTAACGGATCTTTAAAACAGTAAAGATGGCATGGTTTGCAACAATAATGTAGTAACTGGTGACGGTTGTGGTCATCCTTTCCTGTACCTGCTACAACCTTTCCAGTTACCACGACTGTTAATTCAACCTTTGAAGTAACTTGCGGACTTGTCTGCGTCTCTGCTCTTTCAGGGGTTCCAAGCCGCTGTCCACTTAGGCTCATCTCACCGCTCTGCTCTCCTCCTCCTCCGACCCACTTCCCATGTAGGGCACCAAAGTGTACTCGTTAACAAGTCAACATCGTAAAATGCTTATTATAAGTTGCCTCCCCAGCTTGGAACCCTCCAGCGTTTCTCTCGTCCCTGGGACCTAACCCTTAATCCTTGGTCCTGAACACTGACTGCTGTTTGCTTTCTCCCTCATCACCTTTCCTACTCTCTTGTTTTGTCAAACACACATTGCTTCACATCTTCTCACTTGCTACGTTCTTTCCTGCGTCAGCATCTGGAAGCTGCCATTTCCTCTGCCTGAAATATTATTCTTTTCTTGGGCAATTCTGATTTATCTTTCAAGTCTTAGACTAAGCACCACACTTCCTTAGAGAATCAGTGCTTCGGCCCCCTAATCAAAGGCTGGCTCCTTTTGTATTCATTCCTCTGATACCCTTTTACTTTCAGAGCCATGCTATTGCAACCTATAGCTATACATTTGTGTGTGTGTGTTTAAAATCTGGCCTCAGTAGATTGTAAGCTTCACATAGTAGGTGTGTGTTTTCTTCTCCAGTATATGAACCATGCTGAGTGTCTGCCTAGCACATAGTAGGTTCTTAGTAACTTCTATAGTGAAAAGTTGAATTTGCCTTGCACATTGCCAACGTACCTGTTTTATTTTTATTTTTATTTTTTTTAATTTTTTTATTTTTTATTTTTTTATTTTTTTTTTTTACGTACCTGTTTTAGAACACGTTTATGGTCCTCGTGTTGAATCTGGGATAAGCATTTAATGTTGGAAGAGAGTGGGAGTGATTCGTTCCCACTGCCCATGGATTAGCATATGCGGTAGCATAGAACCATGCATGAGGACTGGTGACTGGCCACCCACACGTACTGATACGTAAATGATTTCTACTTCACTTAACAGATAGAAAAATAACGAATATAAAGTAGCGTTAGGCAGCTTTTCCCTTTTCACCGAGGTGGGAAAGAACTGCTTTATTGCTTTAGAGTTGATTCTGGTATAACCACGAGTCTCTGCTTAGTAGCTTTCTGGCCAATAGGATTTCAGTATGCAGTGCCCTAATATAAACAACTGGATTGGCTTAAGTACCTCTGATGTCACAATTTCTCCATTAGGGAGTCATAATTTTCTTGAAATCACATTGTAGTAATAACAACTCTTGCTATTCTGTCTCATTATAAGAAAGACAGTCAACCCAAAATAAAAATGCTGGAAGGAGCAACATACCTTTGACCGAGGCAGGCCTTTCTCCATAAATGTGCTTTAATTATCTCCTGCCAACAACCGGAGTTAGCGTCTTTGTTTTACAGTTGATGTTTTGTTTTTTGTTTGTCAGTTAATAGGCAAATGGAGGAATGAGCCTACTTCGAATTACTCCTAGTTCTGTTTCACCTCAACTGCTGAGGCTTAGCATCTTTCTACTACTTAGCCTTCCTGACTCAAAAGGAAAATCCATTTGGACAGCCCACCTGAATATAACCTTTCAGGTGGGAAATCGGATTATATCGGAATTAGGAGAGAGTGGAGTGTTCGGGAATCATTCTCCTTTGGAAAGGGTGTCTGGTGCGGTGGTACTTCCTGAAGGATGGAATCAGAATGCTTGTAATCCCATGACCAACTTCAGCAGGCCGGAGCAGGCACACTCGTGGTTGGCCCTCATTGAACGCGGAGGCTGTACTTTCACACACAAAATCAACGTGGCAGCAGAGAAAGGAGCAAATGGGGTGATCATCTATAACTACCCAGGTACGGGCAACAAAGTGTTTCCCATGTCTCACCAGGGAACGGAAAATATAGTCGCAGTGATGATAGGCAACTTGAAAGGCATGGAACTTCTGCACTTGATTCAGAAAGGAGTCTATGTGACCATCATCATTGAAGTGGGGCGAATGCACATGCCGTGGCTGAGCCATTATGTCATGTCCCTGTTCACCTTCCTGGCTGCCACCGTGGCCTACCTTTTCTTGTACTGTGCCTGGAGACCCCGGGTGCCCAATTCTTCCACCAGGAGGCGAAGACAGATGAAAGCAGATGTGAAGAAAGCTATTGGTCAGCTTCAACTGCGAGTGCTCAAGGAAGGCGATAAGGAACTAGATCCAAATGAGGACAGTTGTGTTGTTTGCTTTGACATATACAAACCCCAAGACGTAGTACGTATTTTAACGTGCAGACATGTGTTCCATAAGGCATGCATTGACCCCTGGCTCTTAGCCCATAGGACATGCCCCATGTGCAAGTGTGACATTCTGAAAACTTAAACCCGGAGAATCTTCTGAAGATGTAACCGAGTCTTTCCAAAGATTGAAATTAAATGAATTCTCTTTTAGCCCTTTATGCCGAGAAAAAGCTCAACTTCATCTTCTTTACCTAAGTACTAAAGAGGATGAAATTTGTGTGTTTTTAAAATAAAACTCCATATCTTGCCCAGCTATTTGAACTTGTTGTTTTTCTATTAGACAGTTACTTTTTGGCCCTTATCCAGATAAGAACCTTAGTATATGTTAAAGGTAAATTACTATTCAAATTAAAATGATTATGACCTTGTGGCCAAAGAGTCATGATATTTCAGTTTTTTTAACATCAATTTTATTTCCCTATTTTTGATATCTAATACTGTTGTTAAGCTTCATTATAGAATTAGATCTTGATTTAATTTTCCATGGTTAATTAATATGGAGTCTGGTTTCCAAAAATACTGAGTAGGTAATATGTTTTAAGTAATAACTTTAGATGATAGCACTTCTGGTTATGTAACAAAACTATTTTAAATAAGTATAGGTCTCATTGAGGAGAGCATCATCAAAAAAATCACTTTTGTTAGCCACAGCCCTTTAAATCCTAGCATACTGAATGGCTCTGGTAGCAAATTTCCCATCTAGAAGTGACTCTAGTAAATGTTTTTGTTTTTTTAAAGTGGTGATAAGTGTATGTCTGTGCATTTTGGTAAAGATCTAGAGCAGAGCTGACATTTTGTTTAGTCGCCTTTACAAACTGTGTCTTTTGCCGTATTTTGCCTCTGTTTAAGTAGATGGACACCCATGTATAACGGTAAGGCTAAGAGATGTGAGTTTTCATTTTGACTGACGTATTTGTGGGTGAAATGCTAAGCCATTGATAGCCAGCCTAGGTGGCACTTTGTAAGTCTATACACTGTGTACTACACGCTTCATGGGTTTTATGGAAATAAAATCAGATTAAAGGCCTTTGGGAAAGAAAATTGACCATGATGAGCTGAAGTTTACATGGTAAATTTTCTTTTTGTGCCACTTTGGTTGAGCCTGTAGGATCCTTTTCTCCTCCTTGCCTGCCTCAGATTGTTTTGATTCACATTTCATGAGAAGAACTAGCTCCCTTAGGCCTGGTGAGACCCAACCAAAACGGTCTCTGAGCATCCTGTGTGTAAAGGTCAGACCTTTGTGATCAAGGTCAAAATTCTTGGTTTCCTAGCGAGTGGATAAGAAGCACCTTGAGAATACCCTCGAGAAAGTGTGTGGCGGCCCCCAGGCCTGGCCGCGTTGGTTAGTTCACAGGTTGCTTTGGTCTGGAGTCATTTTGTGCCGTTGATGGACGTGTAGCAAGAACAGAAACAGAAACAATGCTGGGTCTTCTTGGCTTACAGAATTCAGTTTTCTTTGGCTTCTTAGAACTATTGCAGAGCCAGTGCCGTGTGGACTGCTTACATGAACATCTCCTTTCACGCTGGGAAAGGCAGCGCTGATGGTATGGGGCGGGGGGAACCCACCAGGGACTTTGTTGGTTTTGGCAAAGGTTTTGTTCAAAGCATCTATGACCTTTTAATACAACTATTGGTGGTTAACTCTAAATGGGGACCTTGAAGTTTTCCTTTTTAAAATCAATAGCTGCCTTTTTGTTCGAAATGCATTATGTTAAACTAAGACTGCTACGTAGTTTTTTCCTTGTACTCTTCCTTTCTTCCCTCAAAATATTAGATCAGTAGCAAATGCCAAGGTCTGCAGAGAAGAGAGATTAGTAACGTCCTTTACCACTGTCATCCCTACGGATAGTCCCTGTGAGAGTGAGGAAGTGAAGCTCAAGTCATCTTATAGGATTTAGAAGTGAGAATCCTCCTTTTAAAAATCAGAATCAAAACCAAGCCGAACCAACAAACCTGAGCAAGCATTTATTAAATGAACATAGTGCAGCGGTTTACATGAGAAATAAATATGCCCTGGGACCGAATGTGAGGTAAGGGGTATTACAGAGTTCACTGCTTTGACCACGTAATTATTCATAGTGCTGATTTCTTTTTTTTAAAGCTTTTTTTTTTAAATTTTTTTATTTATTTATGATAGTCACACAGAGAGAGAGGCAGAGACACAGGCAGAAGGAGAGGCAGAGACACAGGCAGAAGCAGGCTCCATGCACCGGGAGCCTGACGTGGGATTCGATCCCGGGTCTCCAGGATCGCGCCCTGGGCCAAAGGCAGGCGCTAAACCGCTGCGCCACCCAGGGATCCCTCATAGTGCTGATTTCTATTTAAAACTTGCCATTCTGTTAAATGTTCCTTTGATTTATGGTCAGAAAAATGATAGTCCTATGACCTTCTTGCATAGGCTTTTCAGGTTTCGTATGCACATGTGTAATATGAATTTTATACTTAATTTTTAGTTTGATACGATACGTATTAATGTGTAGCTCAGGGACTGAATTGACCTTACAGCATAGGCCTCTCCCATGACAGTATTTGAAGCATGCAGACCAAGAAGTTTCCGGCAAGTTCAAAGCTCTCCTCTAATTGGCTGTGTTGTCTTTTAGGTCATAATCACATGACCCCCCTGTAAATAGGATCTGGAGCTACATTAGTGAGACTGGAAATTTCCCCCCCCCCAACCTTAAGTGTTTCTCCTTCTCTCTCTAATAAAACATCTGGGCCTCGTAGGACACCTTTGAGAACTTCTTACAAGAAACATGCTGGAGGACTGCGGAGCCTGCTTTCACCGGGAAGGTTTCTCTCCTGTGGCTCTTCTCACCTGATGGCCAGCAGATGTGGAGGGCACGTGCGCGCGGGTCGGCCTGCGGGCCGCGTGCAGGGCGCGAGGAGTCGGCCCCGGGTCGGCCCCCGGCCCGCCGGCACCGCGGCCTCCTGGCTCATGGAAGTCGGCGTCCTCTGGCTTCTCGGCCAGAACTGCTGCGCGGCCGGGGCCGTGTGGACCGCCTACGTGAACATCTCCTTTCGCGTCGGCTCGCGCCTGCTGTCGGAGCTGGGGGAGGCCGGGGTGTTCGGACGGAGCTCGGCCTTGAAGAGGGTGGCGGGGGTCCTGGCGCCGCCGGAGGGGAGGGCGCAGAGCGCGTGCCAGGCCAACACGAGCTTCGGCGACCCGCCGGCGGGCCCGTGGCTCGCGCTCATCGCGCGGGGCGGCTGCACCTTCACGCAGAAGATCAGGGTCGCCGTGGGGAAGGGGGCCAGCGGGGTGATCATCTACAACTTCCCGGGAACGGGCAGCCAGGTGTTCCCCATGTCTCACCAGGCGTTTGAGGGCGTCGTGGTGCTGATGATCGGGAACCTGAAGGGCGTGGAGATGCTGCACCTGATCCAGAAGGGAGTTCGCGTCACAGTCCTCGTTGACGTGGGGAGAAGGCACATCATCTGGATGAATCACTATTTCGTGTCTTTTGCGATCGTCACAACGGCTACCCTAGCGTACTTCATCTTCTACCACATCTGGAGACTCTGGGTAGCCCGGATTCAGAGCCGGAGGCGGCAGCGGCTAACCACCCACCTCAAGCAGGCCTTCGGGCAGCTGCAGCTCCGGGTCCTCAAGGAGGGGGACGCCGAGCTGGGCGCCAGCGGGGACAGCTGCGTGGTTTGCTTCGAGCTCTACAAGCCTGACGACACGGTTCGTATTCTCACGTGTAAGCACCTTTTCCACAAGGACTGCATCGACCCCTGGATCCTGGCCCACGGGACGTGTCCTATGTGCAAATGTGACATCCTCAAGGCTCTGGGCGTTCAGGTGGACGTGGAAGACGGAGCGGAGTCGTTGCAGGTTCTCATGTCGAGCGAGCTGTCTGCCGCCCTGTCCCCTGGCGCGGAGGGGACCGCCGCCGACCTCCCTGCCCCGGGCGGGTCGGACAAAGGGGCCCCTCCCCAGAACGACAGCCAGCCTCGTTCGGGAGCAGAGGGTGCGGGTCCTTCACCGCGACAGCATGACCCTTGAGGAGGTGGATTAAACCTGTTTGTCAACTCAGGTCCTAATACTGACAGGCAGTCTGTCTGTTCCAAGTGTGCTTTTTGTGTCCCTTTCTGTTACTGTGGCAACTGTCTCCATCCCTCCTCAAGCAGATAAAGGGCCTAGCAGGATTTTTTTGTTTCCCTTTTTGCCTTAGCTGAGTGTGACCTCTTGTCAGTGTCACTCCGGGGGGCGTCTAGGTCCCCTTGCACGTCCAGGTGCACGTTACAACCGAGGACGGCTTCCCCTGCGTGTTTGTACAGATGTTGGGCCCTGTCTTGGTAAGAAAACTGTTAACGTGTTTGCGTGTTCCTTGTACAGAAACCATCAATTGAGTTTGGAAAACAGAAGTTCTTTTACGTGCCAGGACAAGTACAATATACCCCTTTGGAAGTCCTTGGGCTGCATTCTTTGTTCTTAGCATGAAAATGTTGCTGTACGGAATTTTATGACTGTTACCCTCGACAAGCAGCTCTCTTTAAGCTCTTAGTACGTTTTATGTGATCTGTATGTGCAGTGATAGCAATTTTAAAGGTAAAATATTAGCTCTTTCGAGTGAACAGCAAAGAATCCAGTGCCCAGTATAGCTTATAATTACTCCATGTTCCTAATCTGTATAAAGATTTAAATGATAAATCCTCTTAGGTTTAGTTACGGTGTATTTCTTCCCCATGGGTTCCTCCGTACTACCCAGTTGCTTTTGCCACTAAATAGTCAAAACGTTAGATTAGGGCAGCCCTGGTGGCTCAGCAGTTTAGTGCCACCTGCAGCCCGGGGTGTGATCCTGGAGACCCGGGATCGAGTCCCACGTCGGGCTCCCTGCAGGGAGCCTGCTTCTCCCTCTGCCTGCGTCTCACCTCTCTCTCTCTCTCTCTCTCTCTCTCTCTCTCTCTCTGTGTCTCTATGAATAAATAAATAAAATCTTTAAAAAAAATTATTTTGGAGATGGGTGTCACCATGTAGCTGTTGTTATGATGCCTTGGGACGGTGTTCGTCACTGCATTCCCAGGATCTAGCACAGTGCAAGGCCCTGAAATATTTTTGGAGTGAATGAACTGGTAACTCATGATTTTTTTTCATTATCTGAATATGTGTTAATAAATAACAGTATGCAGTATTCTAGAATCATTACCATTTTGTGTCATCTAGAGGACTGACCTGGGTGCATGTTCCATGACAGACCCAACCCTTGAGGATTTTGTGGTTTGCTCTTTACATGAATGCTGTTCTCCGTCAGTCTTTTCTATGCAGCCTCATTGGGTTTCTCCTTTCTTTTCTTGGTTCATTGTTGTCAACCTAAAACCTGACTAACCATGTGTATGAAATGAACATTTCCTCACTTTTATAATTCAGTGTCTTGTGAATATGGACGTTGAACCAGCATGTGCTTGTTTTGATTGGAGAATTTTCAGTGGATGCCCTTTGAAGGGTCCGTGAGCTGGGGAACTGTCTTTGCTGAGCGCCTCGCAGGGAGCAGCCAGTGGGCTGAGCGCTTTCTGTTGCTTTTCCTTATGTCAGAACAAAACAGCCTTAGTTTTCGCCCTTTGAGTGTTGTAAACAGATCAATAAACCACTTTGAATTTAATAACTGGGATCTGAAATAAGACTATGTCCAATGTAAGGTGGTATTTCTTATAGTAGTTTTCTACCTTCTTTGTGGGCTATGTCATTTTCTCTTAATGCATAGTGATGTAAATAAATTTTGTCATAATGGCATGGGAACATCATATGAACTATTTTGCCCCTAACACCAGTGTCATGATGGATTTCCCTTGCATTTCTCCTTTGTGTGTATTTTTGCATTCTCTAGTGGTTTGATTCCCCACACCTCAAATTAGGGGTGTTTCTTAGATGTTTCTTAGATAAATGCAAATTTGTTTCTTTATTACTGGGATAAAATAGGTTCAATATTTGTGAAAGTGGGGATCCCTGGGTGGTGCAGCAGTTTGGCACCTGCCTTTGGCCCAGGGTGCGATCCTGGAGACCCGGGATCGAATCCCACATCGGGCTCCCGGTGCATGGAGCCTGCTTCTCCCTCTGCCTATGTCTCTGCCTCTCTCTCTCTCTCTCTGTGTGACTATCATAAATAAATTAAAAAAAATTAAAAAAAATATTTGCGAAAGTGAAATGGATTCTAAAGAGCCCGAGCACTGATTAGATGATGCAATAGGTGATTTTACCTGTGTTCCCTTATATTACAGGACAGGCCGATTGTGTCCCTGTCCCTTGCTAGAGGATTGCTGTGATGCAGTCGTACTGCAGAGAGACGTTGCTCAGCCGTCATATTTACCGTAGTGTGGGTACTTCAGAGGGTCTAGGTGGGATCTGGTGTTTCTGATGGTATTGAGGTTTAGTGCACAGTGTTTTCTCCTTCTACAAACCTACAGCTTTTCGAAGTAGCACACAAGTGGGGGAAAGGAGCAGAATTCAGAGAAGCACTGATGTGAAAGGAGTAAGCCTTCACATACTGCTCCTGTGACAAGGAGCCTTGGCGACTCCATGTTCTTGCTCCACCATTGACTGTGGGCACCCGTTTCTGCATTAGAACTTACCTGGCTTTGTATTTAGTGCATTTTAAAAAATGTTTAGTGTGGGTGATGAAGAGGAAGGAGGACTGAGTTGTTAGAATTACCAACACAAATATCTTAACATATGCTTGTTTTTCTAGCCTGCAAGAATTCTTTGGGGAGAGGGAGGGGGTAATGAACCTGAAATGAGTGGCTCCCTGTGCACACAGGTGTCAGAACTCTTTGTCAGTCCCTCCACAAAAACCTCCCCTTTTCGTAGACGTACCACCTATAAGCATAACAGCCGTCTTCACGACTGTGCGGCTAGCTTAGACCTCCAAGGTACAGAACTCCTTGATGACTTCAGCTGCTGACACGGACTTTCCTCACTGCTGAAGACCAGAACAGTCAGGATTTCAAACCTTCTCTACGTCCGTGATATCGTGATATTCATCTCCCAATTCAGCAGCACGCCATTGTTGCCACACATCAGCTTTTGTCATTTTTGAAAACTTCCCAACTAAGGAGCATATTTTTTCAGAATTCCCCCTCTGAATTCACTTGGCCTTTTTTTTGGGGGGGGGTCATCTACTTCTCAGTTTATTTTTTAATAATAAATTTATTTTTTATTGGTGTTCAGTTTGCCAACATACAGAATAACACCCAGTGCTCATCCCGTCAAGTGCCCCCCTCAGTGCCCGTCACCCAGTCACCCCCACCCCCGCCCACCTCCCCTTCCACCACCCCTAGTTCGTTTCCCAGAGTTAGGAGTCTTTATGTTCTGTCTCCCTTTCTGATATTTCCCACACATTTCTTGGCCTTTCATTTCCATGATTTGCTTTTGGTGTCACTTCACGCAGGGGTTCCTGCACCATTCTTTCCCAGCCCATCTGTTTTCCAGCTGCAGCCTGGAACCCAGTGTGAGCCATTTGTTGCACAGGCCCCTGAGTTCTTGCCCTGTAGACTTCTCTGCAGGATTGTTTGCTGGTCCTCAGTCCTCTCTACTGATTTTCTTCAGATGTTTACTTCCATTTAAAAATTCTTTATTCTCTTAACTCCCTTTATTTCTCATAGAGCAGGACTTCTCGACCTTGGCTGCATGCCAGAATCACTTGGAAAGCTTTTGAAATTCTCTACCCAGGCTGCATCTAAGGCCTGTGCTGTGCTCTGGAACCCAGGCATCAAAATTTTTTTAGTTGCCCAGTTGATTTCAGCAGACAAGGTTGAGAACCACTTACCGTAGGGCTGTCCCAAAGAGCCTTTACATTCATCAAATTCTCAATTTTACCTTCTGTTTCCTTCACATTGACTTGTTTTCACTTTTTCAAAATTGTGAGGTAGAAATATAAATAACAAGTTGTACAGGGTGATGCTTCATGAAGAGGAATTGACAAAGGCGTCTGGGAATAGACTAGATTTCAGCTAGAGAAACCAGGAGCTACCACTTGGGAAGAGGGGCATTCTGATGGAGAGAAGGATGTGAACAACAGTGGTGGTGGGTTTTTCCCTCAAGAAAGATGTTGATTGGGGATCCCTGGGTGGCTCAGGGGTTTAGCGCCCACCTTTGGCCCAGGGCATGATCCTGGAGACCAGGGATCGAGTCCCACATCAGTGCTCCCTGCATGGAGCCTGCTTCTCCGTGTGTGTAATAAATAAATAAAACCTTTAAAAAAAAAAAAAAAAAAAGAAAGATGTTGATTGTTGGTAATTCAGGCAATAAAATAATAATCCTCCAAAACTTAAGAACTCTGATAGATCATGGATTCCTAATCTATTTTTTTCAGTTTTTATTTACATTTCACTTAACATACAGTGTAATATTAGTTTCAGGTATAGAATGTAGTGATTTGTTGCTCACAACACCCAGTGCTCACAACAAGTGCTCTCCTTAGTCCCCATCACTCATTCAAACCCTCCCCCCACCCAACTCCCCTATGGCGACCCTCAGTCCTCTATAGTTCAGAGTCTGTGTAACAATCGTGTTTTATAAAGAAGTTAGTGACCTATAGAATTTTGGTTTTCCAGAGGCTGTTGTAATAATCCAGGAGTGATGAGAAAATAATAGTGATAAAAAGCAATAGTAGATGGATTGGATGAGATGAATATAATGTGGGCCACCTTTAAGACGGTGTTCTTTGATTTCATTTGCTGGTTTGTATTTTCTAACTCACTTCTTTTTTTTTTTTAAAGATTTTATTCATCTATTCATGAGAGACACAGGCAGAGACACAGGCAGAGGGAGAAGCAGGTTCCATGCAGGGAGCCTGATGTGGGACTCGATCCCAGGTCTCCAGGATCACGCCCTGGACCGAAGGCGACGCTCAACCGCTGAGCCACTCAGGCTGCCCTGTAACTCACTTCGTAATGACCAGGGTGGCACTGATTTCAAAACTGGTCCATACCCCTGACCATCTTCTTCGGTTTATTTCCCATTTAGGAACATGGTAGATACTGAGTGGAAGAGTTAGGGTCACAAGGAATTGAGGAAGACTCAAGGATGACTCCTAGCCCTGCTGCAGAGCTCTTGGAGTCAGGAAATCTGGGAGTGTGCTGTGGGGGGCAGATAGCTGTTTTAACAAGTCCTCCAGGTGATTGTGGGGAACACTCAGGTTTAGGGACCTCTACTGTGTCTCAGAAAGTCAGTGTTCAAACAAGAAGGTATCACACAGCTGTAATTGGAATGAAATCATATAAATGTAGATAACTGTGCATCTTAAAGCACTACACAAATAATAGTTGCTATTGGTACATTGAGAGACACATTTAGGCATATTTCACGTGTTCAACTTCTCTGATTTATGCCTGACTTGTGAATATAAATGCTTACTCCCTTCCTCTCCCAGTTCTAGTTTCTCTACCACCCCATCACACTGCCACTCATCATTTGTGAGAAAACATATATTTTAGACAATGTATGAGTTCCAAAGTTAGAAAAGGACAAAAAAGCAGAAAAAAGCAGGTTAGAAAAAAAACAGGTTAGAAAAAAAAACAGGTTAGAAAAAAAACAAAAAGCAGAAAGAGCTTTGGGCAGTCCACACCGAGTAAGGATGGTGTCTAATAAACTGATTTAGTAAAGGTCTGAGGAAAACGTATGCAAATAGAGGGCCATCAGAAATTCAGAAAGGAATTGTAAAAATGCCTAGGTTTGGGTTCATAAAACTAGCTTCACAAATACTGGAGGGAGACTTAGTGTCCATAAAAATGTAGCTGGAAGTCCATGTAAGCAGGCCACCCGAAAGTGTGTGGCATCTTCCGTGTCAACAGCACAGCTACTGCGTCTGTAGCTACAGTTACTCCTTTTCACGTTCATGATGAGATCTTACTCCCGTGGCAAATTGATAATTTTATTCATACAACAAATATTGATCGCCCTGGAAATACAGGGACAAACCATATGATTCCCATTGCCCTAATGGAGCTTGCTTCCTAGTGGGATTAAGTTACAGCAAAAATATAGTATGGTAAATGGTAATAAGTGCTGTGCAGAAAAACAAAACTGAAAATAGGGCAGGAACCGTCAGAGGCAGAGTTGGAGGTTTAAGTGGAGGAGGTTTCACTGAGAACATGAGCAGTTGAACTGAAGACCTGGGAAGAATGCAGGCTCTGCACTCCCACACATACGTGGGAAATGTGGCAGGTGCTGAGAGCCGCCGGGCAGGTTAGGGCGCCTGTCACCTGAGGAATGTTTACCCTTGAACACCGTGTTCACAGCCACTTAAAATGTGAAGAATGGCCTTGGGAAGAACTTCGATTTCCTTGGCTACTACAGAGGAGAGAAGTCAGAGAGAATGCGCGCTGTAGGGAATGTGTTGCCACCAGGAAAGGGGTGAGGCAGGGGGAGAAGGGGAGACAGAGACCCTGAATCCTCAAGCAGAAGCCCCGCTGAGCTTGATCCCAACACAGGGCTTGGTTCCATGACCTTGAGATCATGACCTGAGCGGAAATCAAGAGTAGGACGCTTAACCAGCTGAGCCACCCAGGTGCCCAGAGGAGTCTACGTTCTGAAAAGGCTCTTGGATTTGTTCCCTTGAAGTTCCTCACTATCTGGAAAACTCACTTCTGGGATTAAAAAAAAACCAACATTCTTATTCCATGCATAGTTGCCATCTGGTGGAATAACAAATAACTACAAGGTGTGAACCACAGAAATTGATTCAACAAATATTTATCCAAATATTTATCGAGAGCCATTAGATGTCAGAGAGGTGGTCATTCAGTGATATTTGGGTTCATTTTTCTTTGACTCAGCAGAAGGTTTATTTTGAAGATTTACTTTCCAGATTTTTTTTTTTTTTCAGTTTGGATCTTCATTTCCCTGCCATAGGCTCCTGGGTTATCAAGAGTAAATAACTTAGTATCCTTATGATTCACATTTTACAAATCTAGAATGTGAAAGGCTGGTAGCTCATTCTCTGGTATCCTGATAATATTGTAGGAAGTAAAGTGATTTGGTTTTTAGAAATATTCTCAGTTGCTCTGTCAACATTAATATATCACTCATCTTCTCAGAAGTTTCCTGAGATATTGTATTTGCAGCAAAGGGACCAGTATTTGTTTTCCAATCCATTGTGGATTTTTTTGTAAAATAAAAATCATGTGTTTAACTTACTCTGAATTGCATAACATAATTTGGATTGATGGAGGTGTAGATGGGTATGTGAGAGAAACACTAGACTAGAATGTCATTTGTAGAATCTAGGCTGGAGGTATATGTCAGAACAAAGGCAGTTGTTCGTTTTAATGATTTTTTCACACTTGATCAAGGAATGAGATTGGTTAAATGAGTGATTTTTCAAACCACTACAAACCTTTTCAATTTTTCTATATGGACACATTCACAACAAAATGTCGGTGTAGAATCCTGGTTTTGGATGTCATGGCAACATCACATCACTGTGAATTTCTAAAAATTCTCTGTTGTCTCTAGTGGACGAATACTAATAATTTAGTTTTAGATTATTGGGGCATTGCTCCATGGATCACACTTCCCATAACCCTGATGAAACTCTTAATTTATTGTATAATACTAAAAAAGTTTTAAGAAAGTCTCTCTTTTCCACCAGCGAGGAAACTGACCCAGGACGTTGCAGGGTTTCTGGGCTCATGTCACACCTTGAAACCCAGGTCTGATCCCCTCTGGGGTGTGTTACGTTATTTCCCTGCCGATGAAAGGAGAACGGCACAGAGGTGAGGGTGAGGTGAACAGAATTACAAAATTGATGTTGGAATATTGTAAAGCTGGAAGACCGAGCACATTTTCTTTGTTCCATATAATAAAGGATTTATTGAACATCATATACTAGGAGACTACACAAGTCATACGCTAATGCAAATTTTTTACATATCAGCATCATGAGGGGGGAATAAACCATCTTCTTAAGATAGGCAGGATGAAGTAACTCAACCCAGGAACTTAGTGTTTTCTGTGGTACCAGGAAACACTGAAATAAGGGCGAGGGCACGTGTCGAGAGAGGGCTGCATCTTTTTTCACTGACTGTATTCATGTAGAAATTCACATTTGCTATGTCCTCGCTTCCTTTTCCACTGTGAACATTTTTTTTTTTAACCCTACACCATCCCAGTCTCAGAATTGGAAGCCCTGCTAGTACCCGATGGTCTTGCTTCTCTGTGTATATTTGTCTTTAGAGTGAGGAACTTGGTAATTTTCTCAGTTTCAGGCTCTGTTGTTACCGGGCTAAGGAAAGTGCACCGTTGGCTTAGGGAAGTTCAAGGATATCACTGAGTTGGAAGTTCCCATAAAGAAACCTGAAGGATCTATTATTACTAGTTCATAATATTTGAAAAAAGGCTTTATAAAAACTTAATAATATGGATAAGTTGATAGGAATAGCATGCATATATTTTTTAAAAAGAAGTTTCAGATCACATTTATGTTCATTTGAATATGAATTCTTCTCAGTCGAACCTCAAGACAATGCAAGAAGGTTTTAGTAGGTTAGACGGTTTAGACTTGTTCTAAGGGCTTTAGTTGTAAGGAAGGATCGTTTGAGAGTACCTGCTTTCTAGTTTAAAGATAGAGGGTAAAGGTAGCACCTAAATTTTTCAAATAAGAGATTGTTTGCTATCAGTTTTAAGTTATCACTTTTTCACATTTGACAAGGGAATGGCACTGGTTAAATTAGTGGTTTCCAAACCTTTGGTATTCATGGATCCGTAAACACCAAGGTCAAGTACAGCTTTTTTAAATTTTTTGCCAAGAAAGATGATTGACCAAAATAAGAAAAAATTAACCCACGATTAATAACACTGTATTACAAATAAGTGTCTGTTGAACCTAAGATTTCAACTAAGATACTGAATAAATTTAGCTTTACTAAAATTACTTTGCGGTCTACATTAATGTACACTGAATCAGACAAAACTACATCCTATAGGGGTCAAAACACCACCTTTTGGATTCAGTAACTTTCCAAAGTCCATTACTACTCAAAGGACCTCATGCATTCCTTTAAAATTTGAGTATTGAATGATACTCAGAGGCTTTAAAGGTGCAGGTCTAATGAAATGCATGCATGGTCTAAGCAAGGGAGAAATACAGCGATGCTCCATGGAGGACACGACACGTATGTTTGATACCTTCAGAGAACATAGGGAGCCCCTCCCTGAAGGCTCAGAAAAAAGAACTGGCATCAAGCAGGGAGCAGCTTCACAAAGGAGGTAGAGAGTAACAGGAGAAAATTCTACTTACTGATTCTCTTCATTCAAATCGGTTGCTCAGTTTAATGAGCTCTAAATTGGCAAATCCCCAAATTTGATTATATGGTGGCGAAGAAGGCAGCTCTCAAATGAGTCCATTTGGGCTTAGATTCTCACTCTTAACCTCTGGCATGTTTCTCCCCCACCTCCCCCCCTTGCTGCTTTTTTTCTTCCCTTAGCCTTTGGAATAGCTTCCGGCACCTACTTTGTGCTAAGGTTAATATATGTAAAAAGCTAGAACATTTTCTAGCTTTTTTTCAAAATGCTGTTCTAATCACATGACTCCCTGACTTTAAGGTTTGGAAGGCGTTCCACGTTCTTGAGATAAAAGCCAAGGACCTTCCAGGGGTTATGAAGCCTGTCCCTCCTCTCTAGCCTCTTTTTATTCCACTGGTCCTTTCACTGAAGCCCAAGGAGCCTTTTCAAGCCCACTTAGATAAGCTGTGTTCCCCCAACCAGGATCCTCGGTATCCCCACATTTCCAAACACATTCCTCTCCATTTTTGTATCTCTAGGCACCTCCTCAGGGAATCCTCTGTGACTTCCTCAGATGGGCTCAGAACTTTGTGACACTCTCAGGGCTCTAGAAACTCCCATTGTATTCACCAAGCTGCCGCCAGTTCCTGTAATTATCTTCCCTCCAGTGTAGGTTCTGTGAAGGAGCTCACTCGTCTCTTTGGCTCCCGAGTATATTCTCAACACTGAGCACATTGCCCAGTGTGTAGTATGTTCTGATAAATATTTATGGAACGAATGGGTGAGGTTTGGGGGAGGAAGCCTGTAGAGTGTTGAGCTAAACAAGTGTGCGCCTTTATTGGAACAGAAAATGTGTCCTCCAGAGAGGTGGAAGGGAAGACTGGAAAGGCCACGTGAGGGAGACCCAGATGGATGAAGACACCGGCACAGTCCAGTGCAGATGGGGAAGCTCGTTGACAGGCTTGAGCATGTGCAGTGAGCTGATGAACCCCGGTGTTGGTACTGGAAAATGGGGAATTTACATAGAATGGCACTAAATTCGTCGCTGTTAAAAGGCTTCAAGGATTGGCTAACTTCCCCTCTGAAAAAGTTTCAGAAAACATGCCTTGTTTCTCTAGGCGCAGCATACATTATGGGAATTATTAGCAGTTGACGTTGTTAAGGAGAGAAAGGCATGTCTTATGGGTGGGACTCCTGTACTTTGTGGCTGTTTTCCTGGCTGAGCACATGCTGGCAGCCTTCCCAGGAGCCATCTCCTGGATAGCCACCATGATCTGGCAGGCAGGTAATGTTCTTCCTGTCATTGTACAATCCTTCTGAAGCAAAGAAGCAATGCACGGATCAGATCAAAAGTACTGTGTGAACAATAAGTGCTTCTGTGGAAAAGTCCGTTTGAAGTCTTATTTGGACAGCTGGGCAGACTCCCCTTCTGCAGACACAGTTTTCTGTTGTAGTCCTCACACTTCAGTCTTGTTATTTAGCACGACTTTAAGATATTCGGTGATTTTTTTTTAGTCCATCAACTGAGCAGGTGAATGGAGAGGGTGGCCATTCGTGGTGCTCAGGAGGCCCCCATGCGGGGTATAACTTGCTAAAACGTGGGAAGCCGTGACTGCGAGGATGTTACAGCGTTTTGATGCCCGTGTCCTGACTCCCACACTGAATTACTTGGATGTTCAGTGGCATTTTCACATAAAGGTCACTGATCGGGAACTCCGCAGATCGTGGCCCGCGCCGTCAGGATGGAGGCTGCCAGGGGTGAACTGTGATGAGTGGGAGGAGGGAGGGAGGAGGTAGCTAATGCTGCTTTCGAATTCTGTCAGTCTCTGCTCTCCCGACGTGTGACCGTGGGCCGGTCACTCCATAGCCTAAGCCACTTAATCCATGAAGGATAACAAGGCACAGGGTGATTGGGGGCAAAAGGAGATAATAGGTGAAGAGCTGTAGGGAGACACAGTGAGTTTGTTGTAAACTGAATTCCCTTGGTTGCTTCAGCACCAATATGGCAGCCGAGGTGGGACCCAGACAGTGTCTTTGAGGATCCTGGGGCGTCGAGCGGAAAGCTGGTCTAGGTGCACCTGAAGCTAGGACCATGCTTTGTCTGCCTTTGACTAAAAGTGACTGTGAAAGGATAGAAGGTTAAGATCATTTGTCTCTACTGGGACTAAGTCCATCATCAGTTTCATAACTTATGTAACACCTGAAAAAATCTTAAAAAACTACCACTTCGCAATTACAGCAGATTGTCGCTTAGGCATTACATTTTTAAACAATATACCTTTTCTTCACAAAACTAGGTTTACTTTTCTCTGCGATGTTACCTCTGCTTCCTTCTGCGATCTCTTTTTCGCATTCATGTGGACAAGGTCCACGTCTGAGGTTAAGCATCTGATTGAAGGTCAGTGAACCTTAGTGGTTCATTGAAGTTAGGCAAGTGCGTGGATGGGGAAACAACCGTCCAAACCATTGATTCCCTCCTCATTCGCACATTGTCTGGGTATTTTCTAAGCACTTGCTCTGTGCTTGAGTGGTGGTGCGTCCTACAGATTCGGTGGGGGGTGACACCATCTTTGGGTTCATGGAGCTTGCTCTCTAGTGAGGAAGAAAGTAAAATGGCCATAAAACCTTCCCTCACCCATCACAGGTTGCTGGGGTTGCATCTGCACCATACAGGATCGGCCGATTCAAGCAGTTGGGGAAGGAATCAGTACGGGAGGGTTGATGGATCGGGGATGGGAAGCCTTAGGAAGAGAGGATTGGGTGATGGTGAGGTGGACTGGGTGAAGTTTGGGGAAGCAGAGCAGTGGGGCTGGAGCACGGGCACTGAGCGGGGCAGGATGCCGAGCGAGGCCGCCAGAGGGGTAGTCTGGAGCCATCTGAAGTAGGACCTTGGTGACGATGTGGGGGGAAAGTTAGTGAAGAATTTGTAAGCCGGGGAAGGACCGACATGGCCAGGTTTCTCAAAAGGAATCCTAGCTGGATACCCCCGGAGGGAAGAGGCTGGGGAAGTGAGTCCGGCGGCTTCCAGGTCACTTCTGAGGCGGGAAGGCCCGGTGACAGCTCTTGCTCTCGGGACAGGGTGAGGGGCAGGAAGGCGTCGCCTGAGGAGCTTGTGCGGTGGGACCGGCCGGCGGGCGTCGAGGCCGTGGGGCCGGAGAGGTCCGCGCGGGGCAGACAGGGCCCGAGTGGCGCCGGGTCTCCAGGCCGACGTCGCGGAGGCGGGCAGGGCCGCCCAGGAGCAACCTTGCACCTGAGCCCGCCCGGGGCACCCGGTCCGTCAGCCGCCCTGAGGCGTCGCGCTTCGGAGCGTCCGGTGGGTCCGTCCGGTGGGTCCCGCTGTGACCCGGTCGGCTCCGACGAGGGGGCTGGCGGCTGCGGCCTGCGACGCCGCGGGGAGAGGCAGCCGCCCTGGGGGGGGGAGGGGCGGGGGCGGGGCCTCGGAGCGGAGCCGCCTCACACTTCGCTTCCTGGGGCGCACGCGGCGGCGCCTCGGGAGACCTGGGAGCCGGGTCCTGAGCCCAAACTTCGCCCGAGGGAAGCCAGGGTCCACGGGAGGCCGTACTTTCTTCAACAGATCTTTTTTTTTTTTTTTTTTTTTTAATATTTTATGTATCCCTGAGAGACCCAGAGAGAGGCCGAGAGCCAGGCAGAGGGAGAAGGAGGCTCCCTGCGGGGAGCCCGATGCGGGACTCGATCCCGGGCTCCATCCAGGTCTCGATCTGGGGCTCCATCCGGGGCCGACATGGGGCTCCATCCAGGTGTCCATCTGGGGCCCGATCCTGGGCTCGATCTAGGGCTCCATCCGGGGCCCAATCCGGGATTCGATCCAGGGCTCCATCCGCGGCTCCATCCAGGTGTCCATCCGGGGCCCGATCCGGGGCTCCATCCGGGCCCGATCCTGGACTCGATCCAGGGCTCCATCTGGGGCCCGATCCAGGGCTCGATCCAGGGCTCCATCCGGGGCTCGATCCGGGGTTCCATCCAGGGCTCCCTCCGGGGTGCGGGGTCACGGCCTGGGTGCTCCCCGGCAGAGCCCCGGCAGGTCGGCCTGCAGGCCGGGCTCCGTGGGGGCGCCGGGTGGGCTGCGCGCAGACCCGGGGCTGCCCTGCGGCGGGTACTGACTCGGGGGGACGCAGACGTACCTGGCGGCAGGTGCTGAGCAAGCCCGAGCGACATGCGAGTGCGAGACGGCGGACGGGCCGCGGGGGCGGGGACAGGGCGGGGACAGGGCGGGGTGGCCCGGCGTGGGCACTGGCCTCGAGGGCCCGGCGCTCCCTGCGGCCCACGCCGCCTCCCGCCCGCCCGCGCCCCTTGCGCTCTGCCCCGGCCACTTGGGTCGTGCTGCCTGCCGCAGGCTTGCCCTGCATCTCGTCCCCGCGCCGCCCTGCTGCTGAGGACGCTCCGTTCCCCAGGCAGCGACCTGGCCCCGGCGGATGCTCGGATGCTCGTCCCGGGACGCCTGTCCCCGACCGCGTCCCCGCGCCCCGCAGCCGGACCTCGTGCCCGGGCTTTGCTCTGCACTCAGCTGGGCTGGCCCCGCCCCCCCACGCCGCCCCGCCCCGCACGCAGGCACGCGCACGCACACATACAGGCACGCGCACGCACGCACATATACATGCACGTGCTCGCGCACAGACACGCACGCACACAGATATACATGCACGCCCGCGCACGCAGCCATACGGGCACGCGCACGCCCGCGCACAGGCATACAGGCACGCGCACGCAGGCGCGCGTCCGAGCTCTTCCTTTCCGGGTTGGGCGCCGGCGGGTGGAGCTGGCGCGGCCTCGTCGGCGGGCGAGGGCCCGCGGGGCGGGGCGCGTGCCCGGGGCGGCCCACCCCGCGGTGCTGCGGCCTCCTCGAGGCGTGCGGCCCGTCGCGAACGCGCCCTCCTGGCAGGCGGCTGGGCCTTCCGCTCTGTGCCGAGCGGCCCGAGTGCGGCGGCCGTTTGGCCGGGCGTCCCGTAAGCGGCTGTTGGGTGTGTTTGCGTGTCTTGCAGGTCTTCCTGAAGAGCGACAGGGTGGCCAGGATGGTCCAGAGCGGAGGATGCTCCGCCAACGACTTCAGGGAGGTGTTCAAGAAGAACATCGAGAAGCGTGTGCGGAGCCTGCCCGAAATCGACGGCCTGAGCAAGGAGACGGTGCTCAGCTCGTGGATAGCCAAGTACGACGCCATCTACAGGGGCGAGGACGACGTGTGCAGGCCGCCCGGCCGCGGCGCCCTCAGCGCGGTGTCCGAGCTCATCCTCAGCAAGGAGCAGCTCTACGAGATGTTCCAGCAGATCCTGGGCGTCAAGAAACTGGAGCACCAGCTGCTCTACAACGCGTGCCAGGTAAGCGGCCCCGAGCGCCGGCGGCCAGAGCCCGCGAGCTGCCAGCTGCGAGCTGCGAGCCGCGAGCGGGGCGCCCCGTGGCCACCGCGGCTGCCAGGCTGAGCGCGCGTGAATTCTCGCGGATGGGCGGCAGCTGAAGGAAGGAGAGACGAGCATCCGGACGCTCCATCTCGTACGCAGTCGTGCCCTGTCCTAGGATGTCACGCTTTGTGTCTGCGGGGCGTGTGAGGGGCCTGCGCAAAGAACGAAGTGAAAATCCTCTGTTATCTGATTGCGAAGATTGTGCCCGGGAAACCCCCGAGGAGCCGACACCGGTGCAAACACATGAGGGTTTATTCACAAGCTCGAGCCTGGGTCCAAGTGCACCCGACACAGCGGAGCAGGGACTTGGACCCCGAGACTCAGAGGCGCAGCAGCTTTATAGGGGCCAGTGGCCCATGGGATACGCAGGAAGTTGCACAGTCCCGTCGGTCCACACGCAGGTGGCCGATTGAATTACATTTTACCCTAAAGTTCCATTTGAACTGGCCTATCACGGAGCCGATTTCCGATTAGGGTGTGCCCCGGGTTTGACTAGGGTGGGGCAGCGCCTTAAGCAATAAGCAGGTCATGTGGGGGTCATACAGGAGGTGGCGGGTGCAGCGCACAAGGGAGTCGGTCCTGCTCTGCTTGTCCAGGGGTAGGGGAGTTTTGTTAAATATCCTGGGTCCCACATTATCTAAAGAAGTTGCATAACTTATAATACAGAGATATTCCTGAGTGAAAAATAAGTTTTTTTTTTTTTTTTTTTTAAATAAAGTTATGCTCAAGGCACCTGGGGGGTTCAGCAGTTGAGCGTCAGCCCAGGCCGTGACCCCGGAGTCCTGGGATCGAGTCCCACGTTGAGCTCCCTGCAGGGAGCCTGCTTCTCCCTCTGCCTGTGTCTCTGCCTCTCTCATGAATAAATAAAATCTTAAAAAAAAAAATAAAGTTATGCTCATCTTTTGAGTTTTATAGAAGTAATCGAAACTCACAATGTCTTTAATCCAGATAGAAATGAAGATGTTGCTGTACTACGTAATTTAGAGATGATGAAAGAAAAAAGTATTTTTCTCTTCGGTCATTATTCTGATAATTATGTGGGACAAATTGAATGAAATATGTTCCACGTCTTTCATCTTTGGACCCTAGATTTGTCTAATACGTTCATTTGATATTTGCATTTTATTTTAGTGGTATAAATTATTTATGCCCTAATATACAATTTAAATAGACAAAATTCAGGCATTTTGAAATTCATGCTTTCATTAGGAGTTACACTCCTATAATGTATATAATTTACGTCTATTTTTAATCTTTTCACAAATCTCTTAATTTCTGCATTTTTATATCATTTGCTTTGCATTACTAACATCTGAGTCACTTCAAATGAATAAATTGGCAATTAATAGTAAAGCCTCTTAACCCTGTGAACAATTCATGCATTCATCATGCTTGCTTTCATGGTTAATAATCCAGGCAGTTACTAAATAGTGGAGGATGACTGTAAAACCTCAATCTTCAGTTTTAAAAGATTAATGCAACTGGCCTTTGTATTTTTAATGGAACAGTGGCTCACTTGTACAGTTAAAAATCGATGAACATAGTGAAATTCAGATTCACACATATGGTAGATATTTATTAAGTATTCAAGTTTTTGACTTGCTAGATGTTGAGAAAACCAAACTGAGCAAATGAAAATATTTGTTCTGTGTATCTCCATATGTTGAAGTCTGATAAAGCAGATGGACCTCCAAAATGAGTTATTACAAATGCATTCGGATTTATGCTGTGTGTTCCAGGATCATGACATCCTGTGGACCAGTTTTTTTTCTCATAATAGCATCACTGTTGTCCTTTATATAATTAATTTCTTTATCGGTGTATAAAATCCCTCTTTATCCCTGGTAATTTTATCTTTTCTGAAGTCTGCTTTGTCTTAAACAAATATGGCTTACTCCAGCTTTCTTTTGATTAGTTAGCCGGTGTCTTTCTCCATCTGTTTACTGTTAACCTATCTGATTCCTTATTTTGGTTTTTTTTTTTTTTTTTTGAAGATTTATTTATTTATTCATGAGAATACACAGAGAGAGACAGAGACACAGGCAGAGGGAGAAGCAGGCTCCATGCAGGGGGCCCGATGTGGGACTCGATCCCGGGTCTCTAGGATCACACTCTGAGCTGAAGGTGGCCCCAAACCCCTGAGCCACCCGGGCTGCCCCATGATTCCTTATTTTGAAAGTGGGTTTCTTATAGACAACATAAAATTGCCTCTTGGTTTTCTTTTTAATCCATTCAGACATTCTCTGTCTTTTAATGGCTGTGTTTAGACTATTTATATTTAGAGTAATATAGTTGGTTGAGGTTCTACAGTCTTTTTAAGTGTTGGGTCATTTCCTTGCATCTGTCCTTTGTCCCCTTCCCCACCCATTTCTGCCTTCTCACATTTGAATTGAGCAGTTTATGTGATTCCATTTTGTGGGATTTTCTTTTGATGTGCTACTTGTTTTTTCTTTTTTTGGAGCTTGTTTAGGGGTTGTTTATTGGTGGCTCTAGGGTTTAAAATCTACATTTTAAAATGCTCAAGTCCACATTCAGATAACACTCTCAGGCTTCAAGTGTAGTACAGTTGCCCCATAATAGAGAATTTCCAACTCCTCCCTTCCATTGCTTGTGACATTTGTCATTTATTTCAGTGATATTTCTGTCCTTCATTACCTGATGTTTTTGTCATCCAGTATATGATTACTATTATTTCTTTAAACAGTTAATATTTAGATATTAAGATTAAGAAAACAAAACAAAAATTTGTATATCTTCCCTTGATGCCTTCTCCTTACACTTTCTTTATATAGACCCAAGTTTCTGACTCTCTCATTTTCCCTATCTTTCTGAAAAACTTCTTTTAACACCTGTTGCAAGGCAGGATGACTGGCGATGAGTTTCTCAGTTTTTGTTTGAGAAAGTCTGTTTTTCCTTCATATTTAAAGGATAATTTCACTGGATATAGGGTTATCAGTGAGCTTTTTATTCTTTCAGTACTCTGCAACTTTCACCTCACACTTCTCTTGCTTGTGTGTCTTCTGGTAAGAAGTCTGAAACCCCAGTGTTCTGACTCCTTGTCTCACTTTCCTGAGTTTGAATATGATGTGTCTTGGGATAGGCTCTATGGTTCTCTTGGTTGGCATTCTCTGAGCTTTCTGGATCTTTGGGTTGGTGTCTGTCATTCCATTTGGAAGATTCTTGGCCATGATCACTTCACGTTTTCCTTCTGTCCCATTCTCACCATCTTTTGGTAGTGCAGGAGCATTTGTGTCATCCCCATTTGATATTGTCCCACAATTCTGGGATGTTCTTTTTGTCTGTTTAATTTTTTAGGCTTTTTTTTTTTTTTCCACTTTGCATTTGAGATTGGGAAGTTTATGTTGACCTTTCTTCAAGTTCACGGATTCTCTCCCTCAGAATCCTCAGGTCTGCTGATGAGCCAGTCAAAAGCTGTCTTCATTTCTGATCTCTAGCATTTCACTTGGAGTCTTAAGAGTTCCCATCTCCTTCATTCCGTTACCCATCTGTGCTTGCATGTTTTTAACTTTTTCCACTAGAGCCCTTAACATATTAGTATAAGTTATTTAAATCATTTTTTTCTTTTTCTTTTTTCTTTTCTCTCTCTTTTTTCTTTTTGTTTCTTTCTTTTCTTTCTTTCTTTCTTTCTTTCTTTCTTTTTTTTTTTTTTTGAATTATAATATTTCCATCACCAGTAAATCTCATTGGGGTGCTTGCTTTGTGTTTCCAGTCTTTCTTTCTTTCTTTTTCTCTTTTGGTATGTTTTGTCATTTTTGTTAAAAGCCAGACTATTATATCAGATAATAAGAACTGAGGTATGTTAGCCTTTAGTATGAAGATTTACATTAATCTTGACTGGATGTTAGGCTGTGTTTCATGTTTGCTATAATGTTTGTGGGTACAAGACGCTTCAAGTTCTTCTAATGTCCTTGTCTTTGTCTCCTCTATTGACTTTAGGCTTCCCCAAGTATTCGTCGTCAGTAAGTCTGTCATACAGCTCTGATCCTCTGCTGTTAAACGGGGGCTGTGTTGGTGTTGTGGCAGAGTGTTGGCAAGTAGGCGCTGGTCTCAGATTTTTTGTGGCCTCTGTCTGGGGGCTGTAGCCTGCATGGATGTTTCTGTCCCTCTCCACCATGTGACTTATTCCCTTCCATGCCTGAATCATCCCTAGTCTGTTTTCTTGAAAGCCCTCCCCCCTCCCCTCGTTCACTTAGGGTTTGGTTCTCCCAGTAGAAGAGATCAGAAGGCTGCAAAAGGCTGCAGAGGATAGTCTTCTCTCTCTCCAGCTGGGACAATTCCATCCCCCTCTGTTATGTTGAAGAATGTGGGACATTTAACAGTGGCTTTTCTTCTCTTCTTCCTGCAAGTCCGCATGGGGATCTTTCTTGGATCCCTATCATGAGAGCTCGGTGGGGTCACTGGAGGTAAAAGCCAGCAGAGTAGGGGAACTACCTTCTGATTTTAGCCCCAGGAGTTTCTAACTCTCTGCACTCAGCTTCTGGTAAATGACCAGTCAAGTAAGTGGTCCAACTCTTTATGGCCTCCACTGACTTCTGCTCCTGGTGTTGTACCACAATTTGGTTTTGATCTCCAGGGTTTGGGTTAGTGGTTTGCCATGCAATCTTAGTTCTCTCACAAGTCCAAGAAAAATCATTGATTTTCAGTTTGTTGAGCTCTTTATTTTAAGAATGGGAGTGACAACTTCAATCTCTTTACAGATCTGAGCTCAAATTGCAATTCCTTTTTTTTTTTTTTTTGGTTCTGAGATTTGAAAAGCTCTTACAGATTATTTTTTGATTGATTGAAAAAAATACAGAAAATCATAAAGGAAGAGCTTTACTGTGGAGTAACAATCATTTTATGAAATCAATGCAGTTATGAAAATGGATGGTTAAGAAAACAGCTGAGATTGTCTTTTTCTTTCTCAAGGGCATATATATCTTATTTGTTCTTCCATTGTCTGTCAATAGAGGTTTAAGAAGAAAAGGTGATAGAAAACACATAAAATAGTCTGCTCTTTACCGGTAAGAAATAGTTTAAGAAGAGGAATAGTAGGAGGAGCAGAGAAACGACCTAAAGCTAGCTGAGCTGTTGGAACCTGGCTTCAGATGTAGGGCAGTGAAATTACTCCACGTTCCTGGCATCTCAGGAAAGGCTTTGAGACTTACTGTGACTCTTCTGTGGTGGTTTACTCTTAGCTGGTCCCTTGTTTTTTTTGCTGGTAGTGGTCCCCTAGGAAATCTCAAGGATGTGTGCTTGCTTCAGGCCAGAAGCTCAGGATAGAGAGCTGTTCTGCTAGGAGGTGCAGGATGGCAGCAGCCAGATAGTCCCTGGTACTTAAGAAAGAAAAGACCAGAATGTGAAGGGAGCCTTGTCAGAGCTGCAGCCTGCTGCCGGCAGGAGCCTAATGGGGTCATAACAGTCATCCCACAACTGTAGGGTCAGTATCAGGAAGGGAAAAGCAGGATGCTGTCTTCTGAAGAAGCAGAGGTGTTTATGTGACTTTTGATTAGTAGAGCCAAGAAGTTATTAATTATCGAAATTAAGGCATAAAAGTTAAACACTACTGTAGAGGTTATCACAATTAAATTATAAAAATTAGGGATAATTGAAAGAAAAATTATTACATGTTACCTTCCCCAAAAAAGAATAAGAACAATCCACATATTTCACAGATTAGCTGTTGTGCTCTTAAAATTATCTGTCACACTTTGGATTCTTTGGTTTCAGAGTAATGTGTCAGTATTGCTCCACATTTACAGAACTAAGTATTAGGTAAAAAAGGAAGGAGTTCCTTCTAAAATGAGCAACATGACAATATAAAAATCTGAAATTGTTAACCATGATTTATTTGAATCAGACTATTAGAGATACAGTGAAGTAACAGGACTAAAGGAAGAACAAACAAAATTTGTTGGTGAAAAGTTTAATTTCAGGATAATTTTAAGGAAGTGTAGTGAATTTCAGGTAAGTATAGTTACAGCTTTAAAGAAACAAAGGTAGTTGATATTAAAAGTATGTATTTTATGATCCTAAGTTAAATAAAAATTCTTTCACATATTTTTTAATAAAACACTGCTACTTAAGTGGTACTAATCAGTTGCCTTTGAACAGAAGTAGGTTATTAAAGATTATTTAAAAATAATGACAAAGGCTAATACATTATATTTCAAGTCAGTCAGTGAACTCAATCTCTATACTCATGTACAGATACGTATCATAAGAAAGTTCACGCCAAACAGTATATTGAGTGATAGAAACAGAGAGACCAGACCTAGTTATTTGCTAGATTCATTTTAAGAGGAAAGAAAATAATAAAACACCGTTGTAAATGGCACAGGGGTGTAGAGAGTTCCTGGCTATATGGTCTTGAGGTTGAAGAGAACACAATATTGGAAGAGTGTCATGAAGACACCAGAGTAAGACGCTAAGAAAGTATTCTGTGAGGAGGGATGAGCACGTGTAGAGTGTCCAAAACAGCGTGGCACTGGGGAGTGGCAAGTCTGTGGCTGCTGGGGTATGAGGGGGGGACGGGGCTGTGGTCTGAGATGACAGTGAGCAGATACAGGCTGAGGCGTCGCAAGCTGGAGAGCAACCCAATCCTGCATGACCAAGTGTGCGTGGTGGGGTATGTAGTCCTGTATCAATAGTGACTCTCCTCCTCTTGTTTATTTGTACTTTAGGAGAATTAGCAACTGAACTTCACAGCTATCTGTATCCTCATCTTTTCTGCCCATGGCCACCTTCATTAATCTTTTATAATCTCATTCCATTAACTGAAGAAAGTACCTCACCTGTATTTGCCCAAAAGTTGAAGCAAAGTTAGCTAAAATCTTCCTCTAAATATCCCTCCATCGAAATTTCTTGTGTTCTGATGAGTACAAGAACTCTGAGTGATACTACAGAACTGTTGTGAATTTTAAGGGATAAGAAGGAATAATTGACAAAATGGTTAAAAAGTAGTGTTCACGGGGTACCCCGGTCGCTCATTTGGCTGAGCATCTACCCTTGGCTCAGGTCATGATCTCAGTCCTGGGATTGAGCCCCGTGTCAGGCACCCTGGTCAGCGTGAGGGCGGGGGCCTGCTTCTCCTCCTCCCCTCCAGCCCCCTTAATCTGTACACGCTCACTCTCAAATAAGAAATTGTAAAAAAAAAAAAAAAAAAAAAAAAGGAATGTTCAGGTTTATGATACCCTTTGTCTAGGAATTTTAGCTTTGGAGTATAAGCACTTTGGGTTTCAGAGTTTTAAGGAAATCAGATCTAGGCAGTGGCTGTGTTTCTTGCCCCCTCACTATGAGTCTTCCCTCAAAGACCTACATCAGGATGTCCAAGGAAAATAGAAGAAGAAGAAACGTGAATGCTCAGGGGCAATTGTTATTTGCCTTTCACTACTGTCCTCTTTCTTTCTCTCCGAGAGTAGCATGTGCTTTGATAATACTTTTTATTTAATATAACTTGTCTACTTTGGCAGAAATAAAAGGCACACCCTAGGGAGGCAGTTACATTTCATAACAAAATCATTTTCAAAGAAAGAAAATAAAGCTGTAGAAATGACAATTAGGATGTCAAATTTTTCAAATCTGGATAATTTTAAAGCTAAAAACTTTGAAGAAAATATTCAAGTAAATGTCATTAAGTGGCAATTGTTATGTTTCAGGATGCAGCAAGAAGTTTCAGATCTTAATGAGTCAATTCTTATAATACCTGACTTTTTAAATTCTGGAGTTATTTGGAATGGCCCTAAGATTTATATATAGGTTCACTTTTTTAAATGAATGTGTCATGGTATAAGTGAGATGACTTTGATTTCATTTAAGTGAAATTTGAATATCTGATTGGTAATACTGAATCAGTTTCTTCTCTAAAAATTGAAAATTTTTGTGGATATAATTTTAATACATTAAATCAAATTACATTCTTATCAGTAAGTTTGGCTTCATCTGACTATGCATTATTTTGGTTTTTTACCTTTGGCCTGTATGTAAGAGAACTACATAAGGATACTCCTAAATAAGGGTTCTCCTAAAGTGTTTTGCTTTGCTTCTTCCCAAATATCACTAGATCACAAATATAGGCTACCTTCAGACATTCCTTGCATTTATTTTTAGATTTTTCTTTACCCAGATCTTCCCTATAGAGTGGTATAGGGTATTATCCAGACTTTTCCATCTTTAAGAGAACAGAAATCTTCAGAGATGAGGCATCTTTGTAGTAGTAATAGTGGGGGCGATGGGGAAGTATTTTTGCTAAATATACTTCAAGACCTGTTCTCAACTTTTCATAAAAAGGGATCGTATTGGATACCTTGTTTTTAAGTGTAATAAGTAATTGTATCTTTTTCATGATTGTTCATGAAAATATTCGATCAAAATTAAAATGAGATTTAAAAATGTCAGCAGGGAAAATGCAAAGACGACAAGATTTGGTTCTTTGAAAGTATTTGCACGTGGTGAGGAGAACAGATCTATAAAACACGTAACAGTATAGTTAGGAAGTGTGTTACTAAAGGCATATGTGCGGTGTATTGTAAGCATGTGGATGACAGTGGTTTAATGGAATATTGGGTAGTTTGTGCAGCCTTCTTCAGCGCTCTGCTCTGGCTACACATTAGTATGACCTGAGAAGCTTTAAAAACAACTCAGACCAAGTGAAACCATTTGTGGAAATGGGGCTCATTGTCTATTTTCAAAAAGTCTCATACATTATGCTGATGAAGACACATGGTTTGGTTGGGGAGACCTGGCCTGAGGGCCCATTGAGGACCCGTAATGCCCCGGTGACCTCAAACCATCCAGCAGCGTGTCCAGGAAGAAGAGCTGACGTGGCAGCACGGAAAACCTAATTTTCATTTGGAGCTTTCGTGAAGCTTCTAAGAAGGCCCACATCCCTGAATTTTAGAAGATGGGTAGAAATCTAACAGCCGGGTGGAAAATAACATTTTACAGAGGCCCGGGGAGAGTGAAATGTCCTGTAGTCTGCTAGGAAGGCCTGTCCTGTGTGTGCTGTAGCAGGAGACGACGCTAACGAGTCAGGCCTTGAACATCAAGGGCCTGAACGCTTGTGGGGTGAGCTTGGAGGGAACTGTGACGAGGGAGCATGGTAGGCTGTCCGCACTGACAGGACCGGAACAGGTTGGGATTCTGGGGGCTCCTCTCTGGGGCCTGCAGGATAGACTGTCCATCGCCGGTACCCTGCCTTGCCCACCCTGGGGCACGACCCAGCATTACTGAAACACGGGTGGCTCAGGACTTGCATGTTAGCCCTTCAGGTGATCTCTAGGCCCTGCTCCTCGCCCCACCCGTGGTCCTGTCTTGTTTCTCCATTGCCTGTAAAGTTCCTACACTACTGGATTCGACCTCGGAGTCTGCCTTCACATCCTCTTGGATCCATGCCTCAGAATCCTGCTGGGCTCCCTCCGCACCTGGGGACCTTGTCTTGGGTCAGAGCACTGGAACACCCGCTTGTCTGGACAGGGTCAAAGACGGAAGTCTGCGAACTCAGGCAGAGACTGAGAGTCCATGTGGGTCTGTAGACCAACATTTTCTAGAACTTTGAGTAATATGGCCTAGCCCTCTCCCTCTCTTTTTATGGAAAACATAGTATGCTTTAATAGCTGTCTTTCCATTTGTTACTGGATATATGATGCAGCATTTGTTAACTGTGGTCTGATGGGGCATCTGGATGAGGGTGTTCTTTCATCATAGTCCTATTGTTTTAGGCTTTCAATATGTGGCATTCCCTGTCCTCAAGGAACAACATTTTGGGACGGAGAAGGGTGGGGGAGAAATCAGGCATTCTGTTTTGTACACGCTGAAAATACTGAATGTCCATGTGGAAATGGCAGGTGGTGGTAGAGTATGCAAATCTGAAATTCCAATGAGTCGTCAGGGTTGGGCATACAGATTTGGAATCATTTAGAGAAAGTTAGTATTTGAAGCCTGGGGAGAGTCTGGAGATCATTTTAGGAGAGTCTGGAGATCAGGAAGATACAGGATCCAGGACAGAGTCCCATGGACACCAGGATTTAGAGGCTGCACAGAAGGGACAGAGCCAGTGAGGCAGGAGAAAAACCAGAGTGTGGCGTCAGGGAAGCCAAGAGGAGACATGTCAGAGGAGGGTGTTTATGCCACATGCTGCTCAGAGGTCGGGCAAGGTGACAGCAGTGGTCCTGGAGTCCGTGAAGAGTAGAACCAGGAAGGTAAGAAAACAGAATTAACAGGAAAATCTCTAGGGGATCAACCAGAGCAAAGAACAATATACATTCAAGGAATCCCTTCTATATAGTACTTTGAATCATTTTATTAAATTTATTGGGTGCTTACTGTGGTGCCGAGCTTATAGCATCAGACTTTCTTCTTTTTTTTTTCCTTTGACTTTTAGAAATGAGTGGCCCAGAAAACGTATCACCTGTTTCTTTTGGTAGACGGTTACACCAACTTCTCTGTTTTTGTAATTCACTTTTAGAAAAAGCAGTTTGAAAAGGCTGAGGAGAAGGGATTGACACATTCTCACAAAGAGTACCCGGTGATATTTAATGCTTTGAGCTGATTATCAAGTTCATAATATCCTAAATCCTCTTTGCTTTAGACTATAAAAAAATTTCCATTTACCCTAATCATGTTAGAGCAGGGCCAGCTGATCGTTATCTTAGTAAGATTTTCCTTCTGTAATGGCTGGCACTGATTGATTCTGGCTATTTGTTACAAACTTCTAGAAAGGCCTTTATGATTGTTCACTGTTTAAAATGATGTCATTTTCTATTTGTGAGTGTTTCCATGATTCTGATGCAAAGCTCTCCAGATTAATAAGGCTTACGTTTCAGTCTGAATCCTCATCAGAGGGTTGTGACTTTGTATACGGTTTGGTGCCAAGAGCAGCAATAGTGTTTGAAAAATATAGATAGGTTCTCCGCCCTGTTTTGAGAAAGGAGATGCTACCATGATTGTTGTACTAAGTTAGATCCCTGGAAAAATACTGCAGTGATTAAAAAAACCACCTCACTCTGTGTATTTTGAGCAGCTCCACCTTTTACCCTTCTCACTGAGGTCAGCCCTCTCTTTCCATGCTGTCTCAGTGGAGCCCAGGGCCAACTGATGAGCCTCAAAGTCCTCAGACACAATAGGTTCAAAATGCCATTTTTCTCATCCTCCATGTGGTTCTCCTTCCGTTTGTGTTCAGCCTTCTGACTCATAACCATCAGTCCTTTTCTGTCTTCCAGCCCAGTTACCTGCCCTGCTGTTTCTCCACAATACTGCATCATCTCTTTCATTTCCATGGGCATCGCCGTAGCTCAAGACATCAGTACCTCCCCTATGGGCATGGCGGTCATCTCTCAACTGCTTCCCCCTTCCATCCCTACATATTTTTGTTGCCAGGTCAATATTATTGGAGCACCATCCAGTTCTCATCATGACCCAACTTTGAATAGAAAAAAAGTGCCTTCTGTCTGTCAACAGAATGAAGTTCATACCTCTTAGTGTTCCATCTGGCCCACCTGCCTGGCTTATGTTCTCTCCCACTTAGCAATTCCTTACATACCCCATCCCATATTCCGTGTAAACTGAATCACTCCCTGTATTCCCTTGGATTTTAATTTTGTCTCAGGGTATTCTCCTCACTTGGGACTCCCCTTCTTCCTTCAAGACCCAAGAGAAATTCCACTTCCACAAATGTTTCCCTGCTCCTGCCCCCAGTCTTTTTTCTTGAATATTGGGGGAGGAGGAAAAAAGGGAAGAATTTACAATTACTTATCAGTACCCAAAGGCCTATTATATTTCTACTTTGTATTATATTTATATATAATAAATTCTTCTACTTCATTGTCATGGCTTGAGTACAGGGTATTAATCTTTGTGCCATTAATTTGACAGTATTGTTTAATGTGTTTCCTGTTGTGGGTACTTCTAGATAGTAACTGACCAAAAGAATGGAAACTGAGTGTGTGACATTGGGAATGATGTGATGCAGTTAATTTGAATCCTGCACTCAGATTGCCTAGCCCCATATTAACTGTGTGACCTTGACCTGGGAAAATTGCTTAAAGCAATCTGTGCTTCAGATTTCCCATCGCTGGAATGGGATAAAGTTATGACCTATCCTGTAGGGTTTCTCTGAGGCTTAAATGCCATCGTGTTTATAAAAACATGTAGGACAGTCCCTTACATGTAGTAGGTGCTGTGTAAAGATAGTCTTAGCCTCGGTGAGGCAAGAGTTCTCATGTGCTCTGACAAAGTTCCTTAATATTCCTCATACTGTGTTAACCTAATGCTAAACTCTCTCAATTTCAGCCTTATTTAATTATTAATGTGAATGTATACTCAGCTATTTTATTGAGGTGAGTATAGTTAGTAAGTAGTTGCTTGAAAGTATTATTAGTTCATTACTTTTATCTCCCAGGAGATAAAATGTTAATATCAAATGAAATAGGAAAGATTTCATGATGATTAAAAAATTTGCCATCTACCATTTTAGAGAATATGCATACATTGTCTTCAGGCCACTGAAGTCCCATGGTTTTTATGTTTGAGGCTAAATTCTTAGCCTTGGTTTTGAACATTTTGATTGATTATTTAATATAGTTTAGTTCACATAGAATAATTTTATATCTAATTAACTTATTCATCTTTTCCCTACTTTTTAGGATTCAAGTGAAAGTGTGGTTTGGGAAATACACTTTCCCCCCCCACTTCTATTGAAAAATAATCGACCCATATCTCTATATAAGTTTAAAACATACAGCATGACAGTTTGATTTACTTAGGTTGTAAAGTGATTACCACATAGGTTTAGGAGCCTCCATCTTCTCATGTACGTACAATAAAGAACACAATTACTTCCTTGTGATGAGAACTCTTTTAACAACTTTTCCCATCTATTCTGCAGCATTACCGTATCCTCAGGCTGCACATTACATCCCTGGTGCTTATTTATCTTCGGCCTGGAAGTTTGTACTTTGTGGCCACCTTCCTCTATTTTTCCCTCACTTTCCCCTGCCTGCCTTTGGTAACCACAAGTCTGATCCCTTTCTGGGAGTTTTGTTTTTTTTTTTAACTATGAAAAAAAATGTTTTTTAGATTATACACATAAGTGAGATCATACAGTATTTATCTTTCTTTGCCTTATTCTACTTAGCATATAATGCCTCCAAGTTCCATACTTACTGTCACAAATGATAGGATTTCCTCTTTTTATGGGTGAATAGTATCCCAGTGTATATATGCACCACAATTTCTTTATCCATTCATCATCAGTGGACATTTATGTTGTTTCCATGTCCTGGCTGTTGTAAATTATGAGCATGGGGGTGCAGATATCTTTTCAAATTTGTGTTTTCATTTCCTTTGGATATATTCCCTGAAGTAGAATTGCTGACCATATGGTGGTTCTATCTTTAATTTTTTGAGGATCTTCCATACTGTTTTCCATAGTGACTGCACCAATTTATAGTCCCCCTAACAGTGCACACAGGTTTCCTTTTCTCCACATTCACACCAACATTTGTTATCTCTTGTCATTTTGATGATGACCACTGTATAGGAGTAAGGTGATATTTTTGTAGTTTTAATTCACATTTCCTTAATGACTTGTGAAGTTGAGCACCTTTTCATATCTATTCAAGTCCTTTGTTCATTTTTAAAATACGGGATTTTTTTTTTTTTTTTGCTTTTGGTTTATATGAATTCTTTATATATATTGTGTATTAACCTCTTAACAGTTGTGTATTTTGAAAATATTTCTTCATTCCATAGATTTTCTTTTCAGGTTGTTGATGGTTTCTTTTGCTGAGCAGAAGCTTTTTAGTGTGATATATATAGTTCTACTTGTTTGTATTTGATTTAGTTGCTTTTCCAAAAAAAAACATTACTAAGACCCAGGTCAAGGAGCTTTTATTTCTGTGTTTTCTACTAGGATTTTCATGGTTTCAGGTCTTATATTTAAGTCTTTAACCCACCTTTAGTTAAATTTTGTGAGGGGTGTAAGATATAGGTCTAGTTTCATTCTCTTACACGTGAATATCTAATTATTCTAGTGTCATTTATTAAAGAGATTGTCTCTTTTCCATTGAGTATTCTTGACTCCCTTGTCAAATATTATTTTTTTATTTTTAAAGATTTTATTTATGTATTCACAAAAGACACAGTGAGAGAGGCAGAGACACAGGCAGAGGAAGAAGCAGGCTCCATGCAGGGTGCCCGATGCAGAACTCAATCCTGGGTCTCCAGGGTCACGCCCTGGGCTGACGGCGGCGCTAAACTGCTGGGCCCCCCAGGCTGCCCTCTCTTGTCAAATAGTAGTTGAATGTACATAGTTGGGTTTATTTCTGGGTTCTCACATCTGTTCCATGTGTCTTTGTGTATGTTGTTATGATAATACCATACTGTTTGTGGATGACTATAGCTCTATAGTATAGCTTGAAATCAGGAAGTGTGATGGCTCCTGCTTCTGTTATTTATCAGGATTTCTTTGACTTTTCAGGGTCTTTTGTGGTTCCATATACATTTCACGTGTTTTTTCTACTTCTGTAAAAAATAAATGCCATTGTAATTTGATAGGGTCTTCCAGTCCATGAACACAGGATACCTTTCCATTTATAGGTTTTCTTGATTTCTTTTATCTATCAATGCCTTGTAGTTTTCAGAGTAGTGATCTTTCATCTTTTTAGTAAAATTTTTGCCTAAACATTTTATTGTTTTTGATGCTATTGTTAATGGTGTATTATTTCTTTTTCAGAAAATTTATTGTTAGTGTATAGACATGCTACTGGTTTTTGTATACTAATTTTGTATCCTATAATTACTGAATTCATTGATTAAATCTAAAAGTTTTTTGTTTGCGTCATCAGGATTTTCTGAACATGAACCATTTTCTCTATAAATAGACCATTTTACTTCTTTGTAGTTCTGATACCTTTTCTTTTTCTTGCATGGTTGCTCTAGCTAGGACTTTTAGTATTATCTTGAATAGGGATGCTGAGGGTAGGCACTCTTGTGTTGTTATTCCTGATCTTAGAAAGCTTTTAACCTTTCACCACTGAGAGTGATGTTAGCTGTGGGCTGGTTTATTATATTGAGATAAGTATGTTCCTTCTTCCTTCTGGGAAATGCATTTTTAAGACTGTTAGAATTGGGACGCCTGGGTGGCTCAGCGGTTGAGCATCTGCCTTTGGCTCAGGGTGTGACTCCGGGGTCCTGGAATTGAGTCCCACATCAGGCTCCCACAGGGAGCCTGCTTCTCCCTCTGTGTCTCTTCCTCTCTCTGTGTATCTCATGAATAAATAAATAAAATATTTAAAATTTAAAAAATACTGTTAGAATTGTTCTACAAGGATTGTGGCCAAACTGCAATTTCTGAGTCAGGTTTTTTTTTATATATAATCTGGAGTATATAATAAGGGAATTCTTTAAATACTCTGCCTCTAGCAGATGTAATGTTACCTGAACATCATATATGCAGTGTGTTTCCCTTGAGGGTATGGGAATAACTTCATTTTCTTATTCCTGCTGTTGCACGAAACTACAAAAAGTTTGTTACAGTGTTGTTGGCTCATTTTCTTGATCAAGAAAAAAAAAGGAGGGATCGGATTTCGTTTTTCTGAGGGAGATTGACTCACAGAAGATGAGTCAGCTTGGAAGGGTTGTTAGGGTCAAAGGACTTTTTAATTCTTTAGATTTAGATTAAAACTGAGACCAGTTATGTGAATTCCACCATTGGAGATGGATTTGTTTTACTCTTCTTCAATGGCGTAGGGTGAACTGACAAAGAACATATACTGCAATTTGAAGTAGAGGTCATAAATAATCTGAAGTTTAGCAATAAAAGGAAACTATAAAAGATCATCAGATAGTACCTGCTTTATTATTAAAGGATTGGGTAGGTAATTTCAGATTGTGATTGATCGAGACAATAAAGGTTAGGTTAAGAATGTTCTAGGCAAAAGAAACACAAGCAAAATGCATGACTGGGAAAATGTAACATCTTTGTAAACATTGAACAAAACTAATTTGTATGAATATGGAATTATCCAAGACAATGGAATAAAATTTGGGAGGGCCTGAATACTAGGCTAAGGTGCTCAGGTATCATTCCTTTTATTCGTATTCACATGCTAATTTAATCCCTCATCTCCTTTCTTTTTCCTTTCCTCCCTCCCTTCTCTGAGATTGTAGCCTGATCTAGGGTAGTAGGAATGATATGTAGAAGTAGAGAGCCTTGCTGAAGAGAGGATGATAAAGAACAGGTTCACTTTTAGCTTGAGGGCATTGTGGGTACCTGAAAGGAAAGGCCTTGCCTTCAGTTGGAGAGCTGGAACTCAAGAGGAAGACTAGTGGTATGTATGGACTTATGACACTGTTTTGAGAAATGGCTGGAGATATTCTGATGTCCAGAATAGCCAAGGGTGTGTGTGTGTGTGTGTGTGTGTGTGTGTGTGTAGGCATGTGGAGTGGGGAGGCAGCACAGAAAACAGAGCAGAGATCATCAGAGCTAGTAGGGTAGAGTTAGGCTCTATTTTTATGATAAAGTGTGGTTCGAGTAATAAAGTAGAGAATTAACACAACTTACTGATGAAGTAAATTTAACACTTAAAGCTTTTGATCAGTGGTTTTACGTTCTCTTGCAAAATCCATATATATTTGGTCCAACACTGGGCCACTAGAAAGCTATATGATAATGGGTTGGTTGGAGTGTTCTTTTGCAGTCAGTGTTAGGTTTGTGCCAGTTACTTCTCATGATATATTATCTGTAAGTAACTAGATTTATAGATAATATAAATACAGTGGACCAGCATATCAATTAATCTCAGGGAAAACACTAAGTTTATATAACAAATCCTAGTCTATTTTCATTTTTCATACTAAAGAATAAAGATGAATATTACAAGAAAATAACAGGATATAATGTGTTTGAAAAGAGGTATGCCATAATTGGAGAATGATATCAGAGAAAAAACTAATTTCTTCAGTGGGAGAAAGGAGGACATAGTTGAGTAGGGTCGGCACATATGAAGGCGTCATTATGGAAAAACAGCTATTAATTCCTTTTTTTAGTGATTGACAATGTTAATATAGTTATCCTGGTTCTAGAGAATAGATTAATGAGAGAGGGTAATGATGCTAAACAGTGCTGTGAAAAGTGCTTTTTATAAATGATCTTTTTTTTTAAGATATGAGCAAATTTAATGAATTCAAGTATTTGATATTTGTAGTTTTTAAAGCATTGGAAGAATGATATCACAAGTTAAATGGAGGTGTGGGGTGAAACTTAGTAAAGTTATTTTTATGCTGTTTAAAATTTTCATAGCTGTGAGAAGGTTGGGCTCTACACAGGCTTTGGGTCTTCCTGAGGCCTTCTGCAAAGGGAAATTTGTTGATCCCTGCGGCCTGATGGAGTTTGTTTCCAATGAAATGAGAGGAATGTGGCAAGGAAAGTCTAGCGTTGGAGATTTGCAAGTGAAGACCTGTAGACTGCTGCATCAGGTCAGCATTTTCTCTAAGTCCATTTTTTTTTTTTTTTTTTTTTTAGTATTTCCATTTTTGCAAATCCATCCTGTTGCCAACCAACCAGGAAACACAAAAGAAACACAATACCTTATAACTGCACATGTCTTCTATCGCTAAGTTCTTACAGCACTTGATCAGTAGCTTTCTTGTGGCAATTATATCCTGCTTTGTGTACTGTTTTCACTATTTTTGATATACAGTATGAGCTCCTGGAATGTCCCTACTTTTGTAGCTACTGAAGAGCCTTCACAGTGATTGCTGTGTGGTAGGTGTAAGAAAGAATAAATAGAGTAACTGTGGACCATTGCCAACACTGTTGAGAGCCTAAGTGTCCCTTTACAAAAATTTAATGAATCTCTGTAAGGGGTAAAGTTGATGATGTGCAGGTCTGAGGTGACCTCCTTCCATGGTTTATGTTTTAAGAGACCCATAGCCTCTTCTAGAAGAAATAGAGGCTTCTTGAAAATTTCCCTATAGCAGGGTTCTTTACCTCTTTTGAGTTAGGGAGTTGGCACTCCTTTGAGCTATGAAATTCAAACCATTCCTCAAAGGAAAAAATGCGTAACTCTACAAAATGTTGCTCACAACTTGAGTGATTCAGACTCCCAAAGGTCCAGGTTAAGAATTCCCTAGCCTAGAGAATTTTAAATGTGGAAACCATATAATCCTTGTGTAAAGAACAGGAGGAAAATAAAAGTATATTACTGTATTAAATATTTGTCAAGGCAGTGAAATATTTTCATCATTGAAGTGGCCATTGATTTTTGAATATGGTAATCAATTTTGAAGTGGTTATTTAAATTTTTAATTTTCAATTGATAATTGAAAATCCTTTGCGTAATAGATACTAGAGGAATTGCAGAGAATAAAGATACCTTTGGGAACCTGTTATGGTCCTGGCCATTGATTGATTCTTTTTAAAAAGACCTGAAAAGTATTCTGTGACAGAGGATTCTGAATATGGAAACAATACTTCCTTTGTAATGAACAGGAGGAAAATAAAAGTACATTTTCTGTACTAAATATTTGCCAGTCCAGAAAAATACCTTGATAATTGAAGTGGTAATTTATTTTGAAGTGGTAATTGAAATTGATAATTTTCCATTGATAATTAAAAATTCTCTATGTAATAGGTACTAGGGGCATTGCAGAGAATAAAGATACATTTGGGCATCTGTTATGGTCAGGGTTGAATGACTCTCTTTATAAGACCTGGAAAATATTCTAATCCAGGAAAGGACATCTGTGAGGTAAGTAATATATTGTCACAAAGTGTTGAAATCAAGAATTAAAAGAAAATGAAATTAAAAATGAAGTTGTCCTCATAGAGTGATGCTTGTGTCTGGACCCTGCCATGAACTCTAGAGTCCACTTATCCCATTTTCTTTATCTTATAACCCAAGTACTAGAGACAGATGTGTTACCCAGCATTTTAAAATCTGATGTCTCACATCTATAAACCATCTGTCTAAGCTTTTCTTCTTTTCTTTTCTCTTTCTCTCTCTTTCTTTTCTTTCTTTCTTTTCTTTCTTTCTTTTTCTTTCTTTCTTTCTTTCTTTCTTTCTTTCTTTCTTTCTTTCTTTCTTTCTTTCTTTCTTTCGAGGTGGAGAAACTGGTGTAAAAACCCAAGTTTTCTGGAGAGTTCAGAAAAGAAAAAGCATTATTTTCACCATAATCTTATGTACAGCTGTTCTTGTGGAAAGAGATATGCTTGAAGTGGTCAGGAAAACCCTCCACCACAAAAAAAGTAGAGCCCTGCCTGAGACATCAGAGTACCTGAATTCTATTCAACTTAAATAATGTGATCTAGGCTTCACATGACTGTGGATTGGTTGGATATGGGCTGTGAGGGATAAGAAAGGTTCAATATGACACCTAGGTTTTGGTCTTGGGCAGCTGGGTTGAATAGATGTGCTATTTATAGGACATGGCATTATTCATGGAAGGAATGATTGGGGAGCTAGAAGTCAGGATTGCATTTTGGGGCTTGTTAATTTTCATGGAAATTAAAACAGTGATAAGCAGTTGGAAATGTAACTCAACATTTTGTGAAGGGTTGGAGCTATAGATGCATTGTCAATGAGTAGATGCTGCTTGTGGCCATGTACTTTGAGGAAATCACCCCTGTGGTAACATGTGGATTAAAAGTTCGAGGCCCCCATCCAATATTTACAAACGTTAACCTCCCATGGGTGCACATCTCCAGTTTCATAATGGAAATTAGAAGAAAATCCATTTGCCTTATTAGAATTTATTTTTAAACATCGTGAAAAGCAGTACATTATTAATAAAACTAATCAACTGAGGATTGGCTGAAGGGAGGTGGATGTGGTTATAAAAGAGCAACATAGAGTATTGAAACTGCACTGTTGGGGGCACCTGGGTGGCTCAGTTGGTTGGGCATCCCACTCTTGGTTTAGGCATGGGTCATGACCTCAAGGTCCCGCGTCGTTGGGCTTCGTGCTCAGTGGGGAGTGTGCCTGATGACTCTCTCCCTCTGTCCCTCCCCTCACTCACATATGCTCATGCTCACCTCTTTGACGATAGTGGTGAATATATGAATTTAGATAAATGATAGGTTAATACAAATGAGTAAGCATAAAACCGAGAAAATCTGGGTAAGATGGCTAATTATATCCAAGTCTGTATCCTGGTTGTGATCTAATAGGACAGCTTTTGTTAAGATGCTGCCATTGGAGGAGACTAGCAGTGTATAACGGGCACGATTCCTTATAACTGCACATGAAACTAATTGCCATTGACACATCACCTTTTAAGGAAATGAAATCATCTTAAGCTTTCAGTTAATTTAAAAAAAAGTAATAAATGCTCAGGAAAATAAGGGGTGCCCGAGTGGTGTCATGGATTAAGTGTCTACTCTTGGTTTCGGCTCAGGTGGCGATGCTCAGGGTCCTGACATTGAGCCCTGTGTCCAGCTCTGTGCTCAGTGGAATCTGATGGAGATTCTCTCTCCCTCTTCTTCCTCTACTGCTTATTTATGTACACACATAGTCTCTCTAAAATAATAAATAAATCCCCCCCCAAATAAATGAAACATTAATATTTTTACATGTAAAAAAAAGTTAACTGATTTACTTCTTTCAATTCTATCTAGTGTTACATGACAGAAAGATAAAAGAAATTCGTTGTCTTTACTATATTAGCTCTTCCTTTTTTTTGTAATGTGTTTGGAAGTATGCAGTTCTGGTTTCACAGAATGACACCAGTAGTCACCAAAATTAGTAAGCTTTTAATCTCTGACAATTTTAAGAGAAGGCTATTAAAAGGTCATTTGGTAGAGCAATGCTCTGTTTTTCTCTGCCTACATTTTTTCAGACAAATGCAGTTAGGGTATTAATATTTTTTAGAAATAGTAGAAAACTGTCTCTTATAAAGAAAATACTTGCAAAACCCAGGAGTAAGTCAAATAATTTCACTCAAAATTAAGAGCTGTTAATACAAAGATAGAAATATCTGAAGATGTTAAATAGTATTTTGTGAAGTTTGAACAACTATGACCTTTTATTTGAAGATGTTAAATATTATTCCTTGGTGAAATTAGAACTCTTTACATGCAAGTAACCATTTTAATTTTTCTATGGAAAGATATTTATCAGAATTTAAGCAAATATGAGAACATATTCCTTATTCCATTTGAAATATTGTAGTTACAAGCTCTTACACATAATTTTTGCTTTTAGGACCTTGATTTCAGTTTCCTAGAGCAGACATGCTACACATTTTTTAACCATTTTATTAGTTTTTAGTGTAAATCATTTTGACGTTGGGCACAGTGAAGAGAAACTTTGTTTCTTTGACTTTGCATCCTATTAATGAAATTGCATTTGTTCTATAGATGACATAGAAAATTACTTACCAGCAGTTTAGTTTAAGAAAATTTTGACTGGGGGCAGCTGGATAGCATAGTTGGTTAAACATCTGCCTTGGGCTCAGGTCTTGAACCCAGGGTCCCAGGATGGAGCCCTCTCCCCACACCCTCGCTCATGCATGCTACTAGCTCACCCTCAAATCTTTTTTAAAAAAAATCTTGACTATTTTTAAACTTGTTTTGAAATGAATTTAATTTCTTAAATCTACCTGGAAACATTTTTCTAGGAAGATAACAGCAGATCTGTTTCTTTAAAGAGTAATATCAGACTTCCTATGTCCCCCTAAGCTGTTGTTTGTGCTAGAGACATTGTGTTCTTTCTAAAATCCCGTTTAAAATTTTTCCAGGAATCGCTGTGGTTGAGGAACCGACTCCAGACTCTCCAACATGGCTGTGAAGAGTGTTTATGAAGTAGCTAGCCTCTTTCCAGCCCCATTTGCCATGAACCTTCCCCTGCACCCCCAGTATCCATCATTTCCACAACTATCAACCTCACCTCCAAACTCTTGGTGCTCTCTTACTGGAACATCTTCCCCTTTTCTTGACTCTTTATATGTGTCCTGACAACACCATCCTGTTGACCTGCGTTGACCCTACTCATCTTTTTCAGGCATTTTTTTTTTTTTTTTAAAGCTGCTTTAAGGAATGTAATCTGGTCAGTTTGTAGTTCTTCAGCAAATAGAAAAGTCAATCCTTATTCTCCTGTGTGTTCAATGTTGTATTCAATACTAATCCAGGCTTCAGGTGTACCTGAAGTTGTGTGGTGTGTTCCAGGTTTCTTAATGATGGAAGTAGGAAAGGAGAAGGAATTAAAGTCGAGAGGAGTATCTGTAGCTCACCCAGTGCCTCTCACTGGCTCATAGGACTGCCTCAAATTAGCAGATTTTATAATGAACTAATACAGGAAATGGATTGTGGATAATTAGGGAAAAAGGGAATCATGAGGAAAAGTTTAAAGAAACTGTATAAGAAAAGGATTATTTCACTGGATAAGTGAAAGTCATTTTCCATGTAAATAACTTTAAAAATGATGATTGCACAGTTTTCTTGCTTTCAATCAAATTTAGCACAGGAGAATGGAATTCTAATGTGGTGCCAATCTGTAAGAGAGTGGAAGAGTTTCTTGGCATTGTGAGTCTATTGATACTGGAATGAGGAGAATATGAAGATTTAAATGGTTGGAAATTCTTATCTGTCAATCAAATGGTAGCTTCACAGTTTAGCACCAACTTGTTATAAAAATGAAGGGAATATTTTTTTTTTTTGAAGGGAATATTTTTTGAAAGGACAAAGAAGTAAAGCATGACTCAGTATCTCACCACTCTGGAAATTTGAAAGCACAAAACAAGATATTTATCTCTAGAACTATTTAGGACTGACCTTCACAAAGACAGAAGGATGGGCTGAATAAGCTTAAGGACAATTTAATGTAATTTCAACGAAACAAGGACTTCCTGGTTTAGAGTTGTTGTGGACAGGTTGGACAAGAAATTTTCATAATTAGATTTTGGGTAAACTGAGCAATTAACCTTAGCAATTTAATAACTTCTTTTGTGAACAAAACCAAAATGAAAAGTGCTTAAGAAATTTAATTGGACTGCCAATCTAATTAAATGCCATTCTATGTTCTCAATAGGTAGCTGAGAGAATTTATTAAAAGCAAAAATTGAGTCCTTAAGTCTTTGCTTTAATCTGTAGGTCACTGTCATTAAGTAATCACATATGTGTTATTTCTTTCTTAAAGCTGGATAATGCAGATGAACAAGCAGCCCAGATCAGAAGGGAACTTGATGGTCGTTTGCAATTGGCAGAAAAAATGGCAAAGGTAAATTATTAACTTTGACAAACTGTATCTCTTTTCTTTTTACTCCTATTTCTGTGAGCTGAAAAAGTTCTGTATAGATAGTATCAGTTTATCATCTTCTTCTCTGTGTGCATACTTATTAGGCCCAAATATCTGAGTTTATAGTATATAAATGGAGCATATTACCTGTTTTACATATCCTTCCTGATACACAGAACATGTTTAAATTCAGTAACTTAGTAGATTATTATGAAAGCAATGCCTAAATTTCTCAAAAGGCCAGATTTAGAAGAATTTTAATACTGTGCTTAATGTAACCTAATCAGGGAAGTGAAATATTGTCCGTGCAAAATCGGAGTCCAAGATATTGAACATGGTGCTTGGCATGTTGCGGAGTCAACTAATATTTGAATGGGTGAAAAATCTAACTTGAAGTTTGTAGTAAAAGAGTCTCACAGGTAGTGTGTTCAATATGATTTTATTCATGCAATCGCTGTGTTTCTATGTAACAGGAGTAAGTTCAAACAAAAACCATTAATTTCTTTTTTAATACTTAAGATTTCTTAGAGGATAAGAAACTTCATTATCTGCATCATTCTTTAGTAAATTGATGTATTAATTTATTAATAGTAAAAGAAAACTTAGTTTTTCCTAATAGATCTGTAATACGGTGTTTTGTTTTGTTTTTCCTTTTTTTCCCTTCTGCTAATCAAAACTTTGAATATTTGGAGATAAACTCTTCCTTTAGCATCCTCCATCTTTTCAAAGAATCCTCCCTATTGAGGAGTTTTCTTCATTTCTTTAAGATTTAGGTATAATGTGCTCAGTAAAACCTACAAATATTTAGTTTACAGCTCAGTGAGTGAATGTGTACATGATCCGTGTTAACCACCTCCCAAATCAAGATAGTGGACTTTTCCAGCACTTGAGAAGAAGATACATCCCATGCTGATTTTAACAAGTGAAATGTTTTTGTTTTTGCAAAGAAAAACGCATTTATGAATAATGTGTAAGTTTTAAGAATGCTAATTCTGTGTTATCTAAAAGTCTATTAAAAAGTAGGGAAATTGTTGAGAAGTTGGAGATAAACAGGGAAGTTGAGAAAATTAAGACAATTTGGGTAGCAGAAGTGACAGTAAGTTGTAAGAACCAAGCCAGAGACAGACGACAGGGAGTCTCCAGATGTTTGAAAACATAGGATGCTGTAAATAGGGGCTAAAGAGGTGCATTCATACAACGGACAGTGGTTAAAAGGGCAACATGCCTCGTTACTATCCTCGGGATATCTGGAGAGGTACTACATCATTTTGAAGATTCAAATGTCGAGTTCATAGGATGGAAATCAAGAAGGTGAAGGCTATTTGGAAGCTTTATAGAGAAAAACCCCCAAAACCTTTAGCTGAATTGGAAAACTGGCTGGAAAGACATTAGCTTTTCTTGAAGACCTGAGACTGGGGTGTTCCAGACTCTGCAGGGCAGGACTCTGGACCTGTGGTCCACATTTGTAGATTGCCTCAGTGTATGTAGATATGGGTACACTGAGCCTGTGCATGTGGTCATGAGTTGGATTTGCTTCTCTAGGGGCCTGGCTGGAGATGTGATGCTTTAGAATGAAGTGTAGATGAATTTCTAGAGGGGTATGAAACAGGAGGGAGAGCCTTATGTGTCTCATGTTTATGCTTGGGAGGAGAATGTGGGTTTATAACCTCGGGGCTTAAAGGGAGAGGGTCAGTGAGCACACACACAGATAGCACCCACTGGTTTCATTACAGACATTGATACATTTAAAAAAGTGTAGAGAGAGCAGTGAAGCCAATGGAATTGGAAGGAGAAAAAGCCACCAAAAATAAGATGCCTTTTGTTAATGTTTAATTGCTTTCTGATTCAGTTTCACCAATTGTAAGCCACCGTCATAAAATATTCATAAAGCTAATTGGAATTTACTGACCTTGTTGCATTGTATTTCTACAATGATCTTACGAACCCAGAAGTGGAGATGAGAACAATGAGTTCACTGTATAGATGAAGAGACTGAGATTTAGGGAAGATTACTGACTTGAAGATTATGGAACTAATAATATGGTGGAGGCTGGCCTCAAACCCTGGTCTTCGACTCCAGAGCCTTCAGTCTGATAAATCCAGAAGTATGGTCCATTAACAATCATTGGTGATCGGTATCACCTCCTACCATACTTCACAGCACAATATAACAACAACAAAACCCCAGGGCAGAAATCTATTTCAAAGGATAGAAATACTGGCTTTAATGCTTTTGCCATGCCATAATTATTAGAAAGTAGCAGGAAAAATGTGGACTGGGCCGGAAAAATCTGTAGGCAAATCCATGACTGCTGTTTCCTAGATATAGAACATTAGGCAAGTTTATTTAACTTTCTGAAGCTTGAATTTTTCTATCCATAAATTCATGGGATAAGTGCTTATTGAAGGCCTCCTAAAATAACCAGGCAACATAACGTGGTAGGCACCTGGGATTTATCCAGACAAACGTGTAGTTGTCTTGGGCTAAAGCCAGACAAGCATACTCCTGCCATGCCCTGGTGCAGCTTGCATTTGAAGAGCCCCACGATAAGCAGTAAGTGTTCGTGTAACTGAGTTATGGAGGGGATCATTTGCTATTGGGAGAATAAAGGCAAGGTGAACTGGGAGTGTAGGAGAAGGGGAGGGTGCTCAGCACGGCCAGGTAAGTGCTCAGGGTAGGCCAGTTCCTGGAGGCACTGTCTTGAACGTTACACCAGAAGAAACTTGAATCATCTCTGACTCCTTCTTTTTCTCGTGCCTCATGATAAATTTATTTGCATCTGTCTTCAAAGTATTTCTAGAATCTGACAGCTGTCCCCATCCTCCACCTACCAATCTGGCCCAGGCTTCATCTACTGGAATATTAGGAGCACTTAAAAAGGGACTAGATTTGAATACTGAGAATTTTTTTGTGGAGCAAACATTTTCATGTGTATGATGTCTTAGGGCCTCTAATGAGCGAGTAAATTAGAACATTTAAACCCTGGTGTATAAGAAAGACTCACAGTTAAACTAGAGAATAACCCACTTCTGATTCTGTTCTAATTTAAAAGATTAAATTTAACATGTATGGTTGCCTGAAGTACAGTTGATTTTTGTTTCCAAGAGAGAAACGACATAAGCCGGCTAAATAAAGTTGATAAAATACTATTAATAAACCTCAGAGCTTTAAAAAAGAGTTGTCTTTTCCCCCAAAGAGAAAAAAAAAATCAAGGATAGTGTATTTCTTGAAAAGTTGGAAAATGTTGATAAGACAGTCAATTTTGGTGACTGTCTGCTCCTTGAAAAATGATAGTGAATGATGTGTTTATAACTAAAGCTAAATAAAAAGTGGGTTTTTGCTAATGCTAAGTTTTCCATAAGATGACACCTTAAAAATTTGAGAAAAAGAAAATTGGCCATCCAGAGTTTCAAACATGATTTTCTTTTGCTTTGCTAAAGTAAAATTTTTTAAAAGGGAAAATTATGAATCCTGCAAATACGAAATGAACACACAGTAATTTCATTCAGTGCATAATGAATGAGCAAACCAGTTACATGTTAAAACTAACGCAAGGAGTATATATCAAAAGTGATGTTTTTAGGCAAAGTTAAAATAAGATTCATGGATGAGATCTAAAAGTGGTCAATTTCTTGGGCAGCCCAGGTGGCTCAGGGGTTTAGTGCCACCTTCAGCCCAGGGCCTGATCCTGGAGACCCGGGATCGTGTCCCATGTTGGGCTCCTGCAGGGAGCCTGCTTCTCCCTCTGCCTGTGTCTCAGCCTCTCTCTCTCTCTCTCTCTGTGTGTCTCTCATGAATGAATAAATAAAATCTTTTAAAGAATAAAAAATAAAATAAAAATAAAAGTGGTCAATTTCCAACAAGGTTTTAAACTCAGGCATACATGAATCTCTTCCAGACAAAATTCTGTAAGGTAACGCATAAGCTCACTGTCTTGTACCTTAAACCAATAAATAGTAGGTTACTAAGTGTATTTCCTCAGATGACCTTTGGATGCCTTTTGCCCCTGTAAGACATAGAAAGGACCCGGCCTTCACCTTTTTTGCCTTATTTCTGAGTTTTGGATACTTCTCATAACAGCTTTTAAAGTCAGTGCATACATAGAAAAATTTTCTTTTTTTTAAGATTTTATTTATTTATTCATGAGAGATACACACAGAGAGACAGAGAGAGACACAGGCAGAGGGAGGAACAGGCTCTGTGCAGGGAGCTGATGCAGGACTTTATCCTGGGACCCTGGGATCACGCCCTGAGCCAAAGGCAGGTGCTCAACCGCTGAGCCCCCCAGGGATCCCTAAAAATCTTTTTACAGCTTATTCTGCTTGTTTTTTTTTCTTCTTTTTTCTGTACTGAGAAACCATTCCAGAACATTCCCTCATAGCCGAGGTATTCTGTAACTGAATAGTTGAATATATTTCCTCACTCTTCTAGAATATTGCTTCAAACTATACAAGAATGTTAAAAGGATACTTAAGAATCTTCCTTAAGAAAGTTAAGTATGCCCAGGGCATGACCCTGGGGTCCTGGGATCGAGTCCTGCATCAGGCTCCCTGCAGGGAGCCTGCTTCTCCCTCTGCCTGTGTCTCTGCCTCTCTCTGTGTCTCTTATGAATAAATAATAAAATGTTAAAAAAAAAAAGTATGAATGTGGTTACTTAATTACTATGTGACAATAAATATGCAATTTTAATATTGATTATATGCAAATTATGTTAAAAGAAATAGATGACAGTTATGTTTGGGTGAAGAGGAAAAACAGGTGGCCTGAGGCTCTGGGAGTGATCTGCGAAGCGGTGCCAGATGTTGCTCTCCATCCCCTGAGCAAATGGTGTGAGCGAGTGAGGCTGGGTGCAGGCTGACGAGAGCAGCACGGATGGGTTCTGGTCCCAGGATGGGGATCCCTCAGGCTACGCTTCGGATGACGTCCAGGGAGCTGGAAAGGCATGGAGCTTTCTAGAGCAGTACGCCACTGGTGGAAAGGTGGCTGGCTGCTCGCATTCCCAGCCAGCCTTGTACGGTTGTCGCCATGTCACGTGGTACTTCGTAGAGCTGTCACCCGTTTTTAAGGGAAAGAGCTGAGGCCAGGTTGTCAAAGATTAAGAAGGAGCCAATAGCGAGAGGAAGCCTCCTTTTGCTGTTTGTAGGAATATAAATGGGTGTCCTCTTCTCGAAGGGCAGTTTGGCCATATATGCCGATCTTTTAAAATACAAGTATTCGGAACGTCCTTTTCATTGAGTGAAAGAAGCTGACATCTGATTGCAGAATCTAAGGATCAAATGGCGATGGTCAGTTAACGCAAAAAGGAAATCAGTCATCTAAATTTCTAGTTATTCTTTATGTACAACTTTATTCATAAATTGGCCTTTTGTTTTAAATTTAAAGTTTTCTAAATCTTTACTAGAAAACTGATTTTATAGTCATAAGGGGTCTGGTCATATTTGTGTGATGTGAAAATTAATTTTAGAAATATCATTATATGGCTATTATGTGGTTTTTAATTTGAATGCTTATAAAAAAGGATATTCTCTTAACAATACATATCTGAGGTAAGAAAGATGAATAAAATGTTTGTTTCCTAATAGGTACTGCAGTGTATGCTGAACATTTTTCTTACCAACCAATTTACCCCAAGCATTTCAAAGTTAACAGTGGCTAATTAAGATGTATCTAGACCCCGAATTTTCTCCCATGTAGGTTTTCAGTTTTTCCTTAACAAGTACATTATCAAAAATAAAGTTAGGGGATCCCTGGGTGGCGCAGCGGTTTGGCGCCTGCCTTTGGCCCAGGGCGCGATCCTGGAGACCTGGGATCGAATCCCACGTCGGGCTCCCGGTGCATGGAGCCTGCTTCTCCCTCTGCCTATGTCTCTGCCTCTCTCTCTGTGTGTGTGACTATCATAAATAAATTTTTTAAAAAATTTAAAAAAATAAATAAAGTTAACGTGAAAATGTTACTCATTTTGTACCATAATTATTTTGAAAAAGATATAAGGTACTCTTAGAAATAATCAAAATTACCGAAGCCTGATGATTTTAAAGCTTGGAGACTCAAGTATTGGGTAGACACATTCATATTGACCATCACAATTTCTAAGACAGCAGACTTATACATTGTATAACCTTCTATGATAGAATTGAAATATGACTTTTGTAACATTGTTATTTTAAAATTTGTTTTCAAGGAAAGAAACTTCCCCAAGTTTATAGCAAAAGAAATGGAGAGTATGTATATAGAAGAGTTGCGGTCTTCGGTGAACCTACTAATGGCCAACTTGGAAAGTCTTCCAGTTTCAAAAGGTGGTCCAGAATTTAAATTACAAAAGTTAAAGCGTTCACAGAATTCTGCATTTTTGGACATAGGCGATGAGAATGAGATTCAGCTGTCGAAGTCGGACGTGGTGCTGTCATTCACCTTAGAGGTAAGTGACTTCACCCCACGCCTCTGACAGCATAAACAGGACTGCAAAATAAGCTGTGCTGACCTTCGTGGTAAAGTTTTGAATTTAAAAGCAGTGTGATCTATTTTGAAGGAGTCATATTATTCTTCATTTGCTAGACAATCAGATTGTGAATGCAAATCAATGCAAATTGTGCTTTAAACATAATAGCAGTTCTAGGATCAAATAATAAGTTTTGAGACAAGTTGTCTTTATGCCCACTGGGCTGATGTAAGTTCATGGATAAAGTAAGCACCAGAGCACATTGGGTGGAGCCAGGAGTTAGACACATAATTGAATGCTCTGTGATTTGGGAATTGCTTTCAGGCTTTTGGTTTGCTTTGTTTTCAATCTACTTCACCTATGGTGTTTTTCTAGAATCGAATCACACCGGCTAGCTTTGCAACACGATATTGGGTGCAGATAGATGATAGGTAGACAGTTCTTCCTTTCCAGGATGTTCGGTCTCCTGATAGCTACACTACCTACTATGAAGAACAGGAACCAACGTCATGCGTTTAGAATTGTGATCCCGAAGACGGCAGAGTTTTATCCTTCGTATGCAGGTCATTCACTGGGAAGCAGATGTTGATGCAGACTCTTACCACAGCCCCCGTTGAGGTTTTCCATGGCACTGTTTTCTTGTTGCTAATGTTTCTGTTTGGGCTGATCCCTGTGTGTGGTTATGCCTTTATACACAGCACAACACATACTTCCCGTATCAAGCTTAAATTTACAGCACTCTCAAAACCTAAAGCTTGCAATTCCTTCCTTGCATTGTTAAATCTTCCTTTGCTGGAGCCCACTACTGCTATTTAAATTTATAGGTGGACCGAGGAAAGTACATGGAGTCTCAGGAGGTACCATCTTAAATTTCTTTGTTGATACCTGTTACTCGTGGCTTGCTTATTAGTTTGTGGCAGAAAAAGCAAATGTGTGCTTTGATTCTTTCCTGCGCTTACTCAACTCAAAGATAAATTCAGACCTGAGGATAAGCCAGCTGCCTCTCTCTTTCTTAACTGCCAGGCTAATGATTTCTTTGTAGTTTAATAGATTAAATTTACTTTGAGAGTTGGAAATAGGTTTTCATCTGACTCAAGACTCTTTTCTGGGGTTTCCTACTGATTTTACCATTACTGGGTTTCTCCTCAATCTCTTCAATACCTTAAGGAGATATTTAATGGGAAACTACACAGTATCTTACCTGTACAATTGTCTTCTCCTTCCTGTCTGTTTTCCTACTCACCAAGATATAAAGTGCCACATTGCTTTTCTTTTCCTCTTAAGGCTTTGTACAAAATATAATCAGTTACTTGATTATAGTATAATTTGTAATGCAGATTATTTTTTATCATGTGTAAACCTATCATGCAGAACTGGAAATCATTCAGAACACCTTCTCTTTTCTCTGTTTAAAAATTCTTAAACAAAAGTTGTAAATAGCTGGCTTTTATGAACTCCCTTTCCTTTTGAAAATAAAATCATGCTTGTAAAACTGTGAATTATTCCATACTTTATTGCCAGTATATTAAACAGGGCTGCTCAGTTAACAATAAAATCATGTTAAGGGGAGAATAGGAGTTAAACCTCCATTTTGCATGGCCTGAGGAGCTGCCTGTTTATAACCCTGTTTTGATGGTCCTCTGTTGCCCTGACTGTATAAGGCAGATATTTTCCTTGCACAGCATCTCAGAGATGTTTTCCACGATGTACCCCAGGATTATGAATAGGAGTGTGTGTCCAACAGCAAAATGAAGTCATACCTGGTGCAGCCTACACAGTGTTCACTTGTGGACCCGGGGGAGGATAGACTAGGGCCCCGCCGTCCCCAGGGCCTCCGATCTCCGCCCCGTTAAACCCAGTAATTACCCCTGGCCAGTTATCCGAGCCTTGCTCCTCAACCTCAGAAAGTTCTGAAGGCAAGCAGTTAATCCAGTTTTAGGGTCTCACGTTTCATCAGCCAGGCTTAGACTGCATCCAGTGGGTAAAGTTTTTCTTTTTCTTTTTCTTTTCTTTTTTTTTTTTTTTTTTTTTGGGTAAAGTTTTTCAAGAAGTGATGTCTAAGGAGTACGTGCAGATCTGAAAAACTGCTGAACTTTATCACCTCTTTATGACTGCCACGGACTGCTCTCTTCTCTCTCTGTACCCTGTTTGTTCTCTTGTCCGGCTGAATTTTTGCCACAGCTCTTACCACTTAACATGTAATTCAGTTGTTATGTTTATTGTTCACTACCTGGCGCATCCTATTAACATGTAAGCTACAGGAAGTCAAGCACTCGTCTTGTTTACTGAGGTATCACAAGAGCCTAAAACACTGCCTGGCATATTTGACTTGATAAATATTGATTGAACTGGGAACTTTGATATCCAAAAAGCAGCAGTTACAAAAAAGAAAAAGGCAGCAATTACTTTTAGGTCTCTCTATTCAGGAAGCCTTCAGAGGGAATAGTAAGGCAAGGGGGAAGCTAACCCACAGAACCATAAGCCATCCAACGGTACGTTAAGTATTCAAGAGAGAGGAGGACGACGGCTGTTAATCTATGAAGCTGAGTGTGCGTGTTGTAGGAGAAGCAGTGTCACTGGCACGGATGCAGTTGATTTTCAGTTTTCATTGGCGTTAGGCTGGCAGACAACTTCTTTGGCAGTATGAGGTCTCCAAATACCGCTCAGCTTCGTTTTCACAAACCTGCAGGTGGCCGAGCGCTGTGTAACTCAGGATGATGCTGCGTGCAGAAGTATGCTACCAAGATTTGTATTTTGTACACGCCTCCCTTCTTTCTGCTTCTATAATAACTCTGTATATTTTGTCTTTATTATATCCGTCACAGAGAGATTGGGGAAGACAAGATGGAATTCAGACTGGTTTTATTTTCCATGGTTCCATAATCAAGTTTTGTGGGGAGTTGGTCGAAGCCATTGCCTAAATTAGGTCAGCTGATGGTCCATGGAATTCTGGGCTGTCTTTGTCATTAATGATTGAGACTAGCTGCATTTTTAAAAAATTCCTTTTGGAAATCAGATCTGTAGAATTTTGTTGTTTTATTTATATGTATGGATTCAGAGCAGAAGTTAACTTCCTTTGAAAGTGGCAGTTCTGCAGAATAAAACATTCCCAGCACAGATGGGAGTATTGTTTTTTGGAACAGAAAACTGTTTCACAAGTTGTGTGTTTCAGGAGGTCCTGTTTACAGTAGCTTGTGGTGGAGGTGACAGGAATAGTGGTAAGCAGATGCTTCCCTTCTTCTCCCTTGCACTTTGACTGTTGAGCACACGATAGGAAGAGATGCAGTGCAAGTAACATGTTCCCAAATAGGAACCAAAAGATTTCTACATTTATTATGTGTACACAGTTCTGTTGCTTCATATGTTTCAAGTGACCTTAAAAGATTTTACTAAGAAGTCATTTGGGTCAGACGCCTGGGTGGCTCAGTGGTTGAGCATCTGCTTTTGGCTCAGGTCGTGACCCCAGGGTCCCGGGATCAAGTCCCACATCGGGCTCCCTGCAGGGAGCCTGCTTCTCCCTCTGCCTGGGTCTCTGCCTCTCTCTCTCTGTGTGTCTCTCATGAATAAATAAATAAAATTTTTAAAAAGAAAGTCAGTTGGGTCATGTTGCTAAATAAGTCCATGTGGAATCCGTTTTTCATTGATATGGTTGATGTATTTCATTTGCCTCAGCTTTTGCTTCATTTTATTTGTATAAGGATTTAATGAGTTTCAAAATGACTAACAAGTTGATTTATTTATTTATTTATTTATTTATTTATTTATTTATTTATTTACAAGTTGATTTATTAAGACTATATACCTCCTTTTACTTACCCTCCACAAGACCAGGTGCTTTTCTCTAACTTCCTTGAGTGTATTACAGCAGTGAGGAGAGGTATTACTGTTCTCCATTTGTTCTTACTCTCTTTTCTGTTATGTCCTTTTCTTAACTCATATACTGGTATGCATCTCAGTGCAATAAAAAGACAAAAATCACTTGAGGCAGGAAAATGCTTCTGAGGTTGGCATTTCTTTTTTTGGTGATTAGTTTCTCATTTTTAAGAAAAAATAGCCGTTTGTATTTACGAGCATAGCCCTTCTGTTGTGCTGAAGAGTGGAAGGCAGAGAGGTTTTGAGATGGCTTCTCTGAGACCTTTGGCCTCAAGATTCATATCACGACTTAGTGATAAGTGCAGTGACTCTGATAATGTATTACATGATCAATACATGATGATAGGATGATATTTCTAATGGCTGTTTTGGTAGCTGCATAGCGTGAATGCTGTTAGCCTTGTTTGTACAAGTATACCATGAGGTCAGTGAAGACGTGAATGAGCGTGTTATAAAAATGCCATTGAATATATTTCATGAGTTTCAAGAACTTAGGAATGAAGATGCAAGTTTTGATTAGAAAAAAAAATTACAAAAAGTACTTAATAAAACTTGTTTATGTGTACACCCAGTGAAAATATTAGGTTACAGTATTTTAAAATCAATAGCTATTTATATGAATGTGAAAAGCCCACTTGAAAAATATTTGTTTCCCATTTTTCCAGGAGTTATAGATATAGAAACCATATCAGTCTTTCTGCCCATTCTTGGTGCACTACACTGAGTTAGCATGTACCTTTAGTGGATGGAAAAGTCATTTTTTTTTCCTTGCCAAGTTAGTGGTAAGATATTCATTGGCAAATCCTATTTTCCATATTTCATAATAAGATACACATTTTCTATAATATTATTTTATAAATATTGTCATCTAAAGTAAGTAACTGCAGAAAATTCTGATGATGTCACATACTGTTGACCACGAGTTGTGATGATGATGTGCACCATTCATAAATAGTATTTCATTTAATGTGAAACCAACCTGCACTGCTTTTAGCGCATTCACCCCATTTTCATGGGTGAATCTGCTTTACCTCTGCTTGACCTTTAAGGATCTGCATTTACACCTCAATTCAGTAGGGCTTACATTTAGAGATTTCAGCCTTACTTTCATAAGCTGGCAGGAGATATTCCTTCAATACTATACTTCCTCAAAGTGTTATTTTCTCTACCTACGTGAATGCAGGTAGATCCTACAGAAGATAAGATATCGTCGGCGTCACCAGATAATTTTACCCATTAGTGATTCTAATCGTAGTTAGTGTCACTATCTTTCTAGATGGTTAAAGATGGCCAATCTGATGCATCATCTCAATTCTTTTTGTATCTTTAGATTGTCATAATGGAAGTGCAAGGTTTGAAATCCGTTGCTCCCAATCGAATTGTCTACTGTACGATGGAAGTGGAAGGAGGAGAAAAACTGCAGACGGACCAGGCCGAAGCCTCAAGGCCACAGTAAGCCACTTGAAAAAAATGTTTTCCCCTTCCAAAGAAATGTGTTTATTTATCTGAAGCATTGTTTGGTCGTATGCTCCGAGACAGTTACCTGTTAGCTCTGTCTGAACCATGTTAGAATCATGGTGCGTCTTTCTAGATAAGGGTGCTGTGTCATGCAAACAGAAAATCTAACCTGCAGACGAGAAGTGAATAATGAAACAGGTAAATGTAAGTCATTGGAAAGGAAAGCATGGATTATCCTGGGGTATTTAGAAGGTGATGCTTGATCTAATTTCATCCTCTAGAATTGTAACCTGGTAGTTTTTCCACTTCCTTGTGTTGCCCAGGACCATAAAACACTGAAGACGTGGGGGTGGGTACCGTGTCTCGCACAGTGTCTTACAACAAGTAGGGAATAGGCTTGAGTTAGGGAACCAGTAATCAGAGAAGCTAAAGCTGTTCTTTTCTGGCAGTTTTAGGTTTCAAATTCTGGGATGAGTTTAAGTTTGGAAGATGTTCTTTGTAACTGATGGAAACTTGGGAAACATCACCGTCTCTGGTAGAAATAACCAGGCTCGTCTGAGGAATTTGAGTGACATTTCCTGATTTGCATTTTTCTACTGCCTTTAGAAAAGGGTTTTTTTTTTTTTTTCCGTTCCTCAAGAGTTAGGATTTTTGTCTTGTCACAACATGATGATGTGGCCCGTTCATTCAGGAAACGTCCCTTCAGATCCTGTCTAGGCGCTGGTTAGATAGAGGTGAATAGAAACTTTCTTTTTCCTTAGGGCTGGCACTAGTTTGAGGTGGGGACACAGTAGTGTTACAGGACAGATGTGCACAGAGTATTAGGAGATGGAGAAGCAGCACATTGAAACCTGTCTCCCTGCCTTACACAAAGCCCTACAGGCCTGCCCCTCACCAGCCTCTCCTTATCCCTGGGACCTCATCTAGCCTCGCCCTTCCCCTGGTCAGTTGCTGGACTTCATGCCATTCCTCTTGCTTTTCCCACCTTCCAGTTTATCTTTGTGTGGTTGGACTCTTGGTATTAGACATTTCTCCAAAGAAGACCTGCACATGGCCAACAGATGCGTGAAAAAATGCTCAACGTCACTCATCAGGGAAATACAAATCAAAACCACAAGGAGATGCCACCCCTCACTGGTCAGAATGGCTAAAATGAGGGAACAGCACATGCTGGGGAGGATGCAGAAAAAGGGTATCCCTCTTACACTGTGGGTGGGAATGCACACGGGTACAGCCACTCTGGAAAACAGTGTGGAGGTTCCTCAAGAAGTTAAAAATAGGTGTGTGTGTGTGTGTGTGTGTGGACAATGGAATGTTACTCAGCCATCAAAAAGAATGAAATATTGCCATTTGCAATAATATGGGTGGAACTAGAGTGTATTTTGCTAAGCAAAATAAGGCAGTGAAAAACAAATACAATATGATTTCACTCATGTGGAATATAAGAAAACAGATGAACACAGGGGAAAGGAAGGAAATCTAAAATAAGATAAAAACAGGGAAACCATAAAGATTCTTAACTATAGGGAACAAACAGGGTTGCAGGAGGGGAGGTGGGGGTGGGGTTGGGGTAACTGGGTGATGGGATGAGCACTGGGTGTTATATGTAAGTGATGAATCACTAAACTCTACCTTGAAACTAATAGTACACTGTAGGTTAACTAACTGGACTTTAAATTTAAAAAATCTTGACTTGGCGCACATGGATGGCTCAGTCAGTTAAGCACCTGACTCTTGATTCCAGCACAGGGCTGAGTCTCAGGGTCCAAGGTGCACTGGTCTGCACACTGGCCTTGGAGCCTATTTTTAAAAAAAATCTTAAGCCTCACTTGCTGAGAGCCTCTTTGAGGTGACCCAATATGGAGCAGAATCTTTCTGGCTCATTCTAATCTTCAGACTAATGTGTTTCTTATCTGTTCATTTTATATTTCCCTCTTGAGAAAGGGACAGATATCTTGTCCTTCTTGATCTTCTCACACCATCTAGGCTGTCAGAATTGACTCAGTTGCTTGCACTTACTTTTATGGCTTAGTCACAGTAAATATTGAAGGGTGTGGGCTTCACTCCTTCAGGCAAACAGAGCTGAGTTATGGTGTGACAAGGAAGGGAAAATAATGAAAACAAACAGCCCTTTCAAGAGAGTCTTTAAACCTAGGAGGAGGCTGTGAGGCAGAAGGAAATCGATGGGGGATATTTTTGGTGGGGCGTATGGAGTCCAGAGAGAGGTTTGGTTTTTGTTCTAAGGGTCAGTTCTGTTAGTCTGCAGTAGTACGTTCACAGAGTTGTGCAACCAGCAGCAATTTCAGAGCCTATTCATCTCCCCAGTAAGAAACACCAGCCTCAGAGCACCTGTCCTGACCAACTACTGATGGATGTCTGTCTCTCTAGAGTTGCCTGCTGGGCATTTCAGGTAAATAGAATCATGTCATATGTGCTCTTTTGTGACTGGCTTTTCCCCTAACCTGGTGTTTCCTGGCTCCTCCATCTCTGGCATGTATCAGAACGTCATTCCTTCTCGTGGCCAAATCTTAGTCCAGTGTACGTCTATGCTGCGTTTTCTTTATCCTTTCATTTAGATTGAGGACACGTGCATTGTGTCCACCTTGTGGCTACTGTGAAGAATGCTGCAACTAATGTACAAATATCTGTCGGAGTCCCTGTTTCAGTTGTTTTACACACACACACACACATATATATATATATATATATATATAGGCGTGGAATTGCTGGGTCACATGCAACAATAATTGCATGTTGAGATTTTTGAGGATCCACCAAACTGCAATAAAATCATTACACCATGTTATTTTCCTATCAACAACATATAATAATTTCAATCTCTTCACATTCACACCAATGCTTAGTATTTGCCCTATGCAGTCATTCTAGTAGAGAAGAAATAGTATCTCATTGTGATCTGATTTACGCTTCCCTCCTGACTAATGATGTTGGACATATTTTTATCTGCTATAGCAGCTATTTGTAGATCTTCTTTAAGAAAAAGTCTATTTAAGTCTTCTCCTTTTTTATTGAGTTGTCCTTTAAGTTGTAAGAGCTATTTATATATCCTAGGTGTTAGATTCTTATATATTATTTACAAATATCTTCCCCCATTGTGTGGATTATCTTTTTATTTTCTTAATATTGTCTTTTGATATTGTTCAATTTATCTACTTTGTTGTTGTTGCTTATACTCTTGGTACCGAGACGAAGAATCTAGTGCCCAGTCCAAGGTCACAAAAATTTAGCCCCATGTTTTCTTCTAAGATGTTCATAGTTTTCTCTCTTTAATTTAGGTCATTAATCCATCCTAAAAGTTTATTTATTTTGAGAAAGTGCATGCATGTTTGCACATGTGGGGAGGGCAGAGGAAGACGGAGAGAGCATCTCAAGCAGACTCTGCACTGAGCCAAGAGCCCCATGTGGGGTGCAATCTCATGACCCTGAGATCACAACCTGAGTGGAAACCAAGAGTCAGCTGCTTATCCTACTGAGCCAGCCAGGCGCCCCTCATTAATCTACTTTTACGTTGATTTTTATTTGTGGTTGAATGTAAGGGTTCAGTTTCCTTTTTATGCATGTGATAGTTCAGTTGTTTAGTTCTTCAGTTGAAGAAACTATTGCTTTCCCATTAAATGTTCTTGGCAGCCTTTTGGAAATGAACTTACCATGGATAGACGGGTTTGTTTCTGGATCTGAATTGTAGGACATTCATGTCCTTATGCTAGCACCACGTTATTTTGATTGCCGTTGCCTTGTTTGCAGTGGGTTTCTGTTTCTGTGTTGGCCTCGTATGACATTTTAAAACCATGAGGATGTGTTTTCTGGCTATGTTCTTTTTCAAGATTATTTTGGCTATTCTGAATTTCCATGTGACCTTTAGGATAATTTTTTTTCCATTTCTACAAAGACTTTGCAAGTATTTCCAGCTGGGATTTTGGTAGAGATTGTGTTGAATCTGGTCAATGTGGGGAGTACTGCCATCTTAATGAACAATGTCAGGTCTTCCTATGCATGAACATAGAGTGTCTCTCTGGTTATTTGGACCTTTGTTTCTTTTAACAATAGTCTGTAGTTTTCAAAGTGTAAGTTTTGCACTTCTGTGGTTAAATTTATTCCTAGTATTTTATTATTTTTGATGCTATTAGAAATGAAATTGGTTTCCTGAGTTATTTTGGATTAAGTACATAAAGATGACTCTTTAACTATTGGCTTTATATGCTACACCCTTGTTGAACTTGTTTATTCTAATGGGTGTTTTTTTTTATTGGATTTTTAGATGTCTGTTTATATAAGATCATGTCACTTGCAAGGAGTGATAATTGTATTTCTTTTTGCCCGATCTGGATGCCTTTTATTTCATTTTTTTTTTTTGCCTAATTGCCCTGACTAGTTCCTCCACTGCAGTGGTGGGTAGATGTGGCAGGAGTAGGCATCCTTACATTCTCCCTGATTTTAGGAGGAAAGCGCACATCTTCCTTGGTTAAGTAAAATGCTAGCTCTGCATATTTTTTGGAGATGCTTGTTACCAAAGTGAGGAAGTTCCTTTCTATTTGTACCTTCTTTAAAGTGTTTTTGTCGTGAAAAGATGTTGAATTTTGTTAAATGCTTTCTCTTTATCTGTGGAGATGAACATACAGGTTTTACTTTTTATCCTGTTGACGTGATACATTACCTAATTTTTAGGTGTCAAACCAACCTTGCATTGCTGTCACGATTTGCACCTAGTCAGGATGTATGATTCTTATTTGTTACTACATTCAGTTCTCCAGTATTTTCTTAAGGACTTTGGCATCTCTTTAAGAAATAGTGGTCTAGGGGTAGCCCTGGTGGCTCAGCGGTTTAGCGCCGCCTGCAGCCCGGGGTGTGATCCTGGAGACCCGGGATCGAGTCCCACATTGGGCTTCCGGTATGGAGCCTGCTTCTCCCTCTGCCTGTGTCTCTGCCTCTCTCTCTCGCTCTCTCTGAATGAATAAATAAATAAATCTTTAAAAAAAGAAAAAAAGAAATAGTGGTCTATAATATCTTTTTTGGTGACCTGGTTTTATATTGGCCTTGTAGTATGAGTTTGGAAGTAGTCTTCCCTTCTTTTTTTTTTTTTTTTTTTTTTTTTTGGTGGGGTGGGGGAAGTATGAAGAATTGGTATGAATTCCTTAAATGTTTGGTAGAATTTACTGGTAAAGCCATCTAGGGCTGGGCTTTTCTTTGTGGGTAATTCTCCATTACTGATTGAATATCTTTATTTCTTGTAGATCTATCCATATTATCTCTTCTTGTCAGTTTTGGTATTTGGTGTCTTTCTAGCAATTTGTCCATTTCATTCAAATTACCTAATTTATTGATATTGCAGTTGTTTATAGTATTCATTTATAGTGTTTCATTTCCATAAAATACTCCCTCTTTTCTAAAATGAATTCAGTGAATTCTAGTCATTTGAATCTTTTGTCTTTTTCTTAGTCCATCTAGCTAAAAAATTTCCTGATTTTTAAAAAACCCAACTTTTGTTTTATTGATTGATTTTTTTATTCTGTTTCATTAATTTCCAAGTAAGTCTAAAACCTAGCAAGATAAATTCCTTTAGTCATTAAGTCTCAAGAATACTCCTCTTTGGTACCATGCTTTGTCTTTTGGACCCACTAAGGCAGTGACCACACCTGTGTGGTTCTGCTGGATGGGTACTTACCCCTGCACTCCTGGTGGCTTCCATCTGGCATGTTGAAACCAAGCAGTGGCCCCATCCACAAGGCCCTGCTAGGCAGAAGTCTAAGCCTTTGAAACTGAGGTGGAGATAGTCCTATGTGCCCCTGCCATACTCCCCCAAACCCCCGCAGGCTTGTTGCACTAGAGTCCTGTGCTGGGGTTGGCAGCCATAATGATCTCTGAATCACCTTTGTAGTCATTCCACCCTTGTCTTGAAGGCGAGAATGTGTTCATAGCTGAATCTCTGGTCTAATTTTGTAGGAATTGAGGAGTTGAACAGCCTTCCTTCATTTCTTTCCATCTCCTTTGGTTCAAAGCAGTAGGGTTCCTGCTGGGATGGTTGGATATCTGCACTTACTATCTGATTAAATGGCTGGTCAGCCACACCTTTAGGAGTGCTAATGAAATGCTTTTTCATTTTTTATAATATGAACAGGCTGAGACTTGGTAATTTATGATATGGAACTTTTTACATAACAATTGTTTTTAATTCATTTTCTCATTGCATTTTACTGTAAGTGGTTGGGAGCAACCAAGCTGCTCCTTCAATACTTTGCTAGGACATTTCCTCAGGTCAGTCCCCAGTTTCATTGAATGGAAGTCCTACATTTTAAAAAACACTAGAACATGAAAATAATTCAGCCAGGTTCTGTGCCACTGATAACAAATATCATCTTTCTTACAGTTTCCAATAACATGTTGCTCATTTCCACTGAGAACACATCAAAATAGCCTTTACCATCTGTATTTTTACAAACATTCTGTTCATAATAATTATGTAGTCTCTGAGAAGATGGAAGCTTCCTCTATAGCTCTCTTTTCTTTGATTCTTCACCAGAATCTACTTTAGAGTCCCTTCATTGTGATACTGGCTCTTTCTGGCATGCACCTCAAAATTAATCCAACTCCAAACCTGCCTCCACATGTTTAGATATTTGTTATAGCAGCACCACACTTTTCAGTTTGGGCTGCTACAATAAAAATACCATAGATTGGATGGTTCAAACAGCAGACATTTATTTTTCATAGTTCTGGAGCTAGAAGCTTGAGATCAGGGCATCAGCAGAGTCAGATTCTTGGTGAGGGCCCTCTTCCTGGTTTACACATGGCTAAGTTTTTGCTGTGCCCACACATAGTGGAGGGACAGGTCACCACCTCCCCACCTCCATGACCTCATTCAAGCTCCCTAACCCCAACCGCCATCACACCAAGGATTAGTGGCCTCAACATACGAATTTGGAGGTTAGAGGGGGCATGAACACAAGGACAGTGGTAGTCGATGAAATCTTGAGGGAGTGCAAATGCCCTAGGAATCTGAATACCATGTTATTTTTACAGAATCTTTTTAAAAAGCTTTATTGAGGCATAATTTATACAGCATAAAATTTTTCCATTGTCAAGTAGATGGTTTTTAGCAAATTTATGCACTTGTACAGCTATCAACTTGTGTTGCTGTCAATTCAGTTTTAAAACCCATCACTTCAAAAAGTCCCTCATGCCTGTTTACAGTGTTCCAACTGCCAGTTCCAGGAAGCCACTCATCTACTTTCTAGTGCTATAGTTTTATTTTTTTCCTGGACGTTTCATATAAATGAAATCATGCACGATGTGGTCTTTCGTATCTGGCTTTTTTCATTTAGCATAATTTCTACAAAATTTGTTTGATACTTAAATATTTAGTCTATCAAATGAATTAACTTTTATATCAGTAACTTTTTTCACAAATAAATTTTCAGAAGATGTTTCTCATCTAATTTATGAGGGATTCACAAAAAAGTTCTGATAATAGGCAACATCTAAGTGGACAATTGAAATGAATTAAAATACTTACAAGTTAGAAAATATTACCATAATCCTTCAGTATTCTTTTTGTTCTTACCACAAAGAAATTCAGCTAAATACCTTCTCTCTTTCCTTATGGACAGAGTTAACTGTAAAATGAATTAAATGATTTATATTTATTATTGTTTCCCAGGGGTAGATTACCTTAAAAACGTGTCTTCCGAGTGCTGAACAACTGCAGCCTTTCAGCAGTGTGGTTACTTTTATCTTGAACTCCTCTTGCACAACAGGAAAGAGATTCATCTCCTCCATCATTATAGTGACTCATGCCTCAGACACGTTTTCTAAATTTTATAGCTTCAACAGTTTGTGTGGTATTGAAGATCAATTCGTCCTTCTGTCTGGTACTAATTAAAGTGCCTCATTTAGCCCATATTTCCAATAAACTTAATCAAGATTTCTAGCCACTGCCTATTTCATTCCTGTAGTTCCTATTTCCTGCCAGCAATTAGGTGGAAACAGCATGTGAGGTTGGTGCATAACTCAGAATATAGAATCTGAGATCCAGAAAAGTGTGTTTAGAGACAAGTCTGATTTAGAAAGAGTAGTAGTGAGTTAATATTTTAAAGTTTTTATTTTGTAATGGAGGGAAGGGCGTGTAGGTGAACTGTATGTACTCTGGTTGTGTTGGAAACTACTGATGGATTTGTAAGTCATTGTCTCTTAGTATCTCAGTGAGCCAGGCAAGGTTTTGTTCTGTATGAATAGAGGCACAGAAACATCGTCGCTAGGCTTGTACAGCTTTTTTACCATTTGCAGACATTTCATTACTTGATTTTTATCCCATACCTTTAATGGTACCACCTGAAAGAAAAGGGAACATGAGAAGAATGACGGTCATGTAGTCATCACAGATCTCCTGATAACATTGTGCCTACAGATAATGACCATCCTGTGAGCGCCTGAACCCACAAGCATTAATAACATCCCATGGAGGGCAAGGATAGATCTTGGTACCAGGGAGATGAAAGCAAAGAAATAGGTTGTTGGAAACAAATCAGGAAGTGGGAGGACGGGGAAATGGGGAGTTGCTCTTCAAGGCGTCTAACGTTTCAGTTATGCAGGATGAATAGTTGTGGACACCTGCTGTGCAGTATTAGGCTTGCAGTGAACAATACTGTACTGTCTACTTGAATGTTCAAGAGGGTAGGTCGCATGCTCTATGTCCTTAACGCAATAACAAAAAAGATAAAGAGGGAAGTAGCACTGCTTTGGGGAGGGTTTTTTTGTTTTTGCCATACTGCTCTTTTATTAAAGATATTTAGGGTTGATTGGTATCTACTTCCTGCCCTCTGACAGTAATAAGGTAGAAAGGTAAGGAGCAATAAGAACTGATGAGTTGCATCATTAGAGAGATAACATGTCCAGATAGGAGGACAGAACATTCTTCAACCTCATGAAAATGAGGAAAATACAGGTTCTAGTACCTGTTTCTGGAAACTCGGAATTCTGAATCAGAATCATCATAATCTGTCAAACGATAGAAAAAAAAAGGCACAGCTGCAAATGAAAAGCTTATCAGAGTGACCAGGTGTGCTGGGACACGTGTTTGAGAGGCTAAACACGAACTGCATATATAAGTAAAGCTAGCCGTGCTTTCTGTAAAAGCATATTAGTTGTCATTTTAATTTAGTAATGTCTGGGTTGGGTTTGAAGCACAGTTCACTAGCCTGCCACTCTTGCAGACCAGAGAGCAAATATGCTACATTTTTAAATCTAACAAAAAGTGTGCCTGTTTTTAATGAACCTAAGGGTAAAGACTTGGATCGGGTAAGTTTTAGTTTTCTTTTTTTCATTTCCATCTTTAAAAAGATGAGATTGCTTTATCTTATACGAATGAATTCAGCAGAAGTAACATTTCTCTAAGCTGATGCTACTGATGCAGAATAAAATGAAGCCAAAAGAGACAAACATTGGCCAAACACAGAAATTACATTCATTGAGAATTTATTTGGGAGTAAAGGAAGCTAATTTGGGGATCCTTGTAATTAGAGACATCTGAGTTAAAGAGAAAAGATGATAGATGAAGGTTCCAGAAGCTGGCAAAAGAGCCCTTGTGAGCTAAAATGGAAAATGACAGAGGGCCTGGGAGAAAGTTGGTATAATTATGATGATCAACATCTCTATGATTTTACAGTTTGTAAATCCACTTCCCTTTATGATCTGCGACTTTTTTCCAGAGCAACTTTTTGTAGTTTTCATTATTATTCCATTTAATTTATGGTAACCAATGTCTTGAATGGACTAAATTTGGCAGAATGTGAGTAGCAAACAACTTAGTTTTTATCCCTGTATTACTCTTCAGACATACTCCAGGATTCGCCTTCCGTATCCTTTGAAGACGTCTTGGCAGAAATCGTAGCTGCTCTGGTCATTGTTGGGTATTAAGTCACACGTTCAGGTATCGCAACTTTCAGATAGTTCTAAATCAACACTTAAGCCTCTTCCAAGCTTGTTCCTTTTCTTCCAGCCCATCCAGACACCTGTAGGAGGGGAAAGGTGGTGTTGTCTGGTCTTTTGCCTCCTCTTCTCCTGTCTGTCCGTACGCTTTTTCTACCACTAGTGAGTAGGGTTGAGGGAGGGAGAAGAGGAAAAAGTGAAGGGGCACGAGGTTTTCTGTGGAGGCGCTCTCTGTAAGTCCGCCAGTTACCAGACGCCTCGGTACGGCCCGTGTCCACCTGACTGTTCCCCGGTGCTGTTCCCCATGCTGCCGGGAACTTGTGACACCACGCTAGCCTTCCTGGAATGATGCATCCTGAGGCTGCCCTCTTCCTCTTTGCCTGAGCTGCTGGCTTCCTAACATCACCCACGCAGCCTCTTCCCACTTGCGTTGAATTTTCGAAGCAGATGATTCAAGTAAGGAAATAACGAAGAGGCTCCTTGAAGCCAGGGGCTGTCGAGGGCACCTCCTGGTTTCTGTCTGGCTCCAGCTGCAGTGATGTGGACCGAGTGCTCAGCAATCTACAGAGGGTGCTCTTTAGAAGGTGAGAAATACGGGCTCCCAGGAGGTTTCGCAGAATGACACCAGGGCCTGCGCTGAGTGTAGTCAGCAGAATAGCCCGTCCTTGTTTCTGCATGCCAGGTTTCCATTTTCCTAAAAATTCCTTGGAAAAACCTACTCTGAGGAGCCACTTCTGCTTGTGTGTGCTGTCTGGCGACTAGAACTCAGAATCACTTCCCACTCTTGCTACCTGGGCTTTGTTGAGCTGGGGGACCTTCTGGGAAAACAAGACCATTTCTCCAGTGATGTAGAGGGACAAGTATCATTTTAATAGAATCACTGTATGACTCCTTAGTTCGTAAGTACTCATTCCTAAGGCTCTTCCTTCTAGAAAAGAGCCCCCCATGCAAGTGCTTTCTCTGCTTCCTTTTCACAGACTCTGAGTTGGCCAGGGAAAGGCACCTCTCTCAGCCAACTTGTCTCGCCGTGATCTGGTCCTAGAGTGCAGACACCTCCAGGTCACTGTCCCAAAGGAAAATCTGCGATGTGTTAGTTTTGAGAAAGTGCTAGACAAATGATGTCATAAATCATCTGTAAATTACATGGCTTATACCTCCTTGCTTTCAACAGAGATGAAGGATTTATTTTGAATTGCTAAACAATTCAAAAATAATTTTTGCTCGTCAATCATTTTATTTGGTGACATTTAAATAGAAAATAAAGCAAATTGATGGAAATTGCTATAATAATGTCTACTTTATTTCTGTATCCCTATAATAGGAAAACAGAAACCTGGCAATTGATCAATTGAGATTGATGCTGAACTCAATCTAGAATTTTTTTTAAAGATTTTTATTTATTTATTCATGAGAGACACAGAGAGAAAGAGAGAAGCAGAGACACAGGCAGAGGGAGAAGCAGGCTCCATGCAGGGAGCCCGACGTGGGACTCGATCCCAGGACTCCAGGATGACGCCCTGGGCTGAAGGCGGCGCTAAACCACTGAGCCACCTGGGCTGCCCTCAATCTAGAATTAAGTAGTAGTCACCTTAAAAGGTGACTTAAAAGGTGATACATTAATTAATTGGGGGGAAAAAGCACTATTTCATTAAGAGATGCATATAAAAAAACTTTATTTTTCTTATTTACTAGTAAGAATCACTTGTCCTTTTTATCTTGGATCATTTGAATGCTGTAATAATAACCAAACTCAGAAGGAATTTTATTTCCTAGTTTAGTTTTTGATTTGGTTTTTGACAAATAGCTATATATTTAAGGTGTAAAACATGATATTTTGGTATGTGTTGTGAAATGATTGTCACGAAGAGACTAATTAACAGATCTGTCCCATCCCATAGTTATATGTTGTGTATCTGTGATGAGATACTTGAGGTCTACTAAGACTTACTGTCTTAGCAAATTTCAGGATATAATATTATAAACTTTAGGACTGTCACCATATTATAATTAGTTCTTGAGAACTTAATCATAAATAGCAAATTGTACCCTTGGATTCATATCTCCTCGTTTCTTCCACTTCCAGCTTCTTTAACCTCCATTCTTGTGCTATTAGTATGCATTTGACTTTTCCATATACAAGTGAGACCGTGCAATATTTGTCTTTCCGTGTAGGGCTTATTTCACTTGACACGATACCTTCCAGGTTCATACATGTTGTTGCAAATGACAGGACTTCCTTCTGTTTTAAAGCTGCATGATGCTCCGTCGTATGTCTATACCACATTTTCTTTAGCCGTTCTTCTGTTGGTGAATGCTTAGGTTGTTCCATATTTTCGCTACCGTGAATGATGCCGTAGTGAACGTAGGAATGCAGGTATCTCTTCAAGATGGTGATTTTATTTCCTTTAGATACATACCCATAAGTGCAATTGATGGATTAGATGGTAGTTCTACTTTTAATTTTTTTGAGGAATCTCCACACTGTTTTCCATAATGGTTGTACCAGTTTATGCTTTCACCAAAGTACAAATGTTTTCCAATCCTCACCAATACTTACCTTTTGACTTTCTGATGATAGCCGTCCTAACAGGTGTGAGGTAATATCTCATTGTTTTGATTTGCATTTCCCTGATGATGAGTGATGTTAAGCATCCCTTCATATACTTATTGGCCATTTATATATTTTCTTTGAAAAAAATGTTCAGCTCCTTTACCCATTTTTAGTAGGGTTATTTAATTTTCGCTATTATAGGAATTCCCTACATATTTTAGATAGTAAAATTTAATCAGATGTATGCTTTGCAGATATTCCAGAAGTTGCCTTTTCAGTTTGTTGATTATTTTCTTTGCTGTGCAAAAGCTTTTCAGTTTGATTTTTGCTTTCGTCGCTTTTATTTTTGGTGTAATCCAAAAAATCCTTGCCAACACAGGATGCTTTTCCTCTGTGTTTCTTTTATGGTCTCAGGAATTATGTTTAAGTCTTTAATCCATGGAGTTTTTTTTTTGTGTAAGGATCCAGTTTTATTCTTTTACATATGGATATGTAAAAGTTTTCCCAGCACCATTTATTATTAAAGAGATCTCATCCTTTCCCCATTGTGATTCTTGGTGCCTTTGTTGAAAATCAGTCGAACGCACATGTGTGGTTTATTTCTGGGTCTCTTTTCTGTTCCCTAGGTCTGTGTGTCTTTTTTCATGGCAGTACCATATTTCTTTGATCACTACAGCTTGGTAATATTGTTTAAAATCAGCAAGCATAATGCCTTCAGTTTAGTTCTCCTTTCTCGAGATTGCTTTAGCTGTTCAAGGGTTTTTGTGGTTCCAAACTAATTTTAGGAAATTTTCTTCGATTTCTTTGAAAACTGCCATGGGAATTTCATAGGGAGGTATTATATTGACTCTGTTAGATCACTTTGGGTAGAATATATATATATATATATATATATATATATATATATAAATTTATTTTTTATTGGTGTTCAATTTGCCAACATATAGAATAACACCCAGTGCTCATCCCGTCAAGTGCCCCCTCAGTCACCCCAGTCACCCAGTCACCCCCACCCCCCACCCTTCCTTCCTCCCTTCCTCCCTTTCTCCCTTCCTCCCTTCTGCCTGCCTGCCTGGGTGCCTGCCTCATTGCTGGCCAGGACCTCCTATATTATGTTAATGTAGCAAGAGTGGGCACTTTTCCCTTGTTCCTGATCTTGGATGAAAAGCTTTGTGTTTTTCACTGTTGAGTGTGATATTAGCTGTAGGCTGGTCCTATGTGACTTCTATATTGAGGTATATTCCTGAAGGAGATAAATCTGTGTATGTTTGCATAGATAGGTATCTTACATAGATAGGTATCTTTATAGATACAACATTATACATAGTAACATATATTTACAGAGCATTACCAAAGAAAAAAGATTATATATAAATTTGGTACAGGTAGTTATGATAGGGTCCTCAGTAAAACATATTCAGGTATTAAAGTATCTACAGTAGTATAAAACTAATGGGGGGGAATGGAATCAAAGTAGAATCTCCAAGTAAAATGAAAGGATGTCAAATTTCTTTCTTTTTTTTTTTTAAGATTTATTTATTTTAGAGTATGAGTAGGGGAGAAGGGTCAGGGGAGAGGAGAGAGTCCTCAAGCCAACTTGCTGCTGAGCACAAAAGCCCAACATAGAGCTGGACCTCATGACCCTGCAACCATGACCCGAGCCCACATCAAGAGCTGGGCACCTAACTGACTGAGCCATATAGGCCCCCCTCACGTTTCTATTACAGAATAATTATACAGCTGTTTTTAAAATGGATGGTGGCAGGATTATTTTGCCAGATAGATTCCGTTGAGTCCCCTTAAGAATGACCTCACAGTTTTATGTTAAATGTCAGTGGTTACAGCATACAAGGAGTTAGACCCTTTGCATTTAAATTTAAAATTTCTAGACGTGAACTGAAAAATGTGTGAAGAGTATATACAAGCTTTCAAGCATGCCGGAGTTTTCGAGTCAGAGTAAGTCCTGAGGTCAGAAGACGTTACTGTTGCTGTGCTTCAGATGCAAACTACCTAACTCATGTGGTCAAAAGAACGCCCTTATTCTTAGTTTCGCTCATCCTATCAAGAAATCAGTTTGGCAGTCCGGGAGAGGTCCTGGGGCCCACCTCCATTGTGGCGGCTGCAGATCCTCACCTGAGTAGAGCAGTGCCCAGGGGTGTGATAGGACCCGTCCTCCTGAGGCACATGTGCAATGATGACAACTTGGAAAACTGCACGAGGAGAGAGCCAGGGTAGCTTGGGCAAAGGATTTGCCAGGATCCTGGGAACAATGCATGAAGGAAGAAGAATGATGGTGATATCAAGAGGTAGAAAAGACACCTTAGGAAACCTAATCGAAAAGCATTTAATGTGAAGTGGTAAATAAGTGCATATTTTCAGAAATGACCAGAATTTATAATCATTAGAAATAGACCTATATTGGAGGAAAGAGTTATGGAGGTAGAGTTTTTAAAGAATTCAGATTGTGAAATTTTACATGATCATTTCAGAGTGATTTTGGTGGGCATCTACCAGAACATGGTTTTAAAGAAAAGAATGAGTCAGAGTGGAACACAAATCCCAGCTTTGCCACAGATTCACCATGTTATCCAGGCTAGTTGGGGCTCTTTCAGTGTGTGTCCTTATTGGTGAAATGGGGGCGATAGGCTCGTATCGAGGGTTATATTGTGAATTTGAGATGTGTGTGCATTCAACCACGTTCTTCTGCTTTTACCTCTCTTCATGTGCTGTTTTTGTTTCCTTTAGGCCTTGTCACTGAGTTTGTTAATGTTTTTCTTTTCAATGTGTGCATGATCTCTTAGCATCTGTCTCTGGAGAATTAGCAGGAGAGGGCTCGCACACGATGAAGGATTGAGTACTCTTGACAACAGGAAAGAAATTTATTTTACGAAGTGAAATGTGCTTTTGACTCCAGAGTCCTGCCTAAGATTTTTGGCTGGGGTGTTTTTATTGTCATGCAATATTTATTTGGTGAGAACCCTATCACCATCTTTTTTTAAGATTTGAGAGTTTCAATCAAATGTAAGCAGTTTTCAACATGAATAATGGCCTGGTGTCAGTTACGAAGGGACAGCATTCTTTGGTTGTCATATATTTACTATCAGCATTGGTTTTGTTTCTCAGTTGATGTCACTGAAGATTTATATCTGCTCTGGTAAAATGCAGCTGTCAGAGGATCGCTAGCACTGTGCACCAGAGCGTTCTGCGATTGTTGACAGTAACTTTGCAGCCATGTCCTCCACGTTGGCACCGTGTTAATATGTTATGTGCAGGGCACTCAACTGTGACTTGAACTGGAGCTGCGGGATTGAAACACAGCTGGGGACTCCCACTACAGTTGACGTGTGGCTCAGCAAAAGAAAGAATAATCTTAAATCCAACGCGACCCTATGTTACCGGGATTGTGTAAGATAGAGGGAGATCTGAAACAGTTTGTAAAAATACCTTGGAATCCTTGGTGGGCCCTCAGTGGTGGGAAGGGAAGGCAAGAGGTGGTTTGTGTAGAGTGTTTCAGTGGCCTTGGTGACCTGGAGATGCAAGCTAAGGGGCGGTCAGAAATGCCGTGCTGCACCATCCCTCTGCACGTGAGAGCAGGGTGCTTCGTTGGCTTTTCTCTGTCCGAGAAGTCTGAGTGCTGTTCCAAGACCAGTTGGGCTGGGTGAAGGTTTTGCAGGCAGATTGATCTCAGCACAGTTTTCCTTTATTAAAGTACTTTTTTACTTAAACATAGTGAAATATTAATACAATGTATTATAATGTTTTAAATTTTTATATTCATTCTAATGACTCCTTCTATCCTCCTAGATAGCAAAACTCATTTTGGGGTAATATCTATAGCGTGTACATTTATGCATATACATTATTATATAGGTTTTTTTTTTTCAATTTGGTAAGTGTATGAAATACAGTTGCAGTAGTTGTAGTTAGATGAGGACTGACATCCTTTGCAGGTAAAACTTATTTGTCGTGGTAAGACACAAATTAAGAACACAAATGAAGACAGGATCTCCTGTCTTAATAAATTTTTAAGTGCACAGTACAGTATTTTTTATAAGCAAAATGATTTTCACTAGATCTGTAGAATTTATTCATCTCCTATAACTGAAACTTTTAACTTTTTTTTAAAGATTTATATGAGAGAGAGAATGCGCGTGCATGCACGCAGGGGGCAAGGGGGTTAGGCAGTGAGGCAAAGGGAGAGAGCAGACCCCCTGGCCGAGCGCAGGGCCCAACATGGTGCTCCATCTCATGAACCTAAGATCATGACCTGAACTGAAACCAAGAGTCAAACGCCCAACCAACGAGCCACCAGGCGCCCCAGAAATGGTTTACCCCTGGAGCAGTACCTCCTTGGCTCCCCCTCCCCCTAGCCCCGGGCAACCACCATTCTGCTCCGTTTGTCCTTTCATGACTAGCTACTTATACCTAGTATAAGGCCCTCAAGGTTCATCCTTGTGGTCACATGTGGCCAGATTTCATTCTTTTTCGAGGTGGAGTGATTTTACACACCTTCTTCCATCCATCCATCCATCCATCCATCCATCCATGATGCCTTTGGGTTGTTCCATATCTTAAGTATGGTAAGCATTGCCGCAGTGAGCATGCGAGTACTAATATCTCTTTGAGATCTTGATTTCAGTTCTCGTAGGTATATACCCAGAAGTAGGATTGTGCTGGATCGTGTAGTAGTACTATTTATTTAATGTTTTGGTGAACCTCCATACTGGTTTTCCATACTGAATGCACCATTTTGCATTTCCACCAACACTGTTACAGGGGCTTTACTTTCTCCGTGTCCTGGCCAGCGCTTGTTATCTTTGGTTTTTAGATTGATAGTCATCTAACAGGTGTAAGGACTCTGTCATTGTGGTTTTGACTTACATTTCCCTAATGATTACAGATGTGGAGCATCTTTTCATGTACCTGTGGCCATTTGTAGATCTTGTTTGGAGATATGTCTGTATGAGTACGTTACCCATTTTCTAGTTAGTTTTTTTTTTCTTTTTTGCTCTTTAGTTATATGCTCTTTATGCTTTGGATATTAACCAAAATTATTAATATCAGATAATAAGGTTTGCAAATATTTTCTCTCATTTCATAGGTTGCCTTTTCACTCTGTTGATTATTTTCCATACTGTGCAGAAACTTTTTGATGTAGTCCCACTTTGCTATCCTCGCTTTGTGGCTTGTGCTTTTAGCATCCTATCCAAGAAATCATTACCTAGACCAATGTCGTGAAACTTTACCTTATGTTTTTTTCTATAAAATTTACAGATTCGGATCTGACATATAAATCATTAATTCATTTTGAGTTGATTTTTGTGACAGTGTTCCAGTTTCATTCTTTTGCATGTGGCTATCCTGTTTCCCCGGCACTGTTTGTTGAAGAGACTACCCTTTTCCCCAGAGTGCCATTACGTATTCTTGGCACTCTGGTTAAAGATCAGTGGACCATGGATACGTGGGTATGTGAGTTTGTCCTGTTCTGTGTCGTTGGTCTGTATGTCTGCCTTTATGCCAGTATCATTTTGTTTTAATTACTATAGCTTTGTAATGTATTTTGAAATCAGGAAGAAAAAAAAAGAAATCAGGAAGTGTGATACTTAAGTTTCTTTCTCAAAATTATTTTGACTATTCAAAGTCTCTAGTGATTCCATTTGATTTGTAGGATTTTCTAAATTTTTGTAATGGCTGTAATTTTGATAGGGATTACATTGAGTTTGTAGATTGTTTTGGGTATTATGAACAGTTGAACAATAATAAATTTTCCAATCCATAAACATGGGGTTTCTTTCCATTTATTTATTCTTAAATTCTTCTTAAATTCTTTCATCAATTTCATATACTTTTCTTTACCACTCTGGTTAAGTTTATCCTAAATTAATATTATTTTTGATGCTATTGTAAATGGGATTTTTTTTCTAATTTCCTCTGTGGATATGTCACTGTTAATGTATAAGAAGGTATTTAAATTTTGTATTTTGATTTTGTTATCTGCAAACTTACTGAATTTGTTTTGCAGTTTTGACAGTTTTTTTATGGAATGTTTAGTGTTTTCTATATACAAATAATAGCTGCAAACAGATAATTTTACTTCTTCTACTCGAACTTGTATGCTTTTGAAATTATTTTTTTTTTCTTTTCAGAATTCCTCTGGCTAGGACTTCCATTACTAAACTTAATAAAATGCTAAGAGTGGGCATTCTTGTCTAGTTTCTGATCTTAGACGAAAAGCTTTCTGCTTTTCACCATTGAGTATGATGTGTGCAAGGGGCTTGTCATATATGGCCAATATTTTATTGAGTTAAATACCTTTTATACCTAATTTTTCCAGAGACTTTTATCATGAAGGGTGTTGAATTTTGTCAAATGCTTTATTGTGATGATCATGTGATTTTTATTCTTCATTCTATTACTGTGGTGATTTTCATATGTTGAGCCATTTTTGCATCCCAGGAGTAAATTCACTTAGTCGTGGTATATGATCTTTTTAATTGCCTATTGATTTTGTTTTGCTGGTATTTTGTAGAAGATTTTTTTATCTATGTATGCCAAGGATATTGGCCTGTAATTTGTCTTTGTCTTTGTCTAGCTTTGGTATCTGGATAACGCTGGCCTTTTAAAATGAGTTTGAAAGTGTTCTCTTCAGGGCCGCCTGGGGGGCTCAGTTGGGTCAGCGTCTGACTCTGGATTTCCTTTCAGGTCATGATCTCAGGGTCGTGAGTTGGAGCCCTGCACTGAGTGGGGAGTCTGCTTGAGATATTCTCTCTCCTCCATCTGCCCCCCTCCCCTCCTCCCATTGGCATGCCCTTGCTGTCTCTCAGAAATTAGAAAATAAAAGCAAAGTGTTCTCTTCAGTTTTTTTGGAAGAGTTTGAGAAGTGATTAGTACTTAATTCTTTCTAAACATTGTGTGATTTACCAGTGAAGCCATTTGATCTCGGGCTTCTCTTTGTTGACAGGTTTTGGTAACTCATTCAATCTCCGTGCTAGTTATAGGTATGATAAGATTTTTTTTTTATTCCTTCATCAGTCTTACATGTTTCTAAGAATCTATCCATGTCTTCTAGGTTGTTCACTTTATTGGCATTAATTGTTCATAACAGTCTCTTACATGATTTTATTTATGTGGCATTGGTTGTAAGGTCTCTTTTGTCTGATTTTGAGTCTTCTCTCTTTTATCCTGTCTAGCAAACTAAACAAATTAGTTTAGGAAACTTCTGCTCCAACCATAGAAGTGACATTTTCTTCACCTACCAAGGCACTCTTATTAGTGTATCATGACAGTGACTTTCCTATTTTAAGTTTTTTCATTACTAGTTTTTTAATAAATTATGTTTGAATTTATGTAATTTTTTTAAATCATAATTTTTAATTTCCTCTTTAGAAGAAAGAGGACACCTTGAATATGTCTAAAGTATTGTCAATTATCTGATAATTTTGGCAGAATGAGATGTATTATTCATAGTAGTTGTTCCTATTCTATAAAACCTGAAGAACCCTCTAAGTATAAGAACCCTATTACCTGGAAGATAGGACAGTGTGTTTTCTTTTCTTTTGAGGTAAGAATAATTCTTCTATAAATTTAGGTAGGGGGATTTTGGTGGGATTTATTATTATTATTATTATTATTTACACTTGAGTGTCTTCCAATTTAAAACTATAGGCTCTAGAAATATTGCTGCAAAAATAATAACATTAACGTTATTTAGAGTTTTGAAAGTTTGGGAGATGGGGCAGCCCAGCTGGCTCAGCGGTTTAGCGCCGCCTTCAGCCCAGGGCGTGATCCTGGAGACCCGAGATCCAGTCCCACGTCGGGCTCCCTGAGTGGAGCCTGCTTCTCCCTCTGCCTGTGTCTCTGCCTGTCTCTCTCTCTCTCTCTCTCTCTCTGTCTGTCTCTCATGAATAAATAAATAAATTTTTTGTAAAAAATGAAAGTTTGGGAGAAAAGCCTTTTTAAATTCTTTTGTTCTCAGAAAAGACTTCATTGATACACAACCACCAAAGAAACCACAGTGATGGTAATTTGGCAAAAGAAAAAAAAGTGAAGCATTAGTCAATTTTTAGACAAGTAACACTTTTGTTATCTTGGCTCAGATTTCCTTATTATATAAAATGCAAGATGGATTTGTTTGGCAAAGATTTGATATCTTTTGGCTTTTATAAAATAGCAAAATTTTACCTGGAGCAAGGTTTTGAAATTCTGACTGTGTTCTTATGTTTAATTTTCCTCTTTTTGCCACAATATAGCTTTGCTGGCAGATGGCAACATTTGGATCATATTGAGTTTGGCAAATTCTCATAAGAACCTTCAAAAATTTTAATATTTGCATGTGAAAAAAAAACACAAATTTTACATATCTCTGCCAGAATGGTAGAGACAAAGTCTTCTGCATTTTTCTTATTTTCATACCCTGTGTTACTTCACATTTAAATATGGTAAATGTCTAGGAGGAACATGAATGCATGTATTACAAATACAATTTTAGGGATGGAACAACTTAACCTATCCTCTTTCACATTTAAAAACTGTGTTCCTAAAGTGGCATCTTGTGTTTTTGTTAAAATATAATCAGTAGCTGAAGGTCAACATTTACATCAGCATTAAACAACTTTTCCTGTAGACTCCCTACAAAAATTCAAGACGTTTGCATCCAGGTACTCCTCCTGCCTGGAGACCAGTGCCTTGGGTCTCTTCGTTCTCCTGTGCTCCCCAGGTGCAGGCCGCAGGGGAACTCCCAGGAGAGACACTTGTTAGTTCTTTTTTTTTTTTTTTTTTTTTTAATATTTTATTTATTTATTCATGAGAGAGAGAGAGAGAGAGAGAGAGAGAGAGAGAGAGAGGCAGAGACACAGGCAGAGGGAGAAGCAGGCTCCATGCACCGGGAGCCCGACGTGGGATTCGATCCCCGGTCTCCAGGATCGCGCCCTGGGCCAAAGGCAGGCGCCAAACCGCTGAGCCACTCAGGGATCCCCGACACTTGTTAGTTCTTAAGTAAATTAGCCCGAGGTCAGGAGGACCAAGACAGATGGATGTGTTTTAAGTTCACCTCCAGACAGCTTCATGTCACCGTTACATCCGGGGGGATTTCAGCGTTTATGTGAGCTCCCTGCTTAAGCACACGTCCTACTTTTATGGGGCTAGAATTGTAAATGGCTTAGACCGGAGGACTCGATTTCTGTGGCAACTCATTAAAATTTCAGAATTCTTTCCGGAGGCTCAGAACAGGTTTGTGGACTTAATGCAATTAGTGACTTTTGTGATGAGACTTACTGACAGATGGACCTGTTTCTCCCATAATCAGACAGATTGCTGATTACATGAAAATTATCATTAAAATTTTCTTGGGCATATCTGTGAATGTTTCACGGCTTCGTTTTCCAGAGAAGGTCCCCAACCTCGCCAGTGACCTTTGCTGTTCTCCCTCAGCTGGTGGGATCTTTAAAAAGAGGAAGCTTGTTTACACCAAGCTGTGCTTGGCTTTGTTGCTTTGACTCCACGGGGCTGCTCTTTCTGTTCGCAAAGAGGCTAATTCCTTTACTTAGCTACTTTCTGTGGTTTGCTTTGTTTTCTTGCCATCCTGTCGCGTGTGGCAGCTTGGACAAAAAGTGTGCATCTATTTTATAACCGTTCTTGTCTTAAAACCAGCGCGAAGATGTAACACGCAAACCCCGCGTTCTTAGAAAGGGATCACGACTGTCCCGTTTCACCGCACTTCTCCTGTAAACCAAGATAGGTTACCAGGAGGATCGTTAATCTGATCTAGAAATAGTCGTCCATCTGGCGTGGGTGAGCAAGAACCTCACCGTAGGATGTAATCAGTCTCTTTTGTTAGATAGGAGGCAGATACGATGTATTCTGTATTACTTCAAAATGTGAGCGATTCATAATGTATGTGGCGCTGTTCCTCCTGAAAGAAACCTCTGCGGGCCAACTCTTGGGACAGAACACGAAGGAAAATGGCTTTCGGATTCAGAAAGCTGTTCCTGGAAGTCACTGTCCACTGGACAGGGTCTCCTTTTTGATCCTCCACGTTGACACGGGGTGGCGCATCTGTGTGGTCGCCTTCACTCGGGGATCTTAGACTCTGAAATTCAACACATTCAAATAGAGACACTTCTTTGTGACCCTTAGCCTTGGACCCGCGTCCCATCCCGGGAGTGGGGTGCCTCCGTCTGCACAGGGGCCCCAGCCAGATGTCTGGGTGCTGAGCATTCCTTCCTCTTTGCAGTCCCCGTGTCTAAATCCTGTCACGTGTGTCTCCTCGTCGCCCAGCAGGATGATTTTCCTTCCCACGTCGCCTGGTCAACGGCTTGGTCCAGCCACTGCCGACTTTACTTTGCGAGGCTCTCCTTGGTCTCCCTGTCTCCCTTCTTGCCTCCCCCGTAGCCCAGTCTCTAAAACAGTGACATGATGTCAATCCCGGTGACATTCGGTGGTGACTTCCCTGTGCCTTCATGATGCCGTCTCCATGAGGGGCCGTGTTTACTCGACTTGCACTTACCTCTGCACCTGCCTCCTGCGTTCGGTGGGCCACGGTCTTTTCACGCAGGAGTGTGATGCTGTGTTTTTATGGCAGCAGTTTCCCTCAGCAACTCCCTCGGCAGGAGGGGGAAGCATTCGTGGAGAGAAATACCGTCTGTCCTGGTACGAGGCCGCCTGCTGCGCCCCTGGGGTGGGGTGTGCGGTGCTCCCCTCCGCGGCCTTCCTGTGCCCTGGCGCTCACTCTCCCAGCAGGTTCCTTAACCTCGTGTGGACTCTGTCCCCCAAACTCTATGTGTTGCAGCTTCTGCTATTTGCTGCCGCTCAGACCTGTAGGTTTCCTGGGAGGCAGACACCGGGTCCGGTTCACGTTGCGTCCTCAGTGGCTCTGAGGCTGACCTCTCTCTGTCGGAGCATTTGACCCTTAACAACTGATGACAGGATTCTCTTGGATCTATTCCTTAAGCATCAGGTTGATTAGTCTATAGGGGAAAATACTGATCAACAAAAACTGGATGTACGTATACAACTAGATACACACTGACTGGTCGTCTGGTGTTCAAGTGTAAGAAAGTCAAATGTGAGTCTGGACTTAACTGGGGCCAGTTGTCATCCTGATCTCCACCACCACGCGCATAGATACAACCTGCTGAGTGACACTGCACAGATCACTGTCCGTGTCCCACGGCTTCCTTCACAAATTGCACATAATCTAACCCTGACATCCCATCATGTACGTCAGGACATTTGTACGGTGACAGACTGAACTCTCCTCTATAGATCCCATGCGGTTTCTAGGGGCAAACGCTCCTTAGTTAAGCTAGAATTTTAGCATTCCTTAAAGTCGTTGTATCTTTGTAACAAAGGTAGGATATTTTTATTTAACCAAATCCACAACTGTGCTTGTTTTCACTTAAAAATGTCCCACCCATGTTGCTTACTTATTTCGCATATGTAAGTATTAACAAGTGACAGCAAAACATACATACATACAGGTGGTTAAGGAAAGGGAAGTTGTAATTCCAAAATAATTAAATATCTAACTGGGCAATTAAACTGTTTTGTGAACACATGATTTTGGAGGTCAGAGGACCCAGATGATGGTTGATGCCAGCTCTGGCTTTGTCACAAGTTCTGTATGCTTCCATTGAAAAACATGATGAATGTATCTCATTTGATTAAACAGGAAAACAGGTTGCCTTGGCGGGTGGCTCAGTGGTTACGCACCTGCCTTGGGCTCAGGTCATAATCTCCTGGTCCTGGGATCGAGCCCCTCGTTGGGAACGCTGCTCCCTCTCCCTCTGCTCCTCCCTACCCCGGCTCCTGCTCACTCACCCTCTCAAATAAACAAATCTGTAAAAAAAACAAGAACAAGCCTGAAACACAAATCCACAGGTAAATGTGATTCTCCTCAAGGTGGAAGCATCTCAGACCTATTTGGTCAACGTAACACTGGTGAGGTGTTCAAAGGGAAATTGGGAGTAAACCACCTTTCTCGTCTGGAGTTACCATTGAGTTTTACAATGTGTACAAATAGTCTTTGCCTCGTTATTTCATTTTTCATGTCAGGGAAGACTTCGGTGGATGAAAAGACCAGAGATATACCTCATAGAGAAAATTGTGGCTGCTCCTGAAGCAGTCATGGAGAATTCAGTTCTGGTGGGGTTTTCTGCGATGATTCTCTGCATAAGCTGGGCACAGGTGCAATAGTGGTACGATTAAAAAAAAAAATGTATCCAAACAACTGGAAAAAAAACACAAAATAGTTTTATTCAGTCACTACAAAGCTTAACAGAAAACTTAAGTGCTCAAAATAGATGTTTAATGAATAAAAACACACCTGTTACCCATTAACAAATATTTGCCTAAAGAAAGTTCTACTTTGTCACTGTTGGCTGAGACTGATTGGCTAAGAAACGAATAGTGGTCCCAAGTAAGCACACTTAAAATAGATGCACGTGTTGATCAGCTGTGACAGTTCTGGTATGAAGACACCTGTTTGCTTTAGAGTCTTAACCACTATAAACATGCTAAAGTCACAGAGGATATTAGCCAGAGGCGATGTCATCTCTTAAAATATAGAAGTGGCTTTCAGACTCAGGTGACCATCTTTTTAACAGTAACCCCCCCACCCCTCTCCTTGAGTTGGCTGCATTATCCATAGAAATTGTTCATCCATAAATATGACAAATTCTGTGTATGTTTGTGTGGCTGACAGTCTGGTGTAGAAGTTTGCATGTGACACTTGTGCAGTTGCCCCATGGGGCCGTGATTCAAGGAGCACCGTTCCTGATCCGACCTGGTTCACCTCCTACAGTGAACACAGCAGGATATACTTGGGAGCTTGTCATCCAAACACTGTGGCTCTCTGCGTGGTCCTTTGAGGACTGTTTAGAATAAAGCCTATGCTGTTGTTTATTTAATGATTTCAAGCTCTGCTAAGCGCTACGTGGGTGCTGGGGTGGAGATGATGCCTAAGATCAGACATAGCTATGGCGAATGGCACCTGTCGTCGGAAGCAGGGGAGACAGGCATTAATAGCAAAGCACCTAGGAACATACGTCATTACAAACTGGGTGACTGCTTTGAAAGAAACGAGTATAATCCTATGCAAATAGGTCACAATCTACCTGATTTGGGGGATTGTCCTGTGGAGCAGGTGGGGACGGGTAAGGAAGTCTTTCTGAGCAAGTGGCCCTTGAGCTTTCAACAGAAAGATGCGTTGTTGCCGGACAAGGGTGGGGCACGTGGGACAGCGAGGGATCCGTCCTACTCAGGAAGAACAGGCAGGTGGCTGCTCTATGGCCAGGCGTGTGTCTTGACTCTCTGGTCCTTCCAGTCACCTCATCTGCAGAGCCATTCTTTGCTTTTTTTGTTTGTTTAATCTCCACCTTTTAAAAGTAAGACTGTTGATGACCCTTATAGCCCAAGGACAGAGTAAGTGAAGGAAAAACAAATGAGAAAGCTCAAGTGTCTTCCTCTGGCTACCAGACTAAACGGGGGAGAAGAGAGCTGCCAGGTGGAGTCTTGAATCTTAAGAGAGCTTAAATTCTTCTCAAGACTGGACTTTCTGCAAACATACTGAAGCCCCTCCTCCAGTATGAGGTTCTCAGAGTAGCCAAGATAAGCGCCAGCTGCATACAACCTATAAAATGCGGTAAGGATGGATCGTCAGTTCTTTGGTTTCAGAGTTTCTTCCAAAGAGAACCTCTGGGGATTTTATATTTAGGAATTCCAAATATGTTTGGCACAGTATTCTCCAAAATGCAGCGTCTTACCTTAAGATTAGGGCACCATGACTATGCAAAGTAGCAGTGCTTTATATCCGCGGATAAAGCATCCGTAAAGCCAAAACATGTGTTTGCCCTGTTTGCTGCAGCGGATTGGGCAGCGATGGCCTTCCCAGCAGTCAGCGTCAGCAGAAGCTGAATCGCCGTGTGCCTAGAACCGGGAGTGTTTGACGACCTCTGTCCTGTCGTACTCGATGTTTGCTACTTCCCATGGAAAAGAGAATATACGATCACTCACAGGACTTCTTTCCCTTCGGGGAGCTGGTATGGGAAGGTGATCGGGAATTGGTCACTGGGAACTCCATCCTGACTTCAGGAGGACGGGGTGCGCACGTGCATGGAGAGTAAGCACTTGTGTGTAGGCCTCCTAGTTTTCCAGGCAGCCGGGTAATTCCTTATGGATGTCGCTCATTCTTCCGAATCCTTAACGTCAGGTGGGCCTCATTACTATTCCTGTGTTCTACATAAGAAAACGGATTCTTAAAAAATACTAAGCAGCATATGTAATTAGAGCAACTGCTGAGCGGAGAGCCAGGGTGGAGACCCAGGCATCCTCAGTGCTCCTGCACAGTCAGAACTGCAGTGTGTGCGGGTCGATCCAGGGCCACGGGGGCCGCAGTGAAGGATGCGCTGCTTCCACAGCTGTGGGTAAACTCGGTAGCTGCTGAGACCAGTCCTGAAGGTGGAAAAGTGATGCGGAGAGTCTGCCCTCTTGAGGCAGGACGCTGCCGCCTTCCTCAGTGACAGATGGTGTGTGCGACGTGCCTGCCCATCCCTTCCCTACGGGCCCTGGCCCAGGCTGCAGCCTGTTCCCTCATCTGCCTGTGCTCCACCTGCAGCCCCGTGATGAGCACGTGCCAGGTGCTTATGGTAGGTCAGGGCCAGAGGTTGCACACGTGAGGACAGGAGCTAGAGAGTGTCGTCATGTAAAGGTCCCCTCAGTTGCCTGCTAGGTTGGTGTTGGAGGAACCCAAACCGACGCAGCAGTTTCCGGGCCCGTGGAACCCCAGCAGGCTGTGTTCCCATATTAACTCATGAGCACCGGAGTCAGTTCCTAAAATATCGGTGTGAATGTCCTTAGCTGTCAAAGGCATGTCTGCGTTACGTTTCTGTTCTAGGGTCGTCCCAAAGGCCCGTTGCTGACCATCAGAAACCTGCAAGTGGGGATTTCTTTTCCCGAATAACATGGGGCTGGGCATCATAGGATCCTGGGGCAGCGACTACGTAGCTCGTGGTCCCTGCGTCCCCGGGTGCTGTCCCCGCGGCCCCCTGCTCGGCCCCGGGCGCTGCATGCCCTGGTGTCTGCCTGCCTCTGCCCCCTGCATCCTGCCCTTCTTGAGCACAGCGTGCGTTTTGCCATCTTCTCAACCCCCCAGGAATTGTGCCCTTGGGAGATCTCAGGTATTTGTGTAATTCAGATACTTTGTTCCTCCGAAGCTCCTCCTGTGCAGTTGAAAAGTTTTTTATTTCTCCCAAAGAGACAACGTTTTATCTGCAGAGAGCGCCCGGGAGGACCATTCCTGGGAGACACGGAGTAACCCGGGTAGATAATTCAGGCGGGCTTTCTCTCTTTAAAGCCCCCGTGTACAGCCATACGGACCCCGAGGGGGAGCGGGGAGCACTTGCTTTCAGGCGCCAGCCAGTAGGAAGCGATGACTGACATCAGAGCACCTCGCGAGTCCAAGGTGTTCATAGAGAAAATGTAGAGGAAAGCATTTTCGCACCCGTACATCTGGCCCCCGAGAGCATGAACCTGCCTTAAAGTTCTGTCAAATTAGAGATTGACTATTGGGATGTATCTGGTAAAAATCAATACTAGTAACATGGATGTTCCGATTTACTAGCAGCACCATGCTCTACTGATTCGTCACAATAGCTTGAAATCCTATATTTTAAATTTCCTTAGGACATTTTATCTTGGAAGGAGAATGCATTATTTTCACAGTTGAAAGGCTTTTTTTTCCAGTTCATATAACACAATCACATTTTACTTTGTATCAAAAAAACAAACCAAAACAGGAACAAACCACACTAATGTTCTATTACTTCAAAGTTGAGGGTATAACCCCAGGATGGACATACAGTGATACGTGTGTGGAGGTGATTGATTATTGGTTTATGCAGTGTAGTTCTGCTCCTTTCTGCACCAGTGCATTTTAGGATTTGAACCTCTCTGTAGAGATGCGTTGCATTACTTCATGCTCTAGAGCTACATTAATGGAGCTTCCATCAGTTTTGTGTTTCTCTAAGTTCTTTAAAATCTCAGTTTCCATCTTATAAAAAGTTACATTTTCTGTGCTGCCTTGACCAAGTAAAATGGTAATGCAAGATATGACAAATGGTTCTCTTTAAAATTCGATGCTTCAAGCTAAGATCTTTGAACCACCCCTCCATGAATGAGAGAAAGGAAAATGCTTGGGAGGGATTATATCTTCTATTTTTTCTGAAACCCGATTTTGAGCTAACATGCCTGCTAGACTTTCCCAGAAGAAAATGGTATAAGTGTAATATGATTACTCTGGATATGGAGGTTTAATGGCATGAATACTTCACAAATGAAATACAGACCTTGAAGGATAATTGTATCCTGTTATTCTTGAGGCTTTAGTGATCCTGAAAGCAGCGACATGGGAGCTGTCTCCTTGCAGGGAAGTGGAAATGTCCAAGACCCAGGAAGGGACGGTGGAGTGGGGCCCCCGGGATCTCTCTTGTGTTGTGAAAGTGACCAGTGCCCACCGCAAGCCATCCCCAGGTGTCCTTGTGCCTTCAAGTGAAAAATGTCATCTCAGGATTTCTCCTTCTGCCGTGTTGACAAGATAACTTTGTATTGTCTTTCCATCATAATCAAAAGTTTTGGGGCTCCAGGGGGCTCAGCAGTGGAGCGTCTGCCTTCGGCCCAGGGCGTGACCCCTGGTCCTGGGATCGAGTCCCACGTTGCTTCCTGCATGGAGCCTGCTCCTCCCTCTGCCTGTGTCTCTGTCTCTCTCTCTCTGGGTCTCTCATGAATAAATAAATAAAAATCTAAAAAAAAAAAAAAGTTTTAATGGACCAGTTTTGAAAGATCATCCCAGAAGTCAAGTAATCAAACTTAGTTTAACTGTAAAGGATACTTTCTAGTCCTGTTAAAATTTGCTTCATGTCAGCATTTTAGATTGAATTATTTTGTAAAGGAAGATGGCAGGTAATGTGCAAAACTCTTAGGATTTATTTAGGGTAACACTGAGGTTATAAGGTTGGCCCCTTACTAAGCCTCCCTCCTTTCCTCCATCTCTCTCCCCGTCTCCTCACCACCCTCTCTCCTCTTCCTTTTGCTCTCCTCTCTCTCTAGTTTCTTATACTCTCTGGATTCCAGTGTTGCCTTTTCGTGAAGCTCATTAGACTTCCCTGTTGCAGACTACCCGTTCTTCTCCGGGATGTGTCGCTCTGCTGGGCGGTGGAGCCAGAGGCCCTGGCACGGCGCCGGCACCCTCATCCCGTGCGCTTCCCGCAGGACAGGTGCGGGCCGTTGGGGCGGGCGCCAGGCTCATCGCCTGCATCCGGGCCTCGGGCCTCGACGGTTGGTGAAGGGGTAGGATGAAGTGAAGGCGGGGCCACGGCCTGGGCTGTGCCTGTCGGGAGCGGCCGTTGAGTCCAGCTCTGGCTCCAGTGTCTGCCCCATTTCGCCTCTGTACTCTGCTGGGGGCAGCCACTCTGGAACTGGGTCACAATTTTCTTTTCCTTCTTATTTTTATTTTTCTTAATCCATCTGTGTCCCGCCTCGCCACACACACTCCTCCGCAGGAGACTGTTGAGAGCAGTGATACATCGGGGTAGTTGATGTCCTGGGGGTGGTCGTGGTGCCGCTGTACAGATTGGTTCCTTTTGTTGAAAGAACAGAATACTTTGTCTTAAATAACAGTGTCCTTTGTCAGGTAAACGTCAGCTTCGTGGCCTAAAAGGCCGCGTCGTGATTTCATTCTTTAGCATAGCGATACTGCCCTGGATATATTCCTAACCTCTTGTGCGGTTCAAATTCGATACCAAATTGAAATTTCAAAGATGTTTAAAGAATGTCAACAACAGTAATAGCAATAAGTAAAGCATTTGTTATAAACGTTATTGATCACCTAACTTAAAATTTCATTAAATGTATAGGATATTTGTTGAATGATATATTCAGTGTATTTTTAAGGGAAGTTTAAGTCTGTCCTACAGATTATTAAAATTGAAAGTGAAGGATGTTTGTTCACAATAAAATTCTCAAATCCTAACATAGTTGGATTTTATATTAAAATGAATTATTTTAGAATTTGGACTTTTAGTAGAACAGGGCTGTTTGTGCTGCATTTTATTTCCATAGGCATTCATCTTATGAATCAACTTTTAAAATAGTATATTCTTTTATATTTAAGAATACTTTAATTTTTTTTTAAAGATTTTACCTATTTATTTGACAGAGGTTGGAGTGGCAGGGAGAGGGAGAAGCAGACTCCCCTCTGAGCAGTGAGCCCAACCTGGGGCCCCGTGCCAGGACCCCGGGATCACGACCTGAGTCGAAGGCAGACGCTTCACCGACTGAGCCACCCAGGAACCCCAAGAATAGTTTAAAATCTTGAGCTGTCTTAGAATTCTGTCCTTGGCGGTTTCTTTTTTCTTTTTAAGAGAGATCATGCATGATTTGAGGGTGGCAGTTGAGAGGGGCCAGGGCAGAGAGAGACAGGGGAGGGCAATTATCCCACTCAGGCTCCACGCCCAGTGCAGAGCCAGATGCAGGGCTGAGCTCATGGCCCTGAGATCAAGGTGATGTCTTTGCAGCACTTTTACAATAGTTAAAATTGGAAACAGCCTTAGGGTCCATCAGCAGAAGAGCCCTACAAGGAGGGGTTGCTTTAGAGTCTTAAAACTGTGTACGGTCCACTGGTAAGTAAAGAAGATCACTATGGCGTGTTATGTAATAGAGCACAAGTGAGCAATGTGAATATCCTGTGTATTTAACGACAAAAAGCCTATGTTTAGGTGCACACGTGCCCATCTGGCTAGAGATACATACGCAGGCCTGGATTTGTGAGATACGAACTCCTCCCATCTCCAGTTCTTAAGGGACACCCTTCATAGGGACACGCATTCCTGTAGTTCCTCCTGTCACCTGTTAGTGACTCTCAAATCCGAATCTTTATTTGCAGCCTTGTTGCTAAAGTCCAGATGAATTTCCAGCAGCTTGTTGGAATCGGACACTTGAGTTTTCAAATAAGTCCCTTCGCCTCTTGTAGTTTTGACCACGGTAAATGATGCCACCAGCCGTCCACACTTCCGCAGAAACACAGTCAAATCTTCACCTTTCTATCCTTATTCTTTGGCTTAAGTCCACCAGTAATTGATAAACCTGATATAGCGGGCCCTGGGAAATGATGCAGAAATGTCAAAGTTTTTAAATACCAAAATCTGCTCTTCTAAAAGTGTCTTCTGCTTGGAGCTTTCCATAAAACTGTCTTCATTGTCCATATTCATCAGAAATGCTGTATTTAAAAGAATTTGTTCAGCACTTAATATTTTAGAAGGCTTTCATTGTTGTATTTAACTTTTACTTATATAATAGACTCTTAGTCATTCTTTAAAAATTCTCAATTTTAAATTATTCCATTAAAAAGAGATAGCCCTGTATATTTATACTAATGGGGTCTTGCACTTACTTTGTGTATTTTGCGAGTCCTTTGAAGGTACCTGTTTTACATACATGCCGGTTTCACAGTAGTTTCAGTGTATTTCTGACAGTTGTGAGCAGGACAATGGCAGAAACCAACAGATACAAGCAAGGGTTACAGCTTGCTTTTTTTTTTTTTTTCTAAACATTTTATTTATTCATGAGAGACACACAGAGAAAGGCAGAGACACAGGCAGAGGGAGAAGCAGGCTCCCTGCCCGGAACCTGACATGGGACTTGATCCCAGGACCCCGGGGTCACGTCCTGAGCCCCCGAGGCTCCCCGGACACAGCTTTCTTGATGGAACCAAAGCACACCTGCCTGTAGCTGCATGAGCAGGGCCACAGCTCAGGTGATGGTGGTGACGCTCCTGAGGATACAAGCATCAGGCTTTTCTGACCAACCCACTGCACTCCATTGTGCGGCATTTCTATTCCCTCTTGGTCCCTCTTAAGGAGCTGGTGAGGAGTGGCCATCTACCCTGTCACCAAATAGGAGTAATTAAAACTGTCTCAAAGCAGTCCTGACAGTTTATGATGAATTATATGAATCCAAATTAGTTTGGGGGGCAAATCTCCTACGGGACAGCAGGAGGAGACCTCAGACCTATGTGAGATTGATTGCAGTAGACGTGGGAAGATTTTCTACTTCTTAAGTAAATAGCTAAATCAGTGCTACTTCAAATATATGATGTTTGAATGTTTAAGTTATGAGCCTAAACTTTAAGGAGGCAAATATTCTTAGATAAATGTCACATCATTTAATCTTAAAATGCCTGCTTTAAAAATGATAATCTGTGGTTAGATTGTGTTTTTCATACTGCAGTTATTTGAAGAATTTTATTTGTTTTAACCCTGTATTTAGATGTTTTCTTAAAAAGATTTATTTATTTGGGAGACAGAGATAAAGAGCACACGCAGGAGGGGCAGAGGAAGAGAGAGAGAACGCCAAGCAGACTTCCCGCTGAGCACAGAGCTGGACAAGCGGCTCAGTCTCACGACCCTGAGATCACAGCCTGCACTGAAACCAAGAGTTGGATGCTTAACCCCCTGGGCCACGCAGGCGCCCCTCTAGTTAGATGTTTATTTCATGTTTTCCGTTAAAAAACAAGTGAGGTATTTGGAATTAGAAATCATTGTTGATTATTTTAATAACTCGGTTTTTGTAATAGAATTGTAATTTGGTGAGGAAAACATCACTTAAAAGCAATCACTGGATTGGAAATGAGGCAAAACTATAATTTGTAGAAAGAGTTTATAACTGTAGTGTATGCCAGCCATTGTCAGACAGTATTAAGGATGCAGATTCCTTAGAATTCCAAAATATAAAATCCTACGAAATAGCTTTAACACAGAATGTGTAGAAACTACATAGTAGAAGGAAAAAGGACTTTATGAAAAAAAATGTATATATATATATATATATATATATATATATATATTAGAATAGATTTACTAAATGGAGAGAACTCCCTTTTACTGAATAGAAATAAAGTTGGAAATGTTTGTTTCCTTCTTGTTCTAACTGGTATCCTAACATCTCATAAAACCACAAGAATTCAAACATTTTACCACAGCTCAGGACATCAATCTTTAGGACAAAGTTCATCACCAAACCCCAGTTTTTGTGATAATACTGTAAATATATTTGACTTCTAAACCAAATGAGATCAGGATAGATGAAAAATTAAGGGAGAAGGCCATCCAGCATCACTATTAAGTCTTAGACAACTTGAAGGTTTGAACCATAGAAATATGTTGAAGAACTAAAGATTAGTATTTAGATAATCTTTAGTTAAGTAAAGACTCTTTAAGCAGGTGTCACAATCAAACTATAAATCAAAGTGCTAGAACTTGGCTATCTAATATTTTAGAACTATACATTTTTTTAAAAGCCATGAAAAGAGTTAAATAGAAAATAACCAGCTGCAACAATATTTGCCATACATGGTATCAGAAACAGTAAATCGTTATCTTATAATGATTTTTTTTAATCAAAAGGAAGCCTACTAGATAGCCTAATGTAATAGATAAATGGGCAACAATAATAAAGCAAGTCATAAAAGAAATTCAGATGACTCATAAAAGAGAAAATGCTCAGTCTCAGAAGTAATTTTTAAAAGTGCAGTTCATAACCCTGTTCAATTTTGTGTGATTGGATTTATTATTTATAATTATGAGTGTATAGGTCTCTCTCTTCTACCAGTCTGAGCTCATCTACAACAGGATCTATGATCTTGATTTTTTATTATTATTTTTTTAATGCCTGAGCTTTCCCAATGCCAGTCACACAGCTGGATGGATAAAAAGATAGAGAGAGAACATAATTGTGAAGTTACATATACCCTGTTCTTCAGGGCCAGCCATAGGTAGGGAGTGTAGGTTGAGCCTATTTTTAAGTTTTCGTTTCTGTCATCATGTGTGCATTATATGTTTATAATAATAATTTTGAATCAAGGAATTTGGATGATTTTGATAACTATTGCACTGTTGATGATTTTCAACATAATTGGAAACAAATATGCTAGTAAGTTCTGAAAATCCCTTTAGGTTACATTTTAAATCTACTTCCGTAGACACTCTGAGAGGCATGTCAGGAACAGAGGGCAGGCTTCAGAGGAGTATGTCATGGTGCATAATCAAGTTACTTGCTGTCTATCATCTATTAGAATATAAGTTCCATGAAAACAGAGACTTTGGCTGCTGATTCTAGGATATTATCTGGCACATACGACATATTCAGGTTTTGTGAAAGAATATGAGGCCCAGACTGTTTGGTGTCCCCGCCGCACCCCACAATACATCCCACCTGGCCTTGTATCAGCTTCTTGGCCTCGCTTTCAGTACCAGAAAAACACTCCACTGTGTGCCACATAATTGACATGATCTTCCCCTCGTGTTGGATACTCCGGTTGCTTACTTCTGCTGCCGTATATGATGCTGCAGTGAGCACGTTCCCCCCACCTGTAGTCTTTTCAGTGTTCACGACTATTTTATTAGGGGAGATTCCTAGAAAATAGCCTTACTGGGTTAATGGACATGTGCATGTATTTTGACTCAAGGTACGAATTTCCAGTATACTTGATTTAATACCAAATACATAATTAATGCCCGTTATTTCAGTCAGTGTGTGAGCTACTTTGTGTTTTCATAGCCAGGAAGTCCTGCTGTCCTCATAAAGGTGCTTTGTAGGGATTTTATTCTTTTGAAGGTTTCCATTCGAAGTCTGAATCCTCATAAATAATACATTAATAGAAGTAGAAAAAGGCAATGTATTTTGAGTCAAAGCAAATTGACAGCAAGGGTAATATATTCTTCTATCACATAATACAGAGAAAATAGTAGGAAGATAATAACTGGTATTAATTCTTGAAAGTGTTTAAACATGCCAGTTAAGTAGAAAACAAGGAAATATCTTGGTGAATATTGAAAATACTCACCTATTACCTTCTTCCCTCCTTTTCTGCCTTTTTGGGGAGTGGGGTGGGAGGGAGGACTTCTGTCTTTAATTCATTTATTGAAGAATTCACAAGCATTTTCTAACTGTATATAGCTTTTAGTTTTTATAAGAGAAATTATCATGGGGGTGCCAGTTTGTTTGTATTCTGGAATGTTGGGGTTTATGAGGATTATTAAGAACCACTGTATTTACATTAATTCACCCCTTTAAAATTGTACATTTTTACCAAATATCATGAAGGTTTAGTCCCCTGGCTGTTGTAGTTCAGATCTGCTGGTCCCCTTGTGCCCCTGCTTCTCCCTGCCGGCAAGCATGTTGTTTATTCAAGTCTCTCTCCTTTCGCAGGAGCTGCCCGTTAGCACTCCTCGCCCTTGACTCAGGAGGACCTAGGCCTTGGTAGGCAGACAGATTCCTGTGGATTGCCTACCAAGGCCTGTGATACTCCTGTATCCTGCCTTCCTTGCCTTAGGCTTTAGGAACAGATAATCTGGGTTGCTTTCCAAGTTCTAAATTACTAACAGCTTCCTACAAACTTCCTCTAGCTCTCCGTTTTCTTATCAATTACTGGCTATACTCTGTAATATGTTGATTAGGTTTCTTGTGTGACTTCTCTAAGCATGTTTTCTATGTTATTACCATTCCTAGCCTAGTGTTGTCTACTTTTACACAAGTCTAATGGTAGAGAAGTAATCATGGACTTCAGATTATAAAAGATAAATGGTTCATACTCAAAGGCCATGGTTGCTATTAAACATTTTGGTATCACCAAATAGGATACCAAAAGTTGACAAAAATATGAAAGGAAATTGTCAAAATCCCTATCTTGATGGGGGATTATAATACTTCGACCTTGCTGTGTAAAGGATACCAAAACATCAGTACTGATAAAATAGACTTAAGTAGCACAGTTAACATGCTCAATCTAATGGCCATGTATACAACAATTAAGAATACTTTTTATTTCCACATACTCATGCAAGAGCTAAACACACACATAAACACATAGAGGGCAATATGTCTTGGAATATATGAAAGGTAGTTTCCGTTATTTCAGGAGATTAGTATCCTGCAAGTTCTGTTATCTAACCTAATGTACTAAGTATAGAACTTACTTGGAAAAAGTAAAACTTCATTTATAAATTCTAAAAACACACCTGTAAACATCTAAACAATGAGAAAAATTATATAAATTTGTGGGACACTGTACTCAAAGTGGTCTTAGGGAAATCTATAGCCCAAAACGCTTACAATGCTGAGCTTGAATGCTTACAACAAAAGGCTTGAAATTAATGAGCCATGAATTCAAGTTAAAAATGTAGAACAACAGCAGAATTAACACGGTTGAATTAGGATGAAGTAACAAAGAGTTTAATGAAATAGAAAACAAGCATGCAATGGAGAAGATCATCAACGTCGAGCAACAGTAACTTGAAAAGAACAAAAGGCCTATATCAAAGTTAGACATGTAAAACCAATATTAGGAGTGAAAGAGATATATAACCACAGATGCCATAGATGTAAAAGATAAGAGGTATTTTGTGACTTTGTGCAAATACTTTTGAAAAACTTAGATGAAATTAGTATTTTTCGAGTATTATATCAAAATCGGTTCTCATTGAAAACCAGAGTAGTTTTATAACTAGAACCAGTGAAGAAATAGAATCAGTAGCAATCTTCCCATGAAGAAACACTGGGCCCAAACAGCTTAATGGATAAATTCCAAGAACAGATCATTCTCATTTTTAAAAAACTCTTCCAGATAATAAAAATGTGGCACTGTTTAACTCATTCAATAAGGCTATATAACAAAAATAGGACAATACAGGAATGTAAATCCATACACACACAAGTAAATCTGCAGGCCAGTCTCAATCAGGAATATTGATACAGAGTGCAAACTACAGGAGCCTAAGTCTGTGGGTTTTTTTTTTTTTTTTTTAAAGGAAGGAAATTAGACTTATCTCTGAAAAGCAAGAAAATGGATCAGTATAAACCACTGCAATTACTGATCATCTCAGTAAGTATAGGAAAAAAGTTTAGTAGAGCATTCATTTCTGGATTACAGGTAGGTGGGCTGTGTCTATGATTTGATGCATATTCCTATGATATATAGGATATCTATGATATGTCTAAGACCGTCCTTAAAATGTACCTCCATCTGTGATAGGAAATCTAGGACATAACTGATATACCATGATATACCATGATATGTATCACATATCTGACACGTGTATAAAACACAGATTTTCATTTATTTGTGGATATTTAATGAACTAAGAAGAGCATTTCCTTTCCCTATTAAAGACCAACTCTAAGACACCTGGAGCAGTGGTCGTCTGTAGAGGTAAAATGCTAAAGAAAAAAAATTAATTAAAAAAATCCACTTAAAGAAAAATGAATTTAAGACCATTATTAATATAGAACCCAGGATCCTAGCACCCTGGTGGTAGTGCAGTCTTGGGATGAGAGGAAGACATGACCAGGGCAGGTCACAAAGATGACTCTTCTGATGTGCTGGCATATTCTCCATCTTAACCTCAGTAGTGGGAATGCTGATTTTTATTCTTTAATTGAGCATCTTATTTTTAGGCACTTAATGTATAATTTACATAATAAAGTGTTTCTAATGAGTCAGTGAGAGATGGCTAGTGAATGAAGACTGGAGGTATAAGTGTGGAAAACTATTCCTTTCTTCCAGTGTCTTTGGTTGCTCTTATAATTGACATAAGACAGATTAACAGGAGAAAAACAAATTTAAATTTATATGAAATATGAGTGTCAAAGAAATGACCAAAGCAGACAGCTTTTATATTTCTTAGACAAACTATACATTTGTGAAGAATCGACAAAGAAGTTTGGACCCTGGGGTTATTAGTAAGTAAAGCAGTGACAAGATTTGTCCCTATTTCTGGTAATAAGGATGTTTCCTACCTTCCAGTATGGGTGGCCGGGGAGGGTACCTTTCCTGTGGCAGACGGATTTCCTGCTTTTCAGGGGCACAAAAGAAGGGTGAGAGTACCTCGTTGCACCTGCCTTATCTTAAGTAACTTTAATCCAAGATAATGTACCAAAATGGCATATATTGGAATAGCCTGTCCTGAACCATCCAAGAAGAGTTGTTGAAGATGTGTGTTCATGAAGGATCGGAGGGGTCGAAGGCAGTTTTCTAGGAGTTCACCGCCTCACGAGTGAGCACAGTTCTTCTCAAATGCACTGTTGTTTGTCTCATTCAGACAGCAGTGCCTCTGCCTTCACACACCATCCGTGCTCAGGGGCCACGCTAATCTTGTCTGTATTAGTGTATGTGCTGCTGCAGCGAGCGCACATTTCCCTTCTTGTGAAGTGGCGGGGAGATGGGGGTGGAGGATGAAACTCGCCAAGTCCCCAGTGACAGCTAATGTGGTCATCAGTATTTTTCTCTTTGGAGAACCATGTATTGTTGTAGATGGGGAATTACGAACAATCGTAGAAAACAGTTTAAGGGCTTTGGAGGGATTTTTGACATTACAGGGGGGAAAAAAACCCAAATGAATTTTTACAAAGAGAATTAGTTTAAAAGATAAGCGAATTCTACGTGAACCTATTTGGCTCTGTACATAGCTACTATAGATCTTTGATTTGATTTTTTTTTAATATTTTATTTATTCATGAGAGACAGAGAGAGGCAGAGACACACAGGCAGAGGGAGAAGCAGGCTCCATGGAGGGAGCCCGACGTGGGACTCAATCTCGGGTCTCTAGGACCACGCCCTGGGCCGAAGGCGGTGTTAAACCACTGAGCCACCCGGGCTGCCCTGAGATCTTTGATTTTAGTTGTAAGAAAATGTCTCAAAGGATTAGTTTTCCAAATTTAATCCTATGACACCAAATAAAGTTGATATGTCATGGGAATCTACTCCGGAGTTGTCATCTGGACGGCCTTGACCATTCAAGGCTGAAGATCCCACACATTAAGTTGAGAATTTTTCTCCCTTATTTTGGTTCTGAATCCATTTCATTGTTAGTCTTATTTTAGCTCTACTTTATCTCAGCAATCTTAATTCTAGGAAATGGCAAAAATTATTTGGTAACCACTTTCTACAAGTCTAAAATAAAAATTAAGCTGCTTTTCCATCCTAATTGAATATCTCTTTTCCCTCTAGTGTATGACTTTAATTTCAGGGGAACAGATTGCATCCGGATACTAGTTTCTTTGGTCATTGAAATGGCCTCTGCTTTACTATACACACACTATGGTGTTACCACTGCTGTGGTCAGAGAGGAAGACCTCACAGTTACTCAGTTTTTATTAGACTTTCTCCATTTTTTTTTCATTTCCCAAGCTTTCTGAATATGGTTTATAAGACAAAGTTTAGATAATCCCTTCCAAAGAGTAAGTTTGGGTTTTTTTTAAAACAATTTCAGAAAATCAGTATTTTTATATGGCAAGTTATTTGTAGCAGGAATTTTGTTAAATCTCACTTTCATGTGTTTTTCTCAAAGGCATTTCCTTCCTGCTGTGCTGCATCTCATGCCTGTGATCTCAGAGTTATGAGAAATATTGATAAGATTCTTTAATATCAGGTGTGCACCAGTTGAGTTTGTAAATATGCTGGGATGAATTGGTGTGTGGTAAAGCTGAGATGCTACTAATTAAGAGATAAGCCAAGAAAAATGTTATTTTGTTATAATGATTTGAAAAGCCAGATGTCGACAGACTTACTGCATTCCTAGGAGAGTGTATTGGGAAATTAACTGCAAAACGTTCATATTTTTATAATGATTATTTCTTTCCTTTTGACAGAAGCTTTAAAAAATCATATAAAGTAATAGACTTGAGATAATTACCTCCACTTTTAAAAATATAAAACATCTAGTAAAGACTTTCCAAGAAGTGATGGGAAAGTGTTTAGCATCCAAAAAAAAAAAAAATAGTTTTCTGCAAAACTATCTCCTATAAACAAAGTTTTAGCGATTTCCCTCTAGGCATCTGTAAAAATGGAGTTATATTTTGTATTTGAATGAATAATAGGTTTCAGTGGCTACTTATAGAAGGCTTTACCTTAACCTAAATTCTCACTGCACAGTCTTTTATACTCTAACGTGCTCATTTCTAGAACAGCTTTGGAATTATTACAAGCTGTAAAACTTATTGTTGTTTCTCCTCTTGACTGTGCCATCTGTCAGAAACAAAAGCGAAGTTGAAAATCTCATTGAGCCACCAAAGACTCTGTGTTGCTTCATGAGCCTCCTAAGGAGATACACCTGTCTGTAAAAAAAAAAAAAAAATTTAATGCTGCATTTTAAAGAAAATCTTTGTTACTTCATTACAGATGGGGAACTCAAGGTGATTTCACCACCACTCATCCTCGGCCTGTGGTCAAAGTAAAACTCTTCACAGAAAGCACTGGGGTCCTGGCCCTTGAAGATAAAGAACTGGGAAGGGTGAGTCCTGGTCCGTGCTGTGTGTTTGAGGTCACATAATTTTTACTTCTTTCAATTCACAGTTAATGTGGCGCAGTATGTAGTGTGTAAACTTTCTGTTTATAAACTACATAAAATAATTTATTTGTGATCTGTAAAATAATTTGTCATCTTCCACGAGCCCAGATTACAGCTCCAATTTATTAGATGTAATTGTGAATAACACAGAAAGCATTGTGATGGGCTTTGGGTACGTAAAGGTCGTTTACAGGATCACAGTCAGGGGCCCATGTGAATGGTAGACACCAACTTGTGTGTCCTTCCTCGTGAGAGATCAGTCTCACTTAAACATTTCTGTCCGTGAGTTAAACGCGGCATCATGATATTTGAAGTCCTCAGTTTAAGTCCTTTGTGATTAGACGGATAACAGAATATCTAAATCTGCTTCTCTCCCACTTTCCCTGTGAGAAGGTCTTTTTCACGCATCTTGTAACATTGAGATTTTTTTCCTGCACTTTGTACCTAGAATATACTTATTCTCTAATTCCAGTATCTTTCTACTATACTCAGCTTCTTCTGGGAGTTAAAAGCATTAAGATTCGGGTAGATTTGTGATCTTAGCACCTCTCTATGTGAAAGATTTTCTGCAGTCTCATCTATGAAGTAGACGTGCTCTCGTCGGGGGACTGTAGGGTCCTCTTCTGTAACATGGTCTCTCTTAGGCCTGAAGGCTGACTTCATAGGTGTTTGCCAGAGATTAAAGCCTGCAGAAATCTCACCTGAAAATCTCTGGTGATGATGATTGACAGCTTGTGTGATGCTAGATGTTCAAGGATACTTGGATTGTTGGGTATATTGGAGTTTTTTCCCTCAAAGTTGGGATTTTTATCCATTTCCAATCTTTCTCCTCTTCTGTCTCCTTTAGAGTTTTTCCATTTTTAGGGATTTTATGAGTCTGTCCCCACACTCCAGAAATTGAGGATCAGCATTCCCACATTCCGGTTTTTGTCTTCTGTTTCCTTGTTAACATGTATTTGTTAAAACCTAGAGCTAAGCCATACCATTCATTCACGTGCTTGCGTGTCTGCGCACCTACTCATTGAACAAACGTGTACAGGTGTCATGATCTCACACAAGAGCCCTGGAAACTACAGATGGTCTTACGGATTTATGAATCAGGATTTTTCATTTAAACTATTACATTAATTTTGCCCTATGTCCTTATTGTAACTATTTTTCACTAATAGCAGCCATTTTAAGTCTAATGCTATACTGTAATTCTTTAGATATTTTTAATTCATTTCTCTGCTGAATTTTAATTCATTTCTTAAACATATATATGTTTAAGCAGTTTCTAAATTGAGTATGCGATTGGTGTGTTTTCCAGTCAGTTGTATGTCTGAGAAGGGCCTACCTAGTGTTCCTCACTCCCTTTATACAAGACCACTGTTGTTTCTGTACCAGTTTCTGAACCCCACACTATTGGTATTTTGAGCAGGAAAATGCTTTGTAGTCAGAAACTTCTCTGTACACTTTCTGTTTAGCAGCATCCCTACCTCCAGTCAGATGCCAGTAGTTCACCCAGCCTTATGTCAGGACGCTCAGCAGTGTCTCTAAACACTGCTAACTGTCCCCTGGGAGGTGTGCGGAATCACCTACTTAGAGATCCATTGAACTATACTAATGATCTGAGTAGGTTCCATGATTATAATTATCATATATGTGTTATTGACTTCCAATTTTTAAGATTTTCTTACTTGGAGCTTCAGTTTATATATCCAGCCTGCATACTTGGTATTTCTAGTTGCATTTAACAGTTGTCTCAAACCAAATATTTCTAAAATACAACTCATGATTAGCACCCTCGTTGAATCTTGCATAGAGGCAGTTTTCTTATTTTTTAAGTGAAACAGGCATGCCATATCACCCAGCAGTTGCCCTCTTAGGTATTTACCCAAGGGTTTATTGGTAAATAAATATCTGTATGGGAATGTTTATAACAGCTTTCTTCATAATCACTAAAAAAACTGGAAGCAGTAAGGTGTCCTTGAGCAGAGGAATGGATAAGCAAACTGGTACATCTGCAAAATTCTATTCAGTGCTAAAAAGAAATAAATTATTAATTCATGCAGTAACATAGGTGAAACTTAAATGCAAGGGAAAGAAATCAGGCCCTTCGCCCCATTGAATCCTTTTTGAGAATGGTAGTAACACTGCCTGTTGAGACAGAAAAGTAAGAATCTGATTAAGAGCACTCAACAAGTGTGGGAGTCCGTATTGGAACCAGGTGTTCTGACAGCAACACCTGTGTTCTACATCATTAAATAGTACACCCGATGAGGTGAAGAAGTGTGGCAGTCTTTTCCAAATTACCATCTGAGTGTGGGCCAGTTGAATTTCATGGCTTAAAGTGGGAACCAGCTTTTATTTAAGCTAATGTCATTTTATGCATAGGTCATGAATACATTTCATATCACTTTAGGCCATGATTTGCATCCTATTACAGTACCTCTGGCTATGCTTTTATATGTGACAGTGCTTCTCACCTCTTGTGCACATCAGAACCCCTTTAGGGAGAGAGTGCAGGAAGAGACTCAAGCTGTGAGCTCATACTTTTGTTTTGGTCGGTTTGAGGTGAGTCCAGACCTCTCAGGAGATAGTATGTGTGCATAAGGTTGAGAAGCACTGGCACAAACAGTACCACTGAACAGCCAAGGTTGAGAACTAGTAAGTCATAGGGGTAAGAAAACAATCTGTATAGCATATAGTTTTGTAAAATGGCGGTTCAAATGTAGGCATTGGGCAGTTGAAAGTTATGTTCTTTGGCAAGTGCTTGGCGGCAGATTTTGTTTGTAGGTGGCAGGTGCAAATACCTATTTATGGAAATGCAGGTGGCATATGGAGATTTTTCATCCGAATGAGTGGCCAGCCCTCCACCAGGGGCCTTGGGAATACCTGGAGGCAGAACAGGAAATTTTCCATATTACGGGCTTGTCCTCGCAGGCAGATAGTTGACCAGTCCAGCCCCGAAAGCATACAGTTCATCAATGACATCGTAATAGTGCTGAATGGTGACAGATGGTAGCTATGCTTATGGTGAGCGCAGCATAAGGTGTCAGCTTGTCAAATCACTATGTTTGTACACCTAAAACCAATGCAACATTATGTGTCAACATGCCCAAATAAAAACAAAATTTTCAAGATGATTTTGTCCCAACAACTTTAAAAGCAAAGCTTGCTTCACCTAACCATGTAAAAAATCTACATACGTCACACATTTATCTGCAGACAGCAGTTTCCATTGAGTCCATCAGAATGAATTCTTGCACTTAGTAACTTTTAAACTTGCTGAATGGTATTCTTAAGTGCAAAATGAATTTTTATTATTTTTTTATTTTTTCATTTATTTTGAGAAAGAGAGAACATGGGCAGAGGGAGAGAGAGGATCCTCAAGGCAACTCCCCGTGGACCCTGACCTGGGGCTCAATCAATCCCAGGACACTGAGATCATGCCATGAGCCTAAACTGAGAGCCAGATGCTTAACCAGTGGAGCCATCCAGATGCCCCCAAAATAAATATCTAAAGTTTCTGCCCATGTGACTTTTTAAGTTTTAGAAGCATTGTTGTAAAGACACTCTAACCATTGTTAGGAAAAGAGCCTGCTGTCTATTCATACACTTGGAGTCGATGGCCCTGGGACCACATCGTGAGTGTCCACAGAGGGCTGCTGGTTCTTCTGCCTCTCTGAGGATGGAGACTCCTACAAGGAACCTGTTTTCCTTTATGATGCGCTGGAGCCAGATCACCTTTCTTCCAATTCGATTACATAATATTTCAACATAGCTAAAGACTTAACAGTTTGCTTCCCTCTTAGATCCACATTTTGAAGTACTAATATTCTTGAGATTAAGATTTTCATTTTGTGTATTTCTCTCACTTTTTTCTTTCTATTTGAGTATCAGTACTTCTATTTAACATTTCTTGAGATGTTCGTACTTCATAATTCACAGCGCCAGTCATCATGCCTGTTTCACAAATACAAATACTATGTGGAAACAGCAGCTGGTGGTTAATTTCAGATACATTTTAAATATTAAGATAAATTAGAATTGCTGAATGGATTACTCCATTAAAAGGAACTATTATCTCTCAAGCAGCTTGTAATAGTGTAGCAAGTAAAAATTAGCTTTTATATTTGCCTTTTCCATTGAGTTGTTTCTTCAGTTTGCTTTATGAAGCATCCAAAGGAAATTTATCTGAAGAGCAGAATATGCATGATTTTTGGTCTTGAAACTTGGTGAGAGGAGTGATAGGGGGGTGTGTTGAAAGGTCTGTCATCTTAGAGAAATACTGTCAGGAACTCTAATTAAACTCGTCAGTCTTCTTTTCTCTTTCTTGCTTCTCTAGTTCTTCTGGAGTATATCCTTTTCTATTTTTCTCATTTGTGCAGTTTTGGTTGAGCTGAATGCTCTGTAAGTTCTTCATTAATGTTAAAACTTTCAGGAGGTACCTTAATTATTTTAGCCAAACTTAGCATATCTAATTGGACATTGCTTACGTAACTAGTTAGAACACATCGAGCTTGAACATTTCTCCAATTGCCTGGTTTATACACAGTCATCATAGAACTTCTGGTTTCAACATACAAAGTAATAAATTAGAAGTAGACTACAGATGTTTTGAGTAAGAATTTGGATTTTTCAGAAATAAATACACAGTTAATAAAAATGACTTTAGGACTTTTTCCTTCATTCAAACAGTCAAAGTTTATATTTGAGTATTAAAAAGAAGTTTCCAGAATGATATTAATTTGATTCACCTACATATGAATCAGCACTAGAGAAGCTGCTAGCAAAATTATAATAGGTATTTTTCTTCGCTTTGAAAGTAGAACTTAATATCCAGTTTTATTGAAATTGCCAGCACTGGATGGCTGCGACTATGGCCAGCGAAGTAACGTCCTCTACTGCAAGGTGGAAGGTAGACTCATTTGCATTTCATATGCCTAATTCAACTACTCTCTACTGTGGACCTTAATTTTGGTAATTTTAGCAAGTAGTTTAGCTTTCCTGAAACTAAAAATCATAGAAAAGATCTCCTTCCTTCCTTAAGCTGTTCCTGTCGCTGTTCCTCACAGGACTCTGCTGTCCTGTCCTAGGAACCATCCCAGTGACCAGAGGCAGGACCACAGACAGGTGCAGGGCCACAGATAATTCATGCGTGGCACAGATTCTCTCTAAATACTTTTTCTAGCTGCATTTAATTATGTCTGGCTCATTGGTCACATGCTGTGAAGAGTTAGAGAAGACATGGAGTCTGCCTTCGAAGGATGGGAGCCTCCGATTACTTCTGTTGTTAGTGGCTGTGGCTCAGACTTTACCTCAGGAGTTGACTGGCTTCCTCACTGTTTTCTTACTTGCTCACATTCAAGAGGGTGGACAGGTTGTAAATAGGCATCCTCGGTGGGTCCACGTGGGTGATGGTATTAGCAGAGGTTGACGTTTCCGTTTCCCTGTGAGGACAGAGGTCTGCCCCCCTCCCAGAGGGAGCAGATATGTACCTAATATGTATCTCGTATTTCTAGTAGGTGTGGTGTTACTTCATTATGATTTTAATTCTAACAACTAATGTAATCATGCTGAACATCTTTTTGCATGCTTGTCATCCATACATCATCTTTGATGAATCCCCAACGTTTTTCTTCTTTTTATAGCATGCATGCGTGAACTTGGGGCAGGGGCAGAGAGAGAGGAAGAGAGAATTTTAAGCAGGCTCCACACCGAGCACAGAGCCTGACCCAGGGCTCGATTTCACAACCCTGAGATCATGACTGAGCTGAAATCAAGAGTTGGACGTTCAACTGAGCCACCCAACTGCCCCAGTGAATCCCCAACTTTTATTGAGTTGTTTGTTTTTCTTGAGTCTAGAGAGACCATAATAAAATGTTTACATCTCCTTCATCAAAGATATGATTTGTAAATATTCTCTTAGTTCTGTGGTTTGTCTTTTCATTCTGTTAAAGAGTGTTTTCAGAGAGCAAGAGTTTTTTTTAATTCTGATGAAATCCAATTTGTGAATTTGTTTTTATGGCTGATGCCTTTGGTGCTCTAAGAAATCTTTGCCTAGCCCAAGGTCAGAATTCTCTTCTGTTTTCTTCTAGAAGTTTTATATTTTTATATTTTTACATTTAGGTCTTTAACCCACTTCCAGTTAATTGTTTTATATCTAGAGCAATGTATAGATCAAAGTCCACGTTTTTGATAGATGAATATCTGGGTGTCCTAGTGCTTTTTATTGAAAAGACTTTCTTCACTGAATTTCCTTAGCATTTTTGTTGCAGATCAATCGTATATGGATCTGTGGGTCTATTTCCAGATTCTCTAGTCTTCCATTGATCTGCTCTCTTAATGTCAACAGTGCACTGCTCTGATGAGCTTAATCCTAAGTCTGTCATATCAGGTACTGGTGGTTCTCCAATTTTGTTTTTTATTTTCCAGTTCTTTTGACTTTACTTTATCCTGTGAATTTTATTTTTTTTTATCCTATGAATTTTAATATCAGTTTGTAGCTTTCTATAAAAAACAGTGTTATTTTGACTGTGATTTCATTGAATCTTTAAGTCACTTTGAGAATTGATCAATAGTGTGGGTTTTGACCCATAAATAAATATAGTATATCCCTCCCTTTCTTTAGGTCTTACTTCATTCCTCACAGCAAGATGTTGCATTTTTTTGTCTGATCTGTCCTTGAGTATTTCATATTTTTGACACTATTGTAGATGGTGTCATTTTGCTTTAATTTTTAAATTAGACATTGCTAGTATATTGACAGATGACTTTTCTATATTGATCTTCTATCTTGCAGCATTGCTAAACTCATTAGTTGCAGTAGCATTTTGTAGATTGTTTTTCTATATATAATATTGTTATCTAAAATACTGTTTTTTCTTTCTAACCTAGATGGCTTTTATTTCTTTTGGTTGCCTTATTGTACTTACTAGAACCTCCAATACAGTGTTGAACAGAAGTAGTGAACATGGACATCCTTGTCTTATTCCCAATCTTTTGGGGAAAGCATCTAGTCTTTCTTCAACATTAAGTACAATATTAGCTGTAGGGTTTTTTGGTAGATACCTTCATCAAGTTGATCAAGTCTTCTTGCTAATTTTTATTTGTTTGGGCTGTGATATTTTTTATTTCTTTTGTATCTTGGGTTTAATTTGTAATACTTTTTCTGTTTCTTAAAAGCAGAAGGCATTGGTTTGAGAAAATTCTGTTTTTTCTAAACTAGGTATTTGGTGCTATAAATACTCATCCCCTAATTATTGCATTAGTGGCATCCCACAAATTTTTATCTTTTTTTTTTCATTTTTATCATTTTGAAAATACTAAGTTTTATTTTGATTATTTTTCCCTTTGGCTGTAGGTTATTAAGCATGTTTTATTTAGTTTCCATGTTATTTTAGAGTTTTTTAGAGTTCTGTTAGTGATTTCTAATTGAAGTCTGTTATGATTAGAGAATATACTTAAAGAACTTTGATCCTTTTAAAATTTACCGAAGCTTAGTTTATCACTCACAATATGCTCCATCTGGTGAATGTTCCACATGCATTTATAAAGACTGTGTATTCCTCCACTGCTTAATAGGGTGTTTCAGAAAAGTCAAATAGTTCAAATTATTATTCAGATCTGCCATATTCTTACTAGTTTTCTATCTACTTGTTTTTAGCAATTTTTGAGAAATTCGTATTAATTTCTGAGTATAATTTTGGGTTTGTTCTATCATTTTCCGCCTTTTTTATTGTAAGTATTTTATTTATTTCACGAGAGATACACAGAGAGAGGCAGAGACACAAGCAGAGGGAGAAGCAGGCTCCATGCAGGGAGCCCGACGTGGGACTCGATCCCGGGACCCAGGGTCATGACCTGAGCCAAAGGCAAATGCTCAACCGCTGAGCCACCCAGGTGTCCGCCTCCCCCCCCTTTTTTTTTTGCTTCTTGTATCTTGAAGATCTCTTGCTAGGTGCATACATATTAATCATCTCCATATCCCTTTAATTAATTGACTGCTTTGTCATTATTAAATGACCTTTCTTATCCCTTTTAATATACTTTGCTTTAAAATCTACTTTATCTTAGGCATCTGATTTTTTTAAACAAGTATTAGCATATTATGTCTTTTTCCATCCTTTAATCTATTTCTTTACTTTTAAAATATATTTATTTAAACAATGTATAATTGGGTCCCTATTTTTTATTCAATCTGGAAATCTTTTAATCATTAGTAAGTTTAAATCTGTCATTTAGCTTATTTGTTCTCTGTCTCTCATGATTTTTATTCCCTTTTTCTCTTCTTTAGAATAATTGAATGTTTTTATGATTCCATTTTTTTCTTAGTTGACTTAGTAACTTATTCTAGGTCTTGCTTTAACTCATCACAGCCTAACTTCAAGTAGTATTATGAAACTACGTATAGTGTATAAAACTTACAATAGTATATTTCCATTTCCTATTGAAGATGAGGCATAGGACATACTATGATGTCACCAACATCTAATAGTTTCTGACCTACAATATCTGTCCAATTAATGCTAGGAAGATGAATGAACAAATGAGTCTCTTAAACTTTGCCTAATTCAGTTTCATTTCTCCTACTGTAGACAGTAGAGTAACTCATATTTTGAAAGCCTGAGCTTCCCAACCAAGTGATAAACCGAAACAATTGCAGAATAATGTCTGGCTTAGACCCTTCAGGAGGAGTGAGGTTCTAGTATGTTCAGCCCATGTCTTATAATACATGGAAGAAGCAGGTTAGAACATCCTCGAGTCCATGCCTAACCTCCTCTTAACAGTTGCTGCCTTAAGAAAAGAGGTTCTTATGCATCTTGGAGCTATTCAGAGACACTTAAGAACATTCGTCTTCATGGTCTTTAGCACTGGTACTGAAAAAGCTAAGTACTTCTATTCCCTGCCAGCTATTATCTGTAGTGTTCGAGTCAAAAACAAATTCTTTAGGTAAAAGGTAAAAGATTCAGATTAGTTGTTTAGCACCAGAAACTGAGAAGTTTTAAACCCTGCTTCCAGAAGACACTGATTCTGGTATTGGCTTTGTAGCCATTAGGACAGATGGACAAGTCTCTAACTTCTCATTCTCTGCCCTTTCATTCCCTACCACCCTCTATCTTACCCTATATTGAATGTATATCAACTATATTTAAGGATGCAGCTCCAGTCACCCAGGTTTAGACATAGTCTGTAACTTTCTCTTCCCATCCTACTGTGGTATGTTCTGGACTAACAGAAATAAAACTGACTTGGCTCTAAAAATTCTTACAGTACTTAATAGATAAATGCATACATGCTCTCACAGCATTTAGTAACCCAACAAGAACAAAGCCACGTCAGTTACTATCATGTTTGTGAAATAATTAAGGGAATAATTTGTCGGATTGAGGAGGGGGATGTAACATTGAAGGTGTCCGTTGTTATCCTGAAGTAATTTTCCTTAGGTATTATTCATTTAACTTCAGTGTCAAATTATTTACATAACAAGAGTAATGCGTATCTTTTAAGGGTGATTGTGAGAATTAATTTAAATTCCACAAAGCACTTTGAGGCATTCGGTTGAAAGGTTCTTTATAAATGCCAGGCATTATTATAACCAGACTAGTAAAAAGAAACCGTGATAAAGCTACTCATGCAGTGTCCTCTAATAGAAACTGTATTGGTAAGAAATATAAAGGTTACTGCTATTCATAATTTATGGTCAAGGGGAATAGATTAAGAATAATAATGATGCTTTTCTGTCCAGATAAGTCTTAAAAAACACAAATGTAGCTCTGATGGAATATATTGCTCCATCCAAGGAGAAGTATGAAATCGATACCTTACAAGCAATAAAAATGATGTATGAAGATGAATAAAGGCCAATATCTTTAATTGAGCCATAAAGTATATAGTGACAGCCTTGACTGTGTCTTTCAAAATCTTCAAGAAAGACATTATAATAGAGGAGATAATTCTTGATTGTTTGAGTATATGAAACTTTAAATTTGTTAGAAACAGATGCATGATGGTCTTCATTCTAGTAACCAAAGTAACCAGTCTAATTATTAATCATTAAAAAAAAAATACAGGATAGGAGAAGTCAAAACTTTAACAAAAATTTTTTAAAAAAGAAAAGAAAGAAAAAGAAAAGACTTCAAAAGATTTCATATAAGCAGAATGCTTCAGGAATGTGAGAGAAGTAATCACACACAAAAACCTCTCGTTAAAATAATCAAAGCTACTGATAGAAGTCTGTACGTAAAGAATCTGTCCATCACACACTGGGCAGAAGCAATTTGAAAGGTAAATTTAGTGTTCTTTTTTTTTTTTAATTAGATGTCCACATTGAGTGTTTTTATGATCAAATCTCAGCCTTTATTGTCTGTATTCGTTCCCTGCTGTGACTTTCACAAATTGCCAAAAACATGACAAATTTGTCATCGTACAGCCCTGGAGGTTGGAAATCCAAAATGAACCTCTGAGCTAAAGTCGGCATGTTGGCAGACTGGAGGTCCTTTCCGGAGGATCTAAGGGAGAGGGCAATTTGTTTTCACCTTTTCAGCTTCTAGAGACTGTATTCTTTGGCTCGCGGCTCCTTTCCACGTTTAAAGACCTCACTGGCCAGTTGAGTGTTTCTGAGTCTCGCGGCTCGGACACGGGCTCTCCGGCTTTCCACTCCCCTGGGAACTCTGCTAGCTGCCTTCCCCCCGGGTGACCTGCCATCATCTTCCTAGTCTCAGGTTGCTAATTCGTGATCTGAATTCCACCTGCTGCTTTGCCACACAAGGTAACCTACTCACCGTTTCTGGAGATGACATGGAGGCATCTTGGGGAAGCTGCTTCTACTTATCGTGGTCCAGGAATGGAAAGAGGACAGTGTTATAAAGTTTTAAGGACTGGCATCCTGGCCTTCAGAATTACTGCTGTCATTTTCTGTTACCTGGTTTGACAGACCTTTTTCTCCTTTGACCCCAGCCAAGCATCAATTTTAGGTTTGCATTTTTATTTCTAATTTCCCTGAGCATCTATCTGTCTAGTCAGCCAACCAGCAAGTACTTGGTAGGTGTGTCCTGCAGGCTAGGAAGGGGGACTCGTGGTGAAGATGGGGGCTCAGATTAATGTGGAAGCCCCCGATGACGTAGCTTCTGCCTTCGGGGAGTGTGGTCTGCTGAAAGCATTTGACGAGTCCCTTCGTAGAGTGGTTCATTATCAAGCAGAGATTTCAGAGAAGATTCAGGAAGAATCCATATACCTTGGCTTTTCTTGCCCATGCCCTCTCCCCAGCCCCCAGCGTGCAGACAACAAGGTTGTTCATCTCTATCTTATAACAACGTCAGGAAAAAGTACCGAATCAAGATAATGTTTTTTCTTGTGCTGTTTTATTTGAAAAGGACCTTCTTTTAAAAGTTCTACACGGAAGAAAGGAGTTGGGTGGTTCTGCGTCAGGCCAAGTACACATTTGGTAAGGGGTTGGGACTTTGATCAGTTCCATATTGTAAATTCCAGGATTCTTTCCAACTCTGAAAATAAAGGGAACTGGATTTAGCGTAGGCAATAAGGTTGACGGAAGACTTAGGGCTAATCTCTCCGTGCACAAAAGAGCTTTGTGCCGGTGAGAGGCGCAGGTGTTCTTGTTTCAGCTAAGGGGGGCAGGAAGCCCTGATACTGAAACGAGGGGAGCTGCTGTGGACGGAGCAACCTCCAGCGTCCTGGAACCCGGGAAGATGGTGCCAAGGAGGTAGATGGTCTCAGGGCAGCCCCTGACTCCTCCTTCCTGCATGCTGAGAATGCAGAGGCTCGGTCCTGGGGGGGACGCTGCTCGCCACCAGCTGGGCACCTCCAGATTTGCTGCGACGACGTAAGTTCAGCTGGTCTCCCCGTAGCTCCAGGAAGGGCCCTCTACGTGAAGGGTTCTCGCTGTGATCCTAGCGGGAGTACAAAACCCCGTCGTTTGAAGGACAAAGATAGAAGCGTGTGGGCTGAACCCGGGGAGTCAAGGCCTCTCGTAGCTGCTGACCCGACGTGCTCCCTCGCCCGCGTCCCCAAAGGGCTCCGGGGCTCAAGGACACCGGTTGTCGATTGTCGGTGGAAGGGATTTCCAGGCACGGATGGGAGCGTGATTCCAGCTAATAGCACTTGTACGGGCTTCCTCTGCTTCCACGATGTGTTCCTAAGGGCAGTTCGTCTTCGTCGGAGGCCGGACGCCACGCCGCGGCGTGGACCGGAGCCGCCTCAGCTCAGCGCACCTGTTCACAGCGACGCCTGGCCTCCCGCGCAGCGTCCCGTCCCTACCTGCCCGCCTCCCCGCCGTGATACCCCAGCCTAGGCAGACAGCGCTCCTCCAGCCTGCCTGCCTCATCCCTGAAGACGGCAGCGAGGTGCCTGCAGTCCTCGGAGAGGTTGTCGTGCTTGAAGCCATCCTAGTCTGGCCGCACGTACCGTGCTGAGATCTTAAGTGATTTCCCCGTTGAACCAAGCAGTTCCCCTTCCACTGTTACTGTGCTTAACGGCCCCTTGGCCCCTTGGCACTGGTGGCCACTTCCTACTCCCCAAAACACTGTCCACCTTGAATACAGCATATCGCATTCTGCTCTTTCTGCCTCCTTGGCCTCTGGTCTCAGTTATACAATTCTCTTCCTAGTCGTCAGAAGTTAGTGTTTTTTTTGCCTTCTTTTAAAAAAAAAAAATTTTTTTTTGACTATATTCTTTTTGCTCTACTTTTTCTCTCTGTCACATATTCTATAACTGGGAGTTTGTACCTCTTAACCCCCTTCCCTTACTCTGCCCAGATCCCTGTCCACCACCCCGTGGCAACTACCAGTTCTCTGATTTTTAGAGTTTGAGTTTTTTCTGTTACTTTGTTTTTTGGTTCTACATATAAGTGAAGTCATTTGGCATTTATCTTTCTCTGATTTATTTCACTTAAGGTAAATGGTTTTGGGTCTACCCACATTGTCTTAAATGGCGAGATCTCATTCTTTTTTATGACTGAGTAACATTCTGTTCTGTTTATACACCACATCTTCATCTGTTGATGGACAGAGGTGGGGTGGCCTGGGGTGGCCTTCATATATGGGCTATTACAAATAATGCAGCAAGAAATTTAGGGGGTATGTCTATCTTCCTGAATTAGTATTTTTCTTTTCTTTTTTTTTTTTTTAAGATTTTATTTATTCATGAGAGGCCCAGAGAGAGAGAGGCAGAGACACAGGCAGAGGAAGAAGAAGCAGGCTCCCTGCAGGGAGCCTGATGCGGGACTCGATCCCGGGACCCCGGGGTCACGGCCTGAGCTGGAGGCAGGCGCTCAACCGCGGAGCCACCCAGGCGTCCCAGTATTTTGTTTCTTTGGGTAAATGCCCAGTAGCAGAATTACTAGATCATATGATAATTCTGTTTTTTTCTTTTTTGAGGAGCCTCCAGGCCTCTTTTCCACAGTGGTTGCACCAGTTTACGTTCACAGTGCATCAGCTTTCCCTTCTCCACATCCTCACCAAGACTTACTTTGTGTCTTTCTTGAGCCTAAGCCCCTCTGACTGGTGTGAGGTGTCATCTCATTGTGGTCTTGATTTGCATTTGCTCGACGACTCGACTCGTGATGTTGGGCACCTTCTCATGTTTCTGTTGGTGTTCTCCTTACCTCTTGCCGAGATAGAGAATTGACACGGTGGAAGATCTAATGAGCATTTGTATTGATTGAAGTCCTTTGGAGGGCCAGCCATGGGAGCTGACGGGGATGGGTCAGGGAACCAAGAAAGAGCTGACCAACTAAGCTTGGGGAAGGGCTTGAGAACCAAAGGCAGTAGTGGGAGTATTAGCACAGGATTGCAAGCCCTTTTCTAGAGTGCCACCCTTAGGGTGGCTTAGTTCCAGCAGCCTCAGGTCTTTGTCTCTGTTTCCTTCCCATGTCTTTTTTTGCCTTGTAATTCTTGGGTGCTCCTAGTCATCCAAATGGAAGTGATTTCCCTACACATTCTGTCCTGATTGCTTCCAGAATTGCTGGTTGCACCCATCTTTGAGCTAGAATTCTATCAACTGTGTATCTCAGTTTTAATTTAATATTAAAATGCAATTATTATAGTCACATACTCTTTTTTCTTCCTCTAGGCTAACAGATATTTATAGAAAAGGGTAATGAATTGTTTATCTAGCCCCAGGGCCTATCTAGCTTCCTCTCACTCTAGATTTTTTTTCTCCTCTAAGTTTTTACATTTTTCAGACCTTTGTTGAAATGGTGTAGAAGTTTAGAAGACCTTAAATGGATAGGTCACAAGGTTCAACTAATGCAAAATGTACACAAACACACATGGTTTGGCTTCAATATACCTTAATAGGAGGTGAACAATGTGGAAGTGTCAGCTTGTATAAATATAAAGATCCCATGAACCTTATAATACTCTAAACATTATGTATATACGTATATTTATACTTCATTCTTAAGGGTTTTTTTGCTGTGTATTAAATTTGACAGAATTTTAAACAAAGCCTAAAAAAATTTGTGTTTTTCATTACACCTCAGCAAAGATGGCAAGTAATGTGACATTTTATTATGAAGAAGATACATTGGTTTTATATTTAAGATAAGGAATCATAAAATGTGTCATGCTAAGTGACAAGACATTTAAA